>NC_086445.1:785684662-786884662 GCF_028390025.1 Pseudophryne corroboree
TGCATTAGGTCTACATGGTCACTAGGTCGACATGGAAAAAGGATGACATGAGTTTTGCAATTTTTTTTGTCATTTTTTTTAACTTTCATGCTTTACGATCCACGTGGACTACGATTGGGAATAGTAACCTGCACTAAGCATGGCGAGCGAGGCGAACCATGTGAGGGGACACGGTGCACTAAATGGGGTTCCCCGTCACTTTACGAAGAAAATACCCCAAAAAAAAAAAAAAGGTCGATCTTTTTCCATGTCGACCTTCTTCATGTTGACCTAATGACCATGTCGACCTATTTCAGGTGTCGACCTAGTCACTGTCGACCAATAGTGGTCGACCTAATGACTGTCGACCCTATGATTCACACCCCTCCACTTATCTCTCTCCAAGGCCCCCACAAATGCGACGGTATTTGACCAGTTTACTAAAATCACTAATGTGTGAACGTCCTAAAAATTGTCAATAGCTATATTTTGGTGTACTGTATGCATAGTGCTGGATGACGGGCATTTTGTGTATTCATTTATAAACGGAGAATCAAACCAATATGGGTGTTTTAAAACATTTTTTCCTATAAAGCTTCTTCTATTGTGTATTACTGTAGGCACCACCTATCGCCAGCTATCTATGTGTACGTATCCATACCTGAATGACTTTCTTAAGTTCCTTGCTCCTGGATGCTTTTCCTGCTTGTCTGCTTTTTGTAAGCTTACATAAACTGCACGATGTAGGCTGACAGAAAGTAGGGAAATGCTGAAACTGAGCTGACAGTACCTGTATATTAATAATTGTACTGCAATGGGCAATTGTTCTTCTCTGCTGAAAAGATGCCAGTTGGTACTAAGCTTAGTAACAGGCAAAAACTAGTTTTTCGTTCTGTACAATTTATAAAGACAGTTCCCAGTTTCACACAGAAACAACATGGTATTGTAGCCGCTGGTTGCTGCACATATTACAGTATGTGTGTCACAACTGAGGGCTGGTGCTGACCAGGGGGAAGCCTCAGTTGTAGGGGCTGAGGTATATGTGTACCTGGGAGGCAGTACAGGGTTCTTGGACATGCAGGGAACCTTTAGAACAAATGCCCGAAGGCGTGACCACGACAACAAGGGAAAGTTCAAAGGTTTTATTAAACACAGTTCAGAGGAATACTGATGACTTGGTACTGGTAATAGGAAACACAGTTCAGAGAAATACTTGGGATCGATGACGGAACACCGATGGTGACTTGGAATCGATGACGGAACACCGATGGTTACTTTGGGATCAGTGGTAAGCTTTGAGTGAAGCTGGGGTTCGCAGATAGAAATGCACTATTGTACTTAGAAGCACAGGTGAAGCATGAAGTGATGCTGGGGATCACTGGAGAAGAAGCTGGAGAATGGCTGCTGGGAAGCCGGAGTTCAGACACAGGTGAATCAGGGTAGACTGTAGAGGGTTAATCACTGGAGTGTCGGGTTACACTGCAGAGTATAATCACCAGGGAGTCAGGCTGTACTGCAGAGAAAGTCCATGGGAGAACTGCACACTGGAATCACTGAAGACAATTGAAGCACTGACATCTTTCCACCCCAGGAACAGGATATTCATACCTGCTGGGAAGCAGGGATTGGCTGGCTGATTAACCAGAGACCAGAGTGCAGCTGCTGTGTAATCAGGCTGAGAGCAGAGTGCAGCTGATAGGCTGAAAGGTAACATGTGATTAGGAAAACATGGCTGCGCCCATGGTAGCTTTTGGAGGGAAAAATTGTTTGTAACTTGAATGTGAGCTTTAACCATGAAGCTGCCAGAATCACAGTAAAGAGATTTGAGACAATGAGATGCAGCGTGCTGCACACAGACAGTGCAGATGGAATCCAGGCTTGGAACACTGGGACAGTCTCAGGAGGCATTTGGAAGGTAAATACTGATAAGGAATTACCTAGATAGTGACAGCACCCCCTCCTTTAGGAGTGGCCCCAGGACACTTCTTATAAGTTCTTTACCTGAACAAATGGAAGGATCTAGATTGAATCCTGATGAACTTGAACTGGCTGGGACCAGAGGAGACTGTACCGGATCTATGGACGAGACCAAATTAAGTCCAGACAACCTTGAATCGGTTGAGACCGGCGGAGACTTTAGACCGACGGATAGGATCGGATTAGATCCGAAGGTATTGGAATCGGCTGGAACCGAAGGAGGCTGATCCGGACAGACGGATGGGACCGGATTGGGTCCAGAAAAGCTTGAACCGGCTGGGACCGGAGGAGTCTTCGGATTGACGGTTGAATCAGCTGGAACTGAAGGAGTCTTTGGACCTACGGATGGAACCGGATTGGGTCCAGAGATATCGGAATCGTCTGGAACCGAAGGAATCTTCAGACAGACGGACGGAACCGGATTGAGTCTAAAGACAGTTGAATCAGCTGGAACTGAAGGAGTCAGAATCCGGTTAGAACCGGAATGAGTGGTATCCGAGTGTTCAGTTAGACCATCCTGGACCTGGTCCATGCTGGATGCCAACAGGGTGGTGCTCTCTGAAGACGGCAAACAGGAGTTCATAACTGCATCTGTAGCACAAAAATTTCCATCTGGGAACTTGGCTCTGGATACTTCCCTTGGGACTGAAACTTTGGTGACCCCTCCTGGGGTTGATGAATCAGACACCTCTCTCAGGGTTGTTTTCTCTAGCACCCCTCCTGGGGTTGACAGATCAGAAACTCCTTTTTGAGAAGACTCATATGCCCCTACTAGAGCTTGAACATTGGATACCCCTCCTAGGGCTGTAGACACAGATGCCCCTCCTTGGGCTGTAGACACAGACGCCCCTCCTTGGGCTGAGTAAAGAGCATCATCATTCCAGGAAAGTTCGGACGCTAGGATCTGGTACTGTACCAGATATTTACCGACTGTTCGTGTCCCCTGACGTAGCCGGAGGATATCAGAGGAGGCAGAGGTCACACCGACCTGGTTCATCAAAGATGCGCCTGAAGGTTGCCACGAAATCTGCATATGAAGAGAGCAGGGCATCAGACTTCTCCCATAGAGGTGATACCCAATCGAGGGCGGAGCCACTGAGGAGGGAGATGATGTAAGCAACCTTGGTGCGGTCAGTTGGGAAACTGCCAGACTGTAACTCAAAATATATCTCACACTGATTTAGGAAACCCCGACAGGCTTTTGGGGAACCATCAAACTTGGCAGGTGTCGGTAAATGGAGACAAGGAGCAGAAACGGGAATGGTGGGTGGGGATACCACCAAAGGTACTGCAGTCGGCACACTGGACGCCCCTGAACCACGGAGGGTTACTTGTATTCCATCCAGCCGAGAGGAGATGTCCTGGAGACAGCGGATCACATGGCCCTGTGCAGTCTCCTGACGTTCAAGGCAGGCTGCAAGTTCTTGCATCGGCCTGGTTGCTTGGACCTGGTCTCCGGCCGGATCCATTAGGTCAGTGCTTACTGTCACAACTGAGCGCTGGTGCTGACCAGGGGGAAGCCTCAGTTGTAGGGGCTGAGGTATATGTGTACCTGGGAGGCAGTACAGGGTTCTTGGACATGCAGGGAACCTTTAGAACAAATGCCCGAAGGCGTGACCACGACAACAAGGGAAAGTTCAAAGGTTTTATTAAACACAGTTCAGAGGAATACTGATGACTTGGTACTGGTAATAGGAAACACAGTTCAGAGAAATACTTGGGATCGATGACGGAACACCGATGGTGACTTGGAATCGATGACGGAACACCGATGGTTACTTTGGGATCAGTGGTAAGCTTTGAGTGAAGCTGGGGTTCGCAGATAGAAATGCACTATTGTACTTAGAAGCACAGGTGAAGCATGAAGTGATGCTGGGGATCACTGGAGAAGAAGCTGGAGAATGGCTGCTGGGAAGCCGGAGTTCAGACACAGGTGAATCAGGGTAGACTGTAGAGGGTTAATCACTGGAGTGTCGGGTTACACTGCAGAGTATAATCACCAGGGAGTCAGGCTGTACTGCAGAGAAAGTCCATGGGAGAATTGCACACTGGAATCACTGAAGACAATTGAAGCACTGACATCTTTCCACCCCAGGAACAGGATATTTATACCTGCTGGGAAGCAGGGATTGGCTGGCTAATTAACCAGAGACCAGAGTGCAGCTGCTGTGTAATCATACTGAGAGCAGAGTGCAGCTGATAGGCTGAAAGGTAACATGTGATTAGGAAAACATGGCTGCGCCCATGGTAGCTTTTGGAGGGAAAGATTGTTTGTAACTTGAATGTGAGCTTTAACCATGAAGCTGCCAGAATCACAGTAAAGAGATTTGAGACAATGAGATGCAGCGTGCTGCACACAGACAGTGCAGATGGAATCCAGGCTTGGAACACTGGGACAGTCTCAGGAGGCATTTGGAAGGTAAATACTGATAAGGAATTACCTAGATCGTGACAATGTGTTATTTCTTCATGGGCACATGACAAATATGTTTTGCATGCTTGGCCAAGTATGTTTGGCTATAGTATTCCACTTTACAAATCTGGCATACAATATAACTAACAAATATTAAGTTTATGGTCATGCTCGGAAGACATTTATAGACTACATGGACAAGTAAAAATGGTGTGTATATACTGTACAGTGCAGACAAATGGTTATGCCGGACATACACGTACAGATAAAATGCCTGTCAGACCGACAGGCATTTTATCCGGCAGCCTCGGACAGTGTAGATTTCAGAGACATGCACTGTGAGATCTTTTACAATTTATTGGTCATGATATTGGTGCTCCACCCCTTGGGGAGGAGTAATTTCCCCCGTTCTTTCCCACGTGAAGGAATGGGAAATATCTGTCGGTCAGCTGCGGCAGGGCATACACTGCTTGATATGGCCGACGCGATGCTTTAAAAATATTGATCTGACGAACATGCTTGATGATCCAGCATGTCAGACCGATCGATATTACTGGATCAGTCGTCTGCATACACGCTGCAATTAGGAAACATGGAACACAAAGGCTGTAGCGGAAGTGTGAGGAACTACAGTTGGTCCTTTAACTGTAGTTCAAATTAAATAGGCCTCAGAAATAAATAGATGCTAATGAAGCATTTACAAGATGCAAGGTGAGGAGTCGCCCAATCACATGAGGTAGGTAGGGTTTCCACCTTTCCCTGATTTCCTGGATTCTCCAGGATTTGGTGACAACCCTCCAGGAGGCTTTTCCCCTCACTTGTATTCCGGGATTCCCCGTAATAAGGGGACCCTGGGAGCGGAGCGTGCACCTGCGCTCCGGCAACACACAGACCTGTCAGTGTTAGCACGGAGAGCTCTGCCTCCACCTCCAGTCCACAAACCAGTGCTTGCGGAGGGACTGCTGGGGGCGGCAGTGCGCACATAGGGGACGGACGTCACATCAGCCCCCAGAATGTGCAGTGCAGGCGCGCTCTGAGACTGAGCGGTGTCTCCCACTCACTGGCACTGCACCACTGCACGTTACAGCCTCTCTGTAGCTGCTGAGCACAGCCTGGCATAGGCGGCATCCGCAACGCAGGCCACCGGCATTTTTGGTAAAGTTATTTACATTGTTCTGCTCCACCCCTTCCCCCCACCCCTAATTTGCTTGATGTATCTTATATACCGCTCCTCATGAGCTTCTCAATTTAGCATCCACTGTATGTGCTGCTTATACGTTATCACACCAGTTTGTCACACACTTGTGCAAGTTGTGCTCCATTTTCAGCTATTTTCATGTGCACCTCTGATTTATGTGTGGCATCCTCCTGTGTCAGTATGTCATAGCCATAAGTATAGAGCTTGTTCCTCACACGCTCTGCAATGTCTCTTTAAAGATGCGGAGTATCACTCCATTGTGTGGTGGAGCAAAAAACAAAAATAGAAAATGATGGTATAGTATGTCTCCATTAGTCAAACACCCATGTACAAACACCATAGAAAAATTCCAAGGTGCAAACTGTTCTGGACTTTTTGTCTATATGAAAGTAGTTCTTTCAAAATTTGGCGTATTTCTAATAAAATACATATTTACTATTTTATAAATATGGTACATCATTTTATTTACATGAACATTGCTTGGTGTCCGGGGGGGACGGACGAAGACTTGGGATTGAGGGGGGTGATCTCCAGGAATCGATAATGCATGAGGTGGCAACCCTAGAGGTAGGCGCTTTCACAAATGACATGAAAGAGAGAGGTCAGGTAATCAGAGAGGTGAATAGAAGGTGCTCATTGGAGCGTAATTCTTGTGTAAGATCTCATGTCCACAATGTATGGTGAAGACAAGTGTCAGGTTAGTGTACTGTAGGCCATTCAGGCACTGGCAGTGCATGACTCACAAGCTTTCTATTCCCTGCTTTGTAGTAAGTTTGCTAGTAGATTTACTTGAAGATTATTGCCATTTGTTTTGCAGAGTCCAGGCCAAGTTATGTAATTACTGTGTCAGTCCTGAACGGTGTCATCTGCCATAGATGTACATATAAAACAGTGTAAATTATGAACTTACCTTATGGGTTTTTTTTTGTGTGGTGTATATGTTACTTTAGATCACTGTTCCTCTTTCCCTGGCATCAGTCTTTATAATTGTCCTTCAATGTGATCATTTAGATGTTCAGAAATCAGTAAGAATGTGTTTGGCAGATGCTAAAAATGACCTTCTCTGTATTTGTTTATATACATATATATTATGTAATTTACAGGTTTGATGGAGCAGATTCTGATCTTTCTGTCTTTTCCTCCATTCTGAAGAGTAAGATGGAATCTTTGAGTTATGATTTGCATGCTCTGCATGAAAACCCACACACTAAACACTCTGTGGTGGCATGGTGAATCTGTGGCTGCTGAGACCCTATTTCCCTCCAGTCTATGTCACTCCTTTCCATAACTATTCTGACACTGCGGTTCTGTTTGTACATACAAATGTTGCATCACATAGGGGTATATTCACAAACCGTGTAAGATGAGCTCAGTTAAGATAAAAGTGCATGCCTAACTGCCACAATCAGCAGTATCTTACATAATAATGTAGCTCAGAAATTCTCCTCCTAATACATCATATCTCAAAACGACAATCTCATTTCAGATACCAATGTTTGGATATATCACACACTTTCTTTCTTCACACGGTATCATTCTTACGAGAAACGTCTTACTGTCACACAGGTTGTATTACATTGTACTTGTAAAATCAGCTTTTGCTATAAAAGTAATAGAACGCACAAAGGAAAATCTACCTTTATTTTTTTATTTACTTTACTACATTACTATTCTATAATTCCAAGAGACCCAGTGTCTAATAGCGCAGCTGCTATACTTACGGTCAGGTTGCCGACTGTCGAGATTCCAGCGTTGGTCTCCACCCCTTTCGGAGTTCCAGCGTCTGCATTTTGACTGCTGGGATCCCGACAGCCGGCATCCTGACTTCATCCTTTTTCTTATAGCTTATGCAATGATTAATGTGAGCACCTAATACTAAGCTTCAAAAACACATTCTGAAACTGTACATAACCTGGCACTCAATGTGCCCAATACACTTGTTAGCAAAGCCTATTGTAGGTAATATGGTCTTCAAGGGTACCAAAAAAAATGAAGCAATCAAATCACAATTGTCAACACTCTTAAAAATATAATGAGAATGAATATTAATTCTCTTTGTAAAATACTTTGTGTACTATGCTACAGTGCATGTTCATTAATATTTTTAAACATCCATGTATAGTTATCCTTAGTAGTTTTAGGAACTGTTGTGTAATGACAGTAGATTTAAAAAGCTGTTACAGTATAACAGAAGTATCTTAGCTGACCTTTACAAAGTGGCTTTTCTGTTAGCAACAGCAAGTCAAAGCAGTAGCGGATTTACTCTATGCGGCTAAGGCTGTAGACGTGGGGTCCTGCGCAGTGCGCTGCATTTTTTCATGTGACCAGTGTCCGAGTGATCCCCGAGCTGTACCCCAGCTCCCAACAAGCAGACCAGCCCCCCTGATCCCATTCCGTTGTTCCTCTTGGAACACTAAATTTGAAATTTCTCAAACGCTGATCCATTTACCACTATTATTGCAATTAGTATGCAATTATTTTTTAATTCTAAAGTAAATATGTTATATGGAAATTCTATTTAATTGAAAAGCATCCAAATTTCATATCACACATTACTGTTGTTTAGAAATAGGGAAACAACATACAGAGCTCCTTAACCAGCATGGAACATGGGGAAAACTTTGGTGTTACTGTTATACCCCTTTCACATCGCACAAATAACCCGGTATCGACACGGCATATTGCCGTGTCGAAACGGGTCAGTGTGCGATGTGAAAGCTCCTTTGCTGAATTAGCGGGTCGCCTGACCCGGTAATTCAACCCGGTAAAAAAGAAGGGTTATTACCAGGTTGAATACCGGGTCAGGTGCAGTGTGAATGGGAGCCGTTCCGATGAGACACGGCTCCCATTCACAGCATAGGGAGAGGCGGCGCAGAAGATGAGCTCATCTCCCAGCGCCGTCTCCACCCCCGCCCCTGCTGCTGCTGCGCCCCCCGCTGCTATGGCAACCGACCCGGTATATTGCCGGGTCGGAAAGCCAGCAAAGGAGCGCAAATGCCGGATCCCACCCGATAAGGACACGTTTCTCTTACCGGGTGGGATCCGGCATTTGCGATCTGAAAGCAGCATTAGGGTGGTGGAAGCTGTTGACATGTTCATATCTGTCACAAAACAATACAATATATAACACTAGAAATAGTTGCTAATAATAAAGAAATGTATGGCAGATTTATCAATACCCCCCCCCCTCCCCCCCAATCCATAAAGATGTGAATTAGAAATCGTATAATAGATAGAAAAAAAAGTTATGTGCCTATTGAGAGTCAAAGGGGTCTATTCATGTACAAAACATGAATTGTTACGTATCATTATACACCGCATCAGTGCAATATGATATATAGCTTTGGTAAGTAGCTATTCATGTATACTCACCTTTCCGGCATTGTGATCTGGTATCCAGGGCTTTGGCGGTGACATCTTCAGCTGCTATTCCCTCTGCGGTGAATGGAGAGTCAACCGGCATGTCCATTCTGCGTATGCGCTGACGGCTGATCTCCCGGTACGCTGCAGGGGTTGCTGGGAGGTCAGGTGGAGGAGCCAGTGCCAGGTAGAGTTACTGCACCTAAGTTCAGATTGCGCCATCCTCAGATAGCGAACCTGAGCTCCATGGAGAAGTTGAAAGCAGAGCTTTCCGTTCTTTCATGAATCACACTCACAGGCACAGAGCAGGGTTACTGCTGGAGAAGTCAGGGACTGGTCCACAGTAACCTGCTTTGTGAATAGCCCAAAGCAGAGAAAAGCCCTGTTTCCCTCAAAACAGGGCTAAAGATTGGTCATTTATCCCTGTCTCACAGAACAGATTATCTTATTAACGTGCTTACAGAATAAAATGTGATTATTGAAATTGACAGCTCATATTGGCTCTGGTAACACTCATATGCTCTGTAAATGGACAGAGCTAGTTATTCATGACCATCTTATAGCCTTCATGCCAGTATGTATGCCAGAGCGTGCCATTTGTGTGCACAACCCTAGTATGCAGGACCATCCTAACATGTAGGCACACTGGGCAGCTGCCAAGGGCCCCATGACTAGGGATCTTTGGGCAGGGGAGGACTGGGCCAGGGCATCTGCCCCTGACTGGTACCTCTGGGGCTTCTTGGGAGGTAGGTAGAGAATGTGACTTCCACACAATCAGAGTCGCCAGGCAGCATTCTCTACCTGCCTCCCCCGCCTGCAGCCATACAGTGAATTGCTATCAGCATGGGGATTGGAGGATGGCTGGAGCCATTCACAGTATGAAAGCATGTGGAGAAGACAGTGCCTGACCGTAGGAGGGGTAATTTATGATTTATTTCCATTTATTCCTGTGAATAGCTGGACAAGGAGCCCCAGTACATCGCTTTGCACAATGCCTACAATGCTGTAAAGCCGCCCCTACTAGTATGGTCCTTTTCTCTGACGTCCTAAGTGGATGCTGGGACTCCGTAAGGACCATGGGGAATAGCGGCTCCGCAGGAGACTGGGCACAACTAAAGAAAGCTTTAGGACTACCTGGTGTGCACTGGCTCCTCCCACTATGACCCTCCTCCAGACCTCAGTTAGAATCTTGTGCCCGGCTGAGCTGGATGCACACTAGGGGCTCTCCTGAGCTCCTAGAAAAGAAAGTATACTTTTAGGTTTTTTATTTTCAGTGAGATCTGCTGGCAACAGACTCACTGCTACGAGGGACTAAGGGGAGAAGAAGCGAACCTACCTGCTTGCAGCTAGCTTGGGCTTCTTAGGCTACTGGACACCATTAGCTCCAGAGGGATCGAACACAGGCCCAGCCTCGGTCGTCCGGTCCCGGAGCCGCGCCGCCGTCCCCCTTACAGAGCAAGAAGCAAGAAGATGGTCCTGGAAATCGGCGGCAGAAGACTTCGGTCTTCAACAAGGTAGCGCACAGCACTGCAGCTGTGCGCCATTGCTCCTCATGCACACCTCACACTCCGGTCACTGATGGGTGCAGGGCGCTGGGGGGGGGGGGCGCCCTGAGCAGCAATATTAAACACCTTGCTGGCATAAAACTCACATAATATAGTCTTAGAGGCTATATATGTGAAAAATACCCCTGCCAGATATCCATAAAAAAGCGTGAGAAGTCCACCGAAAAAGGGGCGGAGCTATCTCCCTCAGCACACTGGCGCCATTTTCCCTCACAGCTCCGCTGGAAGGATCGCTCCCAGACTCTCCCCTGCAGTTTCAAGACTACAAAGGGTAAAAAAGAGAGGGGGGGCACTAAATTTAGGCGCAATAGTATACATATAAGCAGCTATAAGGGAAAATCACTCAGTTATAGTGTTAATCCCTGTGTTATATAGCGCTCTGGTGTGTGCTGGCATACTCTCTCTCTGTCTCCCCAAAGGGCTTTGTGGGGTCCTGTCCTCAGTCAGAGCATTCCCTGTGTGTGTGCGGTGTGTCGGTACGGCTGTGTCGACATGTTTGATGAGGAGGCTTATGTGGAGGCGGAGCAGATGCCGATAAATGTGATGTCACCCCCTGCGGGGCCGACACCTGAGTGGATGGACTTGTGGAAGGAATTACGTGACAGTGTCAACTCCTTACATAAAAGGTTTGACGACATAGCAGATGTGGGACAGCCGGCTTCTCAGCTCGTGCCTGCCCAACTGTCTCAAAAGCCATCAGGGGCTCTAAAATGCCCGCTACCTCAGATGGCAGACACAGATGTCGACACGGATACTGAATCCAGTGTCGACGATGATGAGACTAATGTAACTTCCAATAGGGCCACACGTTACATGATTGAGGCAATGAAAAATGTGTTGCACATTTTGATGTTACCCCAGGTACCACAAAAAAGGGTATTATGTTTGGGGAGAAAAAACTACCAGTGGTTTTTCCCCCATCTGATGAATTAAATGAGGTGTGTGAAGAAGCGTGGGCTTCCCCCGATAAGAAACTGGTAATTTCTAAAAAGTTACTAATGGCGTACCCTTTCCCGCCAGAGGATAGGTCACGTTGGGAAACATCCCCTAGGGTGGATAAAGTGCTCACACGCCTGTCAAAGAAGGTGGCACTACCGTCTCCGGATACGGCCGCCCTGAAGGAGCCTGCTGATAGGAAGCAGGAGGCTATCCTGAAGTCTGTATATACACACTCAGGTATTATTTTAAGACCGGCTATTGCTTCAGCATGGATGTGCAGTGCTGCAGCTGCGTGGTCAGATTCCCTGTCGGAAAATATTGATACCCTTGACAGGAACACTATATTGCTAACCATAGAGCATATTGAAGACGCAGTCTTATACATGAGAGATGCACAGAGGGATATTTGCCGGCTGGCATCTAAAATAAGTGCTATGTCCATTTCTGCCAGGAGAGGGTTATGGACTCGGCAGTGGACAGGGGATGCAGATTCTAAAAGGCATATGGAAGTTTTGCCTTATTAAGTGTGAGGAGTTGTTTGGGGATGGTCTCTCGGACCTAGTTTCCACAGCGACAGCTGGGAAGTCAGCTTTTCTACCCCATGTTCCCTCACAGCCAAAGAAAGCACCGTATTATCAGGTACAGTCCTTTCGGCCCCAAAAAGGCAAGCGGGTTAAAGGCGCGTCCTTTCTGCCCAGAGGTAGAGGGAAAAAGCTGCAGCATACAGCCAGTTCCCAGGAACAAAAGTCCTCCCCCGTTTCCTCTAAGTCCACCGCATGACGCTGGGGCTCCACAGGCGGAGCCAGGTACGGTGGGGGCCCGTCTCAAGAACTTCAGCAATCAGTGGGCTCGCTCACGGGTAGATCCCTGGATTCTTCAAGTGGTATCTCAGGGGTACAAGCTGGAATTCGAGACGTCTCCCCCTCGCCGTTTCCTCAAATCTGCCTTGCCAACAACTCCCTCAGACAGGGAGGCTGTGCTAGAGGCAATTCACAAGCTGTATTCCCAGCAGGTGATAGTCAAGGTGCCCCTCCTTCAACAAGGACGGGGTTACTATTCCACAATGTTTGTGGTACCGAAACCGGACGGTTCGGTGAGACCCATTTTAAATTTGAAATCCTTGAACACTTATATAAAAAAATTCAAGTTCAAGATGGAATCGCTCAGGGCGGTTATTTCAAGCCTGGACGAGGGGGATTACATGGTATCACTGGACATCAAGGATGCTTACCTGCATGTCCCCATTTACCATCCTCACCAGGAGTACCTCAGATTTGTGGTACAGGATTGTCATTACCAATTCCAGACGTTGCCGTTTGGTCTGTCCACGGCACCGAGGGTATTTACCAAGGTAATGGCCGAAAAGATGATACTCCTTCGAAAAAAGGGAGTTTTAATTATCCCGTACTTGGACGATCTCCTGATAAAGGCGAGGTCCAGGGAGCAGTTGTTGGTCGGGGTAGCACTATCTCGGGAGGTGCTACAACAGCACGGTTGGATTCTAAATATTCCAAAGTCACAGCTGGTCCCTATGACACGTCTACTGTTCCTGGGGATGGTTCTGGACACAGAACAGAAAAAAGTGTTTCTCCCGGAGGAGAAAGCCAAGGAGCTGTCATCTCTAGTCAGAGGCCTCCTGAAACCAAAACAGGTGTCGGTGCATCACTGCACGCGAGTCCTGGGAAAAATAGTAGCTTCCTACGAAGCAATCCCATTTGGCAGGTTCCATGCAAGGACCTTTCAGTGGGACCTGTTGGACAAGTGGTCCGGATCGCATCTTCAGATGCATCGGCTGATAACCCTGTCTCCAAGGACCAGGGTGTGTCTGCTGTGGTGGCTGCAGAGTGCTCATCTTCAAGAGGGCCGCAGATTCGGCATACAGGACTGGGTCCTGGTGACCACGGATGCCAGCCTTCGAGGCTGGGGGGCAGTCACACAGGGAAGAAACTTCCAGGGACTATGGTCAAGTCAGGAGACTTCCCTACACATAAATATTCTGGAACTGAGGGCCATTTACAATGCCCTAAGTCAGGCAAGACCCCTGCTTTAAAACCAGCCGGTACTGATTCAGTCAGACAACATCACGGCAGTCGCCCATGTAAACCGACAGGGCGGCACAAGAAGCAGGATGGCGATGGCAGAAGCCACAAGGATTCTCCGATGGGCGGAAAATCACGTCTTAGCACTGTCAGCAGTGTTCATTCCGGGAGTGGACAACTGGGAAGCAGACTTCCTCAGCAGGCACGACCTCCACCCGGGAGAGTGGGGACTTCATCCAGAAGTCTTCCAGCTGATTGTGAACCGTTGGGAACGGCCACAGGTGGACATGATGGCGTCCCGCCTAAACAAAAAGCTAGAAAGTTATTGCGCCAGGTCGAGAGACCCTCAGGCAATAGCTGTGGACGCTCTAGTGACACCGTGGGTGTACCAGTCGGTTTATGTGTTCCCTCCTCTTCCTCTCATACCCAAGGTACTGAGGATAATAAGAAAAAGAGGAGTAAGAACTATACTCATTGTTTCGGATTGGCCAAGAAGAGCTTGGTACCCGGAACTTCAAGAACTGATCTCAGAGGACCCATGGCCTATGCCGCTCAGACAGGACCTGCTGCAGCAGGGGCCATGTCTGTTCCAAGACTTACCGCGGCTGCGTTTGACGGCATGGCGGTTGAACGCCGGATCCTGAAGGAAAAGGGCATTCCGGAGGAAGTCATCCCTACGCTGATTAAAGCTAGGAAAGAAGTGACCGCAAACCATTATCACCGCATATGGCGAAAATATGTTGCATGGTGTGAGGCCAGGAAGGCCCCAACGGAGGAATTTCAGCTGGGCCGTTTTCTGCACTTCCTACAGTCAGTGGTGACTATGGGCCTAAAATTGGGTTCCATTAAGGTCCAGATTTCGGCTCTGTCGATTTTCTTCCAGAAAGAACTGGCTTCACTGCCTGAAGTTCAGACATTTGTTAAGGGAGTGCTGCATATTCAGCCCCCGTTTGTGCCTCCAGTGGCACCTTGGGATCTCAACGTGGTGTTGGATTTCCTAAAGTCGCATTGGTTTGAGCCACTTAAAACCGTGGATTTGAAATATCTCACGTGGAAAGTGGTCATGCTGTTGGCTTTGGCTTCGGCCAGGCGTGTGTCAGAATTGGCGGCTTTGTCATGTAAAAGCCCTTATCTGATTTTCCATATGGATAGGGCAGAATTGAGGACTCGTCCCCAGTTTCTCCCTAAGGTGGTATCAGCTTTTCATTTGAACCAACCTATTGTAGTGCCTGCGGCTACTAAAGACTTGGAGGATTCCAAGTTGTTGGACGTAGTCAGGGCCCTGAAAATTTATGTTTCCAGGACAGCTAGTGTCAGGAAAACTGGCTCGCTATTTATCCTGTATGCACCCAACAAGCTGGGTGCTCCTGCTTCAAAGCAGACTATTGCTCGCTGGATCTGTAGTACGATTCAGCTTGCACATTCTGTGGCTGGACTGCCGCATCCTAGATCAGTGAAAGCCCATTCCACGAGGAAGGTGGGCTCTTCTTGGGCGGCTGCCCGAGGGGTCTCGGCTTTACAACTTTGCCGAGCAGCTACTTGGTCGGGGTCAAACACATTTGCAAAATTCTACAAGTTTGATACCCTGGCTGAGGAGGACCTAGAGTTTGCTCATTCGGTGCTGCAGAGTCATCCGCACTCTCCCGCCCGTTTGGGAGCTTTGGTATAATCCCCATGGTCCTTACGGAGTCCCAGCATCCACTTAGGACGTCAGAGAAAATAAGATTTTACTCACCGGTAAATCTATTTCTCGTAGTCCGTAGTGGATGCTGGGCGCCCATCCCAAGTGCGGATTGTCTGCAATACTTGTATATAGTTATTGTTTAACTAAAGGGTTATTGTTGAGCCATCTGTTGAGAGGCTCAGTTATATTTCATACTGTTAACTGGATATAGTATCACGAGTTATACGGTGTGATTGGTGTGGCTGGTATGAGTCTTACCCGGGATTCAAAATCCTTCCTTATTGTGTCAGCTCTTCCGGGCACAGTATCCTAACTGAGGTCTGGAGGAGGGTCATAGTGGGAGGAGCCAGTGCACACCAGGTAGTCCTAAAGCTTTCTTTAGTTGTGCCCAGTCTCCTGGGGAGCCGCTATTCCCCATGGTCCTTACGGAGTCCCAGCATCCACTACGGACTACGAGAAATAGATTTACCGGTGAGTAAAATCTTATTTTCAATTAATAGGCATTATTACGTACTGTATCATAGATCTTTTTTATGGGAAGACTGTATTTAAATTATCAATACATGTTTATGTGCGGATTCTAGTAAACTAAAAAATAATGCTAGCACTATATGGTGGTTCTGAAATGAATTGGGGGTTACAAAATATTATTGGACAATCCTATTATGTAGACTAAAGGGCCCTACAGACTGGGTGACCTGCTGCCGAGCTGCCCGACCGCCGATACGGCAGACAGGCGACCCGGCGGCAGGGGTGGTGACGGGGCATGCTAATATGGACAATCTCGACCATATTGGCCTGTATGCATAAGCGACGGGGCACCAACGATGAACGAGCGCGGGGCTGCGCATCATTCATCGTTGGTGCCTACACACTGCACGATATGAACGAGTTCTCATTCATTAATGAACGAGAACGTTCATATCGTGCAGTATTATCTTCCAGTGTGTAGGGCCCTTAACCGTAGCTGCATGTTGGGCTTCATTTCGTAACTTGCTCTAGTTAAATGATATTGCTGCTCAGTTTCCATGGCTTAATGTATATTTAGTTTTTGTTTATATGGACAAGTGATACTGCAATATTTAGTGATTATGAAACACTGCACAACCTATTGAAAATATATGAAACATCATAATTGATTTTAATTTAGTTGTTTGTTATACGTCCGATTGTTAAGCATGTTTTTTCTGTGCATGGCACATTGAAGTCTCTTGCACAGACTTGGGGAGATTTATCAAATCTTGGAGAGAGAGAGATAAAGTACCAACCAGTCAGCTGTAATTTTACAGTAGAGCATGTAGTGGGAAGAGGGGGTGTCTGAGTATTTTATTTTTTTTGGGGTGGGTGAGACGGAGGCAGCCTTGTCTCTCCACTTTATCGCTCTCCAAGATTTGATAAATCTCCCCCTCTGCTTTACTGCGCATGTATTATTCTGTGACTACATACTATAGATCTATGTCTCGGTAACATGAGCTACTATTCCAAGAGTATAACCTATATCATAGAGACTCAACCCAAAACCATTATCCTAACTTAAACCTAGCTAGGTATCACAGGCGTGGGATCTATTTGCTGGAATATTTGAGAATTATGGGTTTTTGGTAAGAATTTATTATGTAACTTGTATCACCATGCTTTACATTTAAAAATTACCCATTTCGTTCCCACACTGTGCAGACTTTTTGCAGGGATTACATACGTAGTACCGGCGGTCAGGATGCCGGCTGTCAATATCCCGACAGCGGCATCCCACCCACCAGAATGCCGGCAGCGGTAGCGAGCGCTAAAAGTCCCCTTGCGTGGACACCCATGAGTGGGAATAGTCCTGATGCGCTGGGATTCCAGCTGGCGCCAATCTCAGCTGTCTGGATTTCGGCGTCGGAATCCTGACGGCGGCATTGTAACTGCATCCCTTTTTGCAGTGCTCCACACAGTGGCTGTAGACAGAATTTGCTCAGTGATCAGTTTTGTGTATATGACATTGTTACTAGACAGCAGTAATTATCTGCTTTTTTTCTAAACTTTCTGGATTAGGGTTTTTTGATCATAGATCCCATACCTAGAGATCTGTTTCATTTAATTTCAAATGTCTGAATTCAATATACTGTATGTATTCAAATATAAAGTAAATGTAAGTACACATTGTGTAAAATGAAACAAGAAAAAGATGACAACACTAGTGCTCTTCTGGTAACTAAATAGTAATATACACATATATACAGTTAAACTATATGAATAAAATATATTTCTAGTTTAATGGGAGAATTTGCCTCCTACTTAAATTAATATATTTATAGATAAGAGTCTTCTCTTTCCGCTTACTTGTACAGCTTACACTTTGTTCTAGCTGCAGAATTTAATTTAAGTATCAGATTGTTTTTGTACACAAGAAGCCATTTACAACATACACAACTAAATGTAACAATATTGGTGCTTCTGGAGTTGACGAATATATATATAATTTCCAATGATGTCTTGTCTACTTTCAGCTTCCTCTCTAAGCTCACGGTGTCTATTCAGTCTCCTACTTCAGAACTGTCCTGTAGTCTTTCCGAGCCTCTGAGGTACTATTTCTTGTTTTCTGAATGCTTTTATATTGCCTTTATTCAATACTTGTATACTGCTTTTCTGGCTTGTCAGTCATTCATACCATTTACCTAAATTTAAATGAGTTTCTACCTTACTAATTTATGCACGCCCTTTTGCCGCTATTACTAAATTTATTGATGTGACGTTTTATCTTTCCTTGTTTTTCACCAAAGCTTCTCTATCATGCGGACAGAGTTGACAATATCATTTTCTGTGATGCATTGAGCACATCTGATCTTTGTCTTATCTAGGGGTAACCGATATAAGAGCTTTTATATAGATAATATAATGATCCTGGTAAAAAAAAAAAAAAAAAGGAGCCGAAAGGATACTGCAGTGTGTTTTATAACAAGCTGAAATCCAGTAAATGAAAAGTGAGCGTAAAATACCCCTTTTCTCTAACATCCTAGTGGATGCTGGGGACTCCGTAAGGACCATGGGGAATAGCGGGCTCCGCAGGAGACTGGGCACTCTAAAGAAAGAGTAAGTACTATCTGGTGTGCACTGGCTCCTCCCTCTATGCCCCTCCTCCAGACCTCAGTTAGAAACTGTGCCCGGCCGAGCTGGGTGCTCCTAGTGGGCTCTCCTGAGCTTGCTAGATAAAGTATTTTGTTAGGTTTTTTGTTTTCAGAGAGCTTCTGCTGGCAACAGACTCTCTGCTACGAGGGACTGAGGGGAGAGAAGCAAACCTACTGACGGCAGCTAGGTAGCGCTTCTTAGGCTACTGGACACCATTAGCTCCAGAGGGATCGAACACAGGTACCTAACCTTGATCGTCCGTTCCCGGAGCCGCGCCGCCGTCCCCCTCGCAGAGCCAGAAGAACAGAAGCAGCAGAAGCATGAAGACATCGAAATCGGCGGCTGAAGACTCCTCTCTTCACTTAAGGTAGCGCACAGCACTGCAGCTGTGCGCCATTGCTCCCACAGCACACCGCACCCTCCGGTCACTGTAGGGTGCAGGGCGCAGGGGGGGGGGCGCCCTGGGCAGCAATTAAATACCTTTTTTGGCAAAAAGAGACATATATACAGTCTGGGACTGTATATATGCCAGAGCCCCCGCCATTTTTTATACATTTAAGCGGGACAGAAGCCCGCCGCTGAGGGGGCGGGGCCTTCTTCCTCAGCACACCAGCGCCATTTTCTCTTCACAGCTCCGCTGGAAGGACGCTCCCCAGGCTCTCCCCTGCAGTATTCAGGTGCATTAGAGGGTAAAAAAGAGAGGGGGGGCACATAAATTTAGGCGCAGTATATATACATATATTAACAGCAGCTACAGAGTAAACACTAAGGTACTGTGTAGTCCCTGGGTTATATAGCGCTGGGGTGTGTGCTGGCATACTCTCTCTCTGTCTCCCCAAAAGCCTTTTGTGGGGTCCTGTCCTCAGTCAGAGCATTCCCTGTGTGTGTGCTGTGTGTCGGTACGCCTGTGTCGACATGTTTGATGAGGAAGGATACGTGGAGGCAGAACAAGTGCAGCTGAGTGTGGTGTCGCCGCCGACGGTGCCGACACCTGAGTGGATGGATATGTGGAAGGTGTTAAATGATAATGTAAACTCCTTGCATAACAGGTTGGATAAAACTGTAACCGGGGGACAGGCAGGGTCTCAACCCATGCCTGCTCCTGCAGCGCAGAGGCCCTCAGGGTCCCAAAAGCGTACACTATCCCAGATAGTTGACACAGATGTCGACACGGAGTCTGACTCCAGTGTCGATGACGATGAGGCAAAGTTGCAGCCTAAAATGACTAAAGCCATCCGCTACATGATTGTAGCTATGAAGGATGTATTACACATTTTTGAGGAAAATCCTGTCCCTGACAAGAGGATTTGTATGTATGGGGAGAAAAAGCATGAAGTGACTTTTCCCCCTTCCCATGAATTAAATGAATTATGTGAAAAAGCATGGGATTCCCCTGACAGGAAGGTGATAGTTTCCAAGAGATTACTCATGGCGTATCCTTTCCCGCCAACGGACAGGTTACGCTGGGAATCCTCTCCTAGGGTAGACAAGGCATTGACACGCTTGTCTAAAAAGGTGGCCCTGCCGTCTCCGGATACGGCCGCCCTAAAGGATCCTGCTGATAGAAAGCAGGAAGCTATCCTGAAGTCAGTTTATACACATTCTGGCACACTGCTGAGGCCAGCAATTGCTTCGGCCTGGATGTGTAGTGCAGTTGCTGCATGGACGGATTCTCTGTCTGAAGAGTTAGATACCCTGGACAGGGACACTGTTCTACTGACCCTGGCACATATAAAGGACGCGGTCCTATATATGCGGGATGCCCAGAGGGACATTTGCCTGCTGGGCTCTAGAGTTAACGCTATGTCCATTTCTGCCAGAAGGGTCCTGTGGACTCGGCAATGGACAGGGGATACCGACTCTAAAAAACACATGGTGGTTTTACCTTATAAGGGTGAGGAATTGTTTGGGGACAGTCTCTCGGACCTCGTTTCCACAGCTACGGTTGGGAAGTCAAATTTCTTGCCTTATGTCCCTCCACAACCTAAGAAAGCACCGTATTACCAAATGCAGTCCTTTCGTTCTCAGAGGAGCAAGAAGGTCAGAGGTGCGTCCTTTCTTGCCAGAGGTAGGGGTAGAGGAAAAAAGCTGCACCACGCAGCTAGTTCCTAGGAACAAAAGTCTTCCCCCGCTTCCACTAAGTCCACCGCATGACGCTGGGGCTCCACAGGCGGATCCAGGAGCGGTGGGCGCGCGTCTCCGACATTTCAGCCACCGGTGGGTTCGCTCACAGGTGGATCCTTGGGCTATACAAATTGTGTCTCAGGGATACAAGCTGGAATTCGAGTTGATGCCCCCTCACCGTTTCCTGAAATCGGCCTTACCAGCTTCCCCTATAGAAAGGGCGATAGTGGTGGAGGCAATTCACAAACTTTTTCTCCAGAAAGTGGTGGTAGAGGTCCCCCCCCTTCAACGGGGAAGGGGCTACTATTCCACTATGTTTGTGGTACCGAAACCGGACGGTTCGGTCAGACCCATTTTAAATTTAAAATCCCTGAACTTTTATCTAAAGAAATTCAAGTTCAAAATCGAATGGCTCAGAGCGGTCATTGCAAGCCTGGAGGAAGGGGATTTTATGGTGTCGCTGGACATCAAGGATGCTTACTTGCATGTCCCCATTTATCCGCCTCATCAGGAGTACCTCAGGTTTGTGGTACGAGACTGTCATTACCAGTTCCAGACGTTGCCGTTCGGCCTGTCCACGGCACCGAGAGTGTTTACCAAAGTGATGGCGGAGATGATGGTGCTCCTTCGGAAGCAAGGGGTTACAATTATCCCATACTTGGACGATCTCCTCATAAAGGCGAGGTCCAGTGAGCAGTTGCTGATCAGTGTAGCACACTCTCAAGTAGTGTTGCGTCAGCACGGCTGGATTCTGAACATTCCAAAGTCGCAGCTGATTCCTGCGACGCGTCTGCCCTTCCTGGGCATGATTCTGGACACAGACCAGAAGAAGGTGTTTCTCCCAGAGGAGAAGGCTCAGGAGTTCGTGACTCTGGTCAGAGACCTCCTAAAGCCAAAACAGGTGTCCGTGCATCACTGCACACGAGTCCTGGGAAAGATGGTGGCGTCTTACGAAGCCATTCCCTTCGGCAGGTTCCATGTGAGGATCTTTCAGTGGGACCTGCTGGACAAGTGGTCCGGATCGCATCTTCAGATGCATCGGATGATCACCCTGTCCCCCAGGGCCAGGGTGTCTCTTCTGTGGTGGCTACAAGGTGCTCACCTCCTCGAGGGCCGCAGATTCGGCATACAGGACTGGGTCCTGGTGACCACGGATGCAAGCCTCCGAGGGTGGGGGGCAGTCACTCAAGGAAGAAACTTCCAAGGGTTGTGGTCAAGTCAGGAGACTTGTCTGCACATCAATATCCTGGAGCTAAGGGCCATATACAACGCCCTGAGTCAAGCGGAGCCTCTGCTTCGAAACCAACCAGTGCTGGTTCAGTCAGACAACATCACGGCAGTGGCTTATGTGAACCGCCAGGGCGGCACAAGAAGCAGGCTGGCAATGGCAGAAGCCACCAGGATTCTTCGGTGGGCGGAAAATCACGTACTAGCACTGTCAGCAGTGTTCATTCCGGGAGTGGACAACTGGGAAGCAGACTTCCTCAGCAGACACGACCTCCACCCGGGAGAGTGGGGACTTCATCAGGAAGTCTTCACGCAGATTGCAAATCGATGGGAACTGCCACAGGTGGACATGATGTCCCGTCTCAACAAAAAGCTAAAAAGATATTGCGCCAGGTCAAGGGACCCTCAGGCGATAGCTGTGGACGCACTAGTAACACCGTGGGTGTTCCAGTCGGTCTATGTGTTTCCTCCTCTTCCTCTCATACCAAAGGTGCTGAGAATTGTAAGAAGAAGAGGAGTGAGAACAATACTCATTGTTTCGGATTGGCCAAGAAGAACTTGGTACCCGGAATTGCAAGAAATGATCACAGAGGACCCGTGGCCTCTGCCTCTCAGACGGGACCTGTTACAACAAGGGCCCTGTCTGTTCCAAGACTTACCGCGGCTGCGTTTGACGGCATGGCGGTTGAACACCGGATCCTAGCAGAAAAGGGCATTCCGAAAGCAGTTATTCCTACGCTGATAAAGGCTAGGAAGGACGTGACAGCAAAACATTATCACCGTATATGGCGAAAATATGTTGCTTGGTGTGAGGCCAGGATGGCCCCTACAGAGGAATTCCAACTGGGTCGATTCCTGCACTTCCTACAGTCGGGGGTGACTTTGGGCCTGAAATTAGGGTCCATAAAGGTCCAGATTTCGGCCCTATCCATTTTCTTTCAAAAAGAACTGGCTTCACTGCCTGAGGTTCAGACGTTTGTTAAGGGAGTGCTGCATATTCAGCCTCCTTTTGTGCCACCAGTGGCACCTTGGGATCTTAACGTGGTGTTGAGTTTCCTGAAATCCCACTGGTTCGAGCCACTTAAGACAGTGGAACTAAAGTATCTCACGTGGAAAGTGGTCATGCTGTTGGCCCTAGCCTCAGCTAGGCGTGTGTCAGAATTGGCGGCTTTGTCATGTAAAAGCCCCTATCTGGTTTTCCATATGGACAGGGCAGAATTGCGAACTCGTCCGCAGTTTCTGCCAAAGGTGGTGTCAGCTTTTCATCTGAACCAACCTATTTTGGTGCCTGCGACTACTCGTGACTTGGAGGATTCCAAGTTACTTGATGTAGTCAGGGCTTTGAAGATCTATGTTGCTAGGACGGCTGGAGTCAGGAAGACTGACTCGCTGTTTATCCTGTATGCATCCAACAAGCTGGGTGCTCCTGCTTCAAAGCAAACCATTGCTCGCTGGATCTGTAACACGATTCAGCAGACTCATTCTGCGGCTGGATTGCCGCATCCAAAATCAGTAAAAGCCCATTCCACAAGGAAGGTGGGCTCTTCTTGGGCAGCTGCCCGAGGGGTCTCGGCATTACAGCTTTGCCGAGTTGCTACTTGGTCGGGGTCAAACACATTTGCTAAATTCTACAAGTTTGATACCCTGGCTGAGGAGGACCTTGTGTTTGCCCATACGGTGCTGCAGAGTCATCCGCACTCTCCCGCCCGTTTGGGAGCTTTGGTATAATCCCCATGGTCCTTACGGAGTCCCCAGCATCCACTAGGACGAAAGAGAAAATAAGAATTTACTCACCGGTAATTTTATTTCTCGTAGTCCGTAGTGGATGCTGGGCGCCCGTCCCAAGTGCGGACTTTCTGCAATACGTATATATAGTTATTGCTTAATAAAGGGTTATATTATGTTGGCATCCATTGGTTGATGCTCTGTTGTTTGTTCATACTGTTAACTGGGTAAGTTTATCACAAGTTATACTGTGTGATTGGTGTGGCTGGTATGAGTCTTACCCTGGGATCCAAAATCCTTTCCTTGTAATGTCAGCTCTTCCGGGCACAGTTTCCTTAACTGAGGTCTGGAGGAGGGGCATAGAGGGAGGAGCCAGTGCACACCAGATAGTACTTAATCTTTCTTTAGAGTGCCCAGTCTCCTGCGGAGCCCGCTATTCCCCATGGTCCTTACGGAGTCCCCAGCATCCACTACGGACTACGAGAAATAGAATTACCGGTGAGTAAATTCTTATTTTACACCGCATTGCCGGGTCGCACGCAGGATTTTTTTTTTTTTCATTATTTTTTTTTTACACAATTTTTATTGAAGCATCGTATCGCATCAAACACACGTGTCTACAAATGCGTTCCCAATTATTAATACACATACAAGTCTAATATAGATGATATTGTTGCACCCAGTTATTCTTTTCTATATAAATTCATGATAGAAAATTACACTCCAGGCCCTGGTCCACCCATCACTAAATTCAGTGTAAGAGGGTGTGTACACACGGTGAGATAAATCTGTGAGATTTTGACTATATAGTCAAAATCTTATGAAAAGTTAGTGCATGTCTCAAGGTGTTAGGCAGCTTGCGATACAGATTCGATCCCGATGCGCGCTCCCGTGGGGTCGGTATTGTAAGGCTAGATAGACTGTGCAGGCAAGTCAATCTTGACTATCTAGTGTACAATCTAGTACAAAGTATAGTCAAAATTGGCACTTAGTCAAAATCGTACATAGACAAAATCTCAAGCACAGATAGTCAAAATCGAACATAGCAGGGATCTCACCGTGTGTACACACCCTAAGACACCGTGGTTATAAGGATCCTAAAACTCTAACGTTATAGGGGTTCTCCCAGTAAAAGTCTAGTTTCATACCACTCCGTATTTTGGACAGAGCGTCTAATCCTTCACTGAAAGTCTGTTGGTAAAGTGTTTATATAGCTCTCCTAGGACTCAAAGAATTTGGAGACTCGCACACAGGATTTTGTACATGGGTCCAACCCGTGTGCGACCTGGCTGAGACCCCTTTCAGACTGGCGGCCCCGTCGCGGCTTATTGCCAGGTCTATGATAGCACCGCAGTCACGTGCAGAGGCGGCGCTTGTAGATTGGATCACCTCCGAGCACCAGCTGTTCCATTGCTGTGAACGAGTCTCAGATCGCATCGAGCCAGCTTACCCATTTACACTGCACCATGGTCCGGGTTCAACTCGTGTTCAAACCCTGGCCGATACCCGGGTCAACTGGGTGCTTTCACACTGTACAATATCCTGGGTTGCTGCTTGTCCATGTGAAATAACCAGGGATATTGCTGGCAGTGTGAAAGGGGTGTAAATGTGTATTTACCAATCATGCATGGTTAGTCATGTTGCCACATTGTTGTGATGTGGATCAAGCTCAACTTTATGCTTGAATATTGTGTCTTTCTGAAATACCTATAATTGAAGGGCAAACCTCTAGTTTCTGTTAAGTTACTGTAGAGTGGCCTGGTTAAGAAATAGCTTGTTGTAGTGCCCTGTTCCTCCAAATGTCAGCACTGTAACATGCTCTTCTTAGTAGTTGCCTGCATAAATACTGGGGGTCATTCCGAGCCGTTTGCACGCAGCGGTTCTTCGCTTCTGTGCGAACGGGTCGGGACTGCGGCTGTGCGGCGCCCACAATGACGCCAGGACCGCAGAAAGCGATCGCAGGCCCGATCGCAAGAAGTTTGACAGCGGGAAGGAGGATGGGGGGGCGTCTACTCAAAGTTTCCCGGGCGTGGTAAGGCGAAAGCATTTGTGTCCAGACGTTTGGAGGGCGGATGTCTGACGTCACAGCCGGGACCTTCATCGCTGGATCCGTCGCACTGGGTAAGTAGCTGCAGGGCTGGTCTTGTTTCGCAGGAAACTTTTTTAGCATAGCAGGGCTGCACAAGCGATCTCAGCCCTGCTATGCTAAAATACGCTCTCCCATAGGCGGGGCGAGCAGCTAAAAGTTGCTACGTGCGATCAACTCGGAATGACCCCCATTGTTTGAGATGCAATCTGATAATACAGTAACAACCTAACGGCTATGTCGACATCGGGTAGCCCTGAGTACTGAAGAGAATGGACATTGGAGAAGTACGATAATGAACTAGCTCTACTTATACATTCAGTTATTAAATGCCTTTGCTTGAATGACAAAATTCTTTACATCAAAACTCATACACATGCCACAGTCACATGGCAAGAAATGTACAAACTTTACGTTCACACTACTTTATCCTCACTATTATGGGCAAGTATAGTTCCATACATTTGTATCAGAACTGTATTATCACATTCACGGGTTTAGGCATATTGGAGATTGTCCTAGGTCTTTAGAGAGTGTGGTATAATTATATTATTACCTTCAACAGTCATGTTGAGAGATGTAGCTGTTTCTTGTTTATGTATAGTAGTATTGTATTATAATATTTAGTGATTTTATCACATTTTATTTATGAAGTGTATTTCAAGTGTACTATGTCATTTAAGGGGCATACACACAGTGAGATTTGAACTACCGGTATGGATTATATAATACATATCTGTAGAAAACACTGTATATATCACACAGTGTGTATACAGCTTGCAATGCCGATGCGTGCTCCCGCGGAATCGGTATCGCAAGAAAAAAATAGACTGTGCAGGCAGGTCAATTTCTAGTACAATGTTTAGTTAAAATTGTCCATAGTTAAAATCAGCCATAGCCAAAATCGGGTGTGGATCATTAGATCGACAGTGTCTACGTCGGCAATGTTTAGGTCGACAGGGTTTGAAGGTCGACAGGGTTTCTAGCTCGACATGTTCTAGGTCGACAGGTCAAATGTTCGACATGAGTTTTTCATGTTTTTTTGTTGTCGTTTTTTCCGTACAGTGACCGGGAAGCCCAATTAGTGCACCGTGTCCCTTCGCATGGCTCGCTTCGCTCGCCATGCTTCGGGCAAGGTGCCTTGCTCCGCTACCGCTGCGCTCGGCACAGGTTACCGTTCCCAATCAGAGTCCGCATAAATCGTTAAGTATGAAAAAGTAAAAAAAAAATATTTTTTTTTTAAAAACAACAACTCATGTCGACCTTTTGACCTGTCGACCTTGAAAACATGTCGACCTATAGTGGTCGATCTAAACATTGTCGACCTAGGCACTGTCGATCTTCAGACCAGATCCCACCAAAATCACACTGTGTGTACAGTCAATATCGGTGGTTCTGGGTTCCGGGGAGTTCAAGGGAAATCACATAGTCAAAATCGGCACCGGATATGTTAATATAATGTGTTTCACCTTTCACTTCTGCAATGACCAGACCATAGCCTAATTTATACGAGAGCGCAGACTGGAAGACCACGAGTGTGATATTTTTACAGCAGGAGTCACGGGGAGAGTAATGCGTGTTGTCGATCTTGAAGTTTGTTTTAGGACTTTGAGAACCACAGGATCTACACAAGATCTTAGGAATGTTCCAGGAATGAATATAGTTTCCTATGTTGTCATACAATGTAATGCGGTGTGATCATATTCAGTTTTTATGTCATGGTTATGTCTGCTTCAAGTAAGCAATGGTCCATGGTTGTATCAATAAATTCTCTTGCAAGTGTTTCCCAGGATTTAGATTGAGATCCATTTTACTCTGAAAGAGCAATTTATATAAGCCTTAGAAACAGACAGATTATGTGCTCTCATGTACAACACTTCCACTTTTGGCTGTAGATTAAGAGAGTGTAGATTAAGTCACTGTTAATTCTGTGGTAATGGAGTCTGTTTCTAGCTGCTCGTAACAAGATTGGTACGTAAAAATTTATTTGTGTAGGTTTAATCCCTTCTGAAAATACTTGAAAGGCACTCTAAAAATTAGGCATGTTTGTAGCAAGATGACATAGGATGATTCTATGTTACTTGGGTAGATTTTACTCTTAGGCCGGAAGGTTACCGCAGTTTAAAATGACCTTCAGTTTGGCAGGTTTAGGTTCTGTATTCCTGGAGTACCTTGTCTATAGAGGACAAGCTACAATGAGGTTTATTGGCTATGTATCAAATATTTGCATGTATATTTTTGGTATTTGTTTAAACAGCTGTTTTACATTTTATATAACTGTTCATTCAGATACACATCATTGTATTGCTGCATACACATCACTGTATTGCTGTCTGTATTTGACATATTCTTAAAAACATGCATTTCTAATTTCCAAAGTTCTTGAGCCAATTTGTACTATATTATAAACATTTTAAAGTTGTTAATTTTATAGGTAAATTTAAAATATTTTTATAATACGGCTGTGACAGTGATGCTAGAACATGCTACTACAGGTATATAGATTAATATACTATTACCTTGTTCCCTTCAGTGCCCAAAACACTAACATGTATGTGTAGGGAATGTGGTCAATTTATAAATAGGAATTGTAATACAGGTTTCAGTATCGCGTATCCAAAATGCTTGGGACCAGAAGTACTTTGGATATCAGATTTTTCCGTATTTTGGAATAATTGCATACCATAATGAGATATGATGGTGATGGGACCCAAGTCTAAGCACAGAATGCATTCATGTTCAATATACACCTTATACACACAGCCTGAAGGTCATTTTAGCTAATATTTCTCTGACGTCCTAAGTGGATGCTAGGACTCCGTAAGGACCATGGGGAATAGCGGCTCCGCAGGAGACTGGGTACAACTAAAGAAAGCTTTAGGACTACCTGGTGTGCACTGGCTCCTCCCACTTTGACCCTCCTCCAGACCTCAGTTAGAATCTTGTGCCCGGCTGAGCTGGATGCACACTAGGGGCTCTCCTGAGCTCCTAGAAAAGAAAGTATACTTTTAGGTTTTTTATTTTCAGTGAGATCTGCTGGCAACAGACTCACTGCTACGAGGGACTAAGGGGAGAAGAAGCGAACCTACCTGCTTGCAGCTAGCTTGGGCTTCTTAGGCTACTGGACACCATTAGCTCCAGAGGGATCGAACACAGGGCCCGACCTCGATCGTCCGGTCCCGGAGCCGCGCCGCCGTCCCCCTTACAGAGCCAGAAGCAAGAAGATGGTCCTGAAAATCGGCGGCAGAAGACTTCGGTCTTCAACAAGGTAGCGCACAGCACTGCAGCTGTGCGCCATTGCTCCTCATGCACACCTCACACTCCGGTCACTGATGGGTGCAGGGCGCTGGGGGGGGGGGGCGCCCTGAGCAGCAATATTAACACCTTGGCTGGCAAAAAAATCACAATATATAGTCCTAGAGGCTATATATGTGAAAAATACCCCTGCCAGAGATCCATAAAAAAGCGGGAGAAAGTCCGCCGAAAAAGGGGCGGGGCTATCTCCCTCAGCACACTGGCGCCATTTTCTCTTCACAGTGCAGCTGGAAGACAGATCCCCAGGCTCTCCCCTGTAGTTTTCAGGCTCAAAGGGTTAAAAAGAGAGGGGGGGCACTAAATTTAGGCGCAGAATTGTGTATTATAGCAGCTATAAGGGAAAAATCACTGTGGGTAGTGTGAATCCCTGTATTATATAGCGCTTTGGTGTGTGCTGGCATACTCTCTCTCTGTCTCCCCAAAGGACTTTGTGGGGTCCTGTCCTCAGTCAGAGCATTCCCTGTGTGTGTGCGGTGTGTCGGTACGGCTGTGTCGACATGTTTAATGAGGAAGGTTACGTGGAAGGCGGAGCAGATGCCGATAAATGTGATGTCGCCCCCTGTGGGGCCGACACGAGAGTGGATGGATAGGTGGAAGGTATTAACCGACAGTGTCAACTCCTTACATAAAAGGCTGGATGACGTAACAGCTGTGGGACAGCCGGCTTCTCAGCCCGCGCCTGCCCAGGCGTCTCAAAGGCCATCAGGGGCTCAAAAAAAACGCCCGCTACCTCAGATGGCAGACACAGATGTCGACACGGAGTCGGACTCAAGTGTCGACGAGGTTGAGACATATACACAATCCACTAGGAACATCCGTTGCATGATCTCGGCAATGAAAAATGTGTTACACATTTCTGACATTAACCCAAGTACCACAAAAAAGGGGTTTTATGTTTGGGGAGAAAAAGCAGCCAGTGTTTTGTTCCCCCATCAGATGAGTGAATGAAGTGTGTGAAGAAGCGTGGGTTCCCCCGATAAGAAACTGGTAATTTCTAAAACGTTACTGATGGCGTACCCTTTCCCGCCAGAGGATAGGTCACGTTGGGAGATATCCCCTAGGGTGGATAAGGCGCTCACACGTTTGTCAAAAAAGGTGGCACTGCCGTCTTAGGATACGGCCACTTTAATAGGTACCTGTTGATAAAAAACAGGAGGCTATCCTGAAGTCTGTATTACACACTCAGGTACTAGACTGAGACCTGCAGATAGTGCTGCTGCAGCGTGGTCGGTGACCCTGTCAAACAGGGATACTAGTTGGCAAACATAAAAACATATTAAAGACGTCGTCTTATATATGGGGGATGCACAGAGGGATATTTTGCCGGCTGGCATCCAAAATAAATGTAATGTCCATTCTGTCAGGAGGGTATTAGAGACCTGTCACTGGACAGGTGATGCTGACTTAAAAAGCGCATAGAGAGCCTTATAAGGGTGAGGAATTATTTGGGGATGGTCTCTGGGACCTCGTATCCACAGCAACTGCTGGGAAGAAATAATTTTACCTCAGGTTTCCTCACAGACAAAGGTACAGTCCTTTCGGCTTCAGAAAAGCAAGCGGGTCAAATGGCGCTTCCTTTCTGTACAGAGACAAGGGTAGAGGGAAAAAGCTGCACCAGTCAGCCTGTTCCCAGAATCAAGATCCTTCCCCCGCCTCCTGTGAGTCCACACCATGACGCGGGTGCTCCACAGGTGTAGCCAGGTACGGTGGGGGGCCGTCTCAAAAATTTCAGCAATTAGTGGGCTCGCTCACCGGTGGATCTCTGTTTCTTTCAAGTAGTATTTCAGGGGTACAAGCTGGAATTCGAGATGTCTCCCCCAGCCGTTTCCTAAAATATGCCTTGCTGACAACTCCCTCAGGCAGGGAGGCTGTGCTAGAGGCAATTAATAAGCGGTATTCCCAGCAGGTAATACTCAAGGTGCCCCTACTTCAACAAGGACGGGGTTACTATTCCACACGGGTTGGGGTACCGAAACCGCATGGTCCGGTGTGACCCATTTTATATTTAAAATCCTTGAACACATACATAAAAAAATTCAAGTTCAAGATGGAATCGCTCAGGGCGGTTATTGCAAGCCTGGACGAGGGGGATTACATGGTATCCTGGGACATCAAGGATGCTTACCTGCATGTCCCCATTTACCATCCTCGCCAGGAGTACCTCAGATTTGTGGTACAGGATTACCATTACCAAGTCCAGACACTGCCGTTTGGACTGTACATGGCACCGAGGGTGTTTTATCAAGGTAATGGCCGAAATGTTGATACTCTTTCGAAAAAAGGGAGTTGTAATTATCCCGTACTTGGACAATCTCGTTATAAGGGCGAGGTCCAAGGAGCAGTTGGTAGTCGGGGTAGCACTATTTTGGAAAGTGCTACAACAGCATGGTTGGATTCTAAACAGTCCAAAGTCACAGCTGGTTCCTATGACACGTCTACTGTTCCTGGGGATGGTTCTGGACATAAACCAGAAATAGTGTTTCTCCCGGAGGAGAAAGCCAAGGAGTTGTCATCTCTAGTCAGAGACCTCCTGAAGCCAAAATAGGTAGCGGTGCATCATTGCACGCGAGTCCTGGAAAAAATGGTAGCTTCCTACGAAGCAATCCCATTAGGCAGGTTCCATACAAGAACTTTTCAGAGGGACCTGTTGGACAAGTGGTCCGGATCGCATCTTCCGATGCATAGGCTGATAACCCTGTCTCCAAGGACCAGGGTATCTCTACTGTGGTGGCTGCAGAGTGCCCATCTTCAAGAGGGCCGCAGGTTCGGCATACAGGACTAGGTCCTAGTGACCATGGATTCCAGCCTTTGAGGCTGGGAGGCAGTCACACAGGGAAGAAATTTCCAGGGACTTTGGTCAAGTCAGGTTATTTCCCTACACATAAATATTCTGGACCTGAGGGCCATTTACAATGCCCTGAGGCCGGCAAGGCCTCTGCTTCAAAACCAGCCGGTACTGATCCAATCAGACAACATCACGGCAGTCGCCCATGTAAACCAACAGGGCGGCACAAGAAGCAGGATGGCGATGGCAGAAGCCACAAGGATTCTCCGATAGGCGGAAAATCATGTGTTAGCACTGTCAGCAGTGTTCATTCCCGGAGTGGACAACTGGGAAGCAGATCTTCTCAACAGACACGACCTCCACCCGGGAGAATGGGGACTTCCTCCAGAAGTCTTCCAATAGGATTGTACACCATTGGGAAAGGCCACAGGTGGACATGATGGCGTCCCGCCTCAACAAAAAGCTATAAAAGGTATTGCACCGGGTCAAGGGACCCTCAGGCGATAGCTATGGACGCTCTGGTAACACCGTGGGTGTACCAGTCGGTTTATGTGTTCTCCCCTCTGCCTCTCATACCAAAGGTACTGAGAATAATAAGAAGGCGAGGAGTAAGAACGATACTCGTGGATGGCCAAGAAGAGCTTGGTACCCAGAACTTCAAGAATTTATATCAGAGGACCCATGGCCTCTGCCACTCAGACAGGACCTGCGGCAGCAGGGGCCCTGTCTGTTCCAAGACTTACCGCGGCTGCGTTTGACGGCATGGCGGTTGAACGCCGGATCCTGAAGGAAAAGGGCATTCCGGAGGAAGTCATTCCTACGCTTACTAAAGCCAGGAAAGAGGTTACAGCAACTCATTATCACCGCATATGGCGAAAATATGTTGCATGGTGTGAGGCCGAAAGGGCCCCAACAGAGGAATTTCAACTAGGTCGATTTCTGCATTTCCTGCAAGCAGGAGTGACTATGGGCCTTAAATTGGGTTCCATTAAGGTACAGATCTCGGCTCTGTCGATTTTCTTTCAAAAAGAACTAGCTTCAGTACCTGAAGTTCAGACATTTATAAAAGGAGTGCTGCATAGTCAGCCCCCGTTTGTGCCTCCTGTGGCACCTTGGGATCTCAACGTGGTGTTGAGTTTCTTAAAATCACATTGGTTTGAACCACTAAAAACCGTGGATCTGAAATATCTCACGTGGAAGGTGGTTATGTTATTGGTCTTGGCTTCTGCCAGGCGAGTATCAAAATTGGCGGCTTTGTCTTGTAAAAGCCCTTATTTGATTTTCCATATGGATAGGGCAGAATTGAGGACTCGTCCCCAGTTTCTCCAAAAGGTGGTGTCAGCGTTTCACCTGAACCAGCCTATTGTGGTGCCTGCGGCTACTAGGGACTTGGAGGACTCCAAGTTGCTAGACGTTGTCAGGGCACTGAAAATATATGTTTCCAGAACGGCTAGAGTCAGAAAATCTGACTCGCTGTTTATCCTATATGCACCTAACAAGCTGGGTGCTCCTGCTTCTAAGCAGACTATTGCTCGTTGGATTTGTAGTACAATTCAGTTTGCACATACTGTGGCAGGCCTGCCACAGCCAAAATCTGTCAATGCCCATTCCACAAGGAAGGTGGGCTCATCTTGGGCGGCTGCCCGAGGGGTCTCGGCTTTACAACTTTGCCGAGCAGCTACTTGGTCAGGGGCAAACACGTTTGCAAAATTCTACAAATTTGATACCCTGGCTGAGGAGGACCTGGAGTTCTCTCATTCGGTGCTGCAGAGTCATCCGCACTCTCCCGCCCGTTTGGGAGCTTTGGTATAATCCCCATGGTCCTTACGGAGTTCCCAGCATCCACTAGGACGTCAGAGAAAATAAGAATTTACTCACCGGTAATTCTATTTCTCGTAGTCCGTAGTGGATGCTGGGCGCCCATCCCAAGTGCGGTTTATCTGCAATACTTGTACATAGTTATTGTTAACTAAATCGGGTTATTGTTGAGCCATCTGTTGAGAGGCTCTATTGTTTCATACTGTTAACTGTGTTTCATATCACGAGTTGTACGGTGTGATTGGTGTGGCTGGTATGAGTCTTACCCGGGATTCAAAATCCTTCCTTATTGTGTACGCTCGTCCGGGCACAGTACCTAACTGAGGCTTGGAGGAGGGTCATAGTGGGAGGAGCCAGTGCACACCAGGTAGTCTAAGATCTTTCTAGAGTGCCCAGCCTCCTTCGGAGCCCGCTATTCCCCATGGTCCTTACGGAGTTCCCAGCATCCACTACGGACTACGAGAAATAGAATTACCGGTGAGTAAATTCTTATTTTATATATATATATTTATTTATTGTTTCTCCTCCACAGCCAAGCTCCAAAATTCAGCATAAAACTTTCCCAGTACAGTGGAGGCTGTTATAGCAGCAAAAGGAGATTTAACTCCATGTTAATTCTTATTGTTTTGGAAAAAGTTGCTCAAGCAGACATATTGGTGTGATGTTCTGTAGTCGACATACCTTTGCAAATGTAGTATATTTATGTGAACACATGCGTGTGTAATATATAATCTTTGAGTACCTAAAAAATCATATGTTTTAGAGTCTTGAAGTTAGTATTTTTTTATGCCCACTGATTTATATAACGCCAGCATATTGCGTTGCACTAAACACATGGGATCAAATAATAAAACAACACTGGGTAATAACAGGACAGACTAGTAAAAGGACTCTGCATATCCTCTTGCTACAGGGCTATGATCGTTCCCAAATATCCATATGTTCCATGGTAACTTGGTAACTTTTCAAAGTTGTAATGAAAATATTTCATTGCTTAAGACAGTTACCGGCATAACCTGTTTGGATGGGTGCCGCGGAAGCCTTCAGACATGAGTTAACAATGCTTCATTGTGTTATATTTTTAATTAATTTGCTACTGTAAGGCTTATATGAAACATTGTGGAATTGCTTGCAAGTTTTCTATCGGGTTTATAAAACATCATACTATCTGTACATCACTTTTACTTTACCAGTGTTGATATAGTGCGTTTTAGAGCTCTGTGTCCAGTGATGTGTGGAATAGAAGACTTTCGTAACTTCTATTAAATATGCCTTCATTTTACCCAACCAATGTTTTTATATTTCATTGCAGGATTGTGGAAACAGAGGACAAAAGAGATCTGTCAGCAGTAAAAGAGGACACTGCATATGATAACAAATGGAAAGTGGCCAGTAAACCTGTATCTGAAGTACCAGATGCATTAAATGTATCCCAACAAAGCAGAGCGAGATCCGGAACATTGCCCAGTGATTACAGATTTGTAAACGACAATGTGAGATTAGGGAACAGAGACATTGGCTATTCAGCTGTCCCTCTTTCAGAAACTCCATCTAGCAACAAGAATTCTTCACAGTCAGAAGAAGGGTACCAGAGGCAAGAACCAGCACCTGTGAGTAAGAAACGAGGACCAGCACCCCAAAGACCACCCCCGCCCAAACTAGACAAATATTGGCGGCTGAGCGGTTCTACGTCTTCTCTAGCTGCGTCAACAGAATCTTTACTGACAACAGCACAAGGGAAGAGTGCCCTGTCTCAGTCCCCTGGCACCTTAGATTTAATCAAACATCAGACATCACCTGTCCGCAACCCAGGGGTGCCTTCAGATAAACATTTACACGTTCATTCGCAAAATCAGCAACTTTCTGGGTCATCAGAGAATGTCAGCCAGTTCTTAGAGAAGAAAAACATTAGCACTGAGACTGAAGTGTCCTCAAAGCCTTATCTGCAAAAGCCTGCGATGGAGCCATCACGGTCACCTTCTCCTCAGTTTGCTCCTCAAAAGCTTACAGATAAACCTCCACTACTGGTTCAGAATGAAAACAAGGCCAGGTAGTAATTTTCCAATTAGCAAGCTGTATATAAAAGATTTCCTTTTATTCATATTTTCCAGTAAGGTTCCTTCATTAGGAATTGTTTGATTCTCTGTAATAATCAAACTTCGATCTTTTTTATCATTCATGTTTTTTTTAAATACAGTACTTGTTTAGTTACAAACACAGATTTGCCATGCTGGAGAATAACTATGGGGGTAATTCAGACCTGGTCGCACGCAGGCTATTTTTTGCACTGCTGCGACCAGGTAATCACCGCCTTCAGGGGGAGGGGGTAAGGGGATTACAGGGGTGCGATGGGCTGTACAGTGAGCTGCAAAAACAAAAGTTTGTGCAGTTCCTACACAGCTCAGGACTTACTCACCCGCTGCGATGATCCAGGAAGCAGCTGACGTCAGGGACCCTCCTCTGCAATGGCTGGGCACGCCTGCGTTTCTTCCGACACTCCCAGAAATCAGTGAGTGGCCGCCCAGGTACGCCTTCTGCCTGTCAATCTTCTTTCGATCGCTTTCTTCGTAGAAGTCGTTGCACTCTGGCGACCCCCGTCGCCGGGCAACAACGCGCCTGCGCATTGCGGGTCACATGCATGCGCAGTTCAGAACCGTTCGCACGGCTGCGAGAAAATGCAGCGTGCGGACGGGTCTGAATGAGGCCCTATATCATTAATAAGTCACTCTCTCAGTCTGGCTCCTTTCAGAACAATGTTAAGATTCTCAGAGTGTGCACTTGTTTGCCAACATGGCTGATGATGCATATCTATAAATACAGCAGTCCTGACAGCCAGTAAGGTTTCTTCATGGCAACATTTCAGCCAAGATATTCGTTTTACTTGAGGTCTTCTCACCTATATAAGAGGACAGCAGTGTTTACTCACTGGAACGACAGCTAATCAGGATATACTATATTGACATACCCTAACCTCACTCACCTTTCACCTTGGCAGCATGCTGCACCGTTTAGCATAGTATTACTTTTTTTCTGGAGGGGACGTGGCCACACCTCCCTGATTTTGTCACTCCCCCAGTACCTGGGCCACATTTATCTCTCAGTGGCCCTGCTTACGGTCACCAACTTATGTTGTCACATTGTAAACTAGTTGTTCAGCGAAGTGTCTGTAAGGTATGGCATCAGACAATAAAACAGTTGGATTGGTTAGTTTTTGTTATCCGAATGAGGAGCAAATTTAAGACCTTTTGAAATCTCATACCTGTTTTAATTATCACATCTGTAGCTAGGTCAATAAAGGAGCAGACCTTATAAATACATGTGACTATTTGGTCAATGCTATAAAGTATATTGTTTCCTTGATTGGAAAAGATGCTTTGTTCCAAAGTTATAGGTTGTATGTGCATAGAGGTGTGGTAGCATATGGCCGTGGTCAGTTTTCCAGTAGGTGTCACTGTTGGCTTACTGTCCCTAGATACTGTTTCATCCTAGCAGAAGAAGTATGGCAACTCACTCTCAGAAATAAAAGTGGTGGTGTATAACAGATTGTAATGTGTTATAGCATTTGTTGAAAATCAAAGTAAAATAAACCTGATCTATTGTTCCACCGAATCCACCTTAGAATGGGCTTGTAGCCTACACACAGGGAGACATTTGTGCACTCAATATTAATTAGAATTACATTAGGATCCTAGTGATCTGACTAGGCTACATGATTCATTCATGCATATACTGTAAGCTATTTTATGTATACATAGCAAACTGTATATATTTTTTCACTGCAATGAAATCTGAATTTTACAGACACATTTTCCCCGTTGGCATAAACTTGCAATGTATTGTCAGTGTATGAAGTACAGCGTAACAAGATTCTAATAGCGCATTTAGAACTGGTCTACAGCAACGCTATCTATGCTTTCAGTGCTCAGCAAATGTATATACTGGTCTATTTCTTTTCATAGCCTCCTAGTGCTTTAACAGGCTGCATTCCCTGATAATTGTTAAGCCCATGAAAACAGCTTCTTTCCATTGTGTGTTGGAGCAGTTTAAACTGTCAAAGAACAAGTATGTTCAGAAGCAAAGGGGTGTGGCACACATGCTTTATAGAATATCATGGTTTTCTGCCCACAAAGTTCTGGTCTTGGAAATGTATTACATCCGCATTTAGTGTCACATTACATACAATAGGAAATACAGATTCTTTGATGTATGGGAGCCCTTCCAATCATTTAGCTATATAAGCACTTCTTCTGAAAAACTCTTATAGACATTGATTCTTCGTGGCACAGACGTTTTGGGCCATTGTAGTTTTCCAATTCCTGTGTCAAGAAAAGATAATGTCTCGTAGATTAAGTCAGCATTAATGATCACATCTTCTTAATGGTCCTTTTGCTTTGGGGTCCATAATTAGGTCCTGAGTGTCAGGATTCACAGTTTAGTTTGAATAGCTTTACTGTTGGGTAGATATTGACTAAAATGCTATCATTTATATATTTAAGACAAAGATGATGCTGGCCCACAATAAATGGTTTGAGGAATTGAGTTTTGAGCCCTGACCCTGTGCCTAAAAGAGCTCCAGAGTGTATCTGTCTTACCTGGCAAAATTACCATAATGTTCTTTATGTTACTGACTATGAAGGGGGGAAGGGGGTTTGGGGTATCCGATTAGGGGCACAAAAATTGAAGTTTTTTGCATTTTATGTTTAGACAATATTTTTTTTACGGCTATCTGTTTAGGTTGCCTGTAAAAGAAAAATCCCTTTTCTCACAAAAAACAGTGAAACCTGTGTGTTTTCACATTTGGGTGCCCAAATAAATGACACTTATTGGGGACTTTGTTTTGCCTGACTAAGTATATCTGAATAAAAATTGATCAGGGATCGCTGAATACTTCCTAACTTTAGAACGCTGTTCATCAGGAAAGGAGTAATGGTCATGCATGACAGATGTAACTAGCTTGATGTACCTAGCACTTTTGAAGTGTTAGGCTGCCTCTTAAGGCCCATACACACTGGGCGATTTTGAGCTGAAAGCAGGTCAGTTTTGGTGTGTTGAGCTGCTTTCAGCTCAGAGCTGCCCAGTGTGTATGCCCCAGCGATGCGCTGCCGCTTCATCGCTGGCGGCCGCCGTTAATCTACTGGTATTACCAGTAGATGAACAGCGGGGTGAGCGGCTTTCCATAGCGTCCTGCTATGGAAAGCCGCTCTCCCCCGCTGACATCGCTGGGCAGGGGGGAAAAGCGCTCAGTGTGTATGCACCTTTACACTCATTATTGCCACACTTAGGACATTCTCGCAGGTCAAGGATGTCCCTCAGACAAGGATTTTCCCAACTAAATGGGGGCAGTTGGGAGGTACAGTATGATTAAAGTGTAAAAATAATGTTAACATGTTCATTGTTGCAAATATAAGTTATATATCTCATATGGGCCCTACTCACTTGGCGATGTGCCGCCGAGGTGCCCGACGGCCGATACGGCCGACGAGCGACCCGGCGGCGGGGGGGCAGTGACGGGGGGAGTGAAGTTTCTTCACTCCCCCCGTCACCCGGCTGCATTGAAGTGCAGGCAAATATGGACGAGATCGTCCATATTGGCCTGCATGCACAGCCGACGGGAGACCAGCGATGAACGAGCGCGGGGCCGCGCATCGTTCATCGCTTAAGTCTCCACACTGAAAGATATGAACGAGTTCTCGTTCATTTATGAACGAGATCGTTCATATCTTTCAGAATATCGCCAAGTGTGTAGGGCCCAATAGTGTGTCCTTTATGTGACCCTTTGGCTTTTTCAAACTGGTACTTTTTGCAAGTGTATTTTTAGAAAGTCTGTTCTGAAACATGTAGTTTGATTTAAGTTATACTGCTATGCAATTTTATAGAACGCAAAAACATAGTATTTAGCTCTTACAACAACTAAACTGTGTTTAAGTTCAGCTTGTGGTTTCATTTCCAAATCCAGAAAGTCCACACAACACTTGCATAAAGCTTGTTTTTCTACAAACGTGAATACCCAATAGCAAGGCAAATAAATTAAACAATCTTTTCTTTTGCTATACATTATATTTCCAGAATTGAAAGAGTTATAGACAACACAAAAGTGAAGATGGTCCCCATTAAAATTGTCCATTCTGAAAGCCATGCAGAGAAGGAAAGCAGGAACAATTTGCTTAGTGCCATTGAGCCGCTTGCCTTACCTACTGGTCTTGCCAAAGACCAACTGAAAACTCTCAGTACACCTGAGCAATCCTACTCCCGCTTCTGTGCTTACACAAGGCATGGCCCAGACCCAGAAGACCAGTTTAGAGCTACAGAGAGTCAACCACCCTTGGAATTTGTCGAGAGCACACAAGAGAGTGCAGTCTCTTCTCTCTCTGCTGTTAACGCCAAGAGCAAAGATTTGATTTACGCTGACTTGAAATCTGAGGAGTTGATGAGAGAAATTGTAGGAAAAGATAAGTCTCTCGCAGACATATTAGGTCCGAACGGCAAAATGATGACCACAATGGACCTTATGGAAGGGATATTTACAAAGGATGAAAATCTTCTTGAAGAAGCTCAGCAACGCAGGAAGCTGAATCCAAAAGTCCCATCTCCAAGACCTCCTGACGAAAAGTAGGTAGCCATAGAAACACATGTTTACAAAGAAATTAAGCACAATTCCATGTCCGAAACATTGATGATTTAAAGGTTACAATAATTAACTGTCAATTTAGAATAATAAAACAATTTCATCTCTTTCTGACTAAGAACTAACATGATGACTCCTACTCCGAGTGGATGGTCCTAGGATATATGTATTTCAAATATTTGTAAATAATGTATTAAAGGATCTGCATATAGCTACAGGTAGGTAAGCAATCTGTTGCTGGGATAAATGCTGGTCATACATTGTCAGATGAAATGTGTGTCAGACCAAAGGACATTTTATCTGACAGCCTGACGCCCATCAGATATCATGGGCATACGCTGTGGAGGGTGTACTAAGCCTTTGAGAGAGAGAGAGAAAGTGTGAGCCAATCAGCTCCTAACTGTCATGTTACAGGCTGTGTTTAAGAAATTACAGGTGTTGATTGGCTGGTAGTTTATTTCTCTCTGCTTTATCTCTCTCCAAGGCTTAGTACATCTGTTCCAGTAGGTTGGTAACATGTTTGGCGGTGCCTCGGATCCCGGCGGTCAGCATAGCGACCGCAGTTTCCCGGCAGGGGACGAGCGCAACAGAGTCCCTTGTGGGCTCGCCACGCAGCAGGCTCGCTGCGCTCGCCACAGGTTCTATTCCCACTCTGTGGGTGTCATGTACACCTACGAGTGGGAATAGTCCCTGTGTCGGCATTCTGTTGATCAGGATTCCGGCGTCAGCATGATGACCGCCGGGATCCCGAGTGCCAGTTACATGACTGCATCCCGCCTCAGTGTATGGCCACACAATAAGTGGGTTTTACCCTGGGGAAGAGACATTTCCTCATTTCTGACCTATGTCCTGAGAAAGAACCAGGGAATTGTCTGTCACTTAGCTTGCAGAAGCACATACACTGCCCGATGCGGCCGATTAGCAGCGCACAAATTATCAGATTTTTCAGATATGATATCAGTCCGATAGACTGAACATTTGTGGTCAGTCGCACATATACGCTGTACAATTATCTGGCCGATTCGCGGATATTTGGTTGATTGACATAATGTATGCCCAGCAAAAGAACTTCCATTTAAACTAGAGATGTGTATGGACCCTCAGTGGTTTTTTTATTTTGTTTTTCGTTTATGGTTCGGTTTTGGAATAATTAAAACTTGGCAAAATCACGTCATTTGCATTTGTTTTTCTTCATACAGCATTATCAACCTCAATAATATTAATTTCTAGTCATTTCATATACCATACTCTACTGTGTGGAAGGGCACCTGTAATACGTTACAATGTTCTCTAGGAAATCCCTGTAACGGCCCATTTCGCATACAGATACAGCCGCAGCCATACAGAGAATATACAGTAGGCATCCTATCCACACAGCGATGCAAATAAGACTAATTTTCAGTAAATAGACGCCCGACACTAACGGAGTTGCACAGGACCTGTCAGCTCACTCATGCGAGTCATCTCCCACTGCATGGCATATTGAGGACACATCTGTAGTTTGCGTTCACACTGACCAAAATCCTGGGTTTTGTGTGTTTATGTGCAAAAATCTGGGATTTTGAAGTCAATGGAAAAGGGGTATCACTTAATTAAGTGTACATTGGTGTTCTATATGTACGTAATGTGTATTTCTCTGACGTCCTAGTGGATGCTGGGAACTCCGTAAGGACCATGGGGAACAGCGGCTCCGCAGGAGACTGGGCACAAAAAGAAAGCTTTAGGACTACCTGGTGTGCACTGGCTCCTCCCCCTATGACCCTCCTCCAAGCCTCAGTTAGATTTTTGTGCCCGACCGAGCAGGGTGCAATCTAGGGGGCTCTCCTGAGCTTCTTAGATAAAAGTTAGTTTTAGGTTTTTTATTTTCAGTGAGACCTGCTGGCAACAGGCTCACTGCATCGAGGGACTAAGGGGAGAAGAAGCGAACCTGCCTGCTTGCAGCCAGCTTGGGCTTCTTAGGCTACTGGACACCATTAGCTCCAGAGGGATCGAACACAGGCCCAGCCTCGGAGTCCGGTCCCAGAGCCGCGCCGCCGGCCCCCTTACAGAGCCAGAAGCAAGAAGAGGTCCGGAAAATCGGCGGCAGAAGACATCAGTCTTCATCAAGGTAGCGCACAGCACTGCAGCTGTGCGCCATTGCTCCTCTTGCACACCTCACACTGCGGTCACTGATGGGTGCAGGGCGCTGGGGGGGGGCGCCCTGAGCAGCAATATTAACACCTTTGCTGGCAAAAATACATCACATATAACCCCCAGGGCTATATGGATGTACATTAACCCCTGCCAGAATCCATAAAAATGCGGGAGAAAAGTCAGCGAAAAAGGGGCGGAGCTATCTCCTTCAGCACACTGGCGCCATTTTTCCCTCACAGCTCCGTTGGAGGGAAGCTCCCTGGCTCTCCCCTGCAGTTAATACACTACAGAAAGGGTTAAAAAGAGAGGGGGGGCACAATTTAGGCGCAGTATACAATATATATACAGCTATAAGGGAAAACACTTTTTTATAGGTGCTATCCCTGTGATATATAGCGCCCTGGTGTGTGCTGGCATACTCTCCCTCTGTCTCCCCAAAGGGCTTTGTGGGGTCCTGTCCTCTATCAGAGCATTCCCTGTGTGTGTGCTGTGTGTCGGTACTGCTGTGTCGACATGTATGAGGAGGATAATGATGTGGAGGCGGAGCGAATGCCTGTAAATATGTTGTCACCCCCTGCGGGGTCGACACCGGTGTGGTTGAACTTATGGAAGGATTACGTGAAAGTGTCAACTCCTTACATAAAAGGTCGACGACACAGAACAGCCGGCTACTCAGCTTGTGCCTGTTCCAGCGTCTCAAATGTCATGGGGGGCTCTAAAATCGCCCGCTACCTCAGATAAGAGACACAGATGTCGACACGGATACTGACTCCAGTGTCGACGTCGATGAGACTGGTGTACCCTCCAAATAGGTCCACCCGTTACAGGATTGAGGCAATGAAAAATGTATTAAACATTTATGATTATACCCCAGGTACCACATAAAAGGGTATTGTGTTTGGTGAGAGAAAACTATTAGTAGTTTTTCCTGCATCTGAGAAATTAAATGAGGTGTGTGAGGAAGAGTGGTCTTCCCCCGGTAAGAAATTTCTAAAACGGTTATTGGCAGCGTACCCTTTCCCGCCAGAGGATAGGTCACGCGGGGAAACACCCCATAGGGTAGATACAGCGCTTACACGCTTATCAGAAAAGGTGGCACTACCGTCTCCGGATACGGCCGCCCTGAAGGGACCTGCTGATAGAAAGCAGGAGGTTACCCTATAAGATATAGTCACACACTAGGGCATTATATTGCGACCAGCTGTTGCTTCGGCATGGATGTGCAGTGCTCCCGCTGCGTGGTCAGATTCCCTGTCGGAAAATAACTATGGATAGGGACAATATTTTGCTGAAAATAGAGCATATAAAAGACGTGGTCTTATACATGCGTGATGCACAGAGGGATATTTGCCGGCTGGCATCAAAAATAAGCGCTAGGTCCATTGCCGCCAGACGGGGGTTATGGACTTGGCAATGGTCAGGCGATGCCGACTCGAATCGGCACATGGAAGTTGGCCTATAAGGGGGTAAAACTGTTTGGGGATGGTTTTTCAGACCTCGTTTCCACAGCTACTGTTGTGAAATCTATTTTTTTGCCACAGGCTACCCCACAACAAAAGAAAGCACCGTATCATCAAGTACAGTCCTTTCGGCCCCAGAAAAGCAAGAGGGCTAGAGGCTCATCCTTTCTGCCAAGAGGCAAAGGTAGAGGAAAAAGCTGCAACACACAGCTAGTTCCCAAGAGCAGAAGTCCTCCCTGCGTCCGGTAGGTCCACAGCATGGTGCGGGGGCTGCTCAGGCGGACCCGGGTACGGTGGGGGCCCGTCTCAGAAATTTCAGCGGACAGTGGGCTCTCTCACATGGATCCCTGGGCCCTTCAAGTAGTATCTCAGGGGTACAGGCTGGAGTTCGAGACGTTCTTCCCCCCGCCGTTTCCTAAAATCTGCCTTACCGGCACCTCCCTCTGCCAGGGAGACGGTGTTGGTGGATATTCAACACTATAATCACAACAAGTGATTGTCAAGGTGCCCCTCCTTCAGCAAGGAAGGGGTTACTATTCCACAGTGGTTGTGGTACCGTAACGTTTCGGTGAGACCCATCTTGAAATTAAAATACTTGAACTTTTATATCAGAAGATTCAAGTTCAAGATGGAATCGCTCAGGGCGGATATTACGAGCCTGGACGAGGGGGATTACAGGGTCTCCCTGGACATCAAGGATGCGTACCTGCATGTCCCCATTTACCCTCCTCACCAGGAGTACCTCAGATATGTGGTACAGGACTGTCACTATCAGTTCCAGACGCGGCCGGTGGAGTTGTCCACGGCACCGAAGGTCTTTACCTAGGTAATGGCAGAAGTGATGATACTCCTTCGCAAGAAGGAAGTTTTTATTATCCCGTACTTGGACGATCTCCTGATAAAGGCGAGGTCCAAAGAACAGTTGGTAGTGGGGGTAGCACTCTCTCGGGAAGTGCTACAACAGCACGACTGGATTCTCAATATTCCAAAGTCACAGCTGGTCCCGACGACACGTCTTCTGTTCCTGGGAATGTTTCTGAACGCATACCAGAAAAGAGTGTTTCTTCCAGTGGAAAAAGCCGAGGAGTTGTCATCTCTAGTCAGAGACATCCTAAAACCAGGACAGGTGTCGGTACATCAATGCACACGAGTCCTGGGAAAAATGGTAGCTTCGTACGAAGCATAATTCCATTCGGAAGACTCCACGCAAGGACGTTCCAGTGGGACCTGTGGGACTAATGGTCCGGGTCCCATCTACAGATACAACAGCGGATAACCCTGTCAGCAAGAAACAGGGTGTCGCTGCTGTGGTGGCTGCAGAGGGCTCATCTACTAGAGGGCCGCAGATTCGGAATACAGGACTGGGTCCTGGTGACCACGGATGCCAGCCTTCGGGGCTGGGGTGCAGTCACACAGGGAAGAAATTTCCAAGGAGATTTCGCTTCACATAAATATTCTGCAGCGAAGGGCCATTTACAATGCCCTAAGCCAAGCAAGGCCCCTGCTTCAGAACCAGCCGGTACTGATCCAATCAGACGACATCACGGCGGTCGCCCATGTAAACAGACAGGGCGGCACAAGAAGCAGGATGGCGATGGCAGAAGCCACAAGGATTCTCCGATGGGCGACCTACACCCAGGAGAATGGGGACTTCATTCAGAAGTTTTCCAAATGCGGGTAAACCGTTGGGAATGACCACGGGTGGACATGATGGCGTCCCGCCTCAACAAGAAGTTGAAAAGATATTGCGCCAGGTCAAGGGACCCTCAGGCGATCGCTGGGGACGCTCTAGTGACACCGTGGGTGTACCAGTCGGTTTATGTGTCTCCTCCTCTACCTCTCATACCCAAGGTACTGAGAATAATAAGAAGGCGAGGAGTGAAAACCATACTCGGGGTTCCGGATTGGCCATGAAGAGCTTGGTACCCGGAACTTCAAGAGATGCTGGCAGAGGACCCTTGGCCTCTGCCGCTTAGACAAGACCTGCTGCAGCAGGGACCCTGTCTGTTCCAAGACTTACCGCGGCTGCGTTTGACGGCATGGCGGTAGAACACCGGATCCTAAAGGAAAAGGGTATTCCGAAGGAAGTCATCCCTACCCTGATCATAGCCAGGAAGGATGTCACCGCAAGACATTATCGCCGCGTTTGGTGAAAATTTGTTGCTTGGTGGGAGGCCATGAAGGCCCCGACGGAGGAATTTCAACTATGTTGATTCCTGCACTTCCTGCAAGCAGGGGTGACGTTTGGGCCTCAAATTGGGGTCCATCAAGGTCCAGATTTCGGCTCTGTCGATTTTCTTCCAGAAAGAACTGGCTTCACTGCCTGAAGTGCAGACTTTGGTTAAAGGAGTACTACATATTCAGCCTCCTTTTGTGCCTCCTGTGGCACTTTTTGGATCTCAACGTGGTGTTGGATTTCCTAAAGTCGCATTGGTTGAGCCACTTAAAACCATGGAGCTAAAGTATCTCGCATGGAAAGTGGTCATGCTGTTGGCCTTGGCCTTGGCCAGGCGTGTGTCAGAATTGGCGGCTTTGTCATGTAAAAGCCCTTATCTGATTTTCTATATGGATAGAGCAGAGTTGAGGACTCGTCCTCAGTTTCTCCCAAAGGTGGTCTCAGGTTTTCACTTGAACCAACCTATTGTGGTGCCTGCGGCTACTAGGGACTTGGAGGATTCCAAGTTGCTGGACGTAGTCAGGGCCCTGAAAATTTTATTTTTCCAGGACGGCTGGAGTCAGGAAAACTGACTCGCTGTTTATCCTGATGGCACCCAACAAGCTGGGTGCTCCTGCTTCTAAGCAGTCTATTGCGCGCTGGATTTGTAGCACTATTCAGCTGGCGCATTCTGCGGTAGGATGACCGCAGCCTAAATCAGTAAAAGCCCATTCCACAAGGAAGGTGGGCTCATCTTGGGCGGCTGCCCGAGGGGTCTCGGCTTTACAACTTTGCCGAGCAGCTACTTGGTCAGGGACAAACACGTTTGCAAAATTCTATGAATTTGATACCCTGGCTGAGGAGGACCTGGAGTTCTCTCATTCGGTGCTGCAGAGTCATCCGCACTCTCCCGCCCGTTTGGGAGCTTTCGTATAATCCCCATGGTCCTTACGGAGTTCCCAGCATCCACTAGGACGTCAGAGAAAATAAGAATTTACTTACCGATAATTCTATTTCTCGTAGTCCGTAGTGGATGCTGGGCGCCCATCCCAAGTGCGGATTGTCTGCAATACTTGTACATAGTTATTGTTAACTAATCGGGTTCTTGTTGTGAGCCATCTATTCAGAGGCTCCTCTGTTATCATGCTGTTAACTGGGTTTCATATCACAAGTTGTACGGTGTGATTGGTGTGGCTGGTATGAGTCTTACCCGGGATTCAAAATCCTTCCTTATTGTGTACGCTCGTCCGGGCACAGTATCCTAACTAAGGCTTGGAGGAGGGTCATAGGGGGAGGAGCCAGTGCACACCAGGTAGTCCTAAAGCTTTCTTTTTGTGCCCAGTCTCCTGCGGAGCCGCTGTTCCCCATGGTCCTTACGGAGTTCCCAGCATCCACTACGGACTACGAGAAATAGAATTATCGGTAAGTAAATTCTTATTTTTATTATATTACGTATTCCACTTTTTTCTGGCTTAATTGCATTTTATTTATACATAAATACTGTATGTGTATGAGCACATAATTGTCACAGCAAATTCAAAGACTATAGAACTATAGACAAAGACTATAGAATTGCAGCTGTTACCTTGTGGGAATGAGGGTTACTGGATGCCAGTAGACATACAGCGAAGTAACCCACTGGTGATTCACGTCTGATCCACATTTTTATTTTCATAAATTAATATTTGATGCTTTTTTATTTAATTCCATTTAAAGAAAATGTCCTGGTTTATTTTTATTTTTTTTCAAAAGTCATCAATAAATATCTTTTGAATATCAAACAGAAAAGAGGATCAGAATATGGCAGCCATCTCTCTGACAACCAGTTCCACATACTACAGCACTTCCGCAGCCAAAGCGGAACTCCTCATCAAGATGAAAGACATGCAGGAGCAGCAGCACACTGAAGAGAGCTCTGAGGATGAGATGGACCACAACCTGTTTGAGAAAAAGGTAACAATATGGAATGTGCAATGAAATATGTTTGTTCCTTCTAATATATATATATATATATATATATATATATATATAAAATTAAAATATTCATGCTTCCAAATTCCATTATCCTGTTCCAAGTATACTGGCAGGTCTGGCAGCCTTAGGGATTTTATTGCAAAGCAAGTGGTTGAAATGTTTATCTGGATGTCCTGCACTAGATGGGACACACAACAGTATATGCATAGTATAGGCCTGCACATGTGATGCTCCCAGTTGTATTTGTCAGTGGTCCCATATTAAAATAAGAAATGATCATATGGGACAACCTAATGTATGTCCAGCGATAGCAAAACATAAATCAAATCCCTCCCTATGACAGCGTCTCACAGTGCTGCATTTCCCCACAATGCATCATGCTACTCCCCAAGTGTGACAGCTTTATGGAACAACATTCTTTAAACACCCATTGGCAGTTCTATTAAGTTGTCAGCTGCCTAGAAGCTGGAACCTGGGCTGTATAAAATTGTGTGGTGCCCATACATCACTCACATCTCCAGCGCTGTATCCTTTTTATGCACCTTGTTGAGCTGAGTAAAATTACTCCAACAGCAGTTTTCTTTGTATACAAATGCTGCAGCACTTGGGGCACTGCGAGCCACATCACATCCCCTGATCTGCACTTGAGCAGGGCTGCGCCTGCGCAGATCTTTAAACATTGCAAAACTGATAACATCTTTCACTCACAGGCTCTTGGAGCACATAGGGCCTGATTCAGAGGTGCATGCTATATGCATCGCTGCTTTGACTTTTGACAAAGCAGTGATGTGAAAATATGCTAATGCCACAGGAGGTGTGTGAGGAAAAAGGACTCCTCCTGCCGACCTTGTGTCCGCAGGCACAGCATTGGATCACCATTGCAATGGTTACAGCCATCGGCCATCTGCCGGGAAACTTCTCTGCCAGGACCAGGAAGTCTGCCTAGGAAGATGCAGACCCTGGCTTTTGGCAGGGCATTGTAAAATGTACCCTGGTACTGCCCCAGTCCCGTCCACAAAGCTGCTTTATGTCATTCATGTTCTGGCTTGACGGCACTGCGTGTTTTCTTGCATGTGCAGATTTCTCCACATTGGAGGTGTATGCATACTGTAAGGATTGTGTACAACTCTGAATCAGGCCCATATTTTAGTATTCTGTGCATGCATCATGTGGCAGTGTATTGATTTACAGGCAGTTACACACCCCTCTGTCAGCAAGCACGGAGACTGAAGGAGAATCTAGGTTCAACTTTATCAATAAGTTATGGGATATGATGAAACTGGAACAAGACATACTAATATTTATCTGATGTTATTCACATACAGTACATTAATACTTAAATGGCTGTTATGCAGTATGAATGATCTAGAGTTACATAAATAAGTGAAATAAACCATTTAAGAGAATACCAGAGAATGCATCTGTAGGACACCATGAGGAAGTGAGATGGGTAAACAGCATATTACACTAATAATACAAATGATCTGGGTCAGCAGAATACTGTAAGCTGGGTAGGGTTGGCGTGAGCAGGTCCCCCATACCTTGTGCTTGCATCGGAGAAAACATGGGGGCTTCATGGTGCAAGCACTGACTATGGGCAGTGGGGTTCTCAGTGGTGCTGCCCGAGGCACTGTATTGTAAAGGCCGACTTTATCATACAGTGCTGGTTTGGGATTAGCAACCAGCAGAGTGATCAAAAAACCTAAATCAAAGCAAATACTGCAATAGGTGGATCCACCAAGACCATGACCACCTCAGTCTGATCTTGCTGACCACGTAAAAGTGCATTAAGAATATTTGATGTATCCGGTTTATTGCTGTCTCGGTGCCTTTCTGTTGTACACACTCAATTGCACCTTAGTTGGGCCCCAGCTTGGGTATTACAACAGGGTCCAAGGATCTCAGTTTGCCACTATCTTCTGCACTGCATATTTAAATTGTATACTGACTTAGATTTGCAGATTATATCAGCAATAACAAACATAAGTAGGATATTATAAACAAATTCTAGATAGTGAGGTGTTAAATATAACTCCAATAAAAAGGGGAAAGAGTGAACAATAAACAAGAAGACCAGCGAGGAGGCATTAGATGTGGGGACTAGTGGCCTGCTGGCCAGACCAAGCGTTAAAGGTCGTAAGGCGAAAATGTATAGAAACTCAGTAATATCGGAACAAGGGCGAAAAGAAGAATAAGGGAATAGGAAGTGATGGGTGGGAAGCGGGTGGGTGTAGGAAGCTGAGATAGCCGGGAAGAGGGGGGTAAGGAGAACATATAACACATTACCATGCAAGTCTAGCTGAGGTGTTTGTAGTTCAGACAGCAGCAGTGGATTTTAAGAATTAAGTGGTTGACCAGAGAATCACTGCCCAACGGGTTGGGAGCATTTGCAAATCTACAGTACTTAAATTATTAAATGCTGAAATACAGAGAGAGGCATTTTGCTGCGGAAACTGGGAATGTTGTGAGATCTTTTGAGGAAGCCAACAGACATTTATATGAGCTGTAGAATGTAACCTAATTGTGGTAGACAAAAAGAAAGTGTTTCAATATGTTTGAATTCTATAATTATTATTATTACATTTTATTTATGTGTTTCGCAGCGCCATACAAAGGCCAGTACAGGGAGACAAAACTTAACATTACAGTAGATAAATAACAAAAATAGAGTACAGGTAACAAATACCACCACAGTTCTGAAAACATAATACAGATTACATGTAAGTAGCGAGTTAGTGATCAGCGCACTACTAGGAGCTGGTGGCCATAGATAGAGATGAGCCTTTACCAGCAGGAGAAAAGATGGGTAAAGATGGTTGCTGAGTAGGAGAGGGCTGTGAGTGAAATATGTAGAGAGGAGGGTTTTGACAACAAGAGGAAAGAGGGCCCTGCTCTGAGGAGCTAACAATCTAGTAGGAAGGGGCAACAAACAGATGACATCAGGTGCAAGCAGGCAAGAGGTAGCCTGATGGCAGGGTGTAAGCAAAGCAGAGATGGTCAAGGCATGAGGCAGGGGGATGGAGGAGCAGCCTCAGGACCAGGTTATGCCCCAGAACTAGGTACGCTTTGATGAATAGGTGAGATTTTAGTGCCCGTTTGAAGCTTTGCAATGTTGGGGAGAGTCTAATGGAGCGGGCGGGGGGGGGGGGGGGGGGGGCGCGTTCCTCTGAAGGGGTGCAGCACGGGCAAAACTTGAACTCGAGCATGGGAAGCCATGACCAGGGCAGAGGAGAGGCGACGGCCATTGGCGACCGTAGGGGGCGGGAGGATGTATGAAGAGAGAGGAGTTTGCAGATGTGGGGAGCAGTGGAATTAGAGATGGCCTTGTATGTGAGGTTGAGTAGTTTGAAGAAGCTTCTGTATAATTTCCTCTAACACTGGTACTTGTAGTTGTGAATAGTGGTATTCAGCAGCAACGTATATTTATATTACATTATGGTATCACATTTTATGTGTTATATGAAAAACGTGCAATGGAAACAGTAGTTCTTACAGTGAGATCCATTTTCTTAGAGAATATATGGTGCTCGTTTATTGACATTTTTTCCTATAGTTAAATCTAAATAGGTGACAAAACAATGTAGCTTCCACCAGCTAGTAATGTCTCATTTACAGTTTTTATCAGATTTAGATCCAGGCTCATGCTTAGTTTAACGATTTGTACAATGAATCACCTGTATCGTTTTTTGCATAACACATGAGACATGAAAGAAACACACTGTAATACATGCTGCAGGCACATATGTTCTACCCCCCAGCCTCAGCACAATACAGCTGTAAAATATACCGCTACCACTTAAATTCAGTTAAACAAGATATTATAATTATATGATTGTGGATGTTCTGCTCCCCCTTCTGTGAAATCAGCTCACCCATACATTGTTACTTCTTTAGTCTGCTGATCTACTGGCTGCTCGTCCAGCCAAAGAGCGCCAGCCACAACAACGTTCTGTCCAGTGTTGCCAGCAGATCCTTAATTCTTATAGAACAATTATTTATATTCACCATACCTTGTATCATTTTCTTAATGCACACTTTGCAGTGAATTTTCAGCATGCACACTCCCAAGAGCCATGCAATTCAATTGTAAAAGCCTACTCGCAGCACCTGTGCTGTAATTCTACAGTTCACGACCGGAAAAAAGTGGGGTAATCACCCTGAACCGCAGAAAAGTGGCAAATAACATTGGCTAACAGTATACGGGATATATTTATAGAAGTAGAGATGTTGCCCATAGCAACCAATATAAGTCTACATATAATTTATCTAGCACTTTCTAGAACAGAGGTTCTCAAACTAGGTCCTCGGGAGCCCACACAGTGCATGTTTTGCAGGTAACCCAGCAGGTGCACAGGTGTATTAATTACTCACTGACACATTTTAAAAGGTCCACAGGTGGAGCTAATTATTTCACTTGCGATTCTGTGAGGAGACCTGCAAAACATGCACTGTGTGGGCCCCGAGGACCGAGTTTGAGAACCTCTGTTCTAGAAGATAAAAGCTAGACTCTGATTGGTTGCTGTGGGCAACATCTCCACTTCTGTAAACCTACACTCTAGTAACTATACCCCTAGGATGCTATTTTTGGCCATGAGAAAAATATTTGAGGTTCTTATTAACAGTTAAAAATTATTTTTATTAACAGTGAAAAATTATAGAAATCAAGTGTTTTTCACCAGATTAAAGCATCTACCATATTTTGGGTCACAGAAAAATGTATATAATGTAATTTGATTTTAATTATTTATATCGATGTTTGAAAAGATTGTGGAAATAAACACTTGTAACGCCAATCTGTACATTTGAAACACATTTCTATCTATACAACTCCACAAATACATGTCCTATATAATTAAACCCATTTTCCAGAGAATCACCTAAAAAATAACACGTCATTATCTTCCAGTTTATTTATTTCTCTTACGTCCTAGAGGATGCTGGGGACTCCGTAAGGACCATGGGGTATAGACGGGCTCCGCAGGGAATAGGGCACCTAAAAAGAACTTTGACTATGGGTGTGCACTGGCTCCTCCCTCTATGCCCCTCCTCCAGACCTCCGTTAGATCTTGTGCCCAGAGGAGAATGGGTGCACTGCAGAGAGCTCTCCAGAGTTTTCTGTGGAAAAAGAATTTTGTTAGGTTTTTTATTTTCAGGGAGTCCTGTTGGCAACAGGCTCCCTGCATCGTGGGATCGAGGAGAGAGAAGCAGAGCTGGCTTGTCAAGTTGGGCTCTGTTTCTAAGGCTACTGGACACCATTAGCTCCAGAGGGAGTCGGAACACAGGTCTCACCTGGGGTTCGTCCCGGAGCCGCGCCGCCGTCCTCCTCACAGATGCCGAAGATAGAAGCCGGGTGAGTATGAGAAGGCAGAAGACATCATAGGCGGCAGAAGACATCAGATCTTCATGAGGTAAGGTGCGCAGCGGTAAGCTGCGCGCCATTGCTAACATTCACACACACAGAGCAGCACTGAAGGGTGCAGGGCGCAGGGGGGGCGTCCTGGGCAGCAATAAACCTCACATTTGGGCACTGACAAGGTAGATTAGGCTGCTGGGCAGTAATTCTACGATCCCCCGCCATTTTCTATAAAAAAATCACCGGGACCGAAGCCCGCCGTCGGGTGGGCGGAGCTTGATCCCCAGCACTAACCAGCGCCATTTTCTCCACAGAAGCTGCATGAGGAAAACGCTGGCTCCCTGGTCTCTCCCCTGCTGAACATTCAGGCTGGAAAAAAGAGGAGGGGGCATTTTGAGCGCAGTGAGTGGGAATCTGGTCATTTTATATATATATATAAAAGCGCTATCTGGTCATATTTTTCCAGTGTTATTAAGCGCTGGATGTGTGCTGGCATACTCTCTCTCTGTCTCTCCTAAGGGCCTGGTTGGGGTTTTGTCCCCTTATAGGTTAATCCCTGGGTGTGTGGGGGTTGTCGGTACGTGGTGTCGACATGTCTGAAGCAGAAGGCTTTTCCAAGGAGGAGGTGGAGCAAATGAGTGGTGTGTCCCCGTCGGTTGTGCCGACTCCAGATTGGATGGACTTGTGGCATATGTTGAATGCAAGTGTGGCATCTTTACATAAAAGGCTTGATAAGGCTGATTTAGGGGGGGACATCAGGGGGTCAATCCTCAGATTGGACCGACTCACAGGGCCCGTCGGGGTCTCAAAAGCTTCCCTTAACACAAGACACTGCTACCGACACAGATTCTGATTCCAGTGTCGACTATGACGAAGTAAAATTGCACCCTAGGGTGACTAAAACCATTCAGTGTATGATTGTGGCAATAAGGGATGTGTTGCATATTGTAGATGAACCCTCTGTCCCCGACACAAGGGTACACATGTTTAAGGAAAATAAACAGATTATTAACTTTCCCACATCTCATGAATTAAATGAATTCTTTGGAAAAGCTTGGGAGACTCCGGATAAGAGACCGCAGATCCCCAAAAGAATTTATATGGTATACCCCTTCCCTAAGCAGGACAGGGAGATTTGGGAATCACCCCCCACTGTGGACAAATCCCTGACGCGCTTGTCCAAGAAAGTGTCGCTACCGTCTCCTGACACAGCAGCCCTTAAGGACCCTGCAGATCGCAGGCAAGAAACTACCTTAAAGTGTATTTATTCTCATACAGGTGCTGTGCTAAGACCGACAATTGCGTCGGCATGGGTGTGTAGCGCAATTGCAGCTTGGACAGATGAGCTGACAGATCAATTTGATAATATGGATAAGGATACTATATTCCTAACTCTAGCCCATATTAAAGACGCAGTCTTATTTATGAGGGATGCTCAAAGGGACATTGGATTGCTAGCTTCTAGGGCCAATGCCATGTCTGTCTCAGCGAGAAGATCCTTATGGACTCGCCAATGGACGGGTGATGCGGATTCCAAGAAACATATGGAAGTACTACCCTACAAGGGTGATGTATTGTTTGGGGATGGGCTGACGGACCTGGTTTCCACAGCCACAGCAGGTAAATCAAATTTTTTAACATATATTCCCCAACAGCAAAAGAAAGTAATACCCTATCAGATGCAGTCCTTTCGGTCGCACAAGTCCAAAAGAGGTCGGGGAACCTCTTTCCTCGCCAGAGGTAAGGGCAGAGGCAAGAGAGCACCTGCATCGGCAGGTGCCCAGGAACCAAAGTCCTCCCCGGCTGCTTAAAAACCCACAGCATGACGCTGGGGCTCCCCTGAGGGAGTCCGCACCGGTGGGGGCACGTCTTCGACTTTTCAGTCAGGCCTGGGTCAGTTCGGACCTGAATCCCTGGGTGTTGGAAATAGTTTCCCAGGGTTACAAATTGGAATTCGAGGAGGTGCCCCCGCGCCGATTTTTCAAATTGGCCCTACCAGCTTCCACATCGGAAAGGGATGTAGTGTTAGCTGCAATTCAAACGTTGTGTATACAGCAAGTGATAATCAAGGTTCCCCTGCACCAGCAGAGAAGAGGTTATTATTCAACCCTATTTGTGGTCCCGAAACCGGACGGTTCGGTCAGACCTATTTTGAATCTGAAATCCCTAAACCTGTACATAAGAAGATTCAAATTCAAAATGGAATCTCTCAGAGCGATAATAGCCAACATGGAGGAGGGGGAGTTTATGGTGTCTCTGGACATAAAGAATGCGTACCTTCATGTCCCCATATATGCCCCCCATCAGGAATACCTGAGATTCGCTGTACAGGATTGTCATTACCAATTTCAGACGTTGCCGCTTGGACTCTCCACGGCTCCGAGGATTTTCACCAAGATAATGGCGGAAATGATGGTGGTCCTGCGCAAGCATGGAGTCACAATTATCCCATACTTGGACGATCTCCTGATAAAAGCGAGATCAAGGGAGAAATTGCTGAACAGTGTGGCGCTTTCGTTGAGAGTGCTCCAGCAACACGGTTGGATTCTAAATCTACCGAAGTCACAGTTGATTCCGACAACTCGACTACCGTTCCTAGGTATGATACTGGATACGGAACAAATGAAGGTCTTCCTCCCAATAGAGAAAGCCCAAGACATACAGAACATGGTCAGAGACCTGCTAAAACCGAAAAGGGTGTCAGTTCACCAATGCACTCGAGTTCTGGAGAAAATGGTGGCGGCCTACGAGGCCATTCCTTTCGGCAGGTTCCATGCAAGGACTTTTCAATGGGACCTTCTGGACAAGTGGTCCGGGTCCCATCTGCACTTACATCGGAAATTAACTCTGTCCCCAGGGACCAGAGTTTCCCTCCTGTGGTGGTTGCAAAGTGCTCACCTCCTGGAGGGTCGCAGGTTCGGAATTCAGGATTGGATCCTGGTTACCACGGACGCGAGCCTCCGAGGATGGGGAGCGGTCACACAGGGAAAAACATTTTCAGGGTCTTTGGTCAGACCAGGAGTCCTGTCTACACATCAGTGTGTTGGAACTCAGGGCCATTTACAACGGCCTTCGACAAGCGGAGCGTTTTCTTCTAAACCTACCGGTTCTGATTCAATCAGACAATGTCACAGCAGTGGCTCATGTGAACCGCCAAGGTGGGACAAATAGCAGAGTCGCGATGGCGGAAGCCACAAGGATCCTTCGCTGGGCGGAAAATCATGTAAGCGCTCTGTCAGCTGTCTTCATTCCGGGAGTGGACAACTGGGAAGCAGACTTCCTCAGCAGACACGATCTCCATCCAGGAGAGTGGGGACTTCATCAAGAAGTCTTTGCAGACGTAACAAGTCTTTGGGGAACTCCTCAAATAGACATGATGGCGTCACGCCTCAACAAAAAAACTTCAGAGGTACTGTGCCAGGTCTCGGGACCCTCAGGCAATAGCAGTGGACGCTCTGGTAACACCGTGGGTGTTCAAATCGGTCTACGTGTTTCCTCCTCTTCCTCTCATCACAAAAGTGTTGAGGATCATAAGACGACGAAGAGTACGAACGATACTCGTTGTCCCAGACTGGCCTCGAAGGGCCTGGTACTCGGATCTACAAGAGATGCTCACAGTAGATCCCTGGCCTCTTCCTCTGAGGGAAGACCTGTTGCAGCAGGGGCCCTGTGTATTTCAAGACTTGCCGCGGTTACGTTTGACGGCATGGCGGTTGAACGCCGATTCCTAGCGAAAAAGGGGATTCCGGAAGAGGTCATCCCTACGTTAATAAAGGCTAGGAAGGAGGTGACGATAAAACATTATCACCGTATCTGGCGAAAGTATGTGTCTTGGTGTGAGACCAAGAATGCACCTACGGAAGATTTTCATCTGGGTCGTCTTCTCCACTTCCTACAGACAGGAGTGGATATGGCCCTGAAATTAGGCTCTGTTAAGGTACAGATTTCGGCCCTCTCGATTTTCTTTCAGAAGGAATTGGCTTCTCTTCCAGAAGTCCAGACGTTTGTAAAGGGAGTGCTGCACATCCAGCCCCCTTTTGTGCCTCCAGTGGCACCATGGGACCTGAAATCACACTGGTTTGAACCGCTTAACAAGGTTGAGTTGAAATTTCTTACCTGGAAGGTGGTCCTGTTGTTGGCCTTAGCATCAGCAAGGCGAGTGTCAGAATTGGCGGCTTTGTCACACAAGAGCCCCTACTTGATTTTTCATGTGGATCGAGCTGAATTGAGGACACGTCCGCAATTTTTGCCTAAAGTGGTTTCTTCGTTCCATATGAATCAACCTATTGTGGTGCCTGTGGCTACAAGTGACCTGGAGGATTCCAGATCCCTGGACGTAGTCAGGGCCTTAAAAATTTATGTAGCCAGGACGGCTAGAATTAGGAAAACAGAGGCTCTGTTTATCCTGTATGCGGCCAATAAGATTGGCGCTCCTGCTTCGAAGCAGACTATTGCTCGCTGGATCTGTAATACGATTCAGCAGGCTCACTCTACGGCTGGATTGCCGGTACCAAATTCGGTTAAGGCCCATTCCACTAGGAAGATGGGCTCTTCTTGGGCAGCTGCCCGAGGCGTCTCGGCTTTACAACTTTGCCGAGCGGCAACTTGGTCGGGGTCAAACACTTTTGCTAAATTCTACAAGTTTGATACCCTGGCTGATGAGGACCTAGCGTTTGCTCAGTCGGTGCTGGAGAGTCATACGCACTCTCCCGCCCGATTGGATGCTTTGGTATAAACCCCATGGTCCTTACGGAGTCCCCAGCATCCTCTAGGACGTAAGAGAAAATAAGATTTTAAACCTACCGGTAAATCTATTTCTCCTAGTCCGTAGAGGATGCTGGGCGCCCGTCCCAGTGCGGAAACTCTGCAAGACTTGTATACAGTTGTTGCTTACATAAGGGTTATGTTACAGTTGACATCGGTCTTGGACCGTTACTGTAATTTGTTCATACTGTTAACTGGTTATGTATGTTCCAGGTTACATGGTATGATTGGTGTGGGCTGGTATGAATCTTGCCCTTGGATTGCTAAATCCTGCCTTGTATTGTCCATCTCCTCTGGGCACAGTTCTCTAACTGAGGTCTGGAGGAGGGGCATAGAGGGAGGAGCCAGTGCACACCCATAGTCAAAGTTCTTTTTAGGTGCCCTATCTCCTGCGGAGCCCGTCTATACCCCATGGTCCTTACGGAGTCCCCAGCATCCTCTACGGACTAGGAGAAATAGATTTATCGGTAGGTTTAAAATCTTATTTTAAATGCCTCCAAGTGCGTGATTATTAATTTATTGGCTGTACCAGAGGTTCTGATCTGAGTCCTAACATTTTTACCTTAAATAAAGGTTATTCCCTACTTTTCACTTACTCAGGATCTGCAGATTAAAAGCCACATTAACTATCCACACTGACTGGGATTGGCAACCCTCCTACGGACTTTATCATTTTAAATATACTTTAAAGACAGCGCATACAATTAACAATTTTAAGTTGTAATATTCAAAATGACATATAATAAAATATCAATATATTGTGGGAGCAGCATATATTTTATAAGGAGACAATCAGGTTAATCTTTTTTATTATTATTAATTATTTATTTAATGGTAATTAATCTAATTTCTGGTTTGCTTATACTGTAATTTCAAGACTGTCTGAAGAAATCCCAGAACGTGGCTGAGGGGTGTGACTGAAAACCTAGTACAAGTGCAGAGCCCACTATATAGTTAAAAAGCATTTTGATAACTAGACTAACTGCATTGTGTTGTAGTCATCAATGGGCCATACGTGCCTACTCTCCCACTACACCCACGGAAGAGTGGCCGAATCACCCGCATCTTACCTACTTCCTAGTGAAGCGGGCAGGATGAGGAGATTATACCTGTGATTTGTGGCTCCGTAAGAGGGGGTGGGGTGAAATGTAACAAATTTGCGTAATTTAGCCCTGCCTCCACCCTGTGAATCAGGGCGGGGCTTAATGGCGCGACAGACAGCCCCACCACCCAAAGTGTCCTGCAGTGTCTCCTCTCCATGCTTATTCCGAAGAGGAGACAATAAATGTATGTAAGTATGCAATGGCCTCTGCATTTGTATAGTAGTCACTAATGGGCTCTGCATTTGTATAGTACTCTCTGTTGGGCTCTGCATTTGTATAGTACTTACTATTGGGCTCTGCATTTGTATAGTACTCACTACAACTGCATTTCTATAGTCAATAGGCTGTGCATTTGTATGGTAGTCTATTGGCTCTGCGTTGTACAGTAGTCACTAATGGGTTCTGCATATGTGTATATTAGTCACTAATGGGCTCTGCATTTGTATAATAGTCACTAGTGGGCTTGGCATGTATATAGTAGTCAATGGGTTCTGCATATATATAGTAGTCGCTAATGGGCTCTGTAATTTTATAGTAGTCACTAATGTGCTCTACATTTATATAGTAGTCACTATTGGGCTCTGCATATGCTGTATATTATTGGTCACCATAGGGAGTTCCATTTGTGTAGTTGTTAACAAGCAGTTCAGCAGTCAGCATAATAGGATTGACATAGTTTTAGTCCTTAGAATAGGCATTGGCAATGTATCGGCAATGTCTCCAACACGGTGTACATGATAAAGTTGGTGATAGATTGCGCTCATTATTGCATATTGTATACTAGATTGATAGGGCTATTTTTTCATAGAAAAAAAAGATAATTGCACAACCCAAGACCTTACTTTTGTTTCCATTTACCCCTCCCCCCTCCTTTTTTATTTTTTTATTTGTATCAACAATGATAATATTATGAGGGGTCTTCTACTTGAAATTACATTAGAATAATCCTGGGACTGTAGTACTTATATTCTGGTTAACAATAAGCAAAAATAAAGCAACTATCTAAATAAGTACAATAACTCTAAATTGAAGCCTACTTCAGTTGGATACGAGTTGGGATATATATGGCAAGACTTTGATTACTGTTACTTTGCCAGGCTTATCGTTTTTCATTTTCCATGCATATTTTTTTCTTTCTGTATATTTTTAAAACGGACTTATTTTGATATCTATTGATTTCTGTTTTCCACAGCAAGAACTGATAGACAGTATCAGTAAGAAGCTGCAGGTTCTTCGGGAAGCTAGAGAAACCCTCTTGGAGGACATCCAGTGTAACAACGCTTTAGGAGAGGAGGTCGAGGTCATCGTGAAAGAGGTTTGCAAACCAAATGAGTTTGACAAGTTCCGAATGTTTATTGGAGACCTAGAGAAAATAGTGAATCTTCTTCTGTCGCTTTCTGGAAGGCTTGCCCGGGTGGAAAATGCCCTTAATAACTTAGATGAAACTGCTTCGCCTGAAGAACGAGTAAGTCCAACATAAATTGTAGTGGAAATTTTTTAAACGTAATGCTCTCCTTGTACTCTAGATTCTGAAAATGTAGTCTGCAGTTTTCTGTATAGGTAAAAGAAGCTTTATCCATATGGTACTGTACCTTGTTTTTCTGCTTAGTGTAGCTGGTGAAATATCTTCTGCATCTAGTGCATGCTTCTTACTGAACTCTCAAGAATGATTGTGAAGCCTTCAAATGTATAACTTTACTTGCAGACTTTTTGGCTGCTCCCTCTGGGATCTTAGTTTCAACTCGATGCACCAGGAGACTGTGCTGATATGCAACACATATATTTGTGTGCGACTGAGTCTCTTAATCTGTATACAGAGTGCTATGCCGCAGCGGCCGCAGAGTTTTTCCGGTATCCAGTCTATAGAGCTACACTAAAAAGGTCTACAGTCAATAGGTTGACCACTAATGGTTTACATGCATTAGATCGACAGGGTCTAAAGGTCTACACATGTTATTTTAGGGTTTTTAAACTTTTGCTGCATTTACTATCCATGTCACAAACCATGACTTTTCGTAACCTTGTGGCAAGCGGAGCGAGCCACTGCGCCCGAAGTGTGGCGGGCGAAGTGAGCCCACAGGGGATGCATAAAAAAAAAATTGGGGTAACTTTTTTTTAAAAACAGTACCATTTTTTTGTGTGTCGACCTTTTGACCTTGTCGACCTTTTACTGTCGACCTAATGTCTATTTTCTTTATCAGAACCAGTTTTTCCATGCCAAGTTCAACTGTGCTCCATATACAGACTCAGTCACACACAGAAATACAAGTGTCACGTACCAAATCTCCTGGTGCTTCTTAAGGGCCCCATACACTAGAACGGTAATGCCCGATTTCATCCAATTTCGGTCATTCGGGCTGATATATCGTGTGAAGTCAAGCATCCGATCCGATGCGCGTTCCCATGAGGGTCGGATCGGCTCCCCTAGATCGTTAGTGCTGCACTCGTGATATGTCTGTTCCCGCAGGCATGGCTGGGATCGCATACGATATATTGCATGCAAAATGTACCAAATAGTTTGGAATCGTATGGAACCACTCCCGGGAAGTTCCCGGGAGAGTTCAAGGGAAATCGCCTCCGACTTCAGCCTCAGACATATCGTTGTAGTGTATGGGGCCCTTTAGTCACAACGCATTGCGGCTATGACCCATTTACTGCAACCGTAACAGAAAAAAATGCCCGACCCTAGCACCTCACTCATGCCAGCCATCTCACGCTGCGTGGTGTATAGAGGCTAGATTTGTGAGGACACAACTGTATAAAGAATGTATTGACCTCCTCCTCTGTTTTTTGCGGCTGACTGGCCATTTTTTTGGTTTTATTTTTGTAAATTATAAACCCTATTGTTGTAATTAATTTCACGGATTTTGCTATTGATTAAGGTCTTATATGTGCTCTATATCAGAAGTATTATATTCACGCTACTGTTTTTCCAATAAATCCATTTTGCGAGAGGCTTGGGGACTGATGCTGCGTTGCATGTACACCCATTTGCCCAGTGTATCCTGTATCTGGTCAAGAGCTCACACAAATACAGGCAATGCAGAGCCAAGCACATGTGATCTCATCTACATATACAACTGAAGAGGCGGAACTGGGTTACAAAAACGCTGTCACATAGGCAGGGATCAGTGATGGCGTGTCATTGGGACTATGGGCTGAGAAGAGTTGTATGTAAATGTAATTACATCTGCTTCCAGGTGTGTCTCTTGCACCTAGTATAGGGTAGGTGCAAGTGAACACTGGTGGTGATGATAACTAGTAGCACACTAGGTATACGCAGTAACAGTGCAGGATGTGTGCGAATCTGCATACAAGGGAATATACACATTTTAGTGTCTTTACCATGAAGGCTGAATAAGGTACAGGCTTATCTGAGTAATGACTGGAAATAGATGAGCGTTATCTGTGAGAGCTTTTACTGTCTTCTCTTTAACGCAGACGGTCAGGCAAGGGCTTGTCAAGTAGATTTAAACATGAATGTGATGGCATTAAACCCTAGGAAACATTTATAGAAATTCTCACTCAGCGTCAGTGCTGAATACTAGGAGTAATGCCACGATGTCATTCCAAAAAAATTACATTTATGCAAACTAGAGGTGACAGATTGTATACATCTCCTGTGATGAATACCTTGCACATGTGCTGTAATAAGTTTTATCTGTCAGAAAAGTGTTTGAATAGCGCTAGTTTTCTCTACGCAAGTACTACACTGTGTATTATCTGCAAATCTGCTCTTTGTGACATTATGGTCCTGTCCTGTGTATGACTCCATATTCCTGTGCACCCAGACATTGTACACATACATCTCTGAGGAAAAGGAAGTTTGCAAATTAAAAAATGACAGTTCAGTTTAAAGATTTTTGTCTACACAATTTGTTTGTGACACTGATTCATGAATGTTCCCAGATGAAGATAAATATTGAGTTATACAGCAATGGGAAATTGTGTACAACACAAGAATAAGGGAATTATGCTTTACCCATTAGGCCAGTGGTTCCCAAACTTTATTGAATAATGATACCCTAGACTAGAGTATCAGCATTTTGTTTCACGGCACCCCTAGGCCAACAGTTTCTTATTGAGAAATTTTAAATTAAGTAGAATTGTGCTTATATGTCATCCGTAGGTTCAGTTATGTGGTGGTTGACAGGTTGCTCTTCTATTTGCCCACATATTTTATGATTGGTAGAGACACGCACTGGTGTTGCATATCACATTGACCATAAATAATTTTACTTGGTCTGGACACTAACACGGCACCCAGCTTGGGAACCACTTAGGCATTGCTTCCAATAACACATGTATTATGTATGAAACATTTACTTCTCCACTCAGAGTGTCTCAGTCACTCCTGGCGTCTAATGCCATATGGTGTGGTTTTCACTTTGCCAGCGGCCGGGCTCCCGACGACCAGCATACCGGCGCCGGAATCTCGGCCGCCGGCATACCGACAGTTCTTCTCCCTCTTGGGGGTGCACAACCCCCCTGGAGGGAGAATAGATAGCATGGCGCGCGTGGCGCACCACCGTGCCCGCAAGGGGCTCATTTGCGCTCACCCAGCTGTTGGTATGCCGGCGGTCGGGATTCCGGCGCCGGTATGCTGGTCGCCGGGAGCCCGACCGCCGGCATACCATACTACACCCTGTAAGGACACCTAGTAAGTCAGGATACATCTGGAAATCTTACATTCAATAAAATGGAAATAAACACTTGGCTGACAGGTAGAAATAGCCATCCCTCCTTCCGTTGTACACCACAAGGTGGCAGCAGGGAGTGTTACTTTCCTGAGTGAGGTCTCAGTCACACACTTCTAGGTAGCTCAGTCTTTTATAGTTATTCATGCAAGATTGTACAGATAATGTTGACACGATCCATGTCATATTGTGACATGTTTTGTTTCAGAGTGACGGTGAGATAGCTGCACATTTGTATGTTGTACTATGTTATACAGTTGGTTTCTTCTGTAAATGATCATTGTTACACTATGGTTGCTAGAAAAATGTCATTCTGTATGAGAAACGTACAATATGACAGCTTCTGCCTCCTATATTATGTTCGCTACCATCATAAACATTTTCCTTGTGTTATTGTCTGCTACTGTAACTGCTTTACATTCTTCTGTTATAGCATCATGTCAATCAGTTGTCTCTTCATCTTTTCAGAGGACACTAGTTGAGAAGAGGAAGCTGCTGACACGGCAGCATGAAGACGCAAAGGAACTAAAAGAGAACTTGGACCGTCGCGAGCGTACGGTTTTCGACATTTTGGCTAGTTACCTGAACGAGGAAAACCTTGCAGACTATGAGCACTTTGTAAAGATGAAATCGGCACTGATCCTCGAGCAACGGGAACTGGAAGACAAAATCAAGCTGGGAGAAGAACAACTCAAATGTTTGACCGACAGCCTGCCCTCCGAACGAATCAAGTAGAGAATGGCAGAGCCAAAGCTGGACTTCTGGCCGGCCTTCTCCACGCGTTTCTTAATCTAAATATGTGAAAATGAGTAGAACCCTTCGAGTGGATGTTACACAAAATGAAAAATGCTTCTCGTTAGCAATAATTATTTTGTTTGGATTATATATATTTAATTTTTCTATTTTATGTTGGACTCTACATGGGACTCCATGCTATAGATCCATAGGATAGATGTTTCTGTTTAAAATGTAAACTTAAATGTACAATTTGAAATCGTCCGTATAGTGAACTTTGTTACAGTATACTGCATGTAGCCATTATCGTTATTCTTTTATGTGTAACATAAATTCCTTGTTACCAAACCCCCCCGCAGCACAGTGATCATGCAAATGACCACAATTCTGAGCTCATTAAAAGTTGTTCTATGTAACAGTTACATAATGAATCGTTAGGAGAAGATTTCATTGTGTCTGTTCTGGTCTGATCCTGCCACAGTCATGCAGGGGTATTATATATCACCCTGCAATCTGCTGTTGTCTGCGGTTCTTGGGAATGAGCAATAAAAAAGCAAATGGTATCTTTTACATATATTTTATTTATTATGATAATAACCAGAGAGGACCCATAAAGTATATATAAATCACTACATCATCACCATGACACCGTAGAATGGACAGCTGAACATAGCAGCTCTTTGTTTAGTTTCCTTTGTCATATTTTCCCTTCAGTTCCAACCAGCAAAGCCATTTATCTGGTCTGTAGGTCAGTGAAGGCTTTTGATAGGGAGAGGCCTACACAGTCAGTAGACACTGGTGTGAGGGAGGAAGACTATGACCAACTAACTGTCTCTAACCAGATGGATGCACAGGAAAAGCTTAGCCAGCACTTGGAAGTGTGTCATCTTACTGATGTATATTATGTGTAAATTATATTAGTAACCGAAATATAGGCAGTTGTCTGTTACTCCATTTCCTATACATGTGATCTCTGGGCTGTACAAGCCGCTGATTTGCTAAAGACTGTAGATTGTTTTCCTCAAAGAAATATTCACCTATGTGTTTCTTAAAGGGGTAGCCTGAAAATCTGAATTTTCAATCGGTTGTGTAAATCTCCATATCATTAAACTTTACAGTATATCTCCTAAAATGGACATTTATATTGTTTTGCTCTTCCTCAGAGGTGTTTTAATTGCAGTACTTGATTTTAGATTCCAGATGTCTGTGTTTGGATAACTGCCATTGGCTAAATGCCATCGTATGCAGCATTGGAAAATTGCAAGTTATAAAGCACAAAATAAAAGGTGTTGCTAAATGTTTTTACACTATGTGTCACGGTGATGAAAGTGCTATTGTTCTGTCCAGGGGAAACTGCTTAATCAGGGGGTACACCTATTTCATCTTAACACATTTCTTCACAGGAAAGTTCTAATCTATGTGATTCCACATATAGTACATATAATAATAGTGTCTTCCCCCATTCTTCACTTGTGGGATTCCGCTGCCTGTGTGTTCTCTGCACTCTAATACCGTGTGGTGCACCTTGAGCTTGGCACAGCAACCCTATGTATACACAGCATGTAGTACAGTCTATATATGTGTGTATGTATATATTATATACTCTACATTTCTGGCAGTAATTCACGCAGTACCTTAAATATTACTACATCTGTTTACATGAACGAAGGCTGACACATGGCTTGTTTATTTTGATGAGATAACATGAAATGTCATCCATATCCCCAAAAAACAGTGCTAGTCTGTGAGCGAAAAGTGTATTGTATTTATTTAGTGTTTATTTGTTTAACAGTATCAGTTATTAGTGTTCTCCCTTTGAAAATTTTGCCAGTCGGGTGGCATCAAAAAGTACTGTAGGCGTCTGCAGGCCTTCATGCAAAAAAGGTGTGGCCTCATGGGGAAGGGGCGTGGCCACACAATAGTACTGATTCACATTATGCCCACACAGTATGGCCCCTTACCTCATATTATGCCCATAGTATGGCCTCTTATTGCACAATGGACCCGATTCAGGTTGGATCGCAATACGCGATCCGACCACCAAAAATTCTAAAAGGATGCGGTCGCAGGGCTATGTTACTATGTATGGTGGGTGTAGGGCTATGTTACTATGTATGGCAGCGGGCCTTGTGCGGGTGCAGCTAGGCTGCGCTGGCAAGAGGCTTCCTTAATTTTAGCGATCACGCTGAAATTGTGGTGTGACCGCAATTTCTGCGTGGTCGGGTGGGGGCTGTTAGCATGCTGGGCGGCCCCTAACGTGATCCAAAGGATTGCAAATTCTGCTAATTAGCAATCCTTACTGAATCAAGTCCATTATGCCCACACAACATGGCTCCTTTTTGCACATTATGCCCACACTGTTGTGCCCCTTATATATCATGACACAGTAGTACCCCTTATAACCATTAGGCCCGCACAGTAGTGCCCCTTATATATCACGACACATTGTAGTTCCCCTTTTATACCATCACACAGTATGGTCACTTATACAGCATCACACAGTAGTGCCCCTTATATCCATTATGCCACACCGTAGGTGCGCTCCCTACTTATCTGATACTAAAGAGTGGACTGGGCCTAATGCCCAGCCACTTTGCAGGGGCTCAAGCTATTGCCTGCCTACATTAGGGCACATAAAGTGACCTGGACCTAATGCCAAAATTTACTTTTATTTGTGGCACGGGCCCTCTGCACGCCTAACATGCCCCCACAGGCCTGAGGCCTGATTGTACCCACGGCCTAATTCCCAAAACCTAGTAGTCTAGGGAGGAAGGGTGTGTTACTAGTGGCCAAGGCCGTTACCGGTACGTTAGGGGAAGCTGCATCAGGGAGCTTCGTTCAGCTCTTTGCTTCCCACCAGCTGCAGCACTCATCGATCCTCATCTTCTTTCTTCTGCCGCTGACCCGTGCTAGCCGGCGGCAACCGGAGCTCTTCAGGAGATGTGTGCTCACCGCTGTCACTGAAATGAAGGCTCTGCTTGGTGGCATCTGACGCAGGCAGACCTCTGGGAGCCGTGATTGGCTTGCCGCAGCTGCTTGTGATTGGCAGTCTGTTTGCGAGCCATGATTGGCTGACGAACGGCACCAAATTTAAATAGTTAGTGACAGTAGTGACTGAAAGTGCCAGGCAGCAGCGTAATTTTGCTGGACGGCCCACCTGAACCAGTGGGGAGAACACTGGTTATATTTGACACATAGAACAAGGTAAGCTTATGTAGTTTTTGTAAAATGGCATAATATTAAAGAACTTAGGTCTCATAAAATATATGAAAAGTACATAAATAACATTTCTCATGACTAACTGAAGAATATTACTACATTTTCCAGTTGCGTAAATTACAATGTCAGAAGATTTATTTAATTGTATGGATACCTTTACAAACATGGTTAAATGTGATAAAATATTCCTACATACTGTATTGCAGGGTCAGATTATGGTTTGTGGGGGTCATGTGTAAATACTCCCAGCACTACAAATGCAGTATTTGTAACATAATCAATCCATAGACAAATACTTGCTTTGATGGAACCTATGCATTGATATGTATTATTGGGGTGTAGTACTGCTGACCGGCGGTCAGGAGACCGCCGGTCAGCTTACCGACGCCGGGATCCCGGCAGCATACCGACGCCAGGATCCCAGCGGGGAGGGGCGAGTGCAGCAAGCCCCTTGCGGGCTCGCCACGCTGCGGGCTCGGTGGCGATCTGCGGTCGCCACGGGTTCTATTTCCACTCTATGGGTGTAGTGGACACCCACGAGTGGAAATAGTCCCTGTTGGTCGGCATGCCGACCATCGGGATAGTGAGCCGCCGGGCTGGTGGAGGAGGTCATGTGACTGTCACATGAATACCACCCGTATTATTGTGCTGACTGCTGAAGCAAAAAATAAGATATTTTATAATCACGTTATACTCTACAGTAGTATCGTCTTTGATACTCACCACCCAGACCGTATCCCTCAAACACAGAAATAACCCTCACTCACCATTGCTCCCTGACACCATACTGTACGTCATCAACAAAAATACCACTCACTCACCATCACTTCTTGAAACATTGCCTCACCCACTGTATTTTCCAGTCACCCACACTCCCTGGCACCATACCTCACCAACTGTAATTCTACACACCATCTCTACCAGACCCCATACCTCACACACTGTAATTCCCCTCATTCTCCATCACTCCCTGGCACCATACCTCACCAACTGTAATTCTACTCACCATCATTCTCTGGCACCATACCTCATCAACCGTAATTCTACACACAATCTCTACCAGACCCCATACCTCACACACAGTAATTCCCCTCATTCTCCATCACTCCCTGGCACCATACCTCACCAACTGTAATTCTACTCACCATCATTCTCTGGCACCATACCTCATCAACCGTAATTCTACACACAATCTCTACCAGACCCCATACCTCACACACAGTAATTCCCCTCATTCTCCATCACTCCCTGGCACCATACCTCATCAACCGTAATTCTACACACAATCTCTACCAGACCCCATACCTCACACACTGTAATTCCCCTCATTCTCCATCACTCCCTGGCACCATACCTCTCCAACTGTAATTCTACTCACCATCATTCTCTGGCACCATACCTCATCAACCGTAATTCTACACACAATCTCTACAAGACCCCATACCTCACACACAGTAATTCCCCTCATTCTCCATCACTCCCTGGCACCATACCTCACCAACTGTAATTCTACTCACCATCATTCTCTGGCACCATACCTCATCAACCGTAATTCTACACACAATCTCTACCAGACCCCATACCTCACACACTGTAATTCCCCTCATTCTCCATCACTCCCTGGCACCATACCTCACCAACTGTAATTCTACTCACCATCATTCTCTGGCACCATACCTCATCAACCGTAATTCTACACACAATCTCTACCAGACCCCATACCTCACACACTGTAATTCCCCTCATACTCCATCACTCCCTGGCTCCATGCCTCACCAACTGTAATTCTACTCACCATCATTCTCTGGCACCATACCTTATCAACTGTAATTCTACACACCATCTCTACCAGACCCCATAGCTCACACACTGTAATTCCCCTCATTCTCCATCACTCCCTGGCACCATACCTCACCAACTGTAATTCTACTCACCATCATTCTCTGGCACCATACCTTATCAACTGTAATTCTACACACCATCTCTACCAGACCCCATACCTCACACACTGTAATTCCCCTCATAATCCATCACTCCCTGGCTCCATGCCTCACCAACTGTAATTCTACTCACCATCATTCTCTGGCACCATACCTCATCAACCGTAATTCTACACACAATCTCTACCAGACCCCATACCTCACACACTGTAATTCCCCTCATTCTCCATCACTCCCTAGCACCATACCTCACCAACTGTAATTCTACTCACCATCATTCTCTGGCACCATACCTCATCAACCGTAATTCTACACACAATCTCTACCAGACCCCATACCTCACACACAGTAATTCCCCTCATTCTCCATCACTCCCTGGCACCATACCTCACCAACTGTAATTCTACTCACCATCATTCTCTGGCACCATACCTCATCAACCGTAATTCTACACACAATCTCTACCAGACCCCATACCTCACACACTGTAATTCCCCTCATTCTCCATCACTCCCTGGCACCATACCTCACCAACTGTAATTCTACTCACCATCATTCTCTGGCACCATACCTCATCAACCGTAATTCTACACACAATCTCTACCAGACCCCATACCTCACACACTGTAATTCCCCTCATTCTCCATCACTCCCTAGCACCATACCTCACCAACTGTAATTCTACTCACCATCATTCTCTGGCACCATACCTCATCAACCGTAATTCTACACACAATCTCTACCAGACCCCATACCTCACACACAGTAATTCCCCTCATTCTCCATCACTCCCTGGCACCATACCTCACCAACTGTAATTCTACTCACCATCATTCTCTGGCACCATACCTCATCAACCGTAATTCTACACACAATCTCTACCAGACCCTATACCTCACACACTGTAATTCCCCTCATTCTCCATCACTCCCTGGCACCATACCTCACCAACTGTAATTCTACTCACCATCATTCTCTGGCACCATACCTTATCAACTGTAATTCTACACACCATCTCTACCAGACCCCATACCTCACACACTGTAATTCCCCTCATTCTCCATCACTCCCTGGCACCATACCTCACCAACTGTAATTCTACTCACCATCATTCTCTGGCACCATACCTTATCAACTGTAATTCTACACACCATCTCTACCAGACCCCATACCTCACACACTGTAATTCCCCTCATATTCCATCACTCCCTGGCACCATACCTCACCAACTGTAATTCTACTCGCCATCATTCTCTGGCACCATACCTTATCAACTGTAATTCTACACACTATCTCTACCAGACCCCATACCTCACACACTGTAATTCCCCTCATACTCCATCACTCCCTGGCTCCATACCTCACACATTGTAATTCTACTCACCATCATTCTCTAGCACCATACCTCATCAACTGTAATTCTACACACCATCTCTACCAGACCCCATAACTCACACACTGTAATTCCCTTCATTCTCCATCACTCCCTGGCTCCATGCCTCACCAACTATAATTCTACTCACCATCATTCTCTAGCACCATACCTCATCAACTGTAATTCTACACACTATCTCTACCAGACCCCATACCTCACACACTGTAATTCCCCTCATACTCCATCACTCCCTGGCTCCATGCCTCACCAACTATAATTCTACTCACCATCATTCTCTGGCACCATACCTTATCAACTGTAATTCTACACACCATCTCTACCAGACCCCATACCTCACACACTGTAATTCCCCTCATTCTCCATCACTCCCTGGCACCATACCTCACACATTGTAATTCTACTCACCATCATTCTCTAGCACCATACCTCATCAACCGTAATTCTACACACCATCTCTACCAGACCCCATAACTCACACACTGTAATTCCCTTCATTCTCCATCACTCCCTGGCACCATACCTCACCAACTGTAATTCCCCTCATTCTCCATCACTCCCTGGCACCATACCTTACCCACTGTAATTCTACTCACCATCAATTTCTGGCACCATACCTCATCAACCGTAATTCTACACACCATCTCTACCTGACCCCATACCTCACGCACTGTAATGCCTCCTAACTCGCTATCAATCCAAAGCACTATACCACATTCACTGTAATTCCCCTCACTCACAATCATTCCCAGTCACCATACTTCACCCACTGAAAGATCCCTCTCTCGCAATCGCTCCCTGATTCCTTATATCAATTGGCCACCTCATCAACCACTTACTTTTAAACTTGAATCTGAATGACATTTGCTAATCACCCACGTTATGGCATAATTTATATGTCAGGGTTCATGATGCTCAAATCACCAGAATTCCATACTTACAATATATCAGGTCTGTGACTCTCCAGCTGTTTTGAAACTTCAAGTTCAAGCATTTCCTGTCACAGTTATGGTGTTAGGGAATGCTAAAACTATGGCAGGGCAAGTTGGGATGTGTAGTTTGACAACAGCTGAAGAGCCATGGGTTGGTCATGCCTGATCTATATAATAGATGACAGTACGGAAGTACATAATAGTAGCCCATCACTTTAAGATATGAAACGCATTAGACATTTTGAGGACAGAGTAACCATTTTGTAACTCTAATTCTGAAATACACTTTATCCTTCTGCATTATAATAAGTATAATTACTTGTGTAACAAGTGTTTCGCTTACGTCCTAGAGGATGCTGGGGACTCCGTAAGGACCATGGGGTATAGATGGGCTCCGCAGGAGATAGGGCACCTAAAAAGAACTTTGACTATGGGTGTGCACTGGCTCCTCCCTCTATGCCCCTCCTCCAGACCTCAGTTAGATCTTGTGCCCAGAGGAGAATGGGTGCACTGCAGAGAGCTCTCCAGAGTTTTCTGTGGAAAAAGAATTTTGTTAGGTTTTCTATTTTCAGGGAGTCCTGTTGGCAACAGGCTCCCTGCATCGTGGGACCGAGGAGAGAGAAGCAGAGCTGGCATGTCAAGTTGGGCACTGCTTCTCAGGCTACTGGACACCATTAGCTCCAGAGGGAGTCGGAACACAGGTCTCACCTGGGGTTCGTCCCGGAGCCGCGCCGCCGTCCTCCTCACAGATGCCGAAGGTAGAAGCGGATAGAGAAGACAGAAGACATCTTAGGCGGCAGAAGACATCAGATCTTCATGAGGTAAGGCACGCAGCGGTAAGCTGCGCGCCATTGCTCCCAGTCACACACACACAGAGCAGCACTGAAGGGTGCAGGGCGCAGGGGGGGGCGCCCTGGGCAGCAATAAACCTCACATTTTGGCACAAATACAGTGGCATTAGACTGTGGAGGCAGTAAATCGCTGAACCCCCGCCATTTTATTGAAAAATCACTGGGACCGAAGCCCGCCGTCGGGTGGGCGGGGCTTGATCCCCAGCACTAACCAGCGCCATTTTCTCCACAGAAGCTGCATGAGAAAGAAAACTCTGGCTCCCTGGTCTCTTCCCTGCTGAACACAGGCTGGAAAAAAGAGGAGGGGGGCACTTTGGCGACGCAATGAGTGGGAATTGACATAATATATATAAAAAAGCGCTATCTGGATATATATTTTTTCTTCCAGTGTTGTTAAGCGCTGGTGTGTGCTGGCATACTCTTTCTCTGTCTCTCCTTAGGACCTGGTTGGGGTTTTGTCCCCTTATAGGTTAATCCCTGTGTGTGTGGGGTGTCGGTACGTGTGTGTCGACATGTCTGAGGCGGAAGGCTTCTCCAAGGAGGAGGTGGAGCAAATGAGTGGTGTGTCCCCGTCGGTTGTGCCGATTCCAGATTGGATGGACATGTGGCATACGTTGCATGCAAGTGTGGCATCTTTACATAAAAGGCTTAATAAGGCTGGTTTAGGGGGGACATCAGGCGGTCAATCCTCAGATTGGACCGACTCACAGGGCCCGTCGGGGTCTCAAAAGCGTCCCTTAACACAAGACACTACTACCGACACGGATTCTGATTCCAGTGTCGACTATGACGAAGTAAAATTGCACCCTAGGGTGACTAAAACCATTCAGTGTATGATTGTGGCAATAAGGGATGTGTTGCATATTGTGGATGAACCCTCGGTCCCCGACACAAGGGTACACATGTTTAAGGAAAAGAAACAGATTATTAATTTTCCCACATCTCATGAATTAAATGAGTTCTTTGGAAAAGCTTGGGAGACTCCGGATAAGAGACCGCAGATCCCCAAAAGAATTTATGGCATACCCTTTCCCTAAGCAGGACAGGGAGATTTGTGAATCAAGGCCCTGACGCGCTTGTCCAAGAAAGTGGCGCTACCGTCTCCTGACACAGCGGCCCTTAAGGACCCTGCAGATTGCAGGCAAGAAACTACCTTAAAGGGTATTTATTCTCATACGGGTGCTGTGTTAAGACCGACGATTGCGTCGGCATGGGTGTGTAGCGCAATTGCAGCTTGGACAGATGAGCTGATAGATCAATTTGATACTATGGATAAGGATACTATATTCCTAACTAGCCCATATAAAAGACGCAGTCTTATTTATGAGGGATGCTCAAAGGGACATTGGATTGCTAGCTTCTAGGGCCAATGCCATGTCTATCTCAGCGAGAAGATCCTTATGGACTCGCCAATGGACGGGTGATGCAGATTCCAAAAAACATATGGAAGTACTACCCTGTAAGGGTGATGTATTGTTTGTGGATGGGCTGACGGACCTGGTTTCCACAGCTACAGCAGGTAAATCAAATTTTTTACCATATATTCCCCAACAGCAAAAGAAAGCAACACCCTATCAGATGCAGTCCTTTCGGTCGCACAAGTCCAAAAGAGGTCGGGGATCCTCTTTCCTCGCCAGAGGTAAGGGTAGAGGCAAGAGAGCACCTGCTTCGGCAGGTGCCCAGGAACAAAAGTCCTCCCCGGCTGCTCCAAAAACCACAGCATGACGCTGGGACTCCCCTGAGGGAGTCCGCACCGGTGGGGGCACGTCTTCGACTTTTCAGTCAGGCCTGGGTCAGTTTGGACCTGAATCCCTGGGTGTTGGAAATAGTTTCCCAGGGTTACAAATTGGAATTCGAGGATGTGCCTCCGAGCCGATTTTTCAAATCGGCCCTACCAGCTTCCACATCGGAAAGGGATGTAGTGTTAGCTGCAATTCAAACGCTGTGTATACAGCAAGTGATAATCAAGGTTCCCCTGCACCAGCAGGGAAGAGGTTACTATTCACCCCTATTTGTGGTCCCGAAACCGGACGGTACGGTCAGACCGATTTTGAATCTGAAATCCCTAAACCTGTACATAAAAAGATTCAAATTCAAAATGGAATCACTCAGAGCAATAATAGCCAACATGGAGGAGGGGGAGTTTATGGTGTCTCTGGACATAAAGGATGCGTACCTTCATGTCCCCATATATGCCCCCCATCAGGAATACCTGAGATTCGCTGTACAGGATTGTCATTACCAATTTCAGACGTTGCCGTTTGGACTTTCCACGGCCCCGAGGATTTTCACCAAGATAATGGCGGAAATTATGGTGGTCCTGCGCAAGCATGGAGTCACAATTATCCCATACTTGGACGATCTCCTGATAAAAGCGAGATCAAGGGAGAAATTGCTGAGCAGTGTGGCGCTCTCTCTGAGAGTGCTCCAGCAACACGGTTGGATTCTAAATCTACCGAAGTCACAGTTGATTCCGACAACTCAACTACCGTTCCTAGGTATGATACTGGATATGGAACAAATGAAGGTCTTTCTCCCAATAGAGAAAGCCCAAGACATCCAGAACATGGTCAGAGACCTGCTAAAACCGAAAAGGGTGTCCGTTCACCAATGCACTCGAGTTCTGGGGAAAATGGTGGCGGCCTACGAGGCCATTCCCTTCGGAAGGTTCCATGCAAGGACTTTTCAATGGGACCTTCTGGACAAGTGGTCCGGGTCCCATCTGCACTTACATCGGAAAATAACTCTGTCCCCAGGAACCAGAGTGTCCCTCCTGTGGTGGTTGCAAAGTGCTCACCTGCTGGAGGGTCGCTGGTTCGTGATTCAGGACTGGATCCTGGTTACCACGGACGCGAGCCTCCGAGGATGGGGACCGGTCACACAGGGAAAGACAGGGTCTTTGGTCAGACCAGGAGTCCTGTCTACACATCAATGTGTTGAAACTCAGGGCCATTCACAACGGCCTTCGACAAGCGGAGAGTTTTCTTCGAAACCTACCGGTTCTGATTCAATCAGACAATGTCACAGCAGTGGCTCATGTGAACCGCCAAGGCGGGACAAGAAGCAGAGTCGCGATGGCGGAAGCCACAAGGATACTTCGCTGGGCGGAAAATCATGTAAGCGCTCTGTCGGCTGTCTTCATTCCGGGAGTGGACAACTGGGAAGCAGACTTCCTCAGCAGACACGATCTCCATTCAGGAGAGTGGGGACTTCATCAAGAAGTCTTTGCAGACGTAACACGTCTTTGGGGAACTCCTCAAATAGACATGATGGCGTCACGCCTCAACAAAAAACTTCGGAGGTATTGCGCCAGGTCTCGGGACCCTCAGGCAGTAGCAGTAGACGCACTGGTACCACCGTGGGTGTTCGGATCGGTCTACGTGTTTCCTCCTCTTCCTCTCATCACGAAAGTGTTGAGGATCATAAGACGAAGAAGAGTACAGACGATACTCGTTGTCGCAGACTGGCCTCGAAGGGCCTGGTACTCGGATCTACAAGAGATGCTCACAGGAGACCCCTGGCCTCTTCCTCTGAGGGAAGACCTGTTGCAGCAGGGGCCCTGTGTATTTCAAGACTTACCGCGGTTACGTTTGACGGCATGGCGGTTGAACGCCGAATCCTAGCAAAAAAGGGGATTCCGGAAGAGGTCATCCCTACTTTAATAAAGGCTAGGAAGGAGGTGACGATAAAACATTATCACCGTATCTGGCGAAAGTATGTGTCTTGGTGTGAGACCAAGAATGCACCCACGGAAGATTTTCATCTGGGTCGTCTTCTCCACTTCCTACAGACAGGAGTGGATATGGGCCTGAAATTAGGCTCGGTTAAGGTACAGATTTCGGCCCTCTCGATTTTCTTTCAGAAGGTATTGGCTTCTCTTCCAGAAGTCCAGACGTTTGTAAAGGGAGTGCTGCACATCCAGCCCCCTTTTGTGCCTCCAGTGGCACCATGGGACCTGAACGTGGTGTTGCAGTTCTTAAAATCACACTGGTTTGAACCGCTTAACAAGGTTGAGTTTAAATTTCTTACCTGGAAGGTGGTCCTGTTGTTGGCCTTAGCATCAGCAAGGCGAGTGTCAGAATTGGCGGCTCTCTCACACAAGAGCCCCTACTTGATTTTTCATGTGGATCGAGCTGAATTGAGGACACGTCCGCAATTTTTGCTTAAAGTGGTTTCGTCGTTCCATATGAATCAACCTATTGTGGTGCCTGTGGCTACCGGTGGCCTGGAGGATTCTAGATCCCTGGACGTAGTCAGGGCCTTAAAGATTTATGTAGCCAGGATGGCTAGAATTAGGAAAACAGAGGCTCTGTTTGTCCTGTATGCGGCCAATAAGATTGGCGCTCCTGCTTCAAAGCAGACTATTGCTCGCTGGATCTGTAATACGATTCAGCAGGCTCACTCTACGGCTGGATTGCCGGTACCAAATTCGGTTAAGGCCCATTCCACTAGGAAGGTGGGCTCTTCTTGGGCAGCTGCCGGAGGCGTCTCGGCTTTACAACTTTGCCGAGCGGCGACTTGGTTGGGGTCAAACACTTTTGCTAAATTCTACAAGTTTGATACCCTGGCTGATGAGGACCTAGCGTTTGCGCAGTCGGTGCTGCAGAGTCATACGCACTCTCCCGCCCGATTGGATGCTTTGGTATAAACCCCATGGTCCTTACGGAGTCCCCAGCATCCTCTAGGACGTAAGAGAAAATAAGATTTTAAACCTACCGGTAAATCTATTTCTCCTAGTCCGTAGAGGATGCTGGGCGCCCGTCCCAGTGCGGAAACTCTGCAAGACTTGTATATAGTTGTTGCTTACATAAGGGTTATGTTACAGTTGACATCGGTCTTGGACCGTTACTGTTGTTTTTGTTCATACTGTTAACTGGTTATGTATGTTCCAGGTTACATGGTATGATTGGTGTGGGCTGGTATGAATCTTGCCCTTGGATTGCTAAATCCTGCCTTGTATTGTCCATCTCCTCTGGGCACAGTTCTCTAACTGAGGTCTGGAGGAGGGGCATAGAGGGAGGAGCCAGTGCACACCCATAGTCAAAGTTCTTTTTAGGTGCCCTTTCTCCTGCGGAGCCCGTCTATACCCCATGGTCCTTACGGAGTCCCCAGCATCCTCTACGGACTAGGAGAAATAGATTTACCGGTAGGTTTAAAATCTTATTATTTGACAGCGATATACAGGAGGCACCCACATTTGCCAACACACAGATCTAGCCTTACACCCAACAGTCAATGGGCACCTCAATAACAGACGAGTGAGCACACCAGTAGTAAGTAAGCTTACTAGCACTCTACTATAGCTCTAGAAAGACAGGTTCAACAACCTATTCATGATCATAAACTAAGTTTATATTGTACATATTTTTACCCCAGTATCTTAATCCTCTCTCTACTAGTGTATCCCTCACCTGTTTGCAGAGTATTCTCTTAACCATATATAACCCTCAACTTTATACAAAATAGTAGCCCAATCTGCATCTTTCACCATGATGTTTAACATATGCAGGAAAGTTGTCAGCATACCTTCAGCCCTCCCTCCAGATGGGTAATATCAACAGTAGTGGGTGGGTTCTGGGGCCTGGCTGTACCATTCCACTAGATTTGATCTCTCTCCCACCTTGTATGTGAAAAGAAACCTAAAACACAACAGGCCTTGCTGAGAAAAATCTCTCTAATGCCTCTTGTCAATCCGTCCTCGAAGAACGATCTTCTGGGAAGAAAATAGCAATTTTCGCCATATGTTTGCTCCTAGCAATCGCAGAAAATGCCTCTCACTTGGAACATTGCCATAGTGGTGTTGCTACTGCCCTATGGTGGTTACCTCATGTGTAGAGGTCCCTGGGCAGCTGCCCTGTTGGTAATCCAGCACTGAACTACTGTGCACACAGTCATACTATCATGTTTAATACACACAAACTGTGACACTCTCATGCATAGTACACACACAAGCAAACACTGTCACTCTCATGCATAATACACACACGCAAACACTCACACACTCATGCATAATACACACACACTGTCACAGGCAGTGATATATACAGCAGCCGCACCGCAGGTCTTAGCCGAGTGCCTGGCAGGCTCATGAACAGCTCAGCTATCAATGGAATGGGGAGTGACAGAAATCACATGGACTGCAGTAAAATCCAAGATAAGTTCTAGTCTGACCACAGGCAGTTTACAGGCAATTGCAGGATTCACAGGAGAGGTTAGTTCTTTACAGCCAAACAATGGGGGTGATTCCGAGTTGATCGCACGGTAGCAGTTTTTTGCAGCCATGCGATCAGATAGTCGCCGCCTATGGGGGAGTGTATTTTAGCATAGCAAGTGTGCGATCACTTGTGCAGGGGAGCTGTGCAAAAAGTTTTTGTGCAGTTTCTGAGTAGCTCTGAACTTACTCAGCCACTGCGATCACTTCAGCCTGTCAGGTCCCGGAATTGATTTCAGACACCCGCCCTGCAAACGCCTGGACACGCCTGCGTTTTCCACGGCACTCTCCGAAAACGGTCAGTTGCCACCCAGAAATGCCTTCTTGCTGTCAATCACCTTGTGATTGCCACTGCGATCATTTTCTTCATAAGGTCCTACGCTGCCCGGCGTTTCCCATCACCTGGCAGCGACGCGCCTGCGCATCATGGCGCATGTGCAGTTCAGACCCGATCGCACCGCTGCAAAAAACTGCAGCGTGCGATCAGGTTGGAATGACCCCCAATGTTCACAGAGTCTTCAAATGCAGCAAACACAATTTTTTAGTAGACCCTAAGGTCCAGGACCCCTAACCGTACCCACTCACTGGCCTATTACCTGTGTGCAACTTGTCCACCATAAGGAACCATGTTCTTTGTATCTGTAGTGCTTTTACCAGCAACTGACAAGTGCCTGCAATCAGCTGTTTCTCAACACTGGCCTCAAGAAATACCTGGCTTGGATTCTCTCCAGCCATAACGCTGCAGTTTTACACCCATGTCTGATTTAAGCTGTCTCTGTCACACTCCTCCCCCCTTAGCTTCAATCATGCTGGTGAAGCTACCGGATTCCTAGGCAAACACCCTGATTCTCCCGGACAAATTCCCACCAGCCGTCCAGAATAGATCCCCCGCCCCCCCTTCAGAGTTCCTCCTCAACCTCTTCCCCCTCCTCTAGCTTCCCCACGATTAGCTGTAGGATTGAGGTTCATAAACTTTCTTGAGATTGCATCTCTACAGTGGAGATGTTCCAACAGCTGTGTATTGTGATGCATTTGCAATTTAATCAATGGGTGTGTTTTCTCCATTTTTGGGCGACAACTATTTGATCGCAGTAACTACTTTTTAGCAGAAACTGCAATCCTTACTGAATAAGGTCCTTAGTTTCCTAAAGTCATTGCACAACCTTAGGGCTCCCGAAGGCTTGGGTAAACACACAATTGGATTATTCCATTCACTATTTCACTCCTCTATGACCCCTAGATGCAGCATCTCCTCTGTCTCTTTTTTTAGCGCAGCATGATATGGTTTTTGCTTAATCACAACCCCATGTGTAGTAACAATATCATGCTGTGCTATTTGGGGTTTCCCAGGGATACCAGAAAAGATATCTTGGTATTGTGCTACCAGGGCTACAGCTTCCCTCTTTTTATTGGGATTTATTAAGTCTTCAATGAGCACCTGGCATTCCGGGGTTTTAAGGGCCAGCAGAGACGGTTGACTAACACTTTCCTTCCAGGGTTTTAACAAATTAACATGGTAAATTTGTATTTTTTCCTTGTACTGTCCATGTGAGTACTGAAAAAACACTGAGGTATTCTGGGAGTATGGAGGGGAGGAGAGTAACTAAATTTAAATATTCAGTGCCTGTCCTTGCTAACACCGTCCATATTCCAAGAGTACTCCAGTGCCCCCTATGGATTCAAAGAAAAGGATTTACCTGGTAAGTACCAAAATCCTATTTTTTTCCTTGTACTGTCCTGGCGTACTTTATAATGAACAGGTCCCACAGCCTTCATGACCTCATAAGTGGGAACTAAAACTAATACCTTGTCCCCTGGTTTAAATGCTCGGTAATCTGCTGTGACATCGTAATTATGTTTCTGGCATTGTTGGGCATGGTTCATATGCTCCTTTACTAGTTGCTCAATTTGTATTAGGCGACCATATATCTGAGACACAAACTGAAAAATATTAGGCTCTTATATCGGGTGCTGCTCCCAGCCCTCCTTTAAGAGATTCAAAATCCCTCTAGGCTGTTTACGAAGAATGCGCTCAAAAAGGCTGTAGCTGACTGCGGTACCTCCCATACTGCAAACATTAGATAGGGTAGAAGCAGGTTCCAATCTTGCTTCTCTCGGAGCACTGCCCACCTTATTATCTGCATTGCGGTCGAATTCCCGAAATTGTCGAAAAACGGGACTTTTCCGTCAAAAAAACGGACTTTCAAAATTCGACTTTTTGAAATTCGACATTTGTCAAATTCGACATTTCTGCAATGGTACAAATGCAGCAATTCGCCAAAAGTATATTCAATTGAAGTTTGGAAATTCGACAACAGTGCTTTTAGACAGTAAATTCGTCATTTTCAATCCGCCACACTTTGGTGGGGGAATCTGATAAAAAAAATTTAAAACATGTTTTTTTTATTGGTAATAGCATATCTATTTATATTAGAAGGGATTACGGTAGGTACTTGGTTTGTCTATTTTGGAGGCACAAGTATTATTTATATATTTTTAAAAATATTATTTATTTATTTTTTATTTATTTTTTAAATAGAATGGTAAAATCCCGAAAAAAAAAATGGCGTGGGGTCCCCCCTCCAAAGCATAACCAGCCTCGGGCTCTTCAAGCCGGTCCTGGTTCTAAAAATCCGGGAGGGGAAATGACAGGGGATCCCCCGTATTTTTAAAACCAGCACCGGGCTCTGCGCCTGGTGCTGGTGCAAAAAATACGGGGGACAAAAAGAGTAGGGGTCCCCCGTATTTTTTACACCAGCATCGGGCTCCACTAGCTGGACAGATAATGCCACAGCCGGGGGTCACTTTTATACAGCGCCCTGCGGCCGTGGCATTAAATATCCATCTAGTCACCCCTGGCCGGGGTACCCTGGGGGAGTGGGGACCCCTTCAATCAAGGGTTCCCCCCCCAGCCACCCAAGAGCCAGGGGTGAAGCCCGAGGCTGTCCCCCCCCATCCAAGGGCTGCGGATGGGGGGCTGATAGCCTTGAGAAATTTGAAAGAATATTGTTTTTTCCAGTAGTACTACAAGTCCCAGCAAGCCTCCCCCGCAAGCTGGTACTTGGAGAACCACAAGTACCAGCATGCGGGAGAAAAATGGGCCCGCTGGTACCTGTAATTCTACTAGAAAAAAAATACCCAAATAAAAACAGGACACGCACACCTTGAAAGTACAACTTTATTTCACACCTGCCGACACACACATACTTACCTATGTTGACATGACGTTCGGTCCACTTGTCCAAGTAGAATCCGGTGAATAAAATTATACTCACCTCAATCCAGTGTCCAGGTTATAATCCACGTACTTGGCAAAACAACAAAACGGCAACCCGGACCAAACGGACTGAAAGGGGTCCCATGTTTACACATGGGACCCCTTTCCACCAATGCCGGGACCCCACGTGACTGCTGTCACAGAAGGTCCCTTCAGCCAATCAGGAAGCGCTACTTCGTGGCACTCACCTGATTGGCTGTATGCGCGTCTGCTGTCAGACAGCGCATCGCAAAGCCTCTCCATTATATTCAATGGTGGGAACTTTGCGTCAGCGGTGAGGTTTATATTTGGGTATTTTTTTCAGTAGAACTACAGGTACCAGCGGGCCCGTTTTTCTCCCGCGTGCTGGTACTTGTGGTTCTCAAAGTACCAGCTTGCGGGGGAGGCTTGCTGGGACTTGTAGTACTACTGGAAAAAAACAATATACTTTCAAATTTCTCAAGGCTATCAGCCCCCCATCCGCAGCCCTTGGATGGGGGGGACAGCCTCGGGCTTCACCCCTGGCCCTTGGGTGGCTGGGGGGGGACCCCTTGATTGAAGGGGTCCCCACTCCCCCAGGGTACCCCGGCCAGGGGTGACTAGTTGGATATTTAATGCCACGGCCGCAGGGCGCTGTATAAAAGTGACCCCCGGCTGTGGCATTATCTGTCCAGCTAGTGGAGCCCGATGCTGGTGTAAAAAATACGGGGGACCCCTACTCTTTTTGTCCCCCGTATTTTTTGCACCAGCACCAGGCGCAGAGCCCGGTGCTGGTTTTAAAAATACGGGGGATCCCATTACATTTTTTCCCCCGGATTTTTAGAACCAGGACCAACTCGAAGAGCCCGAGGTTGGTTATGCTTTGGAGGGGGGACCCCACGCCATTTTTTTCCGGGTTTTTTCCCGTTTTTAAAAAATCGGATCAAAATCCGTCAAATCGGCCGTTTTTCGTCAGCGGGACTGTCGAATCCGTTTTTTATTGAATATGGTCAATTTCGGCACCCACTTGCCGAAATTAGACGGTCGAATTGTGTCGAATTAAAAAACGGGCGAAAAATTGCCGCGATTCGCCGCTAATTGCATATACCCCATAAAAGGAGTACCCTGGTCCATCAGGACCTCTTTTTGGACCTTTCTTTTCCCAACCGTGTAAATAACATTACCAGCTCACGGGCTATTGCGCTTCAGGGTACCTGGTAGCATAATCAACTACCACTAAGATATATTGATGCTCACAAGTAGACTTTTCCACCTGTTCTTTTTAGGTGCATACTATTCCGCTCAAAAGGAACGGACATGATAGGTAGGGGAACCAGGAGTGCTCTAAATTTAGTCCGGGGGGGGTGTCTTCTGGCTTACAGGGCATTCCTGGATATATTTGTTTACTGCAGCAGGAATACCCGGCCTGAGAACCTTAATTGAATACGTTGGAGAGTTTTTTCCTCTCCTAAATGGCCACCCCATAAATGTGTGTGAGCAGCCCTCAGTACTAACTGCTCATGCTTTCAAATTCTTATTATGAGTGAAGCTTGGCATAATAGATGTATTGTGGAACACTTTTAATTCAGAATCCGACAAAACCAGGGGCCAATTGTGTTAAATTTCTGAACAAAAGGTATTTTCTTTACTGGACTTAATTTCTTTAATTTTGAAGAGGCCAAAGCCTCTGATCTACTGTAGGGATCGCTTATAATTTCTCTTTCGCTTTTGTTTTTAGGAGCTCCTCATAATTGTAACCCCTCGCTATGAATTGTTTGGTCATTGTATCAATATCTCTGATCATGGAGTCCATATTATTTGAAATATGGTGCACCCTTAGTAATTGCAAAAAAGAGAGACCTTTCTTAATTGCTGTAGGATGTTGGCTAGAGTAATGCAGTACAGCGTTCCTATCAGTAGCTTTTTTAAACAAGGATGTATGTAGGCCTTGATCCAATGAAATATAAACATCTAAATCATGGGTCTTCAAGCTGCGGCCCTCCAGTTGCTGTGGAACTACACATCCCAGCATGCTCTGCCACAGTTTTGCATGCTAAAACTGAGGCAGGTCATGCAGGGATGTGTAGTTCCACAGCAGCTGGAGGGCCACAAGTTGAAGACCCATGATCTAAATAGTTCACCTGCTCTCTACTGAGAGAGTATGTGAACTTAATATATTACCGTAATTAGATCTAGGTATTGGCACTTAGCATCAACTCATGAAATTCAGCTTCCTCTCCTAACCATATGACCAACAGGTCATCTATATACCTAAAAAAAAAAGCAGGATCTTTGAACCTATATTAGGGTCAGAAAAAAAGATATTATGTTCCGCCTCAAGCATAAAACAATTGGCAACCACGGGGGCCACACAGGATCCTATCATGCACCCTTGTATATACCAGCAGTTGTCAAACAAAAAATAATTCTTTTTTAAGGTCAATTCCAACAAACAGATGAAAAATGACACTTCCGGACCTGTCTATAATGAGCTAAGACATAGGGGGTAATTCCAAGTTGATCGCAGCAGGAATTTTGTTAGCAGTTGGGCAAAACCATGTGCACTGCAGGGGAGGCAGATATAACATGTGCAGAGAGAGATAGATTTGGGTGTGGTGTGTTCAATCTGCAATCTAATTTGCAGTGTAAAAATAAAGCAGCCAGTATTTACCCTGCACAGAAATAAAATAACCCACCCAAATCTACTCTCTATGCACATGTTATATCTGCCTCCCCTGCAGTGCACATGGTTTTGCCCAACTACTAACAAAATTCCTGCTGCGATCAACTTGGAATTACTCCCATAATAACCTCATGGCCGCCTGCAGCCCGCCACCATAATGGTATTATATAATGAATGCAGTGTGTGTGCCCCTACACCACACACACTGCACCCATAGAGTATACTTACCATTTCGGAGCCCCACAGCGACAGCCCTGCAGTGTGGGCACAAATCACTTGGAAAATGGCCACCGCAGCCATTTCCGAGTAATTTGCGCATGCGCAATAGAGATGTCCCCGGGAACAAGTAGCAGGTACCATGATCCCAGAGACCTGCGCAGGCGCAGTAGACTCTGGCACTATGCCAGAGTCTACTAGCTGCCAGAGAGGAGGGGGCCGCAACGGAAGCTGCACGCGGGTCCTCTCCTCTCTTAAAATGCCCCTGGGTATACTGGTGTATAAATTCAACATGTCCAATTTACAGAGTAAACATTGTGGTAAGGGAGATGGCAAAAGATGTAGTTTCTGTAATAGGGTGGTCGTGTCCTTCAAATAAGACTCCTGTGCTTGGAAAACTAGCTGAAAGTATGTGTCTAGATATTTTGACACACTGTAAAGACGGAGTCCTGTGCAGCAATAACTTATGGATATTCAGTAGGGTGTATAGCACAGGGGCCACTGATGATCTTATAATAGGGCATTTTTGATGGTATTGATGTTATCATTCACCGCCTGTGTAGTATACATATATATATATATATATATAAAAGTATCCGTATAGTCCGGCACTCACATCAGTTGAATAGTCAATGACTGGGGTGCACTTTAGAGTCACTTTAGGGTCACTAACCAGTGGTCACCTTACATAAATGCGTGGAATCCACCTATTGGTGGAATAAAGGCACGCTCTAGATTATTACTTGTTTTGAAGTTTTAATTTTGTTTAATGCATACAGGGTGGTTGTAGCTGACGTTACGTTTGATTCCTTTACGGAATCTTTATCAAGGCATCATCGAATAATTCCCATGTTAAGGTAGAAGTGGTATGGTCACCCTGTATCCTGCAGCAGCATACAGGTTGACCATACCACTTCTACCTTAGCATGTGAATGCCTTTATTCCTCCAATAGGTGGATTCCATGTGTGTATGTGTATATATATATATATATATCAAATGTATCGATATTACCCTTATCTTGCGCTATAATGGGGCAGCACCTCTAGAATAACCCTACTGCTAGAATAGGGATCCAGAAAACACGTTACAAACAAATTCTGAGGGCACACAATAGACAATTATAAAAAATGTAAATTAAAATTCAATTCAGCTACCAAATGCAAATAGTACAAATAAAAATGTATTGTACACTTATTAATAGTACAAATTGATAACAAATATAAAAATAGGCAAACCCATATATGACCATCCATTTCTAGGGGTTGTTGCCTTTAAGAAGAGAATACTCTGTAACCAATGCATTTCCAGCTTGCTCTTTTGGAGGAGATAGACTCACACCTAGTTGGAGCTGCATTTACCTGCACATTTAAATTCAACCCACTCAATATCTGTGGGATATCTAATTTGGTCTAGTCCTTTGATAAAAGGCCACGCTTGTCCACAGATTAAAAATACACTATGCACTAATTCACTTATGGTCTGCTATAAAGTGTTAGAAAATTGGCGGGATTGGGCCAACTCCTTTTTCTCATAAAATTAATAGTAGAATTTTGATGTCCAGCTTATATGTGAATCTTCCTCACCAGTAGAGGATTTGCCGCACTATTCATGGAAGGTGGCTTCAAAAGATCTATTTCTCCAAACTGATTTTCCGTGATGAAGTCCTTTTAAGGACGAAACGCGACGGTTACAGAGTATTCTCTTCTTAAAGGCAACAACCCCTAGAAATGGATTGTCATATATGGGTTTGCCTATTTTTATATTTGTTATGAATTTGTACTATTAATAAGTGTACAATACATTTTTATTTATACTATTTGTATTTGGTAGCTGGATTGAATTTGAATTTAATTTTTTTTTAATTGTCTATTGTGCGCCCTCAGAATTTGTTTGTAACGTAATATATTTTTATATATATATATATAAAAAAAATCCACAAAAGAAGCCGCTTCTCACTTTCTATGATGAATGATGCTGGTGCTCGGTCAGTATAATGTAGCAAAAATTCCAAGAATAACCACCAGAGGGATCAGACTCAGAAAGACCAGCACACTGCTTAAATGCAAAAAAATTGCTTTTTACTGATGATGAAATAAACAGTGATGTTTAAAAAAACAGCAAGCATATGGCACACATGATAGCAGCATATGAAAACCAATAGATACTTAACGTCCCGACAGCTGTTTCGGCTATCTTCTTCAGGGGATTGAGTAAAGTGTCATGATGCTGACCACTGCACACACCGCAGTGTCAATTCTTAAAGTGTCATGTGCCAAAAGTGCTTGACTTGTTAGTGCAATTTATAGTGTATAATGTACTCACCTGCAAGCCATCTATCCCGCGCCCGGACACATGAGGATGCTTCAGACGTCATATACCGGCCCCACCGCCAGACGCTGGCAGGATATGACGTCAGGGGGAAGTTTAATCCGCTGCACCTCATGTATGAATTGCATGAAGGAGCCGGACAGTGACCTCTCCTGACCGGAGGATGAAATCCTCCCGAAATGCATCCTCATAACACCAGTCGCCCGTGCCGCGCGCTACTTCCAACGCGCAGCATGTGACAACTAGTGGACGGCGCCCAGTGAGTTCAGATGAATAAACCATCCAGAACTCAGAGAGCACCATACTTGTTTCCGGGGACGGTGAAATGGCTCACAGGCGCAACTTAGAAAATTACAACTAAAAATACAAATAGTGAAAATAATAATAATAATAAAACACATTGACATTGTTAAACAAATGGAGCTGGTAATTAGACAAACATGTACCTGTCTATTGATTTAAAGATAATAGTTGGTTAATCTAATAAAATTAAATCCGATCATAAATTCAACTATTATACCCTTATTAAACAATAAGTACTCGGCTCCAAAATATGGCCCATAGTGTGGAACCAAGGGTCAATGACAATGTGTAATAATAACTTACTCAAAATACCACTAAAAATAAGAAAAAATGAAATACTTAATTAATTAATGAAAAAACCCGGATAATGGATCTAGATGCTATATTGAACATCAGGTCCAGGCCCACATGTGTCCATGCATAAAAAATGAATAAAAATAATAAAAATAAAAAGTTCGAAATATCCAAAAAAATTACAAAAAACTCCAAAAAATTAATAATTACAAAAATGGTACAAAAGAAAAATCCTCATTGAGGCCAGCTGGTGAGAGAGAGTCCAGGCGTCGGATCCAACGACATTCACGTTGTAATAACAACTTGTGACGATCTCCGCCCCTCTATATATATAAAAAAAAAATCTGAAATACAATAAAGGACAAGGGCGCCTTGAGTGCAATTTGTGCAGACGCCGCCAATGTTGATTGAATAGCCTACAACTGAACCTGTACCATAGAAAGATAATTATTCAGTTTATCTCATAACTTGCAATGTTCCACAACACGTCACTAGCAATGTGATTTTCATCAATTTAATGAGAATCCAACTGTGAGAATGTTCTACTGTGGTGTAACATGTATAATCGGCTTTACTGTGGTGTAATGTGTGTAAGGGGCTCTACTGTGGTGTAATATGTATAAGGGGCTCTACCATGGCATAATGTGTATAAGGTGCTCTACTGTGCTGTAATGTGTATAAGGGGCTCTACCATGGCATAGTGTGTAAGGGACTCTACCATGACATAATATGTATAAGGGGTGTGACATAACATTTATAAGCATGTCTACTGTGATGTAGCATAAGAGGCTCTTCTGTATGGCATAACGTGTATAAGTGGGTACTACTGCGTGATGTAACATGTATAACGGACACTATTGTGTGGTTTAATGTGAATTGGTACTATTCTTTTGCTATGCACCTTCCCCATGAAGCCATGACCTTTCCCCATGAAGCCACACCCCTATATTTTTGGCACACGCCTTTGGTGCACACTGTCCCTGTATTGAATATTGGGGGAGGGGGGGAATTCTCTTTCTAGCACAGGGCACTAAAATGTCTAGTTACCATATGGGTGGACACATAAATCAAGGAGCTGGCATAAGGCTCTGTGATTCATGGGCTACCCACATGCACTGCTTATCCTGCACTCATTGTAGATATGCCACTGTTTACAACCTGCCAGTCAAATAGTAACACTAGGGTGTTGGAAAAAAAACAAAGGTGTTGGATTTTAGGTAGGCTGAATTTGTAGGGATGGGAAAGTGTGTAAGCGATTCTTTGGCAGAATGGAGGAACTTGGAAGCAGTGCAGGAGAGGTGGGAAACATTAAAAAGTGCAATATTAAAGGCAACAGACCTTTGTATCAAAAGTGTTAGGAAAAACAAAAGAAAAAGGAAGCCAGTGTGGTTTGCGAAAGAAGTAGCAAATATTGTGAAAGCAAAAAAGATAACTTTTAGGAAATATAAGCAGACACAAAATAATGAACACAAAGAGATATATTTTGTTAGACAGAAGGAGACTAAAGGCCCATACACACTTGACGATAAAATGAGCGACGTCGTTCATTTCAGCCCTCATCAACGACGTCGCTCATTATATCGTCAAGTGTGTATGCATCCGACGACCACCGATGCGCTGCCCCGCGGGACGTTAATGACCCTCGCTTATCTGTGGAGCATGTATGCTCAATTTCCACTATGGTCGTTACCGACCAGAGACGTCGTTGAATGTGTATGGTGTGAACGACCAACGACCAAGCCACTGTTCACCAGCCCTGTTCCCAGCTCATTATTTTAATAAACTGTTCTGCTTGGATGCTTTAACGATGAATGGTCTTTGGTCTTTGTTCGTTGGTAGTGTGTATGCTCATGTCGTTTGCTCTGTCAAAGTCAGAAAAATATCACTATGCACACTGCCATATTTGCACCTCATACGTGTCCGCTCTGCGCATGCGTACGCTCTCCTGTGCGTGCGCATACCCGCTGTTACGTGCACCCGCAGGCGCACGGGATGTGCATTTACGGTAGAGTTTATGTGTGCGTAGCGTGCGACTCAATCGTTACATATTTTAACCATATAATGTATTTTGTAGATCATGGTCCCTTTGATAGATTCTGAAAGTTTAGTTAATGTAGCATGTTCGTGGACAGAGAGATCCCTCTTTGTCTGATACAAAGGGTCAGACAAGGATTATACAGTGGTGTTTAGTATCCATCGGAAGAGTATTTAATTAGCAATATTCCGGTGTTGGTTTGAAGCGAATTAATCGCTCGTGCGAATAGTTATGGACATAAGAAGTTTATGTCCATTTACTATTATTTGCACTTACTTATCCATGCGGCGGGAAACCTAGTTTCCCACCCACCTGAGCAGTTGGAAGTAGTCACAGCCCACCTGTATGAATCGACCTATGACCTCTTGTTATAATGCGAAGACGAATTCCTGTGTCCAATGAACAATGAGATTGTAGGGACCATTGAATTGTATTGTGTGTGGGGCATAAATAGACAAGCCGACCATATCCAGCTCACTCTCTTCAACGGTTCTCATTGCTGATAATCGGGAGCTGGATATCGAGGCGCATGCGATCGTTCCCCTTGTGCGTAAGTTTTCTCCGCAATCATATTGTCTTTCTTGTTATTGTGAGTCATATCTCTCTCTCTCTCTCTCCTCCTCTTTCTCTCTCATTTTCCCTCAAACGTAATTGTATTGTATTTCCTGTGTAGTTATCTGGTTAGTTAGTCTGTGTTATATTGTAGTGTATGACTTGTATTGTATTATTCTTTTTGCAAGTATAACATTCATATAAGGCGTTAGACCCTAAGCCCGGTAGTTGTGTATTTCTTATAGTGTTAAGTATTCTCAGAGCGTCGGTGACGCTCAAACAGCTTTTAAGTTAATAAGGTTACACTGTGTTGCATCTACACCCTATCTCTACACTAAGGTTTTACTGCATATTACATTGTTTATGGTTTAGATTTAAAGGTTTAACATTGTGAGCGTCTGCGCCGCTGGTGATCTCCTCGTGGTCCCGAGCATCCGCTACGCTACAGCGAACCATTACGTTAGTCGGCAGCCAATAGCGTGCCTGCCTGTGATCTCTTGGCCGTGAGCGAACGTGACGCTTGAGCGTCTCGACCACGGCTAAGCGATTGTTACGCAACGTGCGTACCCTTACGGTACTCCATACGTCAGTAGCGTACAGTGTTCTTAGACCTCTTAAAGGGTTTTAAGTAAGACAAATATTTAGCTTTATCAATTGGCGGCTCGTCCGTCCTTCACATATCTCTGCTAAGTAATTTCAGCAGACATTATCCATCAGCAAAGGGCGGGAAATCATATTCATCGTAGTGCTGTCTGGATAAGCGTCTGCTTCGCTTAGTAAAGGGTGCTGAGGGAATCCGGAACCGGAGGTAAGAACAACACGCTAGTGTCTTTTAAAACTGTTTATTTCTGTCTTGCGTACGCACACACGCATATCTGCATTTCTTTTTTTTCTTCGTGTATTTTCATATATCACTCTCCTGTTTGCCATTTTATAATTGATAAACGTGCTAAAAGAGATTTGTCGCTATTTTCATAGTTAAAGTGTAAAAGTAATATATTAAGGGATAAATTGTAAAGCACACACGCAGCTCTACCTAAAGGTACAAGGAGAGATTGGTGTGGTGCTCGGTAGATGATCGAGGATCATCTACATTGATAAACGTGTTAGTTGTGTTACGGTGGACATTGGCTATGTGTACACGTGTCTCTAACAAAGGGCTGAGACTCGCGTGCGCAAAGGCCGACGCACGCAGCGTAAATTACGCAACGGAGCGTCCGGGTACGCCCACGTAACTCAAATCACACGCTAGTGTTATATTTTAGCAGGCGAAGAGGTGGCAACGCGATAAATAGCGCAAGTCTATTTTTAGTGTCCGAAATTTAGACTAACAGATCCTTCTCCAAATTTACAACACATCTGGTCTAAAGAAAAAAAATTTCTGCGCAGAAATAGAAATAGAAACAAAAGTGTACATGTGGTGAGTGAGTGTTTTACATATAAGTTTATACAATTTTGAGGTTGAACCACAAAGAAGTCGAGTTCTCGTGAGGTACATGCATGTAAGTGACGTACATGGTGGCTAGGGAGGCATCCCTTGGTTAAACATAAAATTTGAGCATTAGAGTGTAGCAGATCAGGAGGTCACACTGTAGCAGCAGACCAGGAGGTCTTATAACAAGACCAGGAGGTCCAGTTACAGCAGACTAAGAAGTCCGCTATAGAGACGAGTAGCACAACACCAGGAAGGGTTGGTGCAGAACCCATATAGGCCATAAAGCTCTGGCTGAAGGAATTCGCAGCCGAAATTTTCGATTCCGTTGGTCGCTCCGTACATAAGATTAGTTGCTTATGTACTGAACGATTGTACCGCACGTAATTGTGTGCATTAGTTAGTCTGACCAGTGCCATTTGTGTACAAACTGGTCATAAACACTATTTGTACATTCTAACGTGATTTGTGTAAAAATTTTTTATTTTAAGGGAAGTTCGCTGGTCACTCAGGAACTATCCAGCAACCAATAGTTACTGGAAAGAGTAAGTGTTCTGCGGATAACCCTCGCATGTTCCAGTAAATAGAGGTTCAGGTCGCAGGGGCCCTGGGTCGAGTACGCCAGCACTAGAGCAGTGTGTAGGTCGTATTGGTCGGCGTGGGCGAGTGAGTGGGGTACTCGGTAAACCGCCACCGTCAGCCTATTTTGAACATTTTGGTTTTTGTAAGGGTTCGCTGAAGACCCTGATTGAAGGTCAGAGGTGGTGAAAGCAACGCCTACAGGTATGGGGGCCAATTGTTCAGGTAGGGGGCGATCAACCTCGGTTCGGGTTGATTCAGTGAACCGACCAGTCGGGTCGGCAAGGTACGTAATGTGTGAAAAATACGGTTCACACACAGAGGTTTTATGTGATGAATGGGAGAGAATGACTGTACATGACGGGGAGAAATTCCCAAGAGTAGGTAGCTTTAGCCCAGAAGTGTTACAAAATTTAAGGAGGAGGATATGTCTCATTACATCAACAAAGAGACGAATCAAACATTATGATTATTTGCAGTTATGGCAACAGGAGGGTGAAATACAGAGAGGATTGGCTCAGGCGGCGGGATCTAACCCTATCAGGAAGCTGATAGCCACGGCCCCGCCACCACCTTACATAACGGGAGAGAAATTGGTTGCGGAGAATGACGCACTAGGGTGTAACAAACAAACACTTAGCAACTGTGTAAATGTTAATAAGTTAACCAATGCAAGTAGTAACCCGTGCAAGTTGTACCCTGTTTTGAACTTTCCCCAGGAGTGTGATCAAGAGGACGAATCGGCAACAATATCAGCGCTCTCTCTAGCAGCCACCATAGCAGAGACAACAGTAGGCACGGCTCCACCCCCGAGATTAGTAACAAAGGCCCCTAGTGGAGGGATAGGTGAGGTCGTATCAACGGGTAAGTACGGCACCATACACTATGCTGAAACTGTTTCACCACAGGCTGTAGAATCTACACAGAATGATGTTGTTAGACTTAATCCTGTTAGGGTAATAGCAGTGCCAAATGGGAAAACGGACACTTCAGGAGTCACTCCTGTTAGGAACATTGCCATGTACAGCCCGTTTTCCCGAATGGAATTAAGAACCATAGTGTCTGAATTCCCTGACCCTAGGAAAGACTTAGTTGCTAGCCAAAAATACATCAGAGACCTAGGGAACACTTTAGAGCCAAATAACAAAGACTGGCAGATATTGCTGAGGGCATGTTTACCTTCTAATGTCGACGCAGCTCAATTTTTAGCTGACTGTGGATTAGATCAGGATGTACCTCTTACAGATGTGTACAACAAAGATAATGTAAAAAGAATAAGTTTACAGTTAAAGGAGTATTTCCCAGCTGTAGTTAAATGGAACAAGATATTCTCCATTAAACAAAAGGAGTCAGAAACAGCTGCAGAATATTTTCACAGGGCATTATTAGAGATGGCAAAATACACAGGCATAGAGGACATTAAAACAAACATAAACCATCGAGAAGTAGCAGTATCTGTACTAATGGATGGTTTAAAAGAAGCATTAAAGACAAGGGTACAGACCACGCAACCATGTTGGCGAGGTCTGTCGGTGGCTACTTTGAGAGAGGCTGCTATTGATCACGACCGGAATATCACCAGACACAGGGAACTACAAGGTGATAAATTAATGGCCGTAAGTATACAGGCCCTGACCACAAGGCAGCCTTTGTATAAATCACCAAACCCTGTGGGTAAGTCAAATGTGGTAACTTGTTTTTCTTGTCATAGACAGGGACACATGGCACGAGACTGTAGAGTGAAAAATTCACAAAACTCATACCAACCCCCTAGACAACGACACGACACACGACATTGGGATCAGGGTCCGCAGAAACGGAGTTATGAGCCACATGCAGGGGAAACAAAAAGATACCCCCCGAACAGAGACTGGCACGCCTCTGGTAGTTCCCAGTTAACTCCATCACAAGTAGTTGCTGCCAGCGGGATTCAGGGAGGTCACCATACCCAATAGGGGTGTGGCCATACCTGTAATCTGCAGCCAGTAAAATTGATTGCAAATCCTGAAAGTGAACCCGAAATTGCAATAAATGTAGCTGGTAAATCATTAAACTTTCTTGTAGATACGGGGGCGGCCAAATCAGTGATAATTTCGACAGTGGGCATGAGAACCACTGGTAAGACAATTCCAGCCATAGGAGTAACGGGAGTAGTCCAGCACTACCCTGTTAGCAAACCAGCCGAGATTACAATAGGGCCTTTACATACCAAGCATTCCTTTTTGCTGGCTGCATCGGCACCGACTAATCTCCTGGGAAGAGACTTATTGTGTAAAATGGGGTGCGTCATTTATTGTACTCCTGAAGGTGTATTCTTGGACATACCTGAGAATCACGCTCAGGAAGTGCGAGACATGTTAGACTCCCCATCAAAATTAATGACACATACCATTATGACAAATAAGATTCCATCCCAAATAGAAGAAATGACATCCCAGATACCAGAGTCACTTTGGACTAAAGATGGACAGGACAGTGGATTAATGGCAAACGTAGCTCCGGTAGTTGTACAAGTAAAAGATGGTAGGATAGCTCCAAAAATCCCACAGTACCCTCTGAAGCCAGAGGTGGAGTTAGGAGTGTATCCCGTAATAGAGCGCTTGCTACAACAGGGCATTCTGGTAAGAACATCCAGCACTGCCAATAGTCCCATCTTCCCTGTTAAAAAGAGTGGGGGGAGGGGTTACCGGCTAGTGCAGGATCTAAGGGGGATTAACAAAATAGTTGAGAGTCAGTTCCCCGTAGTGCCAAATCCAGCTGTCATCCTTATGCAAATCCCTCCCACTGCGAAATTTTTCACTGTTATTGACCTCTGCTCCGCTTTCTTTTCGGTACCTCTGCACCCTGACAGCCAATATTTGTTCGCATTTACATACAGAGGAGTCCAATACACATGGACTCGATTACCACAAGGTTTCATAGACAGTCCAAGTATATTTTCCCAGGCTTTGCATGATTGTTTACAGTCTTTCCAACCAGAGAGTGGATCAATATTGATACAGTACGTGGATGATTTACTACTGTGTTCAGATTCATTGGAAGCATCCCTGAAGGACACGAAACAGCTCCTGTTTCATCTTTCAGACACAGGACACAAGGTTTCCAAAGACAAGTTACAATTATGCCAAACTAAAGTAAAATATTTGGGACACTGTCTAACACAAGGACTGAGACACCTGACCGCTGATAGAATTCAAGCAATTAGAGACATGACTCTGCCACAAACCCAGCAACAGATCAGAACGTTTTTAGGAATGTGTGGGTATTGCCGTAACTGGATCCCAGGATTTTCCATTCTAGCGTTACCTTTGCAGGAGATGGTCTCCTCAAACAAGCCTGATCGGATTTCGCATACAGACGAGTCCGAAATGGCATTTGAGAGACTTAAACAGTGCCTAACGCAGGCACCAGCATTAGGTATGCCAGACTATGGGAAACCCTTTGAGCTGTACGGAACAGAAAGCGCTGGTTGCGCGGCAGGCGTCCTAACCCAAAAGCACGGTGATGCCAGCAGGCCAGTAGCATACTACAGCGCTCAGCTAGACACGGTAGCGCGATCCCTCCCCACATGCTTGCGAAGCGTTGCTGCGATAGCATTGCTAGTAACGAAAAGCGAAGATGTAGTGCTAGGTCACAACCTCACAATTCATACACCACATGCAGTATCAGCCTTGTTAAATTCTGCCCAAACCAGGCACGTCTCATCAGCGCGGTTTACAAGATGAGAATTGGCACTAATGGCCCCCGTAAACATCACCATAAGGAGATGCAGTGCATTAAATCCTGCAACATATCTCCCAGGTGTGCCTGGACAGGCACAAAGGGTGGAGGATGAGAGTGGTGGGGAAGGAGGATCTAATACAAAGGAGGACACACATGATTGTATGGAATATTTGACCCAAAATTTTACCGCAAGGCCTGACATCAGTGACAACCCACTGGAAGATGTAGATCTAACTTTCTACACGGACGGTAGTTGTCACAGACAGTCAGACTCGGGAGACTTGTGTACTGGATACGCAGTCGTAGATGACCAAGGCACCATAGAAGCAGAACCGCTAGGCCCACCTCACTCAGCCCAGGTTGCTGAACTGGTCACCCTAACCAGAGCATGTGAATTGGCTAAGGGCAAGTCAGCCAATATCTACACCGATTCTAGATACGCCTTCGGGGTGGTCCATGATTTCGGAGCCCTATGGCGCCTCAGAAATTTCATGACAGCAGCTGGTACACCGGTAGCGCATGCAGCTCACATTAAAAGGCTTCTAACAGCGATACAGGAACCCGACAGAGTGGCTGTTATCAAGTGTAAAGCACACACATATAGCCAGGACCCAGTATCACTTGGTAACAGCCGAGCAGATGAAGCAGCTAAGTTAGCAGCTGGTACCCCCAGACAGACAGACACCACACAATTGATGGTATTTAATACCATCAACACACAGAAGTTGTGTGAAATGCAAAATTTGTGTTCCACACAGGAAAAGGCAGTCTGGAAGGCAAAGGGATATGGCCAGGAGTCCTCAGGACTCTGGACGGATGGACAAGGTAAACCAGTGGCCCCCAGAGCATATCTTCCATGTTTAGCTGAGGCAGCACACGGGCTGACTCATCTGGGCAAGGAAGGAATGTGCAAGTTGGTAAGAGCATATTGGTGCGCCCCAGGATTTTCATCTCATGCGAGTAAGAGAGCAATGTCATGCCTTACCTGCCTGAGAAAGAATATCGGAAAGGCAATACCAACAGAACCATCTCATATCCCACCTACAGGCGGCCCTTTTCAGGTAATACAGATTGACTTTATTCAATTACCCCCTTGTCGAAATTTGAAATATGTACTTGTTTGTATAGATGTATTCTCAAATTGGGTCGAAGCATTTCCTGCGGCCACAAATACCGCTATGTTTACTGCTAAGAAAATTGTGCAGGAATTTGTATGTAGATATGGTATCCCTAGAATAATCGAAAGTGATAGGGGTACCCATTTTACAGGTGATGTCTTTCAAGGAATGTGTAAGTTGATGGGAATTGATAGCAAGCTGCACACTCCATACCGTCCACAGGCGAGTGCGAAGTTGGAAAGAGTGAACAGCACTATTAAAAATAAACTGAGCAAAGTTATGGCAGAGACAGGATTGACATGGCCAGAAGCTTTACCCATTGTACTGTACAGCATCAGAACCACTCCCAGGTCCCCTCTTAATCTGTCTCCCTTTGAAATCTTGTTTGGTCGACAACCGCATGTTATGATTAACCCTCAGGATGATTTGAAGTGTAACAATGAAGTGACTGTAAAGTACCTGGTTAACATGAGTAAACAGCTAAGGAATCAAAATGATAATTTGAAGTTGGTGATTCCTGATTTACCAGATAGTAATTGTCATGACATTGAACCTGGGGATTATGTAATGATACGGAATTTTCTACGCTCAGGTTGCCTTATTGACAGATGGGAAGGACCATACCAAGTCTTATTGACTAGCACTACAGCATTGAAGGTTGCCGAGAGAGAGACTTGGGTTCATTCGTCCCACTGTAAGAAGGTTGCTGATCCAGAGAGGTCCCGTGATAAGGAACAGACGGTAGAGGAAGGTGTATCACTGGAGTGTCTGTTCCAAGAGGACTGAGGCGGCACCTGAGCATTGAAAATCATAAGATCAAAAGCAGTTGTCGATTCCCTGCTCCCTTTTATTGTTTTTCTCCACTTCCCATCCCCTCTCCCTCAATTATTTTTTTTCCCCTTCTCATTCTTCCCCGTTTCCTCCTATAAGATGGACTTGCCCCAAGAGACTGTGATCCGGATTTTCCTGTTGACCATGATGTTGACCAGAGCAGTCTGTTCCGGCGAGAGTACCATGGAGGTCGAGAGAGGTTCTGGAATGGGTTCTGATGACAAAAATGGAGGCGTAGTTTTCCAAGAACAACTTAACCAACAAGTAAAGGCGAGTATCAGAAAACGATCCGATAGCATTGACAATAGAAGGAATTGTGAAGGATTGTTAGCTGAAGAAAACTGTATCTGTAGGCTCTGTGACAATGTAGTTGAGGATGGGTGCATTAAGAAATGCCAATCCAGTTTTAATATCCACATGGACCGGCATCCATTGAGTGACTATCACTCCTTAGTGGGTAGTGTGTTAAATCAAACAGATTGTTGGGTATGCTCTCTCAAGTACCTCAAGGTCATAGCAAATCAGGACTAGTACCATTTCCTTTGACGGTAGGGGAGGTACTTGAGCTAAAGGGTGGGAGACCGGTGGACAGGAGGTTTAATATCTCCAGCCCTCCTAGTTTGAAGCTCCACCAATATCATGTGGATAAATCCCTAATATGTTTTAACATTTCCAATCCCCGAAAGCCGGGAAATTGGGAAGTGTCATGGAGTAACCAAACCATGACCTTTTCATATAGAGCAGATAGAATGCCTGCAGATACAGAGCTTATACGCCACATAGCCGGTAAGGAAAAATCTTTCCGATATGGGTATACCCTAGGATGTAGAATCATGAGAGTTGGAGAGGTATCACCAGGATACTGTGCACATATCGTACAAGCTGATACGTGTACTAGACAGATGGGAGAATTAGGGTTAGGAGATTTCACATGGAAGATGTGTAATATGGTTATGTCCTACTCCGTCCCATATGTTCTCCCCGATGATGCATATTTCATATGCGGGAGGAAGGCGTATAAGTGGCTTGCCCCAAACTCTGAAGGATTGTGTTATATTGGAAAAGTACTGCCTGAGGTAATGACTGTATCACATGCCAAAATGAAAGATATACACCGTGGTGCCCAAGCTCCTTATACTCACACTCATTACGAGCACGTAGTTAAAAGGCAACTGACAGAAAGAACAGAGCATCCGGCCTCTGACATGATCCATGAATCCACCGGGATTCAGTTTCTACTTGCGTTAGACATCACTCGCACCGCCAGAGGAGTGTTGAATTATAAATACATATCTGCGCTCGCAAATTTGTTAGACAATATCACAGAAATGTATGATGACACGTTTAGGTATACTGGAAGAGAACTTCAAGCTTATAAAACAGAACTGGTTCAGCATAGAATGATTCTCAATTATCTCACGGCAATGACAGGCGGATATTGTGTCACACTGGCAATGCAGTACGGCGTGAAATGCTGCACATATATAACGAATAGTACCGAGGACCCGGTCGAGGTCATAGACCAAAAGATGGACGATATTCTCCAATTAAAGTGGGAATTTCGCAGGAGACACAATCTCACTCTTGCTGCTGTGGGTAATGAGCTGACTGGTTGGGTGTCATGGTTGAACCCGCGAAATTGGTTCTCTGGTTTAGGAGAATGGGCTCAAGGAGTCATAATGGATGTTGGGAAGTTTCTCCTATGTATCTTAGGTGTTGTCATATCGATTGGCTTGGTATTTAGATGTGGTCAGGCTTTAATGAAGTGCAAACGTAGTACCAGGGTAATGAGTCTAAGGAGTGAGGAAATTGTAATTCCAATGGATTTGATTTATGACCCAACGGTAGAAACAATGATGTGATGAAAATGCGATTACACGGTCCGTTTCTTTCACCTGTTTTTCCGTTCTCCCCAAGGTAAAAAGACCCACTTGGACAAGAAATGTGATGATCCTGTATACAGACAACTGATGGATTAAAGAAGAAGTTTTGACAACCTTATACACAGATATTTGATGAACTATGCCATAGACCCCCAGTTTCCCTAGAAATTTTAAAATTACGCTAGCCCAACACTTTTGTAAGTCTATGGACATTGACAAAGCTTTTTGCCCACACCTTTTGGCAAAAGCCCAAAGAAGACTGCATTCAACAGACACCGAACAAGACTTCAACCGACAAATGTTCATTAACCTGACATAGAATACCACTGCATTTACCATAAGTGTTCTTTATCTTCATCTCTACAACCTTCAGGTAATGACACACATAGTCGATAGGGAATACAGGCACAGATATCAGCAATCACATATTCCCCCATTCATGTATCATCAACTAAAATGTGCTCCCCCATTTTGTTGCAACCAAAATCCGAAAAGAGCTCGGTAAAGTTTGACAGCCCATCCACAGACCCGTACCGCGGGATAAGAAGGAATTCAAATGTATACTTCGCAATACCTCGAAGCTTGATTTACAACACGTACGGCACGATGATACATGACCCCCCAAACATGGATTCATACACACATGCTTCTGCTATCTCACTAGGTCATACCCTTTTCACACATTCTTCCCTCCTCCCTTTCCCAACCATGGAAATGTATTTACACCTGACATATATTTTTCTCTTTTTGAAATGTTTTAGGAAGTGGCAGTTATTGTTGACTGCCAAAGGGTGGACTGTCAAAGTCAGAAAAATATCACTATGCACACTGCCATATTTGCACCTCATACATGTCCGCTCTGCGCATGCGTACGCTCTCCCGTGCGTGCGCATACCCGCTGTTGTGTGCACCCGCAGGCGCACGGGATGTGCATTTACGGTAGAGTTTATGTGTGCGTAGCGTGCGACTCAATCGTTACATATTTTAACCATATAATGTATTTTGTAGATCATGGTCCCTTTGATAGATTCTGAAAGTTTAGTTAATGTAGCATGTTCGTGGACAGAGAGATCCCTCTTTGTCTGATACAAAGGGTCAGACATGGATTATACAGTGGTGTTTAGTATCCATCGGAAGAGTATTTAATTAGCAATATTCCGGTGTTGGTTTGAAGCGAATTAATCGCTCGTGCGAATAGTTATGGACATAAGAAGTTTATGTCCATTTACTATTATTTGCACTTATCCATGCGGCGGAAAACCTAGTTTCCCACCCACCTGAGCAGTTGGAAGTAGTCACAGCCCACCTGTATGAATCGACCTATGACCTCTTGTTATAATGCGAAGACGAATTCCTGTGTCCAATGAACAATGAGATTGTAGGGACCATTGAATTGTATTGTGTGTGGGGCATAAATAGACAAGCCGACCATATCCAGCTCACTCTCTTCAACGGTTCTCATTGCTGATAATCGGTAGCTGGATATCGAGGCGCATGCGATCGTTCACCTTGTGCGTAAGTTTTCTCCGCAATCATATTGTCTTTCTTGTTATTGTGAGTCATATCTCTCTCTCTCTCTCTCCTCCTCTTTCTCTCTCATTTTCCCTCAAACGTAATTGTATTGTATTTCCTGTGTAGTTATCTGGTTAGTTAGTCTGTGTTATATTGTAGTGTATGACTTGTATTGTATTATTCTTTTTGCAAGTATAACATTCATATAAGGCGTTAGACCCTAAGCCCGGTAGTTGTGTATTTCTTATAGTGTTAAGTATTCTCAGAGCGTCGGTGACGCTCGAACAGCTTTTAAGTTAATAAGGTTACACTGTGTTGCATCTACACCCTATCTCTACACTAAGGTTTTACTGCATATTACATTGTTTATGGTTTAGATTTAAAGGTTTAACATTGTGAGCGTCTGCGCCGCTGGTGATCTCCTCGTGGTCCCGAGCGTCCGCTACGCTACAGCGAACCATTACGTTAGTCGGCAGCCAATAGCGTGCCTGCCTGTGATCTCTTGGCCGTGAGCGAACGTGACGCTTGAGCGTCTCGACCACGGCTAAGCGATTGTTACGCAACGTGCGTACCCTTACGGTACTCCATACGTCAGTAGCGTACAGTGTTCTTAGACCTCTTAAAGGGTTTTAAGTAAGACAAATATTTAGCTTTATCAGCTCAGCTGTTCAAGGGAAGTCGTTAACGACGTGTGCATCGTCAAGTGTGTATGGGCCTTAAGAAGGTAATCAGATGTGCAAAGGCACAAGCTGAGAAGAAAATGGCCCAGTCAGTGGGTAAAGGAGGCAAAACTTTTTTTTAGGTATATAAGTGAAAGGAGAAACACAAAAGGTAGAATAATAAAACTAAAGACAGAGACTGGGAGTCTTGTTAAGGGAGACAATGTAATAGCAGATCATCTTAATAATTATTTTTGCTCAGTATTCACTACTGAAAGAGAGGGGAAGGGTTCACAGTTAAGTTGCAGAGATATTCAAGAAAATTAAACAAGTACATTTACAGAGGAGAAGGTCCTAACAGAACTCTCAAAGCTGAAAGTGGATAAATCTATGGGGCCAGAAGGGATACATCCAAGGATACTAAAAGAACTTAAAGAGGTGCTGGTAGCAGCATTGACAGAATTTTTCAACCAGTCATTAGCTAAAGGAGTAATTCCAGAGGACTGGAAAAGAGCGAACGTAGTCCCACTGCACAAAAGTGGAAACAAGGAAGAGGCAAACAACTACAAACCAGTGAGTCTTACATCAGTAGTAGGGAAATTAATGGAAACACTCTTAAAAGAAAAAGTTGTAGATTATCTCAAATCCAGCAATTTACAGGATCCCAAACAGCATGGATTCACTTGGGGGAGATAATGTCAAACAAATCTTATTGACTTTTTGACTGTGTGACTAAAGTGATTGATAAAGGTGGAGCCATGGATATACGTAGCTATAATAGACTTTAGTAAGGCCTTTGACACTGTTCCACATCGCAGACTGCTAAATAAGCTTGGACGTTTGGGATCGGATACTAGGATTATTGAATAGATAAGATCTTGGTTGCAGGATAGAAAACAGAGTTGTGGTAAACGAAGTGCATTCACAGGAGTGAAATGTTACCAGGGGATCAGTACGTAATCCCGCTGGACGGGATCCTGGCGGTAGAAATACCGACATCGGAATCCCGACCACACAATCCCGACAGGGATGGCGAGCGGAATGCAGCCCCTTGCGGGCTCGCTTCGCTCGCCACGCTCGGCACACTATTATATTCTCCCTCTATGGGTGTCGTGGACACCCACGGAGGGAGAATATGTCGGGATTGTGGCGGTCGGGATTCCGGCGTCGGTATTTCGACCGCCGGGATCCCGTCCAGCGGGATGTTGACCGCATCCCGTTACCAGTGGTGTACCACTGGGATCTGTACTTGGACCAGTGCTTTTTAATATCTTAATTGGTGACATTGCAAATGGTATTAAAGGGAAAGTATGCCTTTTTGCAGATGACACAAAGGTATGCAACAGGGTAGACACACCAGGTGGGATAAAACAAATGATTGAGGATCTAGGTAGACTAGAGGAATAGTCAAGAGTGTGGCAATTACAGTTTAATGCCAAAAAAATGCAAAATCATGCACTTGGGTCTCAAAAATCCAAAGTCTAAATATAGTATTAATGGCACTATACTGGAAACTACTGAGGAGGAAAGGGTTCTAGGAGTCACTATTTCAGATGACTTAAAGGCAGGTAAGCAATGTAACAGAGCAATGAGGAAGGCAAGTCAGATGCTTGGCTGCATTGGGAGAGGAATCAGCAGCAGAAAGAAAGAAGTAATAATGCCACTGTATAGGTCATTGGTACAGCCTCATCGAGAATACTGTGTTCAATTCTGGAGGCCATATCTTCAAAAGGATATTAATACATTAGAGACTGCACAAAAAAGGGCAACTAAAATGGTGCATGGCCTACATCACAAAACATACCCAGAAAGACTAAGAAATCTCAACATGTATAGTTTGGAGCAGAGAAGGGAAAGGGGGGACATGATAGAAACTTTCAAATATATCAAGGGTTTTAACAAAGTCCAGGAGGGAAACATTCTCCAAATGAAGAAAAGCAATAGGACAGAAGGACATGCACTGAGACTGGAGGGGGGGAGGTTCAGGGGAAATTTGAGAAAAAAATTACTTCACAGAAAGGGTAGTGGACAAGTGGAATAGCCTCCCATCAGAGGTGGTAGAGGCTAAGACAGTAGAGCAATTTAAACAAGCATATGATATACATAAGAATATCCTTATAAAGAAGTAAGAATCAACTAAGGTTTAAGATAATAATATGGTAAAAAAAAAGGGGGCAGACAAGAGGAGCCAACTGGTTCTTATCTGCCGTCAAATTCTATGTTTCTCAGATTAAAGGTTATTTCAAACAAAAGTCATATTTCAAGTGGAAGGAATTGTAGTATCTAGAATAATGATAAAATAGCCTAAATGATAAAATAGACCAACATATTTTTCTTGCCAGTGGCTCTTTAATTGAGTCAGTTACTGTATGTCACTGATTTATACATTGTGAAAAAATGACTGCCTACACCGTATGTGGTAAACAGGTGCTCTTTAAAAACAGCAGATGTACAGGGGAAGGAACAGAATCGGCTTTGGGGCTGTTAGTCACACGTATTTCTCAAATGTTTAAATGTTTCTAGGATATCCATGGAGGTTTCTAAACTAATTATGTGATAAGCATTTTTTTTTATTTTTTATGAAGAATATGGCTTTGCAAGTGCAAAACTATCAGGTTCTTTGCTGTAAAAGTTCTGATATGAATTTTTAATGACCTTTGTATTATCACATTAAACAGTCATTATGTCACATAAAGATAAATGTTAACATTTTACATTAAGATGTTAACCACTTTTCTCATACGTCATAGAGGATGCTGGGGACACCATAAGAACCATGGGGTATAGACGGGATCTGCAGGAGACATGGGCACTTTAAGACTTTGAATGGGTGTGAACTGGCTCCTCCCTCTATGCCCCTCCTCCAGACTCCAGTTTAGAATCTGTGCCCAGGCAGACTGGATGCACACTGAGGAGCTCTAATGAGTTTCTCAGAAAAGACTTTATGTTAGGTTTTTTATGTTCAGGGAGCACTGCTGGAAACAGTCTCCCTGCATCGTGGAACTTAGGGAGAGAAGTCAGACCTACTTCTAGTGAGTTTAAAGGCTCTGCTTCTTGGCTACAGGACACCATTGGCTCCTGAGGGTTTGGAACACTAGGGGATCATTACCAGAGCCCGCCGTCATCCCCCTTGCAGAGCCAGAAGTCAGAAGACAGGTGGGCAGCATTAAAAACCTCTTTTAAGACTGGCAAAGTGCAATTAGAGTGCCTAGGCACTAAATTCTTACCCCGCCAGTATAATTAGTTTGAAAAATAGCGGGCTGAAGCGCCCCATGAAGGGGGCGGGGCTTAGACCTCACAGCTCTCATCAGCGGCATTTTCTCTTCACAGAGCTGCAGAGACGCTGGTCCTTCCTCACCACTGCTGTACAAGTAACAGGGTGCAAAACAGGGGGGGGGGGGGGGGGGCACAGTAAATTTGGTGCTAAAATAAGTTATTATAAAAGCGCTGCAGGGTCTGAGGCATTATACTAAGGTTTCAGAGCCGGGATAAGCACTGGGTTGTGAGCTGGCAAACTCCCTCTGTGTTTCTCTGACAGGCTTTACTATGGGTCTGTCCCCTATTGGCCCAGTGTGTCGGCATGTCTGAGGCGGAGTGCTCTTCCCAGGAGGAGACTGTGTTAGGGGCAGATTCGGCTGTGGGAGTGACCCTGTCGGCACCGCCGACTCCTGATTGGGTAAATGTGTTGAATGCTTTGAATGCTAATGTGGCTCTTATTAATAAGAGATTAGATAAATCTGAGTCTCAGAACCAGGTATGGAAGAAATCTGTGGAGGATGTGTTGTCACTGGTCCAGACCCCCTCGGGGTCACATAAACGTTCGTTTGCTCAGTTGGCAGACACAGATACCGACACGGACACTGACTCCAGTGTCGACTATAGTGATACTAGATTAGACCCAAAATTGGCAAAGAGCATTCAGTACATGATTGTGGCAATAAAAGACGTGTTGCATATCACCGAGGACCCTACTGTTCCTGATACTAGGGTCTGTATGTATAAGGGAAAGAAACCTGAGGTAACGTTTACTCCCTCTCATGAACTGAATACCCTTTTTGAAAAAATGTGTGAAAATCCTGACAAAAAAGTTTCTGATTTCCAAAAGGATTCAAATGGCGTATCCGTTCCCCTCTGGGGATAGAGAAAAGTGGGAGTCACCTCCCATTGTGGACAAGGCGCTATCACGGTTGTCTAAAAAGGTGGCTTTACCGTCTCCTGACACGGCAGCCCTTAAGGATCCTGCGGATCGTAGACAGGAAAATACATTAAAATCCATTTGCGTCACCACAGGTACACTACTCAGACCAGCTATTGCATCTGCGTGGGTGAGTAGTGCTATCGAAAAGTGGGCAGATAACTTGTCATCTGATATAGATACCCTAGATAGAGATAATATCCTTTTAACGCTGGGTTATTTCAGGGACGCTGCAGCCTACCTAAAGGAAGTGGCGAGAGATATTGGCCTTTTGGGATCAAGGGCCAATGCCATGGCGGTCTCAGCTAGAAGAGCATTATGGATTTATCAATGGAATGCTGATGCTGACTCTAAGAAAGCTATGGAGTCTCTACCGTGTAAAGGTAGTGTATTGTTTGGGGAAGGTCTCACTGATTTGGTATCTACGGCTACCGCGGGTAAGTCGTCATTTTTGCCTTATGTTCCTCCACAGCAAATGAAAGCTCACCACTTGCAGATGCAGTCCTTTCAGCCAAATAAATACAAAAAAGTCCGAGGTTATTCCTTCCTTGCTAATAGAGGAAAAGGTAAAGGATCTCCGGCCGTGGCAGGTTCCCAGGAGCAGAAATCTCCCCGGCTTCTGCCAAATCCACGGCATGACGCTGGGGCTCCTCTGCAGGAGTCCACACCGGTGGGGGCACGTCTCAAACTCTTCAGTCATTTCTGGGCTCTTTCGGCCCTAGACCCATGGATTTTAGAAATAGTGTCCCAGGGGTACAAACTGGAGTTTCAAGACGTTCCCCCTCAACATTTTTTCAAATCAGCCTTACCAGCTTCTTGTCAAGAATCTGCATTCTCCATCGCATCACTTCCTGTGAACAGGCGTTCCCTGGCTTCTGTCCTCTGTCTTCAGAGTATCCCCTGTGAACTGGACCTGTGGAACTACAGGTCCCAGGAGTTCCGTTCCAGTCTCCAGTGTCGAAGTCAAAAATATTACATAAAAAGTACATACAAACTACACACATATAAGTCGCTATACTTGCAAATATGCGCAGCGAGCACAGCAATATATGGTAACACACGCATTTACACGGACATGCCACAGAGATCGATTCGACACTTATTTCATGCAGTACATAATTGTGGTATCAAGCGCCAGACATCATGATGATTTAGAATTGTATATGATGGAGTGGTGTCATGTATGTGTATTATTTTAACGAAACAAGATAGACCGGTCATGTTTACTATTGAAGCAACCAGATTGATGTGTAGATTCATTTGATGCTTGTTGTGAAGTTGTGGGACATTGCAGCGGATAATTATGATTAAATGTATAAAAGCTAAAATCACTTTTATTAGAACAATAGATATTCCAAACAGGTAGTGGACAGGAAACTCAGGCCAGCCCTTTGGATGTCTTCAAGGCTGAACCTGATTAGCATATACAAAGAGACTAGTGACTCATCATGAATCCCTCCCCCAAAAACTAGATAACACTTGCTGATCACACAGGAGGGCATTTCCTGTTTTGGTCTCAGAGGAAGATGGAGTCCCAGCATTACTTTACAGAGAGAGAGAGAGAGATATAAGATACATTGAGGGAATGGTATTGTATGCTGGCATGTAACTGTAACTGTATGTAACTGTATGTTTTAACTGCTTACTATGTGAGTGTAACCATGTAACTATAGGTATACTGTACTTTGTAATATATTGAATCCATATCCTTTTAATAACAAATACAGTGGTTCTCAAACTCGGTCCTCAGGACCCCACACAGTGCATGTTTTGCAGGTAACCCAGCAGGTGCACAGGTGTATTAATTACTCACTGACACATTTTAAAAGGTCCACAGGTGGAGCTAATTATGTCACTTGTGATTCTGTGAGGAGACCTGCAAAACATGCACTGTGTGGGGTCCTGAGGACCGAGTTTGAGAACCTGTGACAAATATATACATCAATGAGCTTTGGAACTCAGATAATGTGTGGGTGTATTGTTTTCTCTTATGGGATGCAGTGTTTTGCTATGTATAGTGCACATTCATGGCACATAGTAATAAGATGTGCAGGCGTTTACAATATATATTAGAGCAGACATTTTAAATATTTGTGAGAAAGCAATTTGGCATTCACAGATGGGGGCTCGTCCGGGATATCAGGGTCTTAATAATCCACTGTACATTACAAACGCGGCTGTAATTGACCGGCTCCGATGGACGCATCGCAAAGCTTTCAAAAGCAGGTTACTCTAAATTTAGTTTAAAAACTGTATTGCCTCTGGGGTAAAGCTGCCTGTCTGAATGAATTAAAATTTTCTGTACAGAAAAACAAAGTGTATTTGAGTGAGCGAACATAGGAGTGAGTGGATATTCAAACCCAGGGAATTCGGGAACCCGTCGTGTGGTACATCAAGTAAGTGGAGGCTTGGTGGCGTGAGGCGGCTGACTCACGTTAGTATAAGGTTTAATACGCAAATCGTGAGGTGATTTGCAGAGGAGCGTGATAGTGCATAGTATTGCCAAGTATTGAAGTAAAAAAGGTTTTTGTATTACGCTCCGGGCTGAGGGTCGCAGTTTGTACATCGACCTGTGGTCGTACGGCAGATAGGTAACAAGTACCTATACGCTGTGCGATTGGACCGCGCGTTTGTGGGTGCAATATATACAGCACAACTTGATACCCCTTTTACGATCTTTTGCGTAGAACTGCGGTATCAGTAGTGCTGTGTAGAGCATACGCAAGCGTGATTTGTGTATAAGTGTATAGGGAGTTTTCGCTGGTCTCTCTCAGGAAAATCTCCAGCGGTGTATATTCACTGGAAAAGGTAAGTCACTCCTAACACTTCCAGTGAACAGAAACCAATTAGGGACCTCACTGGGTACGCGGTGGTCACTATTGGAGTGAGTCGTGGTACTCAGCAGAGAAGGAGTGTGTGAACGCGCTCTAAGAACTTTCACCGTCTATTCGTATTGTGCATTGGGGATTGTGTAAAAAGGGAAAAAGTCCGCGATGGGATCCAATTGCACAAGCGGTGGACGTTTTGTAGCCAGGGTTCAGGTTGAAGAGCCGCGGCCCAAGGGGTCAGCGAGGTTTGTTATGTGTGGAAAATATGGTTCACACACTGAAGACTTTTTGTCTGAATGGGTACGTATGACTGACAAAGATAGGGTACCATTCCCTAAGGTGAGCAGCTTTGAACCAGAGGTATAGCAGAACTTAAGGATAAGGATATGTCTGATAAAATACCCCCCCCCCCCCAAAATACAAAAAAACAAAACAAAGGGTCAGACATACAAAGTGTTTAAACCTGTGGCAGCAAGAGGGGTTGGTGAGTTTGATCCTAAGGTATTGCAGGTGGTATGTCTAACCAAAGTCATATAAGACAAGAATGGAAATATAAGAACTGTTTGAACTTGTAGCAACAATAAACAAGTAGGAAGAAAAAAAAAGAATGCAAGTACACCGCCATATGTAGATGTGGAAGTAGTTACGGCCAGCATACAAACTATAGAAAATAATAAAAATATGAAAAATATGACTGTAACCTATATATGTACTCAGTTACCATATAAGACGTATTGCCCCTAGTCAAGATGAGCTCGGAAATGTTTGTTGGACCATGTACAGACCCTTAATACGGGATGAGATGGATTGAATGAATACTTTGCATGACCTAGAAGCTTGTTAAACTTTTTTTTTTTTTTGTCTCTTGCAGTAATAGAAAACTCTCCATCTGGATAAGACCACTGGTAAACACTAATTCGGCAAATGGGAGGTGGCTGTCTCTGTGCAAATGGACGGGCTCAATAAGGCATTGAGTGTCAGGATGCAGACTTCTTTGCAAAATTGGAAAGGGGTCACAGTAGCTAATCTTAGATAGTGTGCTATTGACCATCACAAGAATAGTGCTAGGCGCAGAGAACAACAGGTGGAGAGGTTGAGGACGGTAAGTATACTGGCACATACAGGAAAGACCCATCATTCCAAACCCCAGATCCCTAATGGTCAATAATATATTACACTTGTAGGAAGGAACGGCATTTTGCCAGAGATTATAGGAGTAGTAGGACACATAGTCAATATAGATCCCCTAGACAGAAAACACAAGCCACATTATTAAACACATAGACGGGACCAAGGGACATATAGTAAGGAATCATAAGCCATATTGAAAACACAGATTCGGCTAATGGGAAGAACAAAATAAATGCAACATTACCCTTTGACAAAACTTGAAGACTAATGTCGCATTCTACTGTTCTAGATGCATGTCCATCACAGGTAGAGGAAATTATCTCACAGATACCGGGTTCCCTATGAATTTAGGATGGACAGGACACTGGATTGATGGCTGGGATAGTCCCAATAGTGATACGACAGACACAGAATTTTTAAGGGGAGTAGACCAAGTAGAGAATCACTTCCCCGTAGTGCCCAATCCAGTTGTCAAATTTTTATAAAATCTTCACCTCTACAAACTCATCTGTCACCAACCTCTTCTGTTTCTCTACAGTTTCTTCTTCATCTTTTGCGTTCACACAGGGTGGTAAAATACATGGACCCAAGTACAGTTCAAACTCCACATGCCTAGGTCCTTCAGAGTTCTGCCCAAACCCAGTATATCTCAACAGCACGATGACACCAGTATTACTGCAGTGTGCCTTGTCATGCACAAAGGGTGGAGAATGGGAATACTGGTGAAGGGAAATTTTGTATAGACACTGATATGCCTGTTGGTGAATGGCAAACCTGACATTTTCTTTTTCATTTTCTTCTTTCTCTCCTCTAGAGATGTTTCTTTTCTCTTTTTTGAGTTATGCTCATGGTACTCTACATTGCAAACACACGATAGTTAAATTAAGATACAAAAAAAAATGTTTTCCCTACAGGAAAAGGCAGCCTGGAGGACAAAGGGGTATGGCCAGGAGTCCTCAGGACTGTGGGCAGGTGGACACGGTAAGCCAGTAGCCCCCAGAGCATACCTTCCAAGTCTAGCTGAGGTGGCACACGGTCTGACTCATCTAGGCAAAGAGGGTAGGTGCAGGCTGATGAGAGCCTACTGGTGTGCGCCAGGATTCTATTCTCATGCAGGTAAGAGAGCAATGACCTGTCTTGCTTGCTTGAGGAAGAATATTGGTAAAGCAATACCAACAGAGCCATCCCATATCCCTCCTGCAGACGGATCTTTTCAGGAAATACAAATCAACTTCGTACAGTTAACACCCTTTAGGAATTATTGTTATGTATTGGTGTGCACTGATGTTTTCTCAAACTGGGTAGAGGCATTTCCTGCCGCCACGGATGCTGCTGTGTTTACCGCAAAGAAAAATTGCGCAGAAATGTGTGTGTAGATAATGGTACCCCTAGAAGTAGGAGCAAAGCTTGAAATTGTACTATTGTGATCATAGATACTGCCACTAGTATTATGTAGCTTCGGAACCACTCCCAGATCTTCACTTAACGAATCACCCTCTTCGAAATTTGGTTTTGGTATTTGTGTTTGTTTTTGGAAGACAACCTCATGTCATGATTGATCCGCACAATGATCAGAAATACACCAATGAGGTGACAGTACAGTACCTTATTGAGATGAGCCAGCATTTGAGAACTTGACAAAAGAACTTGAAACTGTTGATTGCTGGTATGCCAAATACTAACTGTCTTGATTGTGAACCAAGAGACTATGTGATTGTTCTTACGCTCAGGTTGCCTAATAGACAGGTGGGAAGGACCATACCAAGTTTTGGTGACAGCACTATCCCAGTGCCGAGAGAGAGACTTGGGTCCACGATTCCCATTGCAGGAAAGTCGGTAGTCCGGAAGGAACTCGTAAATGGAGTGAGATCGCAAAAGTATCACCAGAGACTCTGTTCCGTGAAGACTGAGAGGCGGCACTGTTGAACACTACCTGAGCATACTAAAAGACTGCAGAAAGACCAGTCATTGTAATTGATTTGTTATGAACAAGAGTTGTTTTGTTCTATTTCTCTTTTCTCTCTTTCCCGCTGACAGACATTTTCTTTCAGAATATTCTATTTTTGCAAGTTTTTTTTTTATGAGGAGTCGAGTGTGGGACTGGAACTGGTTCTGTAGGAAGGAGTGATCTCCTTATAGGATCCCAGGATTAGCCGATCAGTTTGTTAAAGTCAGAGAAAAATCAAAGTTCTAGTAGTTATGGAGTTCAGAGGTAATCAGGAACAATCAGACAATGGCTATTCACACATTGCAGATAAGGAGCTCATTAATATATGTGGAAGAAAGGTTTATGAGTGGCTCTCCCCGAACTCTGAAGGTTTATGTTATTTAGGAAGGATACTACTTATAACCCTTGTTCAATGATTAAACAGACCTAGCATACGTTCCAGAAATGGAAACAATGTTCAGAAAATAATAGGAATATGTAGATCATGAAAATGTCATATGTCACTGTCACGATTTGTTTGTGTCTTCTTCATCTACCCAGCAGAACCTCAATCGAATCCAAACATCAGTGTACAAAGACGTAGGTACATGTATGTGTGAAATGTTCGTCGCAAATCAGACATTATAGGCCAAAGCACTGTCCCAGCATACTCTATAGGTTGAATGTTGTCCCACACCCAACCAGTGGTCCCGTGACTGCCGAGTGCATATAGAGGATGTCTCGTCCTCCTCCCTGTCTTCCCCAAATATAGTCAAGTGTCTGATTTGCTAAATGCATACATACTTGTGTCTAGGTCACCGATTATGGTATGAAATATTTTTTTCTTATGTTAATAATTGATGGCAGTTATTGTTTGCTGCCAAAGGGTGGACGGTCGAAGTAAAAAATATTACATAAAAAGAACATACAAACTACACACATATAAGTCGCTATACTTGCAAATATGCGCAGCGAGCACAGCAATATATGGTAACACACGCATTTACACGGACATGCTACAGAGATGGATTCAACACTTATTTCATGCAGTACATAATTGTGGTGGTATCAAGCGCCAGACATCATGATGATTTAGAATTGTATATGATGGAGTGGTGTCATGTATGTGTATTATTTGAACGAAACAAGATAGACCGGTCATGTTTACTATTGAAGCAACCAGATTGATGTGCAGATTCATTTGATGCTTGTTGTGAAGTTGTGGGACATTGCAGCGGATAATTATGATTAAATGTATAAAAGCTAAAATCACTTTTATTAGAACAATAGATATTCCAAACAGGTAGCGGACAGGAAACTCAGGCCAGCCCTTTGGATGTCTTCAAGGCTGAACCTGATTAGCATATACAAAGAGTCTAGTGACTCATCATGAATCCCTCCCCCAAAAACTAGATAACACTTGCTGATCACACAGGAGGGCAGTTCCTGTTTTGGTCTCAGAGGAAGATGGAGTCCCAGCATTACTTTACAGAGAGAGAGAGAGATATAAGATACATTGAGGGAATGGTATTGTATGCTGGCATGTAACTGTATGTTTTAACTGCTTACTGTGTGAGTGTAACCATGTAACTATAGGTATACTGTACTTTGTAATATATTGAATCCATATCCTTTTAATAACAAATATATACATCAATGAGCTTTGGAACTCAGATAATGTGTGGGTGTATTGTTTTCTCTTATGGGATGCAGTGTTTTGCTATGTATAGTGCACATTCATGGCACATGGTAATAAGATGTGCAGGCGTTTACAATATATATTAGAGCGGGCATTTTAAATATTTGTGAGAAAGCAATTTGGCATTCACACCAGTCTCCTGCAGCCTAAAGCTCACTGTGCTCCACCCAACCAGTACTATCATTTGGTAAACTACTGGTTTCAGTCAGCAGCCTGGAGTACACAGTGCTTCTAGTTAACAGCAATTACTCCCGGTGCACTACTGATTCCAGCCGCAATCAGCAGTGTATTACAGAATTACTCTCCTGATGAATCATTAGCTCCAGCTAACTCACAGCTTATCTGAACACCCAAACCAGCAGGGTGTGTTCTCACAGAGATGCAACATCCAATCATCACAGACCAAGGGAACTCCAGTTTCTGGCTCAGTCTCATTGCCTTGGACAATGAGTCACATTTGGTGTGTCAAGTTCTCCTGGTTCCCTGTGGTCCTGTCTCCAGTGGTTCACCATGGTTCCTCTCATCATCTCGTTTCATTCATCACTCTGCAATTCTCCTGTTTGCTTCAGACTCCAGCCACAGCCTGCCACAGCTCATCAGCAGTAAGAGACTTTCCTCAGGTGTTTGTTTCATTGCCATCTTGTGCAAGCTTGGGACTGTCTCCTGCCTGGGTCTTGTATAGTACTAGTTAAAAGAACTTGAGTTATATACAGAGACTGTGTTCTTTCCAAGTAATACCGGAGTTCTGTTTACAAATCCATTCGCATCCAATTACCAAGTTATTCTACGTTTGTTATCAGAGACTTTATTCTGCTTAAAAATATTTGTATCCAGTTACCAAATTATTCTACGTTTATGTTACCAGAGACTTTGTTTTACTTGAAACCATTTGCATTCAGTCATCAAGTTATCTTCAATATGTATTTGTGTTGCCAGAGACTTTTGATTATTACCTTGGATTCAGTTACTGCTTATTATTTCATCTGTTACTGCCGGTTCTAAGTTATCATCCATTGCTATATCATTACTCTGTGACCTTTGTGTTTAATAAACATCAGCGCATATGTGCAGGACTTTTTATGCAGCCTCCACATTTCATATGTCATTCCAACACTGACCCACTAGTGCCCCCCTCCGGGAACAGACAAAATCAGAATCCTGACACTTCTCTTCCGAACAGGGAGGTAGTATGCGATGCAATACAAAAGTTGTGTCTGAATCAAGTAATTGTCAGGGTTCCCCCGTCACAACAGGGAGAAGGCTTTTATTCAAGCCTGTTTGTGGCCCCGAAGCCGGACGGCTTGGTCAGACCAATTCTGAACCTAAGGTCCCTCAATCTTTACCTAAGAAAATTAAAATTCAAGATGGAATCTCTCCGAGCAGTGATCTCCAGTCTGGAGGAAGGGGATTTCATGGTGTCGGTCGACATAAAGGATGCCTACTTACACGTCCCCATATATCCTCCGCATCAGGCTTACCTGAGGTTTGCTGTTCAGGATTGTCATTACCAATTTCAGACATTGTCGTTTGGTCTGTCCACAGCTTCGAGGATTTTCACCAAGGTAATGGCGGAAATTATGGTTCTCCTTCGCAAGCAAGGAGTCACAATTATCCCTTACCTGGACGATCTCCTGATAAAGGCGAGATCCAAAGACAAGCTGGAGCAGGACATTGCGCTTTCCCTGACAGTTCTGCAACAACATGGTTGGCTCCTAACCCTGCCGAAGTCACAGTTGAATCCGACGAAGCGGCTGTTGTTTTTGGGAATGATTCTGGACATGGAATTACAGAGAGTTTTTCTTCCAGAAGAGAAGGCTCTGGAAATTCAGAGTTTGGTCAAACAAATTCTGAAACCAGCAAGAGTATCAATTCATCAATGCACTCGGTTGCTGGGGAAGATGGTGGCGGCCTACGAGGCCATTCAGTTTGGCAGATTCCATGCCAGAGTGTTTCCTATTGGACAAGTGGTCCAGATCTTCCGGTGTATGTGCAGATGGGCACATGCACCGGAAAATAATCCTATCCTTCAAGACCAGAATCTCACTCCTGTGGTGGCTGCACAGCTCTCACCTCCTAGAGGGACGCAGGTTCGGGATCCAGGACTGGATCCTAGTAACCACAGATGCAAGTCTCCGAGGCTGAGGAACAGTCACACAGGGGGAAAACTTCCAGGGAAAATGGTCAAGCCAGGAAGTTTGTCTACACTTAAACATTCTGGAGTTAAGGGCCATTTACAACAGCCTTCTTCAAGCAGAACATCATCTTCGCAACCTGCCCGTCCTAATAAAATCGGACAATATAACAGCAGTAGCGCACATAAACCGCCAGTGCGGAACAAAGAGCAGGGTGGCAATGGCAGAGACCACAAAAGTTCTCCGTTGGGTGGAAAGACATACAAGCGCTCTGTCAGCGATCTTCATTCCAGGAGTGGACAACTGGGAAGCAGACTTCCTCAGCAGACGTGATCTCCATCCAGGAGAGTGGGGTCTTCATCAAGAGGTCTTCACAGAAGTGACAAGTCTTTGGGGAATTCCTCAAATAGACATGATGGCATCTCACCTCAACAAGACACTTCAGAGATATTGTTCCAGGTCAAGGGACCCTCAAGCAATAGCGGTGGACGCGCTGGTAACACCATGGGTGTTTTAGTTGGTGTACGTGTTCCTTCCGCTTCCACTCATTCCAAAGGTGCTGAAGATCATAAGAAGAACAAAGGTTCAGGCGATCCTCATTGCTCCAGACTGGCCAAGGAGGGCTTGGTATCCAGATCTTCAGGAATTACTCATAAGAGATCCCTGGCCTCTTCCTCTATGAGAGGATCTGTTACAGCAGGGGCCGTGCGTGTATCACGACTTACCATGGCTACGTTTGACGGCTTGGCGTTTGAACGCCGGATCCTAGCCCGAAAGGGTATTCCCAGTGAAGTTATTCCCACACTTCTTCAGGCTAGAAAAGGAGTAACGCCTAAACATTATCACCGTATTTGGAGAAAATATGTGTCTTGGTGTGAATCCAAGAAGGCTCCTACAGAAGAATTTCACCTAGGGCGTTTTCTCCATTTCCTGCAAGCAGGTGTGGATGCGGGTCTAAAGTTAGGCTCGATTAAAGTACAAATTTCGGCCTTAACGGTTTTCTTTCAAAAACAATTGGCCTCCCTTCCAGAAGTTCAGACTTTTTCGTGAAAGGAGTTTTGCACATCCAACCTCCATTTGTGCCCCCAGTGGCACCATGGGATCTTAACGTGGTGTTGCATTTCCTTCAATTACATTGGTATGAACCTTTACAGAAGGTTGAGTTGAAATTTCTCACTTGGAAAGTGGTCATGCTATTGGCCTTAACATCCGCAAGGCGGGTGTCTGAGTTGACGGCTTTGTCTCACAAGAGTCCTTATTTAATCTTCCATGAAGATAGAGCGGAGTTGAGGACTCGTCAACAATTTCTGCCGAAGGTGGTTTCATCGTTCTACATGAACCAGCCGCTTGTGGTACCAGTGGCTACTGACGCCTTCGCGGAGTCAAAATCTCTCGATGTTGTCAGGGCCTTGAACATTTATGTCGCCAGAACGGCTCAACTTAGGAAAACGGAAGCTCTGTTTGTCCTGTATGCTGCCAACAAGATTGGAACGCCTGCTTCCAAGCAGACTACTGCGCGCTGGATCTGTAATACGATTCAGCATGCTCATTCTGCGGCTGGATTGGCGTTACCGAAATCAGTGGAGGCCAACTCTACCAGAGAGGTGGGCTCATCCTGGGCGGCTGCCCACGGGGTCTCGGCATTACAACTCTGCCGAGCAGCTACTTGGTCGGGTTCAAACACTTTTGCGAAATTTTACAAGTTTGATACCCTGGCTGATGAGGACCTCATGTTTGGTCAGTCGGTGCTGCAGAGTCATCCGCACTCTCCCGCCCGTTCTAGAGCTTTGGTATAAACCCCATGGTTCTTATGGTGTCCCCAGCATTCTCTAAGACGTATGAGAAAATAGGATTTTAATACCTACCAGTAAATCCTTTTCTCTTAGTCCATAGAGGATGCTGGGCGCTCGTCCCAGTGCGGACTCTATCTGCAGTTATTAGTTATGTTTACACACGGGTTGTGTTATGCTATAGTCAGCCTGTTGCTGACGTTGTTCATACCATTGACTGGAGTTCTGTTAAATGCCATGTTGTACGGCGTGTTGAGGTGTAAGCTGGTATGTATCTCACCTTAGTTTAACAATAATTACTTTCCTCGAAATGTCCGTCTCCCTGGGCACAGTTCCTATAACTGGAGTCTGGAGGAGGGGCATAAAGGGAGGAGCCAGTTCACACCCATTCAAAGTCTTAAAGTGCCCATGTCTCCTGCGGATCCCGTCTATACCCCATGGTTCTTATGGTGTTCCCAGCATCCTCTACGGACTAAGAAAAAAATAATTTACCGGTAGGTATTAAAATCCTATTACTGTAACCCTATGAAGTGTCATATTACCAGACATTGAAAAATGGCATTTATAACCATTTTGTAGATATAAAAGTTTGTGACAACGTGGATACTCAAATAAAGGCACCAGTCCTAATTTTCACATGACAGTCCCATGTTTTGACTCTTGGAATCAGAGATGTAGTATCACAAGGAAGATGGTGTTAGTTAGAGAACTATGGGGACGGCTGCTGGATTCTATTTTGTTCTGAATGCGGCAAATAACCTCCTGCATTAAAGGTTCGATGAATGTCAACAATCCTAAACGATCTGAAAATCATTCAGAAACAGCAGTTTATGTCCCTTTTCTGGAAAAAAAAATAGCTTAGTAAATAGGCTTCCTAATATGAATTCTATTTAGGGGAAAAATATAAACTCTTTCATACTGTCCTTCTCTAATCCTTCCATATCTCCCCAAAGGCATTGAGAGGGGTATAGTCAGATCCATGCCCCCAAGACAGTATGACTATGCCCACTTCAGTTGGTGATATCGCATTAAAGGAGGACCCCAGCATTCCCAGTGGGGCACTGCCACATCCCTACACTCTTGGCTACACTACCTGCTATTGGGGCCTTATAGCTAATGGTCCTCAGTTGTCTTTCAGTTTTAGACACAGGAGAGTAGTATAAACTCTATTGTAATTATTACAAGACACTAGCAAAGGGAAAACACATTTCATGCATACATGCTGTATTAACTGACTTAAGTTAAAATCTGTTACTAAATTCAATGCCAATTGTAGGTCTACACATTGGGTTTTCATTTATTTTTTGTTCCTGTTGGTAACATGGGGCATAGATACTGTGGATGCAGGCAGTGCAGTTGTTATGAGGCCTGGAGTACCTACAGGGCCGGCGCCCCTGCAGTATAAGATATATCAATTGATGGAGTTCAAAAGTAACAATAACCTTTCTGTTATAATCATTACATTTCTAGGGATGCTTCTGTATTTCCATAAGGATGAGAATAAAATTGCTGAGATACCAGTGGTAAACCAAATGCCTTCAGCATTTTTTTTCCACTCTCAAAATAACACCTTCTTCAAAGGTCTGGTTTAGAGTTGTCCAAAAAAAAGATGTTACATAGTGTGACAAGAACACTGGGATAGTGTTTGAGGGCAGGTATATTTGTCCCAGGTTCTTGTCTTACATGTTTTAGAAAATGTTAACTTCTAGGAAAAATGCTTTTTGTTTTGTCTGAACCTTTTCAGTTTGCTGTAAAAGCTGGGTAAAGGCTCTGAGAGAGAGATAAGGCGAGTTCTAGACATTGGGCCCAGTTCGGGTCTTTGGCCTCACAGAGGGCTAATCAGGGTTTCAGCTGTGTAAGAGTGATATAGTGCTTCTAACCTGATTAGTATGGGCAGACTGCCTGGGAAGGCTGCAGGATCTGTGTGTGAGAGACACGCTTTCTGATGCAAGTAAGCTATACAGTATGTACTGAAGAACTCTGTGTTTTGTTTAGTGACAGTTAGGAACATCTTATGTTTAGTTAGTGCCGGACAGGCAAGGTATTTTTATTTTGGGGTTTGTTTTATTTTCTGTTTCAATAAAACTGGCCGGGGTCAGTTGTACCAGAAACTGGACTTGTGTTGTTCCTCAGCTGCTGCGTCCTGCCATATTCCCCAGGAAAAGGCACCTTGCACCCCTACAGTGTTACAACTTGGTGGAGAATGCGAGCAGGCCGTTCTGCGCATAAGTGAAAGCAGCTGCAAAGCCGCCTGAAAAATCTGTTGACATGGAGGATCTGCTTAAAGCCTTGCTGCAAGCTACAGCGGCTCAGCAGGAGGCCAACCGACAGCAGCAGGTGGCAATGGAGGAAAATTGGAGACTACAGCAGGAGGCCAACAGACAGCAGCAGGTGGCAATGGAGGAAAATATAAGACAGCAGCAGGTGGCAATGGAGGAAAATAAGAGACAACAGCAGGCAGTTGTTGATGAACTTTACAGGCAACAGCGTCAGGATAGAGAGGCCTTAGCAGAAGTGGTGCAGAGACTTGCAGCTCGGGTTGGAGATGTGGCCGTCAGTGCTCCAACCAGCTCTAGTTCTATACGAGCCAGTCACTTCCTGCAGAAAATGACAGAGGCTGATGATGTGGAGGCCTATCTGACCACGTTTGAAAGGACTGCCGAGCGTGAGAACTGGCCGAAAGCACAGTGGGCCAGTCTGCTGGCACCTTTCCTGTCAGGTGAGCCCCAAAAAGCTTACTTTGATTTAAGCCCTGCTGAGGCTCGGGACTATGATAAACTAAAGACTGAGATCCTGACCCGCCTGGGAGTCACGCTGTCAGTACGAGCACAACGGGTGCACCGTTGGCTGTACGCCATGGAGAAGCCTCCGCGCTCCCAGATGCACGACCTTATTCAGCTAACAAAAAAATGGCTACAGCCAGAGACATTAACTGGTCCCCAGATGGTGGAAAGAGTCGTCATGGACCGCTACTTGAGATCTTTGCCCATGGTCCTGCGCAAGTGGGTGAGCCATGGAAACCCGGGTACTGCTGACCAATTAGTGGACATGGTAGAGAGGTATTTGGCAGCAGAGGAACTACTGATGACCACCCAGCAACCCATAGATCCTCGACAGCGCCCTTCAGTAAAGACTGGTAAGACTGTTCCGTGGGAAAACGTTGCTGGGCGGTTAAGAGAACGCAAGGCTGGAGAGACTGTAAACACTGGCCCTGGAAACAGGCCAATGGGGCTAGAACGGTCTATGCTGCCCAAATGGGTTGATAATCGTGTGGTTAAATGTTTTAGGTGTGGTATGCCAGGTCATGTTATTGCCAATTGCCCAGTCACGCAAGAACCCATGCAATGTGATGCTGCCTTTGAATGTCGCAGAATATCTTTCTTTGCTAGGTTAGCCTGTACTGTGGTACCTTCACCTGAGCTGGAAAAACAAATGTGTGATGTGTTCTTAGAAGGTAACCGGGTAGAGGCCTTGCTAGATTCAGGAAGTTTAGTTACCCTCGTGAAAGCTGGGTTAGTGAACCCCTTAAAGGTCCAGCAAATACCTATTGGGGTAACTTGCATACATGGGGATACCCAACATTATGCCACTGCTGAGGTGAATATAGAAACTTGTTGTGGGTCAGCAATGGTTAAAGTGGGACTGGTCCCTACCTTGGTGCATGAGGCCATAATAGGGAGGGATTTTCCTCATTTTTAGAAACTGTGGGAATCACGGTTATCAACAGATGTGAGAAGTAAAAAGCCAGTTGATAATACCGGTGATTTTATGGATGTACGTGGGTCTTCGGAACTTTCTGGCCCTTTGCCTTTTGCTAGTTTGGCTGGGGAAGTGACAGATGGGGAGTCCAGTGAGGACCCTCTTGCCGGGAACAGAGACATAGTAGTTAGAACTGAAAGCGTGCCTGACCTGGAGGTAAAGAAGGATCTGTTTGCATCTGAACAGTTAAAGGATCCTACCTTAATAAAGGCTAGAGAGAATGTTAAGATTGTTAATGGGGAACCTGTGGTACCAGGTGACAGGGTTACGTATCCCCACATGGCCATCTGTAATGAGCTCTTGTACCACATTGTCAAAAGGGGTGAGGATGTGGTGGAACAGCTGGTAGTTCCCCAGCCTTATCGGAGAACGGTACTAGATTTAGCTCACAGTCACGTTACCGCAGGACATTTAGGGGCAGAAAAAACCACTGAAAGAGTTTTACAAAGGTTCTTTTGGCCAGGGGTTTATAAAGAAGTGTCTGAATATTGTTCTTCCTGTCCTGAGTGCCAGTATCATGCCCCTAGACCCCATTTCAGGAGCCCACTAGTTCCCATGCCTATTATAGAGGTCCCGTTTGACAGAATAGCCATGGATCTCGTGGGGCCCTTGTTAAAGTCTGCTCGGGGCCATCAGTATATCCTGGTAATTATGGACTATGCCACTCGATATCCTGAGGCTGTCCCTTTACGCACTATCACAACCAAGGCGATAGCTAGGGAGCTGGTGCAGGTATTTAGTAGAGTGGGAATACCAAAAGAAATTTTGACTGACCAAGGTACTCCATTTATGTCAAGGATCATGAAAGAATTGTGCAAGTTATTTAAGGTCACTCACCTCAGGACGTCCATCTACCATCCCCAAACTGACGGGTTGGTGGAAAGGTTTAATAAAACATTAAAAAGTATGTTAAAAAAGGTTGTTGAGAGAGATGGGAAAAACTGGGATTGTTTGTTGCCCTACTTGTTAATGGCCATCAGAGAAGTTCCTCAGTCCTCTACGGGGTTTTCTCCATTTGATTTGTTGTATGGTAGACACCCCAGAGGGCTGTTGGATGTTGCCAAAGAGACGTGGGAAGGACAGCCCACTCCTTATAGAAGCGTTATTGAGCATGTAACACAAATGCAGGATAGGATTGCAGCCGTGGTACCTGTTGTCAGAGAGCACATGGAACAGGCCCAAAGTGCTCAACAGAGGGTCTATAACCGGAGTGCCAAGATACGGGAATTTGCTCCTGGAGATAGAGTTCTTGTTTTGGCACCCACTGTGGAAAGCAAATTCCTAGCTAAATGGCAGGGTCCATTTGAGATTAGGGAAAAAGTTTATGAGGTTAATTACAAAGTATACCAGCCGGGAAAGAGAAAACCCGAACAGATCTACCATGTTAACTTAATCAAACCCTGGAAAGATAGGTTGTCTCTGTCAGCGGAGCCTTGCCCTTCGGTGTCTTCACCCCGGTTGCTTCCCGCAGTGAAGGTGTCAGAGACATTATCAGCTGATCAGAACAATCAGGTTAAAGAATTTCTCATCCAAAATAGGGAGGTATTTTCAGAGCTGCCTGGCCGAACGACCATAATAAAACATGACATTGTCACAGAACCAGGGGTCAGGGTTCATTTAAAGCCATATAGGATTCCTGAAGCTCAGCGAGAAGCTATTTCTAAGGAAGTTAAAACCATGTTAGAACTTGGAGTCATAGAGGAGTCTAACAGTGAGTGGTCCAGTCCCATAGTGCTCATCCCGAAGCCCGACGGTAGCATACGCTTCTGTAATGACTTTCGTAAGTTAAATGAGGTGTCCAAGTTTGACGCATACCCCATGCCCCGTGTGGACGAGCTTGTAGAAAGGCTGGGAACAGCCAGGTTTCTCACCACATTGGACCTGACCAAAGGTTACTGGCAAATACCTTTATCTGATAGCGCCAAAGAAAAAACAGCCTTTTCGGTTCCGGAGGGGCTGTACCAGTATAAGATGTTACCCTTTGGGTTGCATGGGGCTCCAGCAACCTTTCAACGGGCGATGGATAAAATTTTGAGGCCCCATAGAAAATATGCAGCTGCCTATTTGTATGATGTGGTAATTCACAGTACAGACTGGGGGTCACATTTGGTTAAAGTACAAGCAGTACTGGACTCAATCAGAGAGGCAGGGTTAACTGCTAACCCAAAGAAGTGCTGCCTCGCAATGGAGGAGGTCAAATACTTGGGCTTCACCATAGGCAGAGGTCTGATTAGGCCCCAATTGAATAAAGTTGATGCTATTCAAAACTGGCCTCGTCCAGTGAATAAAAAACAGGTAAGGGTTTTTTTGGGAATTACTGGGTACTATAGACGGTTTATTCCTAATTTTGCGACCACAGCGGTGCCGTTGTCAGACCTTACCAAAGGGAAGCAGTCAAATGTGGTGAAATGGAACCCTGATGCAGAAAAGGCGTTCCAAGCGTTAAAAGTGGCTTTGTGTTCACAACCGGTGTTGATAACACCAGATTTTTCAAAAGAATTTGTGGTACAGACAGATGCCTCAGAGGTAGGGATAGGTGCTGTGCTGTCCCAAACCAGAGATGGGGACGAACACCCTATCATTTATTTGAGTAGGAAACTCAATGAGCATGAAAAAAGGTATGCCATTGTGGAAAAGGAGGCTTTGGCCATTAAGTGGGCACTAGATACCTTGAGATATTACCTCTTGGGTAGACAATTCAGACTAGTGACAGACCATGCCCCTTTAAAATGGATGTATGTAAATAGAGGCAAGAATGCTCGTGTAACTAGATGGTTTCTAGCGTTGCAGGACTTTAAGTTTACTGTCGAACATAGACCGGGAACACAATTGGCCAACGCAGATGCATTGTCTCGCATCTTCTGTTTGGGGGCTACAAGTGTTCCGGCCCCTAGGTCGAAACAGGGGAGGGGGATATGTGACAAGAACACTGGGATAGTGTTTGAGGGCAGGTATATTTGTCCCAGGTTCTTGTCTTACATGTTTTAGAAAATGTTAACTTCTAGGAAAAATGCTTTTTGCTTTGTCTGAACCTTTTCAGTTTGCTGTAAAAGCTGGGTAAAGGCTCTGAGAGAGAGATAAGGCGAGTTCTAGACATTGGGCCCAGTTCGGGTCTTTGGCCTCACAGAGGGCTAATCAGGGTTTCAGCTGTGTAAGAGTGATATAGTGCTTCTAACCTGATTAGTATGGGCAGACTGCCTGGGAAGGCTGCAGGATCTGTGTGTGAGAGACACGCTTTCTGATGCAAGTAAGCTATACAGTATGTACTGAAGAACTCTGTGTTTTGTTTAGTGACAGTTAGGAACATCTTATGTTTAGTTAGTGCCGGACAGGCAAGGTATTTTTATTTTGGGGTTTGTTTTATTTTCTGTTTCAATAAAACTGGCCGGGGTCAGTTGTACCAGAAACTGGACTTGTGTTGTTCCTCAGCTGCTGCGTCCTGCCATATTCCCCAGGAAAAGGCACCTTGCACCCCTACAGTGTTACAACTGCTGTACAAAAAGTCTGTACTGAATCTGTGTAATTTAGGGTTCTTAAATCTTAAAATGCTGTAGAGAACAGACAAGCCAGTCATCGTCATCCTGATAATGACAACCATATATTTACTGTAAACAATTTCATTAATCTCATTATCTCTGTTCTGCCCCTCCCCTGCTATTCAAGGCCCTAATTCTGGGCACTGTTAAGTGGGAGTGGGGCTATAATGATTCAATTCTGACAAGGCTATGTGTCATTAAGCCTTCCGGAATTACCCATTTCATTCAGGAGTGGGCGGCAGTGCAGGTGACCTCCAGGAAACTTGCCTACCTTTCTGGGAGTCCAGGAGACCAACCACAGATTCTAAAGTCTCCCAGATTTTCCAGAGTAGGTAAGCGTGGATAAACACCTAATCAAACCCCTCATCTACTCTCATTTCTGTAGTACACAACTTGCTCCTAACTGAGGCCCAACCAGGATTAATTCATTTATACTGTGTCTTGCAGTTGCGGCTCTCTGTGTCTTGACCAGCGGATCTGGAGATGAGTCTTAATTATACTTTCCAGATATAGATACAGATATAACAGAGCCGCAATAAGAATGAAAGCACCCCTAATGGCCTGGAGAGGTCAATTTGTTTTTCCCATGCCAATTCTGCATATTAGTGGCTGGAACATGCAGTATATTAGGGGATAATTTAATATAAATTATGAAGGAGGTGGTTGTATTGTGCTCTCAGTCTGGAACTTTTACACTCTGCCTGGTCTATTTTCCACACAAATCCGCACAAGAAGACATATTTCTGGGAACAGTTCTTAACCTCTTCTATAATCAATATCTGGACTGTTGATGAGTTGTGTTCCTGATAGCAATGGCCAAGGTTCATTTTTTTTACAGAATAAGTTTCATTTTTTTAAGCATTTATAAAGCAGGCAATTACTGTTTACACAGACTGTTTTATTGGTTTCTAGATTTATGTTGTACTAAATGATTGGTAATAATTAGTGCAGCACTTTCAAATGGTCATAAATTAGTTTTTGATAGTTGTCAAAGGGCCTTATTTAAGGTTGATTGCAAAACAGCATTTCCCTCTAATGGGCAATACCATGTGCACTGCAGGTGTGGCAGATATAACATGTACAGAGAGAGTTAGATTTGGGTGGGTTATATTGTTTCTGTGCAGAGTAAATACCGTCTGCTTTATTTTTACACTGCAATTGAGATTTCAGTTTGAAGTCAACTCACCCAAAACTAACTTTCTCTGCAAATGTTATATCTGCCCCCCCCCCCACCAGTGCAACTCACTCACCATCAAATGTTTTTTCCAGTCTGTGCATAGTCCAGGACCTACTCCTACGGAGCGATAGAATCAGGCTGTTCGGGGCCAGAGCTGACATCACACACCCACCCTGAAAACACTTGAGAACGCCTGCGTTTTTCCTGACTCTCCCAGAAAACGCAATGTTACCACCCCCAAACGTCCGCTTCCTGTCAATCAACTTGCGATCAAAAAAGACACTGGATTCTTTCGCAGTTTGGCTTTGCGCATGCGCATTATGATCTGTACGCATGCGCAGTCGATCGATAATCCTCCACCTTGCAAATTTGCACAACAGCGATCAAATCTGAATTAGGCCCAGAGTATAAACTTTAATAACACATTTCAAGGGCAAGCTGCCTGCTTCCTCAGACTATGTTTATGCCAATATCTGTGTTACATCCTTAGATGATTAAATCTGTGTTTCACTCAATAAACTCTACTTGCTGATTATATAATCATGAGCTGTGCAGACTGTGGCATGCTGTGAATCTGTGGTACCACATCAGCATGCCACAGTCTGCACAGCTCTTGATTATGTTATCAGCATATTTTGCCACATTTACTTATAATGACTTTATGCTAAATACTAGTATAAGCCATTCTTCTGCTTTACATCCTTGTGTCTGATGAGCAAGGACTGGCACGGCCACATTGTGTGTCATTAGATGAAAAAAATCTCACTGTGTGCGATTTTACATGCAACCACTGGACCCACCACATGCTAAGTGCAGATTCTTCATCAGAATATGGCCTCCAATGTAAGTGATTAAGAGTCGCAGTGGTGTCACTGAGATTGGCAAAACTTGGTCCACCAAACAGAACTCCTCCACGCACGTCTTTGGAGCGTTTGCCGAAAAGGGACATGGCCTTTTGGGAAGAGGTCATGGCCTTATGTCATGCCCCCATTTTCATCACTCTGTAAGTGTTCCCAGTATTCCAGAAGATGCTGGGCTGCCCCCAAAGACAGTCACTGCACTCTACACCAGTCACTGATTAGCATCTGGCATTTAGATGACACCTAGGTATGGTCCGCACCCCTGTAGTGACTCCTCTGCAGTATATAGTAGGAGTGGTCATCAAAGGATTCTCCATAAGTAGTTCCATTAGTAATATACAGTGATAGCAGAAAACCATTATTAGAAACCATCAATGGTTTCAACAATAAATGGGCATCACAAGATGGGGACATGTGAATGTCGTAGGCCAATCAGAGAAGGAGGTGGTGCTAAATGGGGTGTACAGTAGGGGGTGGAGCTAAGTGCTGTGTGATGGGAAAAAGAACATTGCTGTGTAACCATAGGACCTCTGCCATAGATGCAAAATTATCGACCAACTGTGGCAAACCATTAATGGTTATCCCTGGGTGGTCTTCAGTATGCCGGCTGTCGGGATCCCGGGCGCACAGTATACTGGCACCGGAATCCCAACAGCCGGCATACCAACACTTATTCTCCCTCATGGGGGTCCACGACCCCCCTGGAAGGAGAATAAAATAGCGTGGCGCGCGTAGCGCACCACCGTGCCCGCAGCGTGGCGAGCGCAGCAAGCCCGCAAGGGGCTCATTTGCGCTCACCACACTGTCGGTAAGCCGGCGGTCGGTAAGCCGGCGCCGGTATGCTGGTCGCCGGGAGCCTGACCGCCGGCCTACCATACTACACCCTTATCCCTAGTATATAGTAAGATGACCTAGGGGATTTTGTCTACCTTGCACTCCTCTCTATACTCTGCATCTACATACACGTTTTCTGTATACCATTCTGAATCTTATATTGAATGAGCATTAATAAAAAAAAAAAAAAATTGTCAACATTTGTCTTTGAGAACAGTCTATACTTATATTATCTCTAAAGGGGTAATCTAATAGACTATATCTGGCTAGGAGCTCTCATTGGGTTAGCAGCAGGTCTATCACAGCCAGTCCACAGCTGATTGGCCGAGAAACGCTCTCTCACACAGGTTACATCCAATGGGAGGCTCTGCCCTGTGGCTGCTGTGTGTTCCCAGAGCAGGATTAACAATGGGGCTGATGGAGCTGCAGCTCCAGGTCCACACCCCAAAATAGGCCCACTGCATCTGCAGCAACATACCCTGTAACAGTTTACACATAAAAATCAGTACAAATGTGAAAAGGGGGCGTTGCCACAGGTAAAGTGGTGTGGCCACGCCCCTTTTCCTATACTTTCAATGGAAGTTTGGAGAGCCAAAAATCGGTACTGTACCTGCCAAAAAGGTGCAGCTGGAGGGTATGCCACTGCATCTGCAGCAAGTCTCTGTGCTGTGCATAGGGAATAAAAAATCCTTTTACTGCAGCGTCCCATGTCCTGCCGCGGCGCAAGTGGAACAAAAGCTGCTGCGGCCACCGGCATAGATGTGTATGAAAGCGGCGCAGCGGAAGGCTTTCATAGCCCTCCCTGCGCCGCATACTCTCTGAGCCCCAGAGCCTCCTCTGCACGTGATGCCACAGAAGTGCCTCCCCGCCCCAGCCATGTCCAGATCCCCAGAGGCCCCGACTCAGCAACACAGCACTTGGGCTGTCGGCTTGGAAGCCCCGAGATGGTTAATGTAACGGATAGAGTGAGTGATATCGCGGAGGGTAATGTCTGAATGCTGAGTCAATGTAAAAGGTGACTGTGCTGTGCAGTGCAGTGGGTGTGCAGTGTCACTGACACTGCACAGCACTCTCACCTTTTACATTGATTCAGCGAGTCTGTCAGTTCTGCCAGCCAGTCACTATTGTTAGCGCCAGTGTCCGAACGCTCCGCATTACAGGGAAGTAGACGCACTAAATAAACTACAGCTCCCAGCAGCCCTTAGGCCTGCTGGAGCTGTAGTTTATTGAGTGCATCTTCTTCACTGTAATGTGGTGCGTTGGGACACCAGCGTTAACAATAGTGACTGCCTGCTTGGCTGCTGTGCGAGTCTCCGGGAGAGCCACTGCCATAGGGAGGACAGCAGCTGAGCTGCTTCCAGGAGGAGAAGCAGGAGAAGCATTACCCGCCTCTCCCCCACTCGCAGTACCTCCGGAACCCATCCGCGGCACTCCTGCACCCCCCCCCCCACCTTCCTCCACCCGCGGTGGCTCCGGACCCCTTCCCCCACCTGCAGCACCACCGCACCCGCCCTTCCCCAACCCACTGCACCACCGCACCCATCCATGGCACCCCAGCACCCGTGGTGGCTCTGGACCCCCACCCATGGCAGCCACGCACCTGCCCCTCCCCCACCCGCGGCACCACTGCACCAGCACCACCCCCGTAACCACCCCTTCCCCACACGCGCCACCCCCGGACCCCCTCCCCATCAGCATCTCCCCCGCACCCGCCTCTCCCCCAACCACAGCACCTATTAGGTGATTCATCAGGCCCTGCATGCGCTGTTCACGCCGTTGCAAGGGGCTACGACCTCTTAACCATCGCACGCCCTTTGTCCGTGCAATATTTTACCACTCACACAATTATGATTGGAGGTAATACTCCATATAATACAAATATTGCACGCCACAAGGGGGTGCAATGGTTAAGGGGGCGTAGCCCTTACGACGGTGTGAAGAGCGCCCGCAGGGTGCGATGAATCACCTAGTACTACTAATTCCATAATGCAAATCTGGTGGGTATGAAGTATTTACGTACTTACAAGGATTCACATAATGGCCCTCATTCCGAGTTGTTCGCTCGTTCTTTTTCATCGCATCGCAGTGAAAATCCGCTTAGTACGCATGCGCAAAGTTCGCACTGCGACTGCGCCAAGTAACTTTACTATGAAGAAAGTATTTTTACTCACGGCTTTTTCTTCGCTCCGGCGATCGTAATGTGATTGACAGGAAATGGGTGTTACTGGGCGGAAACACGGCGTTTCAGGGGCGTGTGGCTGAAAACGCTACCGTTTCCGGAAAAAACGCAGGAGTGGCCGGAGAAACGGTGGGAGTGCCTGGGCGAACGCTGGGTGTGTTTGTGACGTCAACCAGGAACGACAAGCACTGAACTGATCGCACAGGCAGAGTAAGTCTGGAGCTACTCTGAAACTGCTAAGTAGTTAGTAATCGCAATATTGCGAATACATCGGTCGCAATTTTAAGAAGCTAAGATTCACTCCCAGTAGGCGGCGGCTTAGCGTGTGTAACTCTGCTAAATTCGCCTTGCGACCGATCAACTCGGAATGAGGGCCAATGTCCCTATGACCATTATGAATGTACAAATGCTGGCAGGTACGGCATATACTACCTATAATATCTATTATAGCAAATCTCAATGCCCATGCAAAAAATAATAATAAAAATTATTTCTTACAATGCAAAATTGCTCATTAAATGCCACAAAGCAACATCTAACAAACATTCAAGGTACTGATTAAATACAAGTAATCTAGATGCTGACTGTTTGATCTAGATATTTAGCAACATATAGAACAGTTACAGTATTTCCCTGCCTGTGCTGTCATCACTGTGATACTACAATGCCTCGGTCTGCTGACCAATGACATTCCTGGTTGTCTGGCTCATCTCTCACATCTCCCATAAACAGAAACGCTCTGATGCCATGACAGCACAAATGCTGCATACATATAGAGTAGAGCAGCGATTTTCAACCTTTTTTTTACTTGTGGCACACCAAACAATATTTTAAAATTGCCAAGGCACACCATCAGTTCCCCACAGAAAAACAAAACAAAACACACATTGGCCCTCACAGTAAAAAAAAATCCACACATACATTGGGTTACACACAAAAAAAAAAATCACATTGCTCCCCACTTAAATCATGTTGCTCAAAACATAATCCTATTGCTCCCCACATAAATCAATCACATTGTTCCCCACATAAATCATGTTGCTCACACATAAATCAATCACATTTCTCCCCACATAAATCCTATTGCTCTCCACATGAATTATTCACATTATTCCCCCATAAATCCTTATTCTCCCCACATAAATCCTGGAAACTGCTCTGGCTCCGCGGCACACCTTGCAACTGGTCACGGCACACTGGTTGAAAAAGCCTGGAGTAGAGGATAAAAGAAGCAACAAAACAAATCTGATTTGTGCGAGTGGTGTTAGAGTCATATGTTATTATGCAGTGAATGTTACAATAACTTAGTGATGTAAGCAGGAAATATTTTAAATATTTTTTATTTGTTTCCAAACGGACATTATCGGGCTGCAGTTGAGCTGAATGCAAGGAGGAAGATTCACAATCTGCTTTCTGATTGCCTTCCCACCCTTTCCATTTCTCACTCACTCCTTCACCCCTACTTCTCTCCCACCCATCATCCCATCATCACCCTGAATTCCACCCCACCAGCACTAGCTGTTTCTCTGCTGGTTTAGCCTCTCCTAGAGCAGGATGCATCAAGCACTGCCTTTTGAATGTGATGCAACCGACCACTGATCGCATGCATAGCCACGTTTATTACCACTGTATGCATGAAGATTTAAGCAAAGGACAGCTCTCCCGATAAGAGCTGTCCTTTGCGGTGTTGGTACATCTGGGTTTGTGAAAAGGGAGTCCTTCTGTGTATGTGTAATATAGTGCACATGCCGCAGGGTACACTGGGAGGGATCCCATTAGATCCCATTCAATGCAAAACACGAAAAATAGCCAGTAGGCTTCTATTAGACAATGCCTAGAGCAGGATGTCTACCAGGTCCAAGCTCAAGAATAAATCTCATTCCGGAGCTGGGTGCATATGCGAAATCAGGCCAAACCTCCAAAAACAATATTTGTTGGAGGTTTGATCGCAAAATGACCTTTGATGCATCCTGCTCTTTGTGTGTAAACTAACGAAAAAGGAAGGTTCTAATGTACAGCCTCCATCAAAGAATCTTCAATGCTCAAACTGTATGGGGAGATATTATCAGCATTCCTAGAAAGGGGAAAGAAGACATCATGGGAATTGGCAACAACTACTTGTCCAATAACTTCTCCAAGATGACAAAGATGTCACTGAGTCAGTATCAGGCATAACTAAAACTACCGGGCAGTGAAACAGCCGGAGACGCCTTACTGATGCTGGAAGAATTGCACTCTGCCACTAAATGTTTTAGCCTAGGCAGGACACTGGGCAGTGACAGTCTTGCAGCATACAGTAGCTCTATGTAACACTGTGGGTCCTCATTGGCTCGGACCTACTAGAGTTATATTAGATATTAGTGGAGTGCAGAATTCCTGGTATCCGGATGATAGATAGACAGTGTCTAGGTCAGTGGGGTCAACACCATATGGTTGACCTGCATTAGGTAGACTGGTGCAAAAGCCCAACAAGTACAAAAGGTTGATAGTGCTTAAGATCAACAGGTTCAAAAGACAGGTTACATGTTTTCCCAATATTTGCTTGATTTACTATCCACGTGGACTATGATTGGGAATTGTAACCTGTGGTGAGTGCAGCGAGACACGTTGCCTGAAGCATGGTGAGAGAAGTGAGCCTGTAAGGGTATACATTTTTAATGATGGTGGTCAAATATTACTAAATATAGAAGATTTTACCCGAAAAAAAGCAGAAAAAAACTTGTGTTGACAATTTGTGCATCGACCATTGTCATGTTGACCTTTGGAACCTGTCAACCTTTTGAGCTTACCCACCATAGACCTTTCATCTGTCTGCCTTTTGTACTTGTCAACCTAATGCATGTCGACCATTTGGTGTCGACCTATTGACTGTTGACCTAAATACTGTAGATATTCTATACCACACCCAGAATTCCTTTGTCACTGAAGGAGAGAATAGTCACTGAGGAAGAGATGCGACCTTAAAGATTGTCAGTCCAACTCTTTCCCGGACATGGACTATTAGATCGTTTCCAGGTACTCACCAACTGGCTACAGATTGTAATCAGAATGTTCATTGAGTCTAGACCTGTGTCATCCATGACTGCACGATTGCATATAGCCTTTTCCTACTCAGGGACATGGTCCATCACATGAAAGATACATGGCAGCCCTGGTCACTGTTGATCAGAAGACGGCATTTGGTCATGTCTCACAAGAGTTTATGAGCAGGGCCCTGCAGAGATGTGAACTGTGTAAAATGTTTTGCTTGTACTAGTCTGATGTCAGTGGCGGATCCAGCAGGGGGCGATGAGGGCAATCGCCCCCCGTAACTCAGTGACCCAGACCCGCCCACTTGTTGCTGCGGGCAGCAGAGGTGGTGGAAGTTGAGTGCGACGGCTGGGATCTGGCCGCATTGACAGGGTAACTGAGACGGCGCTGGGCGGGACCACCCAGTGTGCCCCAGCTACCAGCAGCAGCAGCATAACTCCCCACACCGCAGCCTAATTCGCTCCTTCAGCTGCGGAGGAGCTGCCGCCGCCTTGTCTGGCAGATCAGGAACCGCAAGGACGCACAACAGGTGAGGGGCGGGGAGAGGAGGGTTAGGCGATTGGCTGGTGTCAGAGAGCGGTCGGAGTTCTGTCCTACGGAGAGACAGGGCAGGAGAGACAGGGGGCCTGTCCCGGCAGATGGAGGAGGAGGAGCGCTGGGTGGACGGGACTCTACTGTATCCTATTGTGTCTGTGTATGTACCGTACATCACTAGTGTCTATGTGCACGGAGTGTTACTAGGGGTTGTGTATGCTGTGTATCACTAGTGTCTGTGTGTGTGTGTGTGTGTGTGTGTGTGTGTGTGTGTGTGTGTTAGTAGTGTATGTATGGTGTCACTAGTGTGTGTGTGTGTGTGTGTGTGTGTGTGTGTGAGTGTGTGTGTGTGTGTGTGTGTGTGTGTGTGTGTGTGATGGTGTCTGTATGTGCATGGAGTGTTACTAGGGGTTGTGTGTGGTGTGTATCACTACTGTGTGTGTGTGTGTGTGTGTGTGTGTGTGTGTGTGTGTTTATTAGTAGTGTATGTATTGTGTATCACTAGTGTGTGTCAGTAGTGTATGTGTGGTGTATCACTAGTGTTTGTGTGTGTTAGTAGTGTATGTATAGTGTATCACTAGGTGTGTGTGTGTGTGTGTGTGTGTGTGTGAGATAGTAGTGTATGTATGGTACATCACTAGTGTCTGTATGTGCATGGAGTGTTACTAGGGGTTGTGTGTGCTGTGTATCACGTGTGTGTGTGTGTGTGTGTGTGTGTTTATTAGTAGTGTATGTATGGTGTATCACTAGTGTGTGTGTCAGTAGTGTATGTATGGTGTATCGCTAGTGTCTGTGTGTGTGTTAGTAGTGTATGTATTGTGTATCACTACGGCCTAGCGGACTGGACTGGAAGGGGGAGGAGTCCAGATTAATTTTAAAACCGCCCCCCCTATAGGAGAAGTCTAGATCCGCCCCTGTCTGATGTACTCCGATATGTACAGCTCAGGGCTGTTGGACAAAGCTGCCCATTTCCAATTCTTCTTTTTGTTTGTTGGGTAGAGCTCTTTGCTGTGTGCATCAGCCAGATCCCATAGATCCTAATTATCATAACACTGGGGCCAAATACTTGCTTAACTTGGATAAAGTCACTGTCTTAATGTACAGACCAGCATTTGGACTGCATTCGTCCAGATCTGCATGAACATCAGGGCCGTACTGACGGGGAGATTTCCCCAGAGGTGTGTGCTGAGCGGTCTAGCACAGATCGCTCAGCATACATCTCTCCCTCCGCTCAGCACAGTGCGATGTATTGAGCAATGGGGAGGATGGACACAGGGGGCTGCTCATGTGCCTGCAGGCAGGCCAATCTAGCACCGGCGACATCTGTCGCCGGCACCACTACACACGGAGCGATGTTCAGCTAATTTCTAAGCAATTTAGTCAGATTGCTTAGAAATTAGCTGAACATCGCTCCGTGTGTACCCCCTATCAACTAACCTTCAGGAAGAAAGGTCATCTGTAGGAAGCCAGAGGCAATTCTTTTGGGCAGTATCATCTGTCTTCCTCTGCTACATCCCAGGTATGGTTTGGTGTATATAGTTAATGGAGAAGACACTGACACTCCAAACACATTATTTGCATAAACATAATGGTTTGTTAGCAATATTCAGCAATGTTTCAAACCCCAAAGTTCTGAAACGTTGCTGAACGTTGCAAATAAATAATTGTGTTTATGCAAATAATATGTTTGGCATGCTGTTCTCTGTTTGACCTTGACAAGTGCTAAATAGTAATAGCTAGACTGTGTCAGAGCATCTCCAAAATGGCAGGTCATGTTGGGTATTCCCGATAGGCAGTGGTTAGTACCAACCAAGGAAGAACAACTTGTGAACTGGCAACAGGATCATGGATCTTGATAAAGCTGCCTATAGACAGCGAAACGCATCAGGTGTCTCTCCCCTTCATTTGGTCAGTGAACTACAAGACAACTTCACCAACTCTTCAAACAGGACCCACGTGGAATCTTAAACCTAAATGGTCAAGTCTGGATGGTTAGGGGGACTCCATAAAAATTGCGCTGAATTCCGTTGCATCATCTCGGACCAACGCTAATTGGAACTTAACCCCGAAAAATTCCTCTGGATTGGTAAATATATCCACGCTACTGGTTACCTGTTGCCTATTAATGGACTGTTAGGTTCCTGGTGCTCAGAACAAGGAAGATGTTCATGAAGTGAGTCCAGAGCACCAGGACGTAACGCTGGGAAAGGGGAATGGAAAGGGAATAGCCCCTGGCGCCCTAACTCTGTTGTCTCACCCGTGCTGTCAGAAATCCCTTGCGAGACTATGGTTTCTTGAGCCCTTGGCAGCCGCGTTTGAAGGGCGGATTATGTCTGCCCAACTCCGATGCCCCCCGGTCTTAGTGAGAGACAAAGGGAAATCCGAGACAGGATGATAACAAGAGGCCCTCTAACTAAGCAAACAGGCCAGGGGCTACAAGCTAACTAAAAACCTAAAGTATGTGCGGAGAAACCGCCAAAGGAAAACAACAAAGGAAATGCTGATCACACGCCGACACAATACCTTTGTGTACCGGCGGTGACAGCATAAGCAGAACCCTCTGCAAAACACCAGGGACAGAAACAATAATGAAATACAGCGGCCTAGGCCAACGGACGCGGCAGAGCCGCTACTCACGGAACCGGTACGAATACTGGCAAACGGACAGGAACCCTCAATGATGCCGACACACACTCTCAGAACTGGAAGACAGGCAGAATCCCAAACGACAGACCGGTGGACACCAGGAAACCAGGAACTTGACCAGGGATAGGCAAAGCCACTGGACCTCAGGGCAGGAACGCCTCACAGCAGGACACGGGATCAGACACAGGAATCGACACAGGGACTGACACAGGAATCAACACAGGAAGCAGCTAGTCAGACACTGCTATACAGGAGCTCAGGGACTGGCAGGAACCAGGTCAGACTTCAAGCAGACTGAAAACCAAGAAATATCACCAGCATCTGTGAATTGCAGTCAGCCAGCATATAACAGAGAGGCCTAATTAATAATCTCGTGCAGCTGCCCTCTAGCATGACTCCAAACTGACAAGATACAATTAGCAGCCAGGTGAGGCTTAACACATGGGAACAAGCTGCAATTACACAGACCCACCAGCGGCAGCAGACAAGAGTATTCTAAAACAGAGCAACGGGAAATCCTGGCATGCAAGACAACTTTATAAACATAAAATACAGAACAAAAATGCAAAACAGGAATGAGCCACAGCCGTGGCTCATAACATTACCCCCCCCCCCCTTGAGGAGGGGTCAAAAGACCCCAAAATTCAGACTATCCAGAACAAGGGATAAAAAAAAAAAAAACCTGACACACTGGTCTAACAGACAAGAAAACAAAAAACAAGCTGTAGCAACAACTTGTAACAGTGCCCTCCCCTTGATGGTGGCCACTGGACACAAGACAAGGAAAAAAAAAATCTTTCTTTTTTTTTTTTATCAAGGCAAGAGTCAAAAATTATTTATTTTTCTTCTTCTTCTTTTTACAAAGCTCTTTAGGTCTGACCAAGGTAATTCCCCAAACATTGTCTGAACTGATGGTACCACCCAGCAAGGCTGCGTTCAAATCAGAGACAGGTCTCTTACCCTTGGGAGCTGAACTTTCTGGTAAAGTACTATTATTAGAAGAAGAAGTCAGAAAAGCACATCCTGCAGTCAAAACAACGGGCTGGGACTCTTGTGCCGAGTTTACAGTATTTGGTGGACTCTCAGCAGACAAGACGGGTGACTTAGAGGAACCTGAACCAATTTCTTTGGAACCATATCTTTTAATAATTGCATCACAGAATGCTAGGGGATCCTGAAGAATGGGATCTTCAGCTTTCATAAGGCTGGTCGCCCACTCAAAAGGCTCTCCTCTAAAAGAATAAATCAGATAGGGCCCAAGGTTTTCTGAAGTGATGCCCAGAAATGGTCTAGACAACATAATAGTGTAATAGTGTTTGAAAAGCGCCAGAAATTGGGCTAAGTCCCCATCAAAGGTTATGGATGTTGAGATATCAGAGTCAGGATCTGTTTCCTTCTCATCTGACTGACTGGAGTGCTTTGCTAGGACCTGGTCACTATTGACCTTACTCGAGGCTGAGACTCTCTGAACCCCACCCGGGGCTGAGACTTTCTGAACCCCACCCGGGGCAGTGACTTTCTGAACCCCACCCGGGGCAGTGACTTTCTGAACCCCACCCGGGGCAGTGACTTTCTGAACCCCACCCGGGGCAGTGACTTTCTGAATCCCACCCGGGGCAGTGACTTTCTGAACCCCACCCGGGGCAGTGACTTCCGGGAACCCCGCTGGAGCAGTGACTTCCGGGAACCCCGCTGGGGCAGTGGCCTCCGGGAACCCCGCTGGGGCAGTGGCCTCCGGGAACCCCGCTGGGGCAGTGGCCTCCGGGAACCCCGCTGGGGTCAGCACCTCGGATTCTTTTACTGGGACCGGGCCGTTGGCCTCCCTGACTGGGATGGGGCCATCGGCCTCCCTCTCTGAGTCGATAATTATCGAAAGTTCTCCCGGGACTATGACTTCCGGGACTTTTGCTGAAGCAATAACGTTCAGATCCTCAACTAATGCTATGCTTCTTAAGTTCTTTCCTGGGAAAGCGACTTCTAGACCCTTCTTTGGGGCTGCGTCTCTCGAGACCCCACTTGGGGATATTACTTCAAAGATCCCTTCTGGGGGTTTGCTTCTCGAGTTCCCTTCAAGAACTATGGTTTTAGAGACCCTTTCTAGGGTTGCGCTCTTCAAGTCCCTACCTGGGGTAACAGCTTCTGAGACCCCTTCTGGTATGGACACCTGAACTACAATATTTGATGTCCCTCTATAAGCTTGGGCATCGGGTACCGCACCAGCACTCTGGGCATCGGGTACCGCACCAGCACTCTGGGCATCGGGTACCGCACCAGCACTCTGGGCATCGGGTACCGCACCAAGATCCTGAGCTATGGGCACCACTCCAGGACCCTGGGCTACGGGCACCACTCCAGGACCCTGGGCTACGGGCACCACTCCAGGACCCTGGGCTACGGGCACCACTCCAGGACCCTGGGCATCGGGCACCACTCCAAGACCCTGGGCATCGGGCAACACTCCAGGACCCTGGGCATCGGGCACCACTCCAGGACCCTGGGTATCGGGCACCACTCCAGGACCCTGGGCATCGGGCACCACTCCAGGAACCTGGGCATCGGGCACCACTCCAGGGGCTTGCAACTCCGCTTCCACAGGAACCTCAAGAGAGGAGAGAAACATTCTCTTTTGATTCCTGAATCTATAATGGGGCTCCCTTGCCCAAGGACCCCAATTATAGGACAGAGAGCTTTTTAGTGTGGGTTGTGTGACAAGTACCTCTGCCACAGTAGAGACAGGAGTAGGTCTTGTATCCTGACTCAACTTGGCCAGAGGGCAAGACTCGTCACCACACTTTGGCTTGCGCAACTCACAGGTCTGCAGATAGTGGCCTAAACCCCCACAATATAGGCACAAGTTTAAGTTTCTGCGACGCAGACGCTCCTCTTCTGAGAGCCTGGGCTGCAGAAAACTTTTAAACCTTTTCTCTTCAATTAAACCAGAGGATTCTCTTGTCACCATACTGTGAACAAGAGTCTCTTTAGAGATAGATGTACTCTCAACGACTTCTGGCAAGATGAGCAAGATTTTAGTCAGAAGGTTTTGCAGTTGCTTTAGGGATTGCTGCAAAACTTCTAGTTGCTCTGGTCTCCAAGCACTGAAAACAGAGTTCAGGGCTGCGAGAGATGCCTGCAGGGCTTGCATAGTAGACATAGGAGGATTTAAAACTAGACAAGACAAGACAAGGCAAGACTAAATTTTTGCTAAACAAAACAAGACTTTTTTTTTTTTTTTTAAACACCGGACTGGATTCTAAACACCGGACTGGATTCTGCACACTGAATTCTAGACAGGACTGGATTCTAAACACCGGATTGGACTCTGCACACTGAATTCTAGACAAGACTGGATTCTAAACACCGGATTGGATTCTGCACACTGAATTCTAGACAGGACTGGATTCTAGACTAGACACTGGACTGGGCCAAAAAAGAAAAAAAAGTTTTATTTCTTTTTTGTGGTATGGCTGGTGATAATGTTAGGTTCCTGGTGCTCAGAACAAGGGAGATGTTCATGAAGTGAGTCCAGAGCACCAGGACGTAACGCTGGGAAAGGGGAATGGAAAGGGAATAGCCCCTGGCGCCCTAACTCTGTTGTCTCACCCGTGCTGTCAGAAATCCCTTGCGAGACTATGGTTTCTTGAGCCCTTGGCAGCCGCGTTTGAAGGGCGGATTATGTCTGCCCAACTCCGATGCCCCCAGGTCTTAGTGAGAGACAAAGGGAAATCAGAGACAGGAAGATAACAAGAGGCCCTCTAACTAAGCAAACAGGCCAGGGGCTACAAGCTAACTAGAAACCTAAAGTATGTGCGGAAAAACCGCCAAAGGAAAATAACAACAAAGGAAATGCTGATCACACGCCGACACAATACCTTTGTGTACCAGCGGTGACAGCATAAGCAGAACCCTCTGCAAAACACCAGGGACAGAAACAATAATGAAATACAGCGGCCTAGGCCAACGGACGCGGCAGAGCCGCTACTTACGGAACCGGTACGAATACTGGCAAACGAACAGGAACCCTCAATGATGCCGACACACACTCTCAGAACTGGAGGACAGGCAGAATCCCAAACGACAGACCGGTGGACACCAGGAACTTGACCAGGGATAGGCAAAGCCACTGGACCTCAGGGCAGGAACGCCTCACAGCAGGACACGGGATCAGACACAGGAATCGACACAGGGACTGACACAGGAATCAACACAGGAAGCAGCTAGTCAGACACTGCTATACAGGAGCTCAGGGACTGGCAGGAACCAGGTCAGACTTTAAGCAGACTGAAAACCAAGAAATATCACCAGCATCTGTGAATTGCAGTCAGCCAGCATATAACAGAGAGGCCTAATTAATAATCTTGTGCAGCTGCCCTCTAGCATGACTCCAAACTGACAAGATACAATTAGCAGCCAGGTGAGGCTGAACACATGGGAACAAGCTGCAATTACACAGACCCACCAGCGGCAGCAGACAAGAGTATTCTAAAACAGAGCAACGGGAAATCCTGGCATGCAAGACAACTTTATAAACATAAAATACAGAACAAAAATGCAAAACAGGAATGAGCCACAGCCGTGGCTCATAACATGGACTCACTAAACCCTGGTGTGTTCCTGGACAGTAATCTTGTCCACTTCCATCTACTAGGTCCACTTAAATTAGACCATACAGAAATCTTTCAAAGAAGGGGGAACAAAGACTTATGCTGCACTTACCTGATATGTATGTCTTTTTAATTGCATAAGTATTACATTTTAATTCAGCACACTGTGCGGCCTATATATATTTACATATTTATTTAAAGATATTTGTAATTCCGATCTCAATTTATCATCCAAGCGCTGTTTTTTTACACATTTATCTGCCCTCCGTTTGCCTGGACACGCCTGCGTTCGGACGACCACTCCTCGAAAACGGCATCCAACGGTGAGTATCCACCCCGGAACGCCTCTCCGCTGTCAATCTTCTTGCGATCGGCGCTGTGTCTTTTGTTTTCGCTGTGCACGCCATTGCATCGCCGGGCAACAACGAGCAACAACGAGCGTGCGCAAGAAGAACCACTGCGAGCAAACGGGTCTGAATTACCCCCAATGCCCACATGCACATTTTGGCTCATATATTGTGTGTAAATCTGGCTCTGGTACTAGCCAGTGCCTCCTGAGCCATTTACCTCACCGCGTGTCCCAGATAGATAGATAGATAGATAGATAGATAGATAGATAGATAGATAGATAGATAGATAGATAGTTTATATATATATATTTATATATATATATATATATATATAAACAAACAAGAAAAATTATATATATATATATATATATATATAATTTTTCTTGGGTTTTTTTTGTGGTGCGTCTGATTTTTTGGATATTATGTTTTGAATATTGTTATCAAAGCCATGTTAGTTTGAAGAGGAGGGCTCTACTATATCAATGTTTTTCTTATTTTTTATTTTATTAATGTCCCAATTTTAAGTGCAGTTTCTTTTAACAAATTACAAGGTGCCTTGCAGTACACTGAGAATGTTAATTTCTAAAACAGAAGAAATTAATTTTGGATTGAATGGGGATGCCAAACATACCAGCACGATCCCTGACCATGACAATACAAAAGGTTATAAATAAATTTTTATAACCAAAAAGCCCCTGATGGTATTTTACTATAATCACTGACTAAACTTGATCCTGTATGTCATAACTTGGATGTAAGCTGTGAAACTGTTTGTTTGTTTATTTGTGTGATAGATTTGACCCCCAAAATTCAATTATTTGAACACAAATGCAAAAATTGCTTTGTATTTCTTTGACTTTGCAATCTTTTTGTACATATCAAATACATTTGTGTACCAGAAGATTAGCATTCTTTACTGAAAATGAGATTATATCATGTGTCATTGTCTTGTAAACACCACTCCTTTCTGGGGGAATTTTGAAAACATGTAAAAATGACACCATCTCTTGTTAATTATTAAACTTTATTCTATCTATGTTGACTGTGTGGGAGAGGGAGAATGGTAAGGAACCGCGTGTGTGCCAGGTAACTGTACTGCACTTCCTGAAGGCGTCCTTCTCTGTCATTTCCTGTAGTGGACTTACTTAAGATAATGAATATGATTGCAGTTTCGCATTTCAAAGATTCGCTAGAGTGGACTCTCAAGATAACATGAAAAGTACACGCAAAGCACCGTAAGTTGTTAAAATGCATTACTATTCACTTTCTAATAGAAATTAGATTAGTAATAGATTACTTGTACTAGATTTTTTTTTATTAAAAGATATATTTTCAGTAACAAGATATTGGAAATGTTAAATTAGTTTATACTAAACTACATTGTCTGCTGAAATAAGGGGTCTTATTATTAGATGAATTAAAAGTCTGAAATCGTTCAGCAGAACCATCTTACTTGTTTAAGACAAAATACACTGCTCAAAAAAATAAAGGGAACACTAAAATAACACATCCTAGATCTGAATGAATGAAATATTCTTATTAAATACTTTGTTCTTTACATAGCTGAATGTGCTGACAACAAAATCACACAAAAATTATCAATGGAAATCAAATGTATTAACCCATGGAGGTCTGGATTTGGAGTCACCCTCAAAATTAAAGTGGAAAAACACACTACAGGCTGATCCAACTTTGATGTAATGTCCTTAAAACAAGTCAAAATGAGGCTCATTAGTGTGTGTGGCCTCCACGTGCTTGTATGCACCATCCTGTTGTGATCGTAAGTCCTGGGCTGCGCAGAGACTGCACAAAGTGGATTTTAGCAGCTCGGCATAGACATAAGATCACACACTTGCACGGTGAACTTACACTCCCCCTGAAGGCGGCGACTATCTGAACGCAGGACAGCAAAGTTAGCAGCCCAGCGATCAGCTCTGAATAACCCCCTTTGCTCCCAAACTAAGTGCCCAGAGCTATTCAGTTATTTCCCGCAGTAAACCCACAGATAACACCTGGTAAGCTATAGCTGCTGGGTTAAGTAATTATTGTCTGTGGTAAATCCGTGACTAGCCCTGGAAACACTAGTTAATGTGGATTTCTGTTCACACTATAAATAAATACTAAAACAGAAATAAAAAATAACCAATCAGAATAGAAAACTACACATGCAATTAATTTTAGCAACATCATACTCCATTGTCTCTCCAGATGTGAATAAGAAGGCCTTTCAATGCTTTCATCCTATAATGTGTCTGCCACCTCTTCTGCTGATGGCTTCTCCTAATCTAGCCCCTCCTCTAATGGGTCTGCCCAGGAGCATAACTTTGTCCCAGTCATTTGGAAGCTAGTTGGAGTTTTGCTCCTCCCTGTACCTCACCTACCACAACTAAACCTCAACAAACACACCACCCACCCACTGAGATACTAATGACTGTGCCATTCCTCAAACACTGAAATACCCCTCTCTCTCCACCACTCACTATCATCATACACGACCCACAGAAATATCCCTCACTCACCACCACTTCCTGACCCCATACCTTAACTACTGAAATACCACTTGACCCCTGGCAGTACCCACTGATATAAGCCTTACTTACTAGCAGTGCCTTGCACCCTACCTCACTCACTGTAGAACATACGTCACTCACACAAATACCCATCACCCACCACTGCACCCCCATGGCTATTTATTCCTATTGGTTATATTTATCTGAGGCTTTTGCTGCAGTCTAACACTCACATGGGACACAAGTGTAGACAGTTAAGAGGTGGGTTTCAAAAAGGAAAGTGAGACAAATGGAGCCTGTAGTTAGAATATATAAATGGCGATTATTATTACTTGTCGGTTATCTATTTTGACTACAGTCTTCACGTTCTCTGTAAGAGGATGCTATATTTGAATAGATGGATTTTATACTAATATTGCTATTGCAGTCATAGTATAGATTCTGTTTAGATTATTCTTCCATTTACTGTTTTCCATTTCTGCTTGTTAGTGCATGGTAGGATGCGGGGCTACACATAGGCTCCCTTGGGATTTAATACACCACTGCACTCACTGCTTAAATGTGCTCCGCCTCCCCCCCTGCAGATAACTTACTGCAACTAGGCCGCCTTCTTGTGCTCTCATTGCTCTCAGCTGGCTAGGAAAGTGGGCTCCTCTGCTATAACACTCCGTGATGTGCTCATACGGCACTGCTGCCGGGGATGTTGGCAGTGACCAGGGCTCTTGTTACAGGCAGGAGTGAGGCGCATATTCAGGAGGGGCTGGGGCAATGTTGGAGATGCACAGCTGTGTGTATGGGCGGAATCTCCAGCATCTGGCTGTGTGTACAGGCGGTCCACGTACACTTACTGCAGAGATCACCGGTGACTGACATTTCAACTGAGTGGGCACATTTAAATGCCCGACCAGTTGTGACATCAGGCATGACACATCGGGCAAATAGTTGGTAAATGTGTATGCACCTACCAATCGTCAGATAAACTGGTGTATCGACCGAATGGCTGATCCATTGGCCAGGTGTGTACCTAGCATAACTATCAAGCTCTCAGTGGCTGCTGCTGCTATATATATATATATATATATATATGCACCTGATCTATTGCAGGGCCATAATGCCGTGGCGCTGCATCCCCCCCTTCCTGACTGCGCCCCTGAGATAACTGCTGTGCGTCGGATGGTCACAGGGCTGGCTGCGCTGTGAGACTCCGGAGCTCTGTCTTGCACTCGGCAGTGTTGCACACATGGCTAGGAGCCTGCCAGAGGAAGATAACAGCGCATGAGCGGAAGGCAGCGTGGGGTGAGTCACAGAGCGGGGTGGGGGGGGGGGGGGAGGTTACAGCTGGAAGTTTGGAACACACACTTTGCTCAGTGCCTCCACAGTCCACACTGATGTCCCTCACTGTTCCTTACACTCACTCTCTCTGCTCCCCTCACTACTCCCTACTCTCACCCTCACTGATCCCTACACCCACTCTCTGTTACCTACTCTCACCCTCACTGATCCCTACACCCACTCTCTCTGTTACCTACTCTCACCCTCACTGATCCCTACACCCACTCTCTCTGCTCCCTACTCTCACCCTCACTGATCCCTACACCCACTCTCTCTGCTCCCCTCACTCACCCACCTTCACTGCTCCCTACTCACACCTTTACTGATCCCTACACCCAAGGCCAGATTAAGGCTTGTGGGGGACCAGGGGCAACTAAGTTGTGGGGGCCCCCACTAAGTAAATTGATGGCACCTCCCCCTGTGTATGCTAAGACCACCTCCCCTTCCCCACTGTAGTGTAACCTGGGAGAGCAGGGAGCCCATATAACACACACAAACAGATAACCCCTCGTAACTGGAACGTTACCACACCCACGAAGCTGGAGGTGCCTTGGAACCGGTAGAGTATGCCCCCCCCCCCCACCACCACCACAGTGTTACTTAGAAGAGCGTGGAACCAGTGGAGCCCTCTAACACAGTGCCGGCTCAGCCCCTTCAGCACTGCAGCAGCAGACTCTAGTACAGTGTCTCACGCGATTTGCCGTCAGTATCCTGTGAGACACTCTACCAGAGCCGGCTGCTGCAGCGTTGAAGGAGCTGAGCCGGCACTGTGTAAGAGTGCTCCACTGGCGGGTGTAGTATGGAATGCTGGTGGCCGGGCTCCCGGCGACCAGCATACCGGCGCCGGGAGCCCGACCGCCGGCATACCGACAGCATGGTGAGCGCAAATGAGCCCCTTGCCGGCTCGCTGCGCTCGCCACGCTGCGGGCACGGTGGCGCGCGCTATTTTATTCTCCATCCAGGGGGGTCGTGGACCCCCACGAGGGAGAAAAAGTGTCAGTATGCCGGCTGTCGGGATTCCGGCGCCGGTAAACTGTGCGCAGGGATCCCGACAGTCGGCATTTTGAAGACCACCCCCACTGGCTCCTGTCTGTAGTAAGTAGCTCCTCGGCCACTGCTGTTAAGGATCAACTGAGTCAGTGAGGAGGAAATAGTGTCAAAAGACTGTGCGTGGGGGGTCCTCAGACGACCGCCCCTCCTATAATACGGCTCTGCCTACAACCACTCTCTCTGCTCCCGACACCCATTCTCTCTGCTACCCTCACTGCTCCCTACACCCACTCTCTCTGCTCCCCTCACTGCTCCCTACACCCACTCTCTCTGCTACCCTCACTGCTCCCTACACCCACTCTCTCTGCTACCCTCACTCATCCATTATTACTGCTCCCTACACTCACCCTCACTGCTACCTACACCTACTCTCTCTGCTCCCCTCACTCACCTATTCTCACTGCGCCCTGCACTCAACCTCACTGCTCCCTACACCCACTCTCTCAGCTCCTCTCACTCACCCATTCTCACTGCTCCCTGCACTCACCCTCACTGCTCCCTACACCCACTCTCTCTGCTCCCCTCACTCACTTACCCATTATCACTGCTCACTATACTCACCCCCACTGCTCCCTACACCCACTCTCTCAGCTCCCCTCACTCACCTACCCTCACTGCTCCATACACCCACTCTGTCTGCGCCCCTCACTCACCCACCCACACTGCTCCCTGCACCCACTCTCACTGCTCCCTACATCCACTCTCTGCTCCACTCACTCACTCATTCACTCACTCACTCACTCACCCATTATCACTGCACCCTATACTCACCCTCACTGCTCCCTACACCTACTCTCTCTGCTCCTCTCACTCACCCATTCTCACTGCTCCCTACACTCACCCTCACTGCTCCCTACACCCACTCTCTCAGCTCCCCTCATTCACCCACCCTCACTGACCCCTACACCCACTCTCTCTGCTCCCTGCACCCACTCTCTCTGCTCCCCTCACTCACCCACCCACACTGCTCCCTGCACCCACTCTCTCTGCTACCTTCACTCACCCACCCTCACTGCTCCCTGCACTCACCCTCACTGCTCCCTTCACCCACTCTCTCTGCTGCCCTCACTCACCCACTCTCTCTGCTCCCCTTACTCCCCCCCCACACTGCTCCCTGCACCTGCTCTCTCTGCTCCCTTCACTCACCCACCCTCACTGCTCCCTGCACTCACCCTCACTGCTCCCTACACCCACTGTCTCTGCTCCCCTCACTCACCCACTCTCTCTGCTCCCTACACCCACTCTCTCTGCTCCCCTTACTCACTCACCCTTACTGCTCCCTACACTGACCCTCACTGCTCCCTACACCCACTCTCTCTGCTCTCCTCACTCACCCACCCTCACTGCTCCCGACTCCCACTCTCTCTGCTCCCGACTCCCACTCTCTCTGCTCACGACTCCCACTCTCTCTGCTTCCCTCACTCACTGCTCCCTACACCCTATCACTGTTCCCTACACTCAACCTTACTCACTGCTCTCTACAATGACGAGGGCCATAACTAAGTGTGTGCATTTGCCCTGTGTGCGCACAATCTACAGACACCCCGACTGGCCACCTATTCCCTCATGTGGTCCGCTTACGGACGCTCCTCCTGCTCCCACTCCCCTGTGCACTCTGCTGCAGAGCATCTGCCATCTAGTGCCCTCAGCCCCAAGCTCTCACTCTCAGGGACGGCAACAGCAGCAGCCCCTGCCCAATCAGATTGCAGCATCAGTGAGACTGACGGCTGGCTGCAGCAATCCCACGCTCTCCCTTTACATGACAGTCGTTGGGGGGGGGGGGGGCAACACAGCTGCTACTACTGCCAGCACTGATACCTCAGGATTCCTCTCCCCAGTATGCTCCACCCCCTCCGTCTCCTGTAGTTTCTGAGGAGGGAATGGAGTACAGGAGCCGTTCCTTGGCAGAAAAAATTTAAGTAGCAGCTTAGCTGCCAACCACATTATACAGCATGATCCAAATGCCCACTGTACAGCTGCAGATAGCAGCCATGAATTTCTTTGGAGCATTTGTTGAACATCAAACTTAGTGTGAGACCATGCGTCTGACTGTTCTCTACTGTGGTATAAAATGTATAAAGTGTACTTCTGTGTGCTGTGGGCTTTACCTGGCGTAATGTGTAAAAAGGGCTCTACCTGGTGTAATGTGTGTTAGTGGTGCTACTGTGCCTTGTAATTTGAATAATGGAGACTACTGTGCAGCGTAATATGAATTGGTAGTATTGTGTGGCCACGCCCCTTCTCCATGAAACCATGCCCCTATATGTTTGGCCCAATTTTGAATATGGGGGGGCGCCGATGCTGTTTCCTGCACACAGCGCCAAAATGTCTAGTTACGGCACTGATCTATTGTAATAGTATATATAGATATAAATGCATTAGATGCTCTGTATGTTATGCCCTTATACATTGGTGACAGTGGGGTATGTCGTCAGCAATCCTGTGGCCCCAACATGCATTGGTGGCAGTGTATAATCAGGGACTAAGCACCCAGTGAGGCCAGCATGTGTGGAAAATGTGGCACCCCATCATAGCTGCCACGAGCTGTAGTGTGACTTTTGTGCCCCTTCCCCTGCTAAGTGCATCCCAGACTGGACACTGTTAAACTTACAGCAGGGATAGGGCTAACTGTGACTTGAGTGCTGTGTCTGGCATGGGGACACTGACCAATAAGCAACAGGCGTATTGATCCCAGAGAGAGAGAGAGAGAGAGAGAGACCGCTTTGGCAGTGGCAGTTGCAGCCGTATTCAGAGACAGTTGGCAGTTGGGCAGCAGCCATCTTAGAGGGACTCAGAGCAGCAACTTGGAGCAGAGGCAGCTGCTGGTGTGTGAAAGGAGTGCTGTACAGTTTATGTAAAGCCAGTTTCAATTCCCATGACCGGAGATCATCATTGTAGCAGCCAATCAGTAATACCAGACTCCTGTGGGGATCTCACTGCTTCCGATGGTGCTGGCTGACAGGCATCTGACAGGGCAGAACAGTGATGGGCTCTACTGACTGTGTAGCTGGAAACTAGGCCACGCAGCCTACCCTTCCTTTTGAAGGACAGCCCTGGAGGTAGCCCTGCTTTGGAGTAACAGACGGTGGGAGGAGCAGAGACAGTGTCTTGCCGCAGCTGCAGACAGAGGTCAGCTTATGATGGTTAATTGAGGCCAACCTAACCCTTGTAACACAGGTCGGTAACACTGCTGCACTAGCCACACATCACAAGCTTCCTCAGGGACAAAAGACAGTTCAACTGCTTACTTTGTATCTTAGCTCAAATGCTACAGGCAAGCATAGTTTTGGAACATAAAGCTGCATAAGTACTTTATAAATGCAATTCCAATCAGCAGCTAGTTTCATCCAAGGACACCATTAATTGACTACAGTTGTTAATCTGCAGTTAAAGGAGCATCAGCATTGCAGGGAGCATACTGATACAGTACTTCCTCTCTCTCGGCTCGCAATTTATAGACGTCACTGTCACACAGCTATACAGGGAAACTGTCGGCTAAGGACAGATACTTTTGTCACAGAAGTTATTCGGAGGTAGTTACAGGGTAGCAAGGCTGTCTGACTTTGGCCTTGCACTTTGTATTTCAGTCAGTCTAGTCCTGCAAGAGCTACATATTTTATATAAGACTGTGATCTTTCAAAACTATGATCACTGAATAAGGAGCTATAGCTATTATGACTGAGTTCTGCCACATTAAATATTTAATGGACATAAACTAGTACACGGGGCCCCACTAGTAATGCAATAACTATGTTATTACTTTTGTTGCTTTTATTAGTTCGTTAAGATTGTTGGTGGTGGATAATACATTCTTTAATGTTTTGTGGTAATGTGTATTGCATGCACAAAGTGTTATTATATATTGTGATAACTACTTCTAAGCTTTACAGTAGAGAAAAAGTTACCCAGAAGTGTTTCAGCTAAATAAAAACTAATGTGGAGCAACTGTGTAATTATTGTCAATTGTAATTTGAACTATATTGTGAATTGCCAGGGAAACTTACTCCCTAACATTAACCTGTAAATTGTAACTTTCCTCGTGATACTTACCCCGAGTGTCACAATTGGCGTCCACAAACAGGATACGTACAAGATGTCTGACCCACAGACTTCCGCATCAATGTCAGGCCGGAGGCTTCTACCCGTGTCTCCCTGGCAGGAAAGCTCGACAACTACCATGACGGCATCACCTATCACCATGCCGTTTTATTTCGGGGCCCCATGGTTACCTACATATTCTGGAAACACGCACTTTCTGCAGCGGGGTACACTGGGGTTCCACAGTGAATAACATCGGGGTGTAGAGTAGGATCTTGATCCGAGGCACCAACAAGCTAAAAGCTTTGACTGTTCCCAAGATGCTCAGCGCCGCCTCCTCTATAACCCTGCCTCCATGCACAGGAGCCTGTTAGCTGCCTGCAGTGCAGGCAGCTGACAGGGATGCTCCAGCAGCCCTAAGAAGAGATTTTAAAGAAGATAGAAGACTTCAATGGCTGCAGCAGAGGCACTCTAGTGCTAGATATCATTCTGATATCTCCTGCTGCAGCTCCATCACCTCCCCAGCGGCGCTGTATACTCCCGCGTCCCTGGTTGCCAGGTACTTACAGCGTAGGCTCCGGTTCTTCACCCAGGGCGCACACGCTAACCGAAGTTCTCTGGGATTGCGTGGCCACACTCAGGGAGAAGGTAAGAGGGTCCCCCAGGTGGGACCCGCTGGAAATCGCGATCCGCCACGGCCATTAGGAGGCGGGCCACGCGTGCTGGCGTGGACACTGTGGCAGTACAGGGACCCCAGTAGACCACCAGGGAAAGGGCACAGGTCGGATTAGGCTATAATCCAGTTTATTAAGGCCCGCAGCACCCGGTAGTGAGGTCCAGCAAGGGGATAAGGCTATGACCTGTAGCCCCTCCCCAGCCCCATGACGCCATTTAGAGTAAATGTTCCCACCCTGGAGCTGCATCTCTCTGTCTCCCTCACTCCCTGTCAGCATTTGGGCACCATTACACACAGCTGCGTTGATTCTGGGACTGCTGGGTGATGTCTCCTCTGTAAATCCGCCCGCATCATCAGCGCTGTGCATTTACAGGACACTTAAGTATTCTACATGTCGTTTAGACAGTGGTAGTTAATAACAAGTGCATACTTCAAGGTTATTTAGTACAAGTACCCTGTGATATTCATCCAGTTTTTACTGTGCATTGATATATCTGTTTATATACATAGCTTTACTCAGTAATAGTATTGCTAGTCCAGTGTAGTTTTATTGTTTGTCGTAATTCCTGCATTGTACATGTGACTGTGTGTGTGTGCATATAGCTGCTGGGTGATCTCTACTCCGTGTATCTCACTCCTACTGCTATCCCTATATTCTGAAACCTGAGGAGGCTCTGTGCGTCAGGGTTATAAGATAATATAGGTATTTCACAGGATATACGTATTTTGTATTTTTCTCTATGTTTTTCAGTCACATTTTACCTCAGAAATCCTCTGTTTGTGCTGTAACACTGCACGGGGGTTTGTGTTAGGTATTAAATCTGCTGATTATTGTACTGTGTCACCTATTGTTTACTCTTTCATATCATGTCAATTACAGGGGGCGACGGGTCTGGGGCTGATTCCGCAGTGCGCGGTTATGATGTCCCAGATGCATTTGAGGATAACATGGCTGTAGAGGGTTCAGGTTTTGGGTGTTCTGTACCCCCCAGTCAGTTTGTAACAACGGGGGCACATCAGGGCCCACCTTAGCCTGCCTTTTCTAATTTACTGACTACGCTGGTAACTAGAGTCGCGCCCCCTATGAGGCCCCCTGTGCCTTATCAGCCTTATATGGTCCCTGCGGTTAATCCGCCATGGACAGATTAATCTCACTCAGTTACAGCAATTGTATAACTCTTTGGATAAACATATTCCTGACCCTCGCCCGCCTAAGACTAAACCTAAGAAGTCCTCTAAGCGGGCTGTTACTTCCTCTCAATCCACGTATGTTTTGGATACCTCTTTAGATGAAGATGGCGTGTATACTGACCGCACAGACTCTGATCATGACGTTTCTGATGGGGAATCTGTTTCACAGGTGGATGTTCCTGATCTATTAGAGGCTATCAGGCTCATTCTTCAGATTGACGATGATCCTGAGCCTGCTACTACATCTAAGAAACCGGACAGGTTCAAACGTCAGAAGGTTACTAAATTGGTTTTACCTCATTCTGACCACTTGGTTGACATACGTCAGGTATCCTGGGAGAACCCAGGAAAGAAATTCACCCCGCACAAGAAGGTGCTAGCCCACTATCCCCTTGTGGCAGAATTGAATAAAAATTGGGAAACGCCACCGCTGGTGGTGTCATTTGCTCTGCCTGTCACTACCGTCAGTTCTCTCAAGGAGCCGATGGATAAGCATGTGGAGGGCTGCTTAAAAGCTATCTATACCCTTGCAGGGGCTGTGCATAGGCCCACCATTGCGGCTACTTGGGCCGTAGAAGCTATTGAGGCGTGGGCTCAGGAAATTGAGGCTGAGTTTCCGTCCAATTTTTCTGAACATGCCAGACAATGTCTCTCTTATATCGTCACGGCATCTCATTGCATTAAAGAAGCAGCTTCAGATGCAGGTGTTCTGGCAGCCAAGGCTGCTACAACATCCATTTTGGCTCACCGTATTCTCTGGTTGCGGTCCTGGTCGGTGGACTTGGACTCTAAAAAAACCCTGGAGGTGCTCCCGTTTAAAGGAAACATCCTCTTTGGTGAGGATCTCAACAAGATTGCTGCTGACTTGGTGTCTGCTAAGACTGCATGTCTACCTAGTACTATTCCTTCGGCCCGAAGGCTAAGAGTACTTCCTTTCAGTCCTTTCGCCTTCCAGGTAAAGAAAAGGGTCAGGCGTACCCGAAACAGTCTCGCACTTCCAAAACGACCAAGCCCAAGCCTAAACGTGCCTGGGCTGCCCATCAGCCGGCTTCCAAATATGATAAGCCTGCAGCATGATGGGGCGGGCCTCCCCCTGAGGGATCCCGGGGTGGGAGGCCGACTTCTACAGTTCACCCAGGTATGGTTGAAGACCACTTCAGACGCTTGGGTCTGGGAAGTCGTCACTCACGGATACGCTATATCCTTCAAGACACGTCCTCCTCCTCGCTGTTGCCTGATGGACATCCCTTCGGATCAGGTGAAAGCAACAACTCTCCGTTTGGTGGTACATTCCCTCCTGGACACCGGAGTGGTAGTGCTGGTGCCTCTGGCTCAGAGGGGAAGGGGGTACTATTCAACGTTGTTCCTAGTCCCCAAACCGAATGGTTCCTTCCGGCCTATTCTCAACCTCAAATCTTTGAACAAGTTTGTGAGGGTCTCCAAGTTTCATATGGAGACCCTTCGCTCTATTATCCTGGCTTTGGAACCAGGGAACTATATGGTATCCCTGGATATATAGGATGCTTACCTGCATATCCCTATAGCCATGTCACATCAGCAATACCTGCGGTTAGCTATTGGCAACTCCATTACCAATTCCGGGCCTTACCGGTTGGTCTGACCATGGCTCCGCAAATCTTCACCAAGGTCATGGCAGTTATGACGGCTTCACTCTGCCGTCGGGGCATCCGGATCCTGCCAAATCTGGACGATCTGCTGATCCTGGCCAATTCCCCAGAAGTTCTCCTCTGTCATTTGGATCTGACGGTCCAGTTTCTGTAAGCCCAGGGGTGGCTCATCAACTGGAAGAAATCATCCCTGGTCCCTGCCCAGAGCATGGTGCATCTGGGAGCGTTGTTGGACACACACAACCAGAGATTGTTTATTATGCTCAATTTCATTCCCACCCTCTGCAGAAACTGATTCTTGTCAAGTGGGATGGCTTGCCTCACTGGATCAGGTCTCAAATGATCTCCTTGTTTCCGCAGGTCCATCTGTCACTGACTTGGTGGCTGCAGGACCATCGATTGAGCAGGGGACGTCCAACTGGGTCCTTCTGATGATGGATGCTAGACTGAGGGTTTGGGGAGTGGTGTTGGAGCAACACTCTTTTCAGGGTCGGTGGACCAGGGAGAGGAGTCTCTCCTCCTGATAAACATTCTGGAATTGTGGGCAGTGTTCAATGCTCTGAAACTGGCCCAGCATCTGGTACTGAACAGACCTGTTCAAGTACAGTCAGACAACGCCACCACGGTGGCGTACATAAATCATCAAGGCAGCACTCAAAGCCGCATGGCAATGTTGGAAGTGTCAAAGATTCTTCCATGGGCGGAACGCCATCTGCCAGCCATATCGGCAGTGTTCATTCCAGAGGTCCTCAACTAGGAAGTGGACTTCCTCAGTCATCAGGACATACACGCTGGAAAGTGGAGTCTTCATCCAGAAGTATTTAAACTCCTAGTGGACAAGTGGGGTCTACCAGATGTAGACCTGATGGCGTCTCGACACAATCACAAGGTTTCTTGTCTTTGGAGCAAGAACAAGAGATCCTCAAGCTGCGTTCGTGGATGCACTGCCAATTCCATGGAACTTTCGGCTGCCGTACGTGTTCCCTCCAGTGTCACTCCTGCCCAGAGTAGTGAGGAAGTTCAAGCAAGAAGGAGGAATCCTTCTTCTAATAGCTCCAGCGTGGCCCAGACAGCATTGGTTCTCAGACCTACAGGGTCTCTCGCTGGAGCGTCCTCTTCTGCTTCCGCAACGACCAGACCTCCTCGTTCAGGGCCCTTAGTCATGTCTGGCAGGGTTTGAGGATCCGGCAGCTGAGATTTGCCGGAGGAGGTAGCAGGCTGTGAATGAACCAGATGAGGGGGCTGGATATAGTTCCTTTGCATGGGACACGGAGCAATGAAGAACGTAGGCGAGGTTTGAGAGTCAATGGAAAGTATTTATTATGTACAGGGCTGAGGTAGAGAACCGAGGCTGAAGCACAATGGTTAAAGACGTGGCTGGTGGTGAAGAACTGCGGACTGTGATTCGAAAGACGAGACTGTAGATGATGAACTGTGGAACTGTGGATGGTAGTTGAAAACGTGGCTGGAGACAAGGACTGTGGACTGTGGTTTGGAAAACGAGGCTTGAAGATAATAATCTGCAGGCTGTGGTCAGTGGTACAAAGGTGTGGCTGGTGAAGGAGATCTGTGGAGTGTGGCTTGAAAGATGAGGCAGAAGACCCGGGGCCGACTGTGCCCAAAGAGTCTTACTGGACCAGGTTTTCCAGGAGCGCTTCCACAGGCAGTAGCAGGCAAGAAACGGCAGGGCTGCAGCAGCAACAGAGAACCGACCAAGCAGGATCAGGAGGAACCAAGATACAGCAGGAATCCTGGGAGCACAGGCTAAAGCACCTACAACAGGGTTGTAACTTGAAGCACTGGCATCCCTGTCCTAAACCAGCCCCCTTTTATAGGGAGAGCTTCCCCTGGATTGGCTGGAAGAAACAGGAAACAGGAACTATGCTTAAAACTTGGTCTCCAACATGGCGGCGCCCAGTAATGCAGACCTTTTTGCAAAGCCACATTGCTCACTGCCCCTGGTCTCCAAGCAACGGTTCAGCAAGAGCGACCCGCTGTAGCGGCGTCCCGCCGCCACGAGCAGACCCCCTCACCGCCGCTACTGCTGCCCACGGATCCGGCGCAGCAGCCCACCTCCGCCGCGGCCCGCACAATGCCAAGGAAGCCAGCCCCGCGGCCCCAGCGTACCGGTAAGACTCCAGACGCTGACACCCTTGTGTTTACCAGGATTTGACCCGACTGGCTTTGACGGCGTGGCTCTTGAAGCTTCCGTACTGAGGGCCAAAGGATTTTCTGAGGCGGTCTTTCAAACTATGTTGAAGGCCTGTAAGCCGGCTTCTGCTCGTATTTACCATAGAGTCTGGAATTCTTACTTTGCTTTGTGCGCATCTAACAATCATGATGCTTACAAGTTTAGTACGGCCAAACTTTTGGCCGTCCTACAACAGGGCCTGGACTTAGGCCTTCGGCTGGCCTCCCTCAAGGTTCATATTTCTGTCTTGTCGGTGTGGTTTCAGAGAAAAATTGTGACTCTGCCTGATGTTCATACCTTCACTCAGGGTGTTTTATGGATTCAACCTCCCTATGTCCCACCTGTGGCTTCTTGGGATTTGTCGGTGGTTCTGGAGGCTTGCAAGCGTTTAAACCTCTTAAATCTGCGGACCTTAAGTGGCATTCCCTCAAGGTCTTGTTTCTGCTGGCTATTGCCTCTGCTAGACGGGTATCAGATTTGGGTGTTTTGTCTTGTAAGTCCCCCTATCTGATTTTTCACCGTGACTGGGCGGTTCTTCAAACACGCCCTGGTTATCTACCTAAGGTGGTGTCTTCTTTCCACCTTAACCAGGAGATTGTGGTTCCAGCCTTTGTCTCTCCAGATTTATCCTCCAAAGAGCAGTCTTTGGATGTGGTATGGGCTCTCCGTATCTATGTGAAGAGGACAGCCTCTTTAGGAAGTCTGATTCTCTCTTTGTACTGTTTGGTTTTCATAAACATGGCTGGCCTGTTAACAAGCAGACACTGGCCAGATGGCTTAGAATGGTGATTGCACATGCTTATGTACAGGCTGGCCTTCCAGCTCCTGCTACCATCAAAGCACATTCTACTTGGTCTGTTGGACCTTCCTGGGCAGCCCGCCGTGGTGTGACCCTTGAACAATTGTGCAAGGCGGCTATGTGGTCCTCAGTGAACACTTTCATAAGGTTCCATACCTTCGATACTTCCACCTCCCAGGATGCTTCCTTTGGACGCCGGGTTCTTGTGCCCACTACAGTGCGTCCCCTCCCATAAGGAACTGCTTTAGGACATCCCGGATGTTATTCCCTGTGGAACCCCAGTGTACCCCGCTGCAGAAGAGAAGATTTATGGTAAGAACTTACCTTTGTTAAATCTCTTTCTGCGAGGTATACTGGGTTCCACAGGGCACCCACCCTGACGCACTTAGCTTCTTTGGGTTGATATGGCATTAGCTGCTGATACCTTCTCCTGTCGTGAGAATGTGGTGTATGTGGCTACTAACGGCTGTCGTCTCTTTTGCCTGCTACTGCATTGGACTGGTTAACGAAACTAAGCTCCTGTGCACGGAGGTGGGGTTATAGAGGAGGTGGCGCTGAGCATCTTGGGAACAGTCAAAGCTTTTAGCCTGTTGTTGCCTCGGCTCAAGATACTACTCTACCCCCCAATGTTATTCCCTGTGGAACCCAGTGTACCTTGCAGAAAGAGATTTAACAAAGGTAAGTTCTTCCCATAAATCTCCTTTTTTTGGCACGACCACCTTTAAAGAGTTTAAGGATAAAATGCACTCAATGTTTCGTTTATACCCACTGAGTGAGAAACAGCAAGTTGAGATTTTAATGGGACAATTGAAGGGCCCTGCATTGCGCGAGGTCAAGGCCTGGGAAGACAGTGAAAAGGAGACAGTAGAGTGCATCTTCAAGAAACTGGCAGGCATATTCAATTCAAAGATGGTGGCGGAGTTGAAAAGTCACCTTTATGCCAGGAAACAGAAACCCAACGAATCGTTGTGGGAGTTTGCTCTTGGGCTGCAGGAGGCCATGAAAACAGTTCAAGCTCTCGATGCCGGGGAGGTTGGGCAGGCCGATGAGACTCTAATCAACCTGTTTATAGAAGGAGCACATGGGGAAGCAATTCGTTCACAACTGTGAATGTGGAAATGGCAAAAGCCAAATAGCTCCTTCTCCGAGTTTAATGAAAACGTTTTGCATATACTCAGATTGAATCAAAGTGATGATGCCGAGGATTACACATCATCTGAAAAACTTGAGGATGAAGGGTCCAATGACACTAAACCATGCATCAGGCTTGAAACCCTGACACAGAGAGGAACAGTCCTCCAACAGGCCCAAACACCAACTGGGTCGGATCCGGTAAGCCTTCTTGGAAGCAAGCTTACAGAACTAACACTAAAGCTGGCTCGGATGGATCGGAGGTTGGAAGAGCTCAACCGAGGACGACATCAAGGCCGACGCCGGGAATGGCACCAAGGGCACAGTGAAAGGAGTCGCCCTCGCTGGGATGTACCCAGGGAATCGGGCTGATGGACAACCAATCAATTCGACTCTCTGAGAGGCCGACTTGCAGAGGTTGTCATCAGAGTGGACATATTGAGAGAAATTGTCCTAATGTAAATTTAAACCGGGAGACCCCGAGGCAAGAGACCGACCCTTAGGTGGAAGCTCATTAATAGGTCCATCATCACAGGAGTGGTGGCCCAGGTACGTTGGTGAATGTCCACATCTGAAGATTCGGGTCAATGGAGTGGAAATAACAGCGCTTCTGGACACTGGCTCTCAAGTGTCGACCATTCAACTCACAGAGTTTCTCCAGCACTGGAAAGAAACTGCTGTGACTCCACCAGTTACCTGGCTCCATCTAATGGCCAGCAATGGACAGCCGATCGCACATTGAGGTTATTGGGAACCGGATCTGGTGATTGGTAAAGCCAAATTGTATAGACAGGGGTGTCTAATTATGACTACATCTAACATACATCTACCTCCTGTGATCTTGGGCATGTCCTGTGGAACTGCCCCGATGAGTAGGTAGAAGCTCTGCGCGGTGAAATGAGGACCGCTACTCCTAGGGGTTGAAAGGCTTTACAACATACTGCTGTTGTATAGGAAAGTGATAAAAAGTGGAAAAAGAAGGTTGGCGCTGAGGGTAAAATAAAGATTGATACTTATCTAAATAACGGGGTGTGTTGACTTTATGGTGTCTCTTCTTTCCCCTTTATATTCTTAATGGTATTCCTCCAAAGAATCTCGGATGGTGCATGTAAAATAAGGATTGAAATGATTGTAGATTATATATTGAACCCAATTGCGGATGAATTATTCCTGTCTGGTTTTTCAAGAAAGAGACTTTGGTGCCTTAATTCATTAATAACCTTATACTCTTAATGCTTAAATGCTAGACTTCACCTACTATCAATACATTATTATGGATTTACAAAGAAAGGACTCCAGAACTGCTATGCAAAAGACGGGACTTCCGCTTTTTTGTATAAAACTACATTACCCGGATCGTCACTTACGGTTGCGGCGTTTTCAGCAGTAAAACTCTGTTTTTTCTTTTAGAATCAAGCTGTCACCATTATAGTTAATAACTGTATTATTAGTATCACTATATCACCAACGTTTAAATAACATATATAAATAGAAAAAGTTATATTCCAATGCATACACTTCCTGGGAATTACCGGAACCGGAAGTGATGTCATCTGCTCCAATTTCCGGATTTTTAACATAAATACATTCTCTTCACAGTCCTCCATCAGCCTTGATAAAGAGTAGTAAACTCAAAACGCGTTGGCTGAGGACCATTGCCTGCTGGACATTACACCGCTCGTTTTTGGGAGAAAGGTACGGCCATTGTTTTTATTATATTTAGCCTATAGGTGCCGGTTCTTGTAGACTGAATATTGGTCCTCCCAATACCCAACACGGGTGGTGCTTTCCGGCAATCAATGCTTTATTCATTTTTTGGAATTCTTTTATAAGATTTTTTATTAAAATTTATTATACTTTTTAAATGAGCCTCCATCTTCTTGAAAAGAAGACAAAGATACCTTGATGTGACTGCAATATATAAGAACACCTGTGAGTACTAGTACGCCCTTTTGTACTTGAAAGATACCTTTATATGAGGATATTACACCCAATCAGTGTAAGTTAGGTACGCACTGTAGGAACCAACTTCGTGCACTGTTTTATTGTACTCTATTGGAGCGTGGTCTTGTCTTAAAGATACCTTGATAAGTCTGCTATCAATTTTCATTGTGTAAATTGAGGTACGCGTCCACCTCATGAGATTACCCTATTGAAATATGTGCGGTTCCTAAATCTTCTGAAAAGAAAATGCTATGGGTTTCATTATACCATCTATTATGTAAGCTAGGTACATCTATTAAGATAAATTACATATAAGAATAACCAGACAGGAATAATTCATCCGCAATTGGGTTCAATATATAATCTACAATCATTGCAATCCTTATTTTACATGCACCGTCCGAGATTCTTTGGAGGAATACCATTAAGAATATAAAGGGGAAAGAAGAGACACCATAAAGTCAACACACCCCGTTATTTAGATAAGTATCAATCTTTATTTCACCCTCAGCGCCAACCCTCTTTTTCCACTTTTTATCACTTTCCTGTACTTTCTCTGGATCTTCTGGGATAGATCCAGGTTAAAAGCGGGAGGCAGCAGAGATTTGAACTGGAGCACCAACGAATTTCCCAAAAAATCCTTTTCTGCAAGACTGCTGTTGTATGATTGCTAGAGAAGCAGAGGAGATTTACTAATGGCCGGGGGGAGATCAGGAAAGGCTAGAATCACAGATCGGCAGCCTGTCCTGTTAAAGCCCAACTCCGAGCATGTGGTCTGGTGTAAGACAAAGAGTGGCACCTTTGGATGCAACTATGAGGCCTTGATAGAATCCTGTGACCTATGATGGACAACAACCCTTTGCTGTGGCGAGAACATTGGCAACCGTAAAACATGGAAGAGTGCCTGTGTGCATACTGAATCCGCATAATTACCCCATACGACTCTTTGAGCATTACCCAGTGGCGAAAGTAAGCCAAGTAGACTTTCAGGACATCGTGGGACAAGGTGTGACAATGGCCCAAAATGGGGTCGCAGCGGAACCGCTGGAGATAATCAAAGAGACTTCATGGTGGGCCAAGATACAAATTGGTGATGCGGATACTCCCGATGACAAAAGAGAATGTGTGCTGCAGGTGGTACCCAGGAACGCTGTGGATTTTAGTCAGTATCCTTCAGATTTTGGGAAGGCAGAGAAAGTGTATCACCATATCCCTACAAGAAAAACTCCTCCAATAAAAGAGTGACACTGGCCTTTACCGCCAGCACTGTATCAGCCTGTATGAAACATGATTGCAGAGATGCAGGGAGCTGGAGTTATTCTTGAAAGCTACAGCCTCTGGGTGGTCCCGGTGGTGATTGTGAAAAAAAAGGATGGCAGTCATCGTTTTTGCATAGACTATCGCAAATTAAATGCCGTGACACACAAAGACGCCTATCCGATCCCTCAAATTGAGGAGTCCCTGACAGCCCTGAAGATGGTGGCATTCTTCTCAATGCTAGATCTTACCAGTGGATACTGGCAGATTAAAATGGCCCCTGAGGACAGGGAGAAAACAGCTTTCACGACCCCAATGGGCTTATTTGAATTCAAGAGGATGCCCTTCGGGTTTTGTAATGCACCAGCTATGTTCAAACGGGTTATGGAACACTGCCTTGGGCACCACAATTTTGAAACGGTATTGCTGTATATCGATGATGTAATGATCTTTTCAAAAAATTATGAAGAGCACTTGCAGCATTTGGAGGAAGTGTTTAGATTATTAGCCAAATCTTAAACTCAAGCTGGCAAAATGTCATCTACTCAAGCCACAAGTATGGTATCTTGGTCATGTTGTCAGCACCGAAGGAGTGATGCCAGACCCGTAAAAAATCCAAGTTGTTCAGGGTTGGCCGGTACCCAGAACAGTCCGAGATGTTCAAAGCTTTCTGAGATTTGTCGGCTACTACCGACGCTTCATAGAACACTTTGACCAAGTGGCCACCCCATTACATGAACTCTTAAGGGGCAGATCTGGCCTTGAAAGGAAAGGGTCATCTTTTGTTAATTGGGGCAAGGAACAACAACAGGCTTTTGACAAGCTGAAGACTTCAGTGACCGAAGCTCCTTTACTTGCCTACCCCGAGTATGACAAACCTTTTCAGGTGTATACTGACACCAGTCACCGTGGACTGGGGCCTGTGCTGTCTCAGTGACAGGACGGGCATGAGAGAGTTATTGCATATGCCAGTAGGGGCCTTCGTAAGACTGAGTGGAACGGTGAAAATTACAGCACCTTTAAGCTGGAATTGCTTGCTCTCATCTGGGCCTTTACAGAAAAATTTAAAGACTATCTAGCTGTCATGCCGTTTATCATCATGACAGATAATAATCCTTTGGCTCATCTAGATACTGCTCAATTAGGAGCCTTTGAACAGAGATGGGTATCCCATCTGCCCAATTTCAATTACACTGTGTCCTATAGAAGTGGAAAGTCAAACAGTAATACTGACGCCCTGTCCCGGCTACCCAGTACAGATGTGGCTGAGGAAAGTTGGAAAGTAAACGAAGATGTTTAGATTCCAATGTTCAAACCCTCGAGAGTGGAGAGGACTGTCACTTCAGACCCCTTGTCTGTGTCAACCAATATGCATACTGAGTGCCTTCAGTGTGACGCCTCCACTATTGACTGGGCAGGAATCCAGCAGCAAAGTCCAGTGTTGAAAGAACTTATGGCCTTACTACGACAGCAGCGCCAGTTGAACAAAATCCAATGAGCCGAAGTGGATCCGAAGCTAGTGAAATTGTTGAGGCATCATGACCGCATTCAACTGAACCGTGGCCTTCTGGTGTGCATTAGAATAGACCCCAGAACTCATCAGGCTATTACTCAAGTTATAGTTCCAAGAGATAGGGCCACTCTCGTACTTAAAGCATATCATGATAAATCAGGGCACTTTGGCACCAAAAAGATGGAAGCAGTATTAAGGAGAAGATATTTCTGGATCGACATGAGGGATGGTGCCGTGACTGTGTGCCATGCAACCTTAAGAGACATCCTAATCTTAATCAGAAGGACCCTCTACATCCGATCAAGAGTCAATATCCATTGCAGATCATCGCTATGGACCATGTCAAACTTGAGCCCAGTACCAGCGGTTATCAATATGCTCTGACTATGACCGATCATTACAGTAAGTTCCTGGTGGTGGTTCCAGCCAAAGATCTCACAGCAAAGTCCACAGCCAAACTGTTTCTTAAAAATGTGTCAGACCATATGAGTATCCAGACTGTATTCTCACCGACCAAGGCCCTGCCTTTGAGTCACAACTGTTCTATGAACTTTGCTCTTACTATGGCTGCCTCAAAATTAGACCCATGGCTTACCATCCACAGGGGAATGGACTGTGCGAGTGAGCTAATCAAACTATTATTGGAATGTTAAGAAGTCTATCACGGGATGATCGGGCCAAGTGGCCGACCCTATTGCCCGAGCTCACTTACCTGTATAATAATACTGAACACTGTTCCATGGGATTTACACCTTATTATCTCATGTTCATCCGACAGGGAAAACTACCCCAAGACTTGGAGTTGAATTCCCCAGTGACCCATCCTGAAAAGCTTCAAACTGACTGGGTCCGTGAGCATCAACAGAGGATCAAAACTGCTCAAGCCATCGTAGAAATGAGAGTAGAAATTGTTCACCAGTGTCAAGAGAGGGATTACAATGCACATATCCGGCCTGAGCTTCTAAAAGTGGGAGATATGGTCTGGAGGAAGCGGAATCATCGCTATAGCAAACTGGATACCATGTGGGAACCTTTCCCTTACATCGTGATCAGTGTACCAGAAGGTGAGCAATATACTTATGAAGTTTGCTGAGACTCAGGGGGACCGGTCAGTGCCATGTCTCGTGATCAACTCAAGCGCTGTACTGCAATTGCTGAGGAATAACAGGACTTGTCTGTGACAGAAGGGCAGGAAACCACTGAGGGTGTTTCATTGCATGACCACGTAGAACTTCTGACATTCATGAGTGGTGCAGTTCCGCTGAACTCGGTACAACGGTCAGACCCAGAACCCATTGAAGAGATATCCTTGGCACGTGGTGATCAGCCTTGTATTGAGCATTCTCAGGTTGAGGGGGAGGTATCTACCCCGGTCATCAGAAGGTCGGAACACAGTACTAGAGGCACCTTACCTCTAAGGTACAGAAATTGAATTAGCCAGATCGGTATATGTACTATAGAGATCGATTCAAGTGAAGAGGCCTGAATTGTTCCATAGATAGAGAAAGAATCCTGTTAACGAAATGTTAAAGGCCAATTTCTTTATTGTATGTGGGAAATGTCAGATGCATGGGGACGCGCATCATTCTAGCAGGTTAATATGTGGCGCCCCACCAAATCATCTTCCTGGCCACACTGACCACAGGGATGGCCAATTAGAGGGCATTTTATAACTTGCTTTGCAAGTAATGGGCACTGTGCATTGTCAGAGTGCTGGACATGCCCCCACAGTGACAGTTGATCGCAACAGCTGTATTCCTGCAAGGCCACACCCCCTTTTGCAGTGACCCCCCCCTTTTGGGGCGTGCGCACACCCAGATTAGGTCATTTTAGGTCCTGAAAATTAATTATGTTATTCCCTGGTACATAAAACATAAAAGGAAACTAAAATATTGAGTGTACTGGGAAAGGTTTAGAATAGATTAGAATCTAAGAATCCCGGGCTTAGTGATGAGTCAGTCAGTCAGTCAGTCAGTCAGTGATGGATTTTTTACATTTATGTAGTTTATTAAATTGTACACACTGGAGGTGCAATCCAAATTTTGATCCGATTGTCCGTTTGGGCATTATCATTCACGCAACGCAAGACACATATCGGTAATGACATCATTATGTCAACACCCTTTTCATCCCCTTAGGGGAGGTTTATTAAAATTCTAATGACATAGTTTTCCTATTTCCCACCTGAAGAATGCCTATGTTACATTTCAGTTTCCTAACATATCGGAAAGTAGAATTAGTGATTGAGTGAGTGAGTGAGTGAGTGAGTGAGTGAGTGAGTGAGTGAGTGAGGCTTTCGCATTTAAGGCAGACATTAATGTGTCATTATTTTCAGCCAGGCAAAGGCACAATGTGATTGTCATGGACTTGCCAATAGGACTGCAGATGCAAAACATGTTTCATATGCTTAGTAAGCCACCTGCCTATATATAGTAGCATAATATAAGTGACCTATTGTACGGTGTTTTTATATAATATTTATCAGTACAGTTGCTGTGCTTTAGTTCAATATAGTGAGCAAACACAAAGTGAAATATGTTTGATAAGAGGCAGTATAATCATACCACAATGCTCTGGACTGACTAAATATGATGATTATAGTTATTGTACACTGTGGTGACCATAAAAAGAAATCAAATAAGTTAGTGTTTAATGTGTAATTACAGTAAACATATAAAACACTAAAAGATACACAAAATGATCCCATGTGCTCCATCTGAAGCTGCCCAGCATAAACCAAAGGTTCCATCAACAGCTCAAACACTGACAATGTTATATAAAAAAAGTATAATGTGTAAATTCTTTCAGCACTACAAATTTATTAAACACACTGTAGTGTCCCCAGTTCACAGTATGCCACGGCCCCTGGCTCGCAGCACGCCCCCGTGCATCATGTTCATGTGCCCCTGGGACAGGCGTTTCCATGCGAGTCGATGCCCCCCTGATGCGCGCGTATGTTATAAATGCCAGGGCCGAATCGGAGCCCCAGTCCGTCCCTGTTCTCAGTCATATATTTGTGTGTAGTGAAAGGAGGATAAACCAGAGAAAATATATGATGTATTTTTCTGTTATGTTAAAATGTGATAATCAAAGTATTACACTTACTGGATTACTGACAATTGCATCTATTGTACACATTTGAAAATTAATGTACATTTCCAACTGTATCCAGAGCCAGCCATATCTATGTAAATGCACCACCCACACCCATCTGCTAGTGAAAGTCATCAGCACACATTTACACAGGGGGTCATTCTGACCTGATCGCACGCTGCACTTCTTCGCAGCTGTGCGATCGGGTCGGAAATGCGCATGCATGGTGGCCGCATTGCACAGGCACGTCGTTGCTCAGCGACAGCCGTCGCCGGGAAGCGATGCCGTGAACGAAGAAATCGGCGACCACAAGAAGCTTGACAGGAGGAATGAATACCTGGCGTCAACTGACCGTTTTCTAGGAGTGGTGCGGCGTACGCAGGCATGTCCAGGCATTTGGAGGGCGGATGTCTGACGTCAATTCCGGGACCTGCATCGCTGGATCGATCGCACAGGGTAAGTAACTCTTACCCTGGTCTACTTCTACACAAAACTTTTTTTGCATAGGAGGGCTGCACAAGCGTTCGCAGCCCTGCTATGCAAAAAAGCCCTCCCCCATAGGCGGCGTCTAGTTAATTGCACGCGCAGCAAAAAGTTGCTACGTGCGATCAACTCGGAATGACCCCCACAGTCCTTGGTGCAGGACATGTGACTGAAGTAAGGTAGATCTTTGCACACCCTCAGTATATGCTCACCACTGAATAATCCACAACTTGGCTGCACGAACGCTCCATTGCCGCCTGGTAACACCCAGTTTCAAGCAAAGATATCGGTTCTTAGAAATTCATGACACATATGAGACCGATACATATTCTACAGATTTATATTTATTTGCACATAATAATGGATCATACGTCATATTATTTTTATAGTGCAGTGAGATCTCTTTGTTTTTCAGCCCCAATGTAGGGTGTTCTATTTATGGTCCTGGTTTATTATCTAATTGGTTTAATTTAACCTGCTATTATTAGTTTCCATTGTGATGAAAATGGTTGTAACAAAATAAATGAAAACAAAGCTAAAACAAAAACATGCAGTTAATTAATTCTTAGTTCACAAAGTTCAGTAGAAACTTAATTTTTCAATATAAAAATATGATTCCAAAACAATATGAAATTCAATCAGTTATTTGGGAAATGTATCAAATCCTGCTGCAAAGACAATATTAGCATATCTACGCTGTTGTACTGTTTGGCAATGTATACAGCTTGGCTTTCTTATAATCAGCCGTTTCATTTATTTGTAAGAATAAAATATTAGAAAGCTTTGTTGAATTTTCTAATAAAACCACGGCATCCTGACAGTGAGAATCCCACTTATCTTCCCCCAATGCCCTTCTAACCCTAACCCTCCCCTCCCGTAGCCAAAACCTAACCCTCCTACCCCCCGCAGCCTAACCCTCCCCGGGAGTGCATAACCCTAAACCCCTCCCCCCTTCCCACAGCCTAAACCTAACCCTCCCTCCTAAGCAACCTAACCCTCCATGAAGGTGCCTAACCCTAACACCTCCTTCCCGCAGCCTAAACCAAACTCCCTCTTCCCACAGCCTAACCCTAACCCTCCCCGCGCAGCCTAAACCTACCCTCCCTACCCCCGTGGCTTACCTGTCCGGCATGCCAGGAGTTGAACGATCGAGATTTCGGGTGTTTATACCTCGGCGCCGGGATTCTGGCGCCGGTCTTCTTAGCTGTGTCGGGATTCCGACGTCGGTATTTTGACAGCCAAGATCCTGACCATTGGAATCCTGTCCGGATCCCGTTATGGAGATTGTGTCTGCTCCTGAAATGCTGGAAGGTAAAAATGAAACGGGTAACTGCATACTGTTTGTAGATATTAGTTAAATAACAGAGACATGTGGTGAGCGTAGGCAGGGGCGGCAGAGCCTCTCCTCTCATACTCCAGTACACGATTAGAATAATACAAATATATTTATAACTTTATACAGTAAATATTATCTTGTATTATTCATATCATCTTTGTGTTAATATAATCATTTGTATGGTCAAACCTCACCACCAAATCATATATGTGTGTGTAAATCTGTCTCTGATACTAGCCAGTGCCTCATCAGTCATTGACCACACCCTCCTCACTGATAAATGAGGCCGTCAGCCTACTTAGCAGGTTTATGTATTTTGTGGTAAAGGAATAAGCACATAGTAGTATCTAGAAATACAGATAATCTATTATTCTTTCATTCTTATAATAATTACCTGTCTCTCCTTCAGTGGCCGCCGCCGGCAATAGATGACTGTGACTGCGGAGTACAGAGGCTAGTCAGCATCCTCAGGTCATGCCCTACCTGGCCCACACAGCAAACCTTCAAATTGCAGGATTCTTTTTTGCTACAGTGGGCTGGGTTTTAGGCTCCATTACCACAGGCCTTGTGCAATGGAGAGTATGGTATGTGGCCAACACCACCATAATTACTTCTGGCATTGCTTGGATAGGCATCTGGCGGACTTGCTTCTTCAGTCATGTTTTGGTGTCTCCAAACCTGGAAACCATGTACTGCCAAGAATTCAGCGTGACGGACTCCTTTATACCACAGGAAATATTTGTGGCACAAGGCCTCATGTTAGTGGCCTTGATCCTTGGGGCAATGGGGAAAGCTGCATGTGTCTACGGACTAAAGAATATTTATCATAGGACAAGCTCAATTTGGCTTACAGCAGGTGGATTTTTATATGTACTCTCCAGCATCTCCATTCTTATATCTGTGGCCTGGAACATGAACTCAGTTGTCAGTAATAGCACTATAGCCTTTCCGAGTACATTCAGTATGCCGTCCAGTCCTCAGAAGCAGGAGGTTGGGGCTGGCATTTCCCTGGGAATTGTCTCTGCCATTGTGCTTTTCATAAGTGGAATCTTTTTCTTTTGCTACAAGCTACCTCCGTTCCTTGACAACAGAACACATCCTATAAGTTCAGAGAATCCTGTGTTATCTGACAGCCTCAGTGTGACGTCAAAAGTTGCAGAGGTGTCCGGAAGTTTTGTCTCATTGAAAAGTTCTGCAAATCCGACATTAAACTGTGATGGGATTAAGAATGAGGCCTTTATCTGGGAGACAGAGGAAAACCTATGAATTTATATCTATATGTGACATCCAAACTCCCAGCAAATAATAATTAAACCCAGGTGGAAATAATGTGGATTTTGATAGCACACAATAAGCAAATTAAGTATTAGCTGGAACCTAAACATGAATATAGTAAGTTACTTATGGAAATATAGGTTTTTACAAACGTGTAAATTATTATATGTTCTACTAGATTCTTTTTTTCATTTTCTTGCCAACCTACCAAAAAATGGAGCTAGCTTTTACAGTATATGCCATTCCCACACATAAACATTAATAAGTGGTTAATGGCATTTACATATTAGGGGTCTAGTTGCCAAAGACATATTTTAACATACAGTATCACAAATATAGTTTATCTACCATCTGTTATTTGTAAGGCAGAGCGAGCTTAATTGATTGTTATACTGTAATTTATGTTACTTTGATATGACAATGCTTTCTTTTGTGAAAGGTAATAAAATAACTTTATTATGTTTTCAAGCTTACCTCAGACATCTAAATTCAGGCAAAGCACTGAGAATGTCTAGATTATATCTAATAAATATTTAAATGCCAGCGTTAATATATGCTGTGGACGCAAGGCGCATCTTATTACCATATACGATAAAAGTGTGCTGTACATCGCAAACACTACATCCCTTAAGAGAAAACAAGTACTCGCACACATTGTATGAGGTCCAATGCTCAGAGATGTATATATTTGATATTAATAGGATATGTATACAATATATCACATGTACAGTATATATCATTCAGTTATAATGTTACAATTACACAAGAAGCAGATAGTTACATAAGAATCCATTACAGCCAGCATACATAAATTACCCTGTCCCTCAATGCACAGTCCTCTCCATCTTTGACTCTGCCTCAACAGCAGCTAAACAGAACAGCAAACAACAGCAACTAACTCTCTAAGTCCTAGAAACTGCCTATATCAAAACAGTGGTAGTTAACAGGTTGTTGGTTTCAGGCTCCTTCCATTGGTACAGGAGAGGGAGGTCTCTCATTCCTTGTGTGTTATTGGTTAGTTCATATGCAAGCAACGTCCAGCCTTGAAGAAGACATCATAGGGGTTGGCCACTGGTCTCCTGCCCATATGCTTTCTTTCAGGAGATTCTTTTGTTCACTTTAGAATGTGGCTTCATATTCATACATTCAATCATAACCAATTGTTGCAATGTGCTACAATCTAACCACAGCTATCAAATTAATCCACACATTCTCCTGATCATTTTGACACTAAGCATGAGATAATTAACTTGTTCCATCCCAATAATACACATATACAGGTATCTGGTTTTACACTCTATTATATAAATACCATATAATACAAGTCTGTTGCTGGACATGTTTTATCTATGTGTAATTTATGTATTGTATGAAATAGGTGTCTGTGTGCGTCTTTATGGCGTTTCTCAGTGATTGCCCCTTTTACCGTATATACACCCACCACGCTGCAACACGCACACCGTGCGACTCTATGCATGATGTACGGTAAAGAAGCATGGTGCATCCATACACGTCAATTGCATCCTTACGCTACCACCGAGAAGCGTAAGTCTGTGTGTAGTTTGTGTTGTCTTCTTTTTCCGACTTCGACAGCACATTTATTTATAATTATATGGATTTGTAATGTAAAAAATGCCTATACCATGCAGCATGTACATTATTACATTTGTGTAGACATGCAGTAAAACATGATATTTAAATACAAAATGCAGTCTATATGCCGGCTGTCGGGATCCCGGCGTTCAGGATACCAACGTCGGAATCACGACAGCTGGCATTTTACCAACACCCGGCATCCCGACACCTGTGGCTATTCCCACTCGGTTGGTGGGCCCACACCACCAACCGAGTGGGAATAAAACCTGTGGCGAGTAAAGTGAGGCACTGGGCAAGATGCATTGTGAGCACAGCGAGACCGCGAGGGGACTCGCTACCTCCCGCCAGCATTCCAGCAGATGGGATGACGCTGTCAGTATAGTGAGACCCGGAGAAGACCCTGGTGTGCGGAGGAAGGTGCAGACGGAGCCTGCAGGGGGAGTCAAGACCCCCGGAGCACTGCCGACCGCAAGACAAGGGCACAGCCCGGTGCGGTGCTCAGCATCCCGGGCAGCACTGAAGACGCAGAGGATCGGAGGTGGCAGAAGCGCCGCAGCGTGTGGTGAGAACTTGCTAAACATCTTCCGCTGCATTACTCGGCCCCTGTGAATACCCTTCCGCTGCATCACTCTGCCATTGAGATCTCTTAAAAAGGTGTTGGCTCCCCTATATCCCCTGTGCCCGGACCAAATTAGTTAATTAAGGGGATAGCTTCCCCTCATTTGCACAGTGCCCCCTCTTAACCCCTTCCGCTGCACCACTCTGCAATTGAGGAATATATTAATTATTAGGGGGTAGGCTCCCCTTAAGTACGTGTGCCCCATCGTAATTGTTAAGGGGGTAGGCTCCCCTCACCACAGGAATCCCATCAGAGTTTTATGGTGTAAAGCTGCATTGGGCCAATCCCCTTTGAGGGAGAAGGAAAGAAGAAATGTGGCTATAGATCCCTGTCCCCAGGAACCGATGCATTATGAACTGTATAATGTAAATGTGCTGTGTTCAACACTTAATGGGTTATTGGAAATGGAAGTAATGTTGTGTTAATGCTGCTATGCTAGGAATATAGAACTGACAGTTACTGGTGTGGTAGTGACTCTAAGTGTGAAAGGTGTTAATGCAGTGCATCGAAGTTGTACCTAGTGCTTCAATTGATGTTGATGGTGTGTATATCGGTTGTAAAAAACCTGCTTAATTCATCTGTGAGTTATTACTTCAAGGCGGGCTTATTATTGACTGTATTATGCAAGCTCCGGCCAACAGTGCCTGTTAAAGATATTATACCTTTGTGCTTCTTACTTCAAGGCAGGCTTATTAATGACTGTGTTATGCCAGCTCCGCCCAGTAGTGCCTGTTAAAGTTATTATACCTGCGTGCTTATTACTTCAAGGCGGGCTTATTATTGACTGTCTTATGCAAGCTCCGCCCAGCAGTGCCTGTTAAAGTTAATATACCTGTGTGCTTTTACTACCAAGGCGGATTATTACTGACTGTCTTATGCAAGCTCCGCCCAGCAGTGCCTGTTAAAGAAAATATACCTGTGTGCTTTTATTACCAAGGCGGGTTATTATTGACTGTCTTATGCAAGCTCCGCCCAGCAGTGCCTGTTGAAGCTATTATACCTGCCTATTGGTATTGGTGGTTATACAAGACTGTGTTATTGGAGAGACAACGCCCTCTTGCTTACCTGTTCCCGCAACTCACCTGTCTATTGTTATGGCTGGTTATATGAGACTGTGCTACTGGAAGGACAATGCCAGCTTGCTTACCTGTTCCTGCAACTCACCTGCCTATTGTTATTGCTGGTTATATGAGACTTTGCCATTTAAAGACAACGCCAGCTTTCTTACCTGTTCCCGCAACTCACCTGCCTATTGTTATTGCTGGTTATATGAGACTGTGCCATTTAAAGACAACGCCAGCTTGCTTGCCTGTTCCTGCAACTCACCCGCCTATTGTTATTTCTTGATATATGAGACTGTGCTATTATAAGGACAGCGCCAGTTTGCTTACCTGTTCCCGCAACTCACCTTCCTATTGTTATTGCTGGTTATACGAGACTGTGCTATTATAAAGACAACGCCAGCTTGCTTACCTGTTCCCGCAACTCACCTGCCTATTGTTATTGCTGGTTATAAGAGACTGTGCTTTTGTAAAGACAACGCCAGCTTGCTTACCTGTTCCCGCAACTCACCTGCCTATTGTTATTGCTGGTTATAAGAGACTGTGCTATTGTAAAGACAATGCCAGCTTGCTTACCTGTTCCCACAACTCACCTGCCTATTGTCATTGCTGGTTATATGAGACTGTGCTATTTATAAGACAACGCCAGCTTATTTCAAGGTTTCTTCCTGTTGTGCATTCCAACAAAGAGTTCTAAATCTAATTGTTGCTTATTCTATCACTGACACCTTTAACATATAATAAAAAAATGGAGTTGGATCCTGATCTTTGTATTGCCATTGTGTCTGAGGGGTAAGGCAGGTCTGCAATTCTGATATTAACCGAACCAGGTTTATTTTATTACCCACATGTAGTTTAAGTGCCAGCACCAGATTTGTGGGCATTTACACCTACACAATAGCACTGCGGAGACACAAAACAGAAGTGAAGTGACCGCTAATGCGATCACTTCCGTTCTTACACAATTGCAGGTACAAGCTCCTGTCCCGGCTTATGTTTTTTAGTACATTCATACAAAAGTTACGTTTATGCCCCTGTAAAGGCTTTGGGAGTGGCAGGGAGAGACAAAGGGTGACTGGGTAGACAGTAGGTGACAGGTACAGACAGTGGGTGACACGGGGAGGTAGCTGCAGTCTCTGCACTGTCCTCTCCAACCCCCAGTGACGTGCGGTGAGGTAAATGGCAGAGGAGGCACTGACTAGTACCAGATCCAGGAAGTCAGGTGGTGACATGGAGAGGCAGAGGGTGCTGGACAGGCAGTGGGTGACAGGGGAGAGGCAGTGGGTGACAGGCAGAGGCCGAAGGTAAGAAGGGGAGAAGAGGGTGGTAGGTAGATGCAGAGGTTGGTAGGTGAAGGCGGAGGGTGGTAGGGAGTGGCATAGGATGAACAGTGCAGTTCTGTCAGAGAGGTCACCACATGCTGCGATCTCTGCACTGTCCTCTCCAACCCCCAGTGACGTGCGGTGAGGTACATGGCAGAGGAGGCACTGAATAGTACCAGATCCAGATGTACACACAATATATGAGCCCATGGGGTCATGTGGGCATTATACAAAGGTGCAGCAGTATATATTGGTGGAAATTTGGTGAGTTTTAATCAGTTGTCAGTCGGCAGTGTTTTGCCAGCATTCTCCTCCCTGTTGCTTGACTGGTGGACATTTTGCTGCTCCTCCTGCCAGTGCTGGGTGCTAAAGCAGCAGTTGGATGTCCATCTGCCTGTCAAGCTGTGCACCCTGGGTCGCAGGTAGAACCCAATACTTTGCTGCAGGTGGGCAGTGGGAGTGCAGGCTCCCCTCCTCTCTGTCCGGGTAGCCAGGCCTTGGGCGACGGTCCTGGTGGTCCCCCCCCCCGATGGCGGCCCTGGTCTGAAGTATCAGAAAACTTTATTTCAGACTGCTCAGATCATTAACTGAAAGATCCGTTTATTAACCATGGCTAATTGGGTACGCCTGTAAGGGTGGAGCTCAAAGAAGGAGATGAAATGGCTCAGGAGGAGTGACCTGTAACAAGCAGCAGGAAGGGAGAAGTATGAAAATGCCAGCACTGTGCCATCCTCAATGTGTGGGCATATAGAAGTGGGTATACTCTCTTTCAAATTATATGGTCCCCGGGGACATCTTAACAGCAGTGCTCCTACCCATCCTCCAGTGATAGGGCTGGGGTTTGTTATTAGTGGCCGCTTTGATGTCCCGTGGGAGGTAGGGGGTGTTCTATCTTCCACTTAGCGTGTAGGACCTGGAGCAGTAATTTCTGCTAATTACTCCTTTACTGCACAGAGGGTGGAAGATGAGTGTGGGGGAAGAACACTAAACTGTAGAAGGGGGCACCAGGCCCTGGTACATAACTTCCAGGGTGGTAGGGTGTGTTAAATACACAGGGGAGGGTTGGATAGTGGAGTGGGCTTAATATTCATAATTTTTCGGTGGGAGGGCAGCTTGCTTGACTGCAGATATCTCCAGTTCCTTTCAGGAGGTACTGGGGACTTGGGGATCAGAGTTCAGGAGCCAGAGAAATCCACCAACGAATATATAAAACTGCATACCAGGAGTGTGGAGCTGAAGCAGGGACCAGCTGCTGGAAGGCTGATATCCCTGGTTATGGGCATAGTAGAGACAGTCTGTCAATGTACTCTGAAAGGGGACAGTCCCAGCTTTTGTAGTATAACTTTAGAAAAACTCTAAGTCAGACAGAACCCGAGATATCTGGCTTGGAAGAGCAATTAACTGGCTCGGATGGGGTCCACTGCTTTGAAGTCGGATATCTCTGGTTCCCCACGGCCAATTTAAAAAAAATCTGGTACTCCTGGAAAAAGGGGACTCTCAGCTATCAGCTTAGGGCCCTTATGCTCCTGGGGCAACTGTCTGTTGATCCCATACGAAAAGACGGCCCTGATGGTCCCTTAGCAGTGGTTGTCTGATGATCCATCACAGAACAATGTCAGCCTGTGCTATGGGAAAATTATGTTTGCCATAGATGGGGGCAGCTTATCCCACCTACTGTATACACACATTGGGGGTAATTCCAAGTTGATCGCAGCAGGAATTTTGTTAGCAGTTGGGCAAAACCATGTGCACTGCAGGAGGGCAGATATAACATGTGTAGAGAGAGTTAGATTTGGGTGTGGTGTGTTCAATCTGCAATCTAATTTGCAGTGTAAAAATAAAGCAGCCAGTATTTACCCTGCACAGAAATAAAATAACACACCCAAATCTAACTCTTTCTGCACATGTTATATCTGCCTCCCCTGCAGTGCACATGGTTTTGCCCAACTGCTAACAAAATTCCTGCTGCGATCAACTTGGAATTACCCCCATTGTTTGGAAGATGGCAGTCTCCACTTTCAAACAATATGCCCTTTATTAGTTACCAGACAATGGCTAAGCAGCACACAGAAAATAAAACTTTCCATAAATGTGGATGATCTAAAAGTCCAGCTCTCTACCATCTTCAAATAAAAACAGTGGTCCTGATGCATCCAATTTGGCTTTTCCATACAGCTGCGGCAGGTTTCTTGCTTCCTTACACTAATGAGAGAATCCACCCATATATGCCGAAGCTCTGTGCAGCCTATTCTGCTCAGTGCTCTTATGTCTCAGCTATCATCTTTAGTATCTGGTCTATGTGTACACCCATGCTGGCTGCAAAAGTTCGGTCTGAGACTTGTGTCCAATTTCCATCCACACACTACCATAAAGCACGGCTTACATCCCCATGAAATGAAAATGATTTTTTTTCACAGTTCCATGCATTTGCATGGTCGCCGCCCAGTTACTAACCATTTACAGAAAGTCTGGTCCATCCAGGAACAGATCAATCTATATACACCAGCGATCTCCATCCATGTTCGTATGCCTGAACTGACGGATGTGAACAATCCAATTTCTTACTTTGGCGCATGCACAGTATGCTGAGATCCCAGAGATCTGTCCGCCTTTCCACTTGCTTCCAACTCAGAAGCAGGCCCTTAATGTGGTAGGTTTTAGGAATGTTATAACTCTCTATCCACATGGGATGCCACACATCTGGTATTGCTCTCCACAGTCCAAAAATGAGCAATGCTATCTAGAGTCTGTAAACTGCCTAATCCTGGCTGTGTGGTCTGAGAATACCATGGCCAGTGCCGTAACTAGGCATTTTAGCGCTGTGTGCAAGAAACGACAGTGGCGCCCCCCCCCCATGTAAAATAGGGGCAGTGCGCGCCGCAGGTGCGCAAAAAATATATAGGGGCATGGCTTCGTGGGGAAGGGGCGTGGCCACAAAATAATAGCAATTCATAGTACGGTGCACAGTAGTCTACATTATTCAAATTACGCTGCACAGTAGCGCCACTACACCAGGTAGAGCCCCTTTTATACATTACAGCAGACAGTGTCCCCCTTTTTACAAATTGCGGCAGCCAGTCCCCCTTTTTACACATTGCGGCAGCCAGTCTCCCTTTTTACACATTGCGGCAGCCAGGACCCCTTCTTACACATTGCGGCAGCCAGGCCCCCTTTTTACACATTGTGGCAGATAGACCCTTTTTACACATTGCGGCAGCCAGTCCCCCTTTTTACACATTGCGGCAGATAGACCCTTTTTACACATTGCGGCAGCCAGTCCCCCTTTTTACACATTGCAGCAGCCAGGCCCCCTTTTTACACATTGCGGCAGCCAGGACCCCTTTTTACACATTGCGGCAGCCAGGACCCCTTTTTATACATTGCGGCAGCCAGGCCCCCTTTTTACACATTGCGGCAGCCAGTCCCATTTTTTTACACATTGTGGCAGCCAGTCCCATTTTACACATTGCGGCAGCCAGTCCCCCTTTTTACACATTGCAGCAGCCAGTCCCCCTTTTTACACATTGCAGCAGCCAGTCCCATTTTTTACACATTGCGGCAGCCAGTCCCATTTTTTACACTTTGCGGCAGCCAGTCCCATTTTTTACACTTTGCGGCAGCCAGTCCCATTTTTTACATATTGCGACAGCCAGTCCCATTTTTTACACATTGCGGCAGCCAGTCCCATTTTACACATTGCGGCAGCCAGTCCCATTTTTTACACATTGCGGCAGCCAGTCCCATTTTACACATTGCGGCAGCCAGTCCCATTTTTTACACATTGCGGCAGCCAGTCCCATTTTACACATTGCGGCAGGCGGTGTCCAGAGAGAGAGAGAGAGAGAGAGAGAGAGAGAGAGAGAGGGGTATACTTACCTTCTCCCCGCTGACAGTCACAGGCTCCTCGTACAGCTCCCTCGGTGCACGCAGTGAGGTGAGAAGAAGGAGGAGGGAGGGGGAGCAGGGAGCCGCAGCAGCGCTATGTTATTGGTAGTAAGCGCCGCTGCAGCATCCCCCTCTCCTTCCGTATTGGCTGCCCGGCAGCCAATACGGAAGGAGAGGGGGATGCTGCAGCGGCGCTTACTACCAATAACATAGCGCTGCTGCGGCTCCCTGCTCCCCCTCCTCCCTCCTCCTTCTCCGCTGCCCGGCGCAGATGTCTTCTATCCTCACAGCGCGGCGCACGGCGCAGAGACTTCAGAGGCGGCATGTAATGAGTCAATTTGACTCATTACATGCCGCTGGCCGTTGCGCCCTCAGGGCAACTGCGCTGTGTGCCAAGCCCACTTGGCACACACGTAGTTACGGCTCTGACCATGGCAGAACCTTCCGTGTCAGAACATCATGCCAGGCAGTCCCTTTCTGCTGCTCCATCTCCAGTTTGTTCCACACCCAGGGTCAGACTGGCCTACCAGGGCTGCCATCAGAAATTGCGGGGCCCTGGACTGACAAAATAGGCAGTCCCGGGCCTCTTCTGTGGTGAAAATCCATCTCTCTCTTTTCCTTCTGTCCATATCGCACACTCCCACTTGTGTCTGCTCTTCAGTCCGGACTCCTCTTCTCTTCACTGGCGTGACGTCATGATGTCATGCTGCGCCGTACAATAAACTTTATTGTACAGCGAGCTGTCTGAGATCTTTTTACTGTAGCTTGCTAAGTTGGAACTGCTGCATGGGCGGCAGCCAGCAGCCCGTGCCCCAGCACCGATGAGAGAACGGCGGTGGCGCCTGGAATAGCAGCAGCGGTGGTGCCTGGAATAGCAGTACCATCAGGAATAGCAGCAGCAGAGGGCAGTACAAGCAGCACAGCACTCCACACTCTGTCAGAGTGGCCGGGCCCAGGACAAATGTACTCACAGTACCCCCTTGATGGCGTCCCTGTGACCCAGAGACATACAGGTGGAATCCATGGTGGGCCCCACTGCCTGAGGGCCCCACCCCCTCCTCTAGGGGTCAGTATCATGGATGAACTTTGAATGCTTGGTTTGTTTCTATTGAAACTACATAAGATTAACCCTCCTGCCAATCAAAATGGCACACCCTGTCCCCTCTGTTGCATGTCCTCTCTAATGGTTGGCCAAGTCCCCCTGCAGTGGTTGTACACACCCTCTTAGCTGGCCACATCCCTTAATCTTAAATCCCTAACACTGCATTCCCTAGAGCGCCCTTCATTCTCCAGTCTGACACTGCCCGCAGCTGCTGCCTCTGAGTAATTCTGACTGCGAGTGTTGCCAGTGCTCGAAGTGGGAATTTAGAAGTTGGGGGTATGGAAATTTAACTGCCCTCTCTCCCTGCCCTGAAGCTTTAGTGATATTGATAATATGTTCTTAATTTAGCAGGATATGTTGAACAACCTTTGCTCAACTCTCTTATGTCTTCCATGTGTTCCTTCTGCTTTCGTATCTGTTTTCTTTGTTTGTCACTCGCCTCATGTGCCCATATCTTCATCTAGGTAACCCTCTTACTCCCTATATACTCTCCTTTGTGTCTGATCACCTGCATCTTTCTGACCTTTACTTTCCCCATACACCTCTCACTCCCTGCTACCCTTTCAGCCCCTGCCTCTATCTCACCTTCTGCACCTCTCACTCCCCTATCTCACCCCCTGCACCTCTCACTTCCCTAACTCACCCCAATGCTTTTCACTCCCCTATCTCACCTCCTGCACCTCTGACTCCCCCATCTCACCCCCTGCGCCTCTCACTCCCCTAATCTCACCCCCTGCACCTCCCACTCTTCTATCTCACCTCCTGCTCCTCTCACTCCCTTCTTTCACACACCTCCCCCACACCACATATCTCTCTACGCAGGGACAGAGGCAGAGTTGGGGGCGTCGCGTCCCACCTGGAGTGCAATTTAAATTTGGCACCGGCTATCAGCCACTCCCGACTCATGGACCAGCTGCCACTCAAAAGAAGGGCCTGCATTTTGAGCCTGCTGCCGACTGCGCACCAATTGTGGATCACCGGTCAATGAGAAGCTGCGCTTGGCAGCTTCTCATTGGCTGGCTGTCCGCAAGCAATGATTGGCTCACTCTAGATTGAAAAAAAGCCACCCCTTCTTTTGATTGGCAGTCGGCCCACTAGCTGGGGTTGGCTGGCTGCTGGTGCTTACTTTAAACTGCACTGCAGCCGGGACCCGATGCTGCCAGCTCTACCTCCATCCCAGCTTCGCCGATGATGGAGATGTGTCCCCAGAGGGACACATCTCCACACAATGCTGCTTCAGTACATTCTCTACTGCGGCAAAAATGAAATAGCAGCAGGAAGTGGCAGTATGTCATACCGCTGTATACCAACCCACTTCAGGCACTCAACTATGTTACTGGAATCAGTGTACAGCACAGCTGACATCTGACAAAGACAGAGAGCTACCAGTTGTGGACTGAAAGAGTTGATCAAACTTTGCCTTTGAACGAACTGGGCCATTTGGAATTCAGTGGTGAATGGTGAAGCTAAGAAAGCCTTGAGGGGGCCTCTGAGTAACAACTAGGGTTGCCACCTCATCCCTTTAATACTGGACACTTATTAATTACACAAGTTCTGTGGCTGATTAAAACCAGGTGAAATGGAGTTTTGAAGTCAGCCAGCCACAGAACTAGTGTAATTAATATGTGTCCAGAATTAAAGGGATGAGGTGGCAACCCTAGTAACAACTTGTCATGAACCGATCACTCACCACTGTGGGTTCTGGGGTCTGTCTGTTGCCGGCAGAGTTGCTCGCGGTGCTGTGCGGCCATGTGGGGATGCGGCGTAGTCAGCACCAGAGGTAATGCAGTTTCTGGGAGCCGGGAGTGCAGGGACGAAGACGCCACTGTGCATCTGCAGTATAGGAGGCGGCCATGTTGGAGACCAAATGAGCACCTGAGAGCACATGTGAAACACCTGTGGGTAAGTGTTAGCCAATCCCGTGCTTGCGCTGCCTTTAAGTAGGCTGGGATTATGTTACTTTGAGGCAGTGCTTTGTTGTATCTACTCTATACCCTAGCTCTGTGCTCTCTCCGTGATATCCTGTGTAGTTCCAGTGGTCCTGATATCACCTCCACTCCCAGAGGTCTTCCTGCAGCTTTCACCGCAAGAGATTCACCAGCTCCCTGCTCTGCTGTCAGTTAATCGCTCTCCAAGTGGCAACAAGTGGAATCCCCGGAGTCCTGTGTGAGATTTCTCTGTTCAGTGACTGCCTGCTATAATTACAGTCTGTGGAAGTTTCCACTTTATCCTGGTTCTCGTTCTCTCATCATCCAGTTTAACTCATTCTTCACTATTGTCGTCTGCTGCAGTTTCACAGTGCTTTAAGTTTTATCTTCACAACTTGCAAGTATTCCATTCAGTATTGTATTTTCATTGTTGCTGCAATCAAGGACAATTCTTCACAGCCTTCCAGTTTAACCTTCAAGCTTCAGTACAAGTCTCTACAGTTATTAATTTATGTCTACAATATCCAGTTAACACTCCTTACAGTTTGGCACCAATCATTGCTTCATTTGGACAATTCTTCTTTCATTCACGAGCCTGTTTAAACTCAGTTGTATGAACATTTCTTCAATGCATCTTTAAGACTGTTCCTGCTTATCATTATACCATTCATTGCAATACGTCAGTATACAGATGGTGACTAATAACTGTCATTTAACTCCTTACTGGAATTGTTGCCTTTAATAAATATATGAAACAGAACTTTCTTCGTCCTCACTGTTTTCATCATACCCCAGCACCTACACCTTCGGTTGGTCCAGGGTTAACGTATTCACAAAAACACTCGGCCTTGACAGTAAACACTGGCCCCATGGATCCGTCAGGTGACCAATTTGCAGGAGGCGGTGCTACGGCAAACATCCTTTCCCATTTGGAAAATCAGGAGCTGTACAGCCACAAATAGTTCAGTTTATGCAAACTATATCAGATCATTTGGAGGCTCTTCATACGACTATAAAGACACCACAAGTTCAAGTTCCAGCTCCGGTTGTCTCAGCTTCCGCAACGGTTTCTCCAGTGACAGTGCCTATGTCTCATCTGCAGTTACCTTCGCCAAGTAAGTTTGAAGGAACCCAAAAGCTTTGGAGAGGATTTCTGAACAAATGCGAGATCCAGTTTGAACTGTTGTCTGCTAGTTTTCCATCAGCCCATTCTAAGATCGCATATATTATTGCCCTCCTGTCCGGTCAGTCCTTAGAGTGGGCATCGCCACTGTGGGAGAGTGGAGATCTTATTCTCTCTAATTATAAAGAGTTCGTATCATCCTTCCAGAAAATTTTCGATGAACCAGGTAGAACCACCTCTGCATCTTTGGAGATTCTCTGTCTACATCAAGGTTTACGTTCTGTTAGTCAATATATTATTCAGTTTCGCACATTGTCTTCAGAGTTAAATTGAAATGAGGAGGCCCTGGTTGCAGCATTTTGGAATGGACTCTCAGAAATAATCAAGGATGATTTAACTATTCGTGATGTGGCAACTAGCTGGATGAATTAATTTCCATCTGCAATAAACTTGATCTGCGCTACAGAGAGCGATGTTTAGAGAAATCCAAGGTAGAGCGATTTAGTCCGCAATATCGTTGCAGACCTCGACAAGATTCTTTTTCATCTCATTCTCCTGTAATGACAGAAGAGCCTATGCAGATCGGCCGCTCTCGCCTTACGGAGGAGGAACGAATTCGTCGTCAACAGGGTAACCTTTGCATGTACTGCAGGTCCTCCGAACATTTAATTAAGTCTTGCAAACTCCGGCCGGGAATCTCTCGCTCCTAGCTTATTCAAGAGAGGTTAAGCTAGGAGTTACTTTGGAATCAAGTTGCCTATTCGTTTTGAAGTTCCGGGTTCTACAGTTAAAGTTTCTGCTCTCCTAGATTCCAGTGCAGCCGAGAACTTCATCACCTCAGCCTTTGTCATACGATCTAAAGTTCAAACCATGCCTCTGGAAGTAGCAGTTGCTGTTACAGCAGTGGATGGAAGTTGAATTCCAGATGGCATAATTACTCACTGAACCGTATGTCTCAAGATGAAAGTTGGTGTGCTCCATTCTGAATATATGTTCTTTCTCGTGATTCCCAAAGCCTCTCATGATACAGGTTGAGTATCCCATATCCAAATATTCCGAAATACGTAATATTCCGAAATACAGACTTTTTTGAGTGAGACTGAGATAGTGAAACCTTTGTTTTTTGATGGCTCAATGTACACAAACTTTGTTTAATACTCAAAGTTATTAAAAATATTGTATTAAATGACCTTCAGGCTGTGTGCATAAGGTGTATATGAAACATAAATGAATTGTGTGAATGTACACACACTTTGCTTAATGCACAAAGTTATAAAAAATATTGGCTAAAATTACCATCAGGCTTGGGTGTATAAGGTGTATTTGTAACATAAATGCATTCTGTGCTTAGATTTAGGTCCCATCACCATGATATCTCATTATGGTATGCAATTATTCAAAATACGGAAAAATCCGATATCCAAAATTCCTCTGGACCCAAGCATTTTGGATAAGGGATACTCAACCTGTATGATAATTGGATTACCGTGGCTGCAGAAACATAATCCACAATTCAACTGGCAAATCATGGAAATTCTTTATGGGGAGAATCTTGTACCAAGGACTGTTTAGCTTCAGTTAAACCCCTCTGGTCAGTCGGTCTTTCCGAGTTACCTTCAGTCTATCAATCTTTTGTGGATGTCTTCATTAAACAAGCGGCTGACTCCTTACCCCCTCATCGCGAATGGGACTGCCCAATAGATTTGGTGCTGGGCAAAATACCTCCTAGGGGGGCGAATTTATCCGCTGTCCATCCCGGAGACTCAAGCTATGTCTGAGTATATACAAGAGAATTTATCCAAAGGATTTATTAGACCATCTTCTTCACCTGCAGGAGCCAGATTCTTCTTCATTAAGAAGAAAGACGGTGGTTTACGACCATGCATAGATTATCGCGGACTTAATGAGATCACTGTGAAGAACAAGTACCCATTGCCGTTAATTCCAGAATTATTTGACCGGGTAAAGGGAGCTACTGTGTTTTACAAAATTAGAGCTTCGAGGATGCCTACAATTTAATTCCTATCCGTGCAGGGGACGAATGGAAGACTGCCTTTAATACCCGGGATGGGCATTACGAATACCTTGTAATGCCTTTTGGTCTTTGTAATGCTCCTGCAGTTTTCCAAAGCTATGTGAACGAACTTTTTCGGGATCTTCTCTACAGGTGTTTAGTAGTGTACTTGGATGATATCTTAATATTTTCCAAGGATCTGAAGTCTCACCATCACCAAGTTAAAGAGGTACTGACCCGCCTGAGGAAAAATTGACTATATTGTAAGTTGGAGAAGTGTACATTTGAAGTATCTTCTATACCGTTACTTGGTTACATCATTTCTGGATCAGAGCTATGAATGGATCCTGTAAAGGTACAAGCTATCCGAGACTGGTCCACTCCTACAACTCTCAAGGGGATTCAGAGATTCCTTGGCTTCGCAAATTTTCATAGGAAATTCATTAAGAATTACTCTACGTTGGCCGCTCCCATCACAGCCCTGACTCGCAAGGGAGCAAATCCTACGAACTGGTCTTCTGAAGCAATCAAAGACTTCTCCGATTTAAAGCAAGATTTTGTGTCAGCCCCCAATCTTCGACAGCCAGATTTGAACCGTCCCTTTCTAGTGGAGGTAGACGCATCTACGGAAGCAGTGGGAGCTGTGCTGTCACAAGTCTTTGAAGATAAAAAAATGTCAATCCCTGCGGATATTTCTCCAGTAAGTTACTACCGGCCGAACGTAATTATGCTATTGGGGAGCAGGAATTACTTGCCATCAAATTGGCGTATGAGGAGTGGTGATACCTTCTAGAGGGAGCCCAACACCCCATTACAGTATATACTGATCATAAGAATCTTCTTTATCTGCATTTGGCTCAGTGTTTGAATCCACGACAAGCTCGATGGGCTCTTTTTCTTACCCAATTTAATTTTAAGCTCACCTATCATCCAGGGTCTCAAAACAAAAAAGCAGATGCGCCCTTTCTCTGTCTTCCAATTTTTCTGAATCAAATGATGCTACCACGAAACAAGCCATTGTGAGTCCTACATCCTTTTTAATATCTCGAACTTCTCCGGTCCCAGTTCCTCCGCCTGGCAAAACCTTTGTCACCACAAATCTTCGAAAATGACTACTTACTTGGGCTCACTCTTCATCCTTCATGGGTCATCCTGGGGTCCTAAAGACTCTCAAATTTATTCAACAGTCTTACTGGTGGCCACGTCTTAAAGCCGATGTTCAAGAGTTTATAGCAACATGTTCTAAATGTGCCCAACATAAGAGTCCAAGGAGTTCTCCTCCAGGTTTGTTATATGCGTTATCTCTACCCAAACAACCGTGGACTCATATCTAAATAGATTTCGTGACCGATTTACCTCTATCAAAAGGGCGGAATACCATTTGGGTGATAGTGGATCAGTTTTAGATAATGGCCCATTTCATTCCGTTAACTGGATTACCATCAGCTCCTTCACTAGCCAGATTATTCATTTCTGAGATCTTTAACTTGCATGGCCTTCCTCAAGAGATCATCTCTGATCGGGGAACACAATTTGCAGCCAAGTTTTGGAGGTCAATTTTTCTTTGGTGTATCATCCCCAGACAGATGGACAAACTGAGAGAGTAAATCAAGATCTTGAAACCTTTCTCCATTTATACATATCTTCCTCACAGGATGATTGGATTTACTACCTTCCATTGGCAGAATTCGCTCATAATAATCTCTTTCATTCATCTTCAGAATCTACGCCGTTTTATACCAACTTTAGTTATCATCCTTGTGTGCCAGAGTTCCATCAGTTGCCAGCTCAAGAGGTTCCAGCAGCAGATCAAGTGCTTCAATGGTTGTCTATAATCTGGATGTGTGCGCAAGTCAATGATTAAATCCTCTGCACGTTATAAATCTTTCGCAGACAGAAAACGTAAGGCTGTACTAAACTACAAGGTAGGAGACCAAGTTTGGATTTCTACTCGGAATCTTAAAATTCAAAATTCCTTCTAAGAAGTTTGCTCCCAAGTTTATTGGTACTCAATCCTGTGTCATACAAAGTCAAGTTGCCACCTTCTTTGAAAATTTTCTTTGAAAATTCCTAACGCCTTTCATATATCATTGTTGAAACCTTTGATTCTCAATAAGTTTCGTACTGCCCTGTCCAAACCTCCTAAAGTTCACTCTGTGCAGGATGAGGAATTTGAGGTTAAGGAGATTGTGGACTCACGTCGTCCATATGGACATCTGCAGTTTCTTGTTGATTGGAAGGGTTATGGTCCAGAGGAGAGGTCCTGGGTTTTTGCTGAAGATGTTCATGCTCCAAGACTGGTACAAAAATTTTACTCCAAGAATCCTGACAAAGCTCAAAGGTGTCTGGAGTCCACCCTTAAAGGGGGAGGTACTGTCAAGAACCGATTGTTGAAATATGTACAACAGACTATGGGTTTGTTTATATGCATGTAGTTACCGTACAGGGGCAGCAGATGGCGCTGTATACTTACAGAGGTGTAGTGTTTGTCTGTTGCATATGTTTGTACTTGTTTGTTTTATCTCCTCACATGTGTGTTCTAGAAAAGTCTCTGAGAAAAGGAGATGAGCTGATGTTACTGACATGTTTAAGTTGAGAAGCTGATACTAAAACCTGTTGTTATATTGATCCTGCTATTCAGTACTATATAAAGAAGATATACATCTCAAGTCTCGTTCTGTCTGCATACAAGGTAACTCCTGAGGTGATACTTTATCTATAAGACTTCCCGCTGCACACCTATGGTATCGATCCATCGCACTATGCCAACAGGTTATGGGCCCAGACTGGAGTCTATACAAGATAAAGTTTTAAGCAGCATCCAGATCACGAGTCGCACTGCAAGTCCCAGCAGGCGCAGACAGCAGACTGTGTAACGCACACAAGAAACAACCCAGGAGAACCTTGGAAAGAAAACTGTGAGTAAAACAAGTTTAATACCACAGAAGAATAGAGAGATCTATACAAGGAAGGGTTATGGCAAATTACACAGATCTCAGACTAGCTGCTAGCAAGCTTTCTAATGAGAACTATCAAACATGGAAGTTTAAAGTAGAAATGCTATTAACCAGAGATGATTTATGGGATGTTATAAATGCAGACAGACCTGAAGGAGAGGATCAGCAGTGGATTAAGAAGGACAGACAGGCAAGAGCCACTATAAGTTTACTAGTGGAAGATGAACAGCTTATACACATAAGACAAGAGAGTACAGCTAAAGGCATGTGGACTGCATTACAGAGAGTGCATGAAGGATCAAGTTTGAACAGCAAACTATTCCTATTAAGAAAATTATATCAAATGAGATTTAATAAAGGCAAGACAATGCAAGAACACATCAGTGCACTACTAGAGATAACCATACAGCTCAGGTCAATGGGAGAAGAAATCAAAAGCAACCACATAGTAGCCATCCTCCTTTGCAGTTTACCAGATACACACAGTGCACTAATAAACGCACTAGAAATGAGACCTGAAGCAGAAATCACACCAGACTTTGTGAAGAACAGGCTCATAGAGGAGTATCAACGCAGAAAGGAGCTTACAGAGTGCAATACTGAAAGTGACACAGAGAAAGCACTTAAAATGGCGGACACTAAGCCACACACCAGGGAAACAAGAGCTTGTTTCAGATGCAAGAAAGTGGGTCACCTGAAAAAAGATTGCACCATATGGAAGACAGAGCAGCACAAACCACCAGAAAGATTAAACAAACAAAGAGTCAAAGCCACACTTACAGATACAGGAGCACACACTTGGAATGGAACATTTAAAGCGACAGTAACCCAATTGTCAGAAAAGTGGTATGTAGACTCAGGAGCGACTAGTCATATGACAAATAACAAGGACTTCTTTACTGAACTTGATTTGAACCATAAAGAAACAATCTACCTAGCAGATGGAACAAATATCATTGCAGAAGGGAAAGGGAATGGTCAATTCCTATGCTCCAAGGGTAATGGCAGCTATGCAGAAATACCCGTGACAGATGTGCTATATGTTCCCAAGCTTGAGGGAGCACTGCTATCAGTAAAGAATCTAGTAGAAAAAGGACTTACTGTAAAATTTCAGAATAATAAGTGTTTTATCCAAAACGGAAGAGAAACACTAGCTACAGCCAGAATAAAAGAACATTTATACTGTCTGGATATCGCAGCACAGCAGGCAAAGCTGAGTACACAGAAACACGCTGACTGTATTCACAAGTGGCATAGAAGATTAGGACACAGACACCCAGATTGCATAAAGGAAATGCAGAAGAGAGACCTAGCCAGGGATCTCAAAGTGTCAGACTGTTCAGAAAAGATGAAGTGCCAATGCTGCATAAAAGCAAAAGCAACAAGGACAACAATTCCTAAGAAAAGTGAAAACAGAGCTTCCAGACCACTAGACCTGGTACATAGTGATGTATGCGGACCTATGAAAACGCGAACCGTAGGAGACAAAAGGTATATGCTGACATTCATTGACGACTACTCCAGGTTCACAGTCACTTATCTAATAAAAAGTAAAGATGAAGTCTTAGAAAAGCTGCAAGACTATGTGACCATGACCAGAAACAGGTTCAAGAGGAATATGCTAACTCTTCGCAGCGACAATGGAGGCGAGTTCACAGGACAGAAAATAGAACGGTACTTGAGAGGACTCGGTATTGAGCATCAGAAGACAGTACCATATACACCAGAGCAAAACGGTGTATCTGTGCACACCTATGGTATCGATCCATCGCACTATGCCAACACCGATCACTTACCACTGCGGGTTCTGGGGTCCATCTGTTGCCAGCGTGGTTGCTCACGGTGCTGTGCTGCCGTGTGGGGACGCGGCGTGGTCAGCGGCAGAGGTGATGCAGGTTCTGGGTGCCGGGAGTGCGGGGACCGAATGGCCGAAGACGCCGCTGTGTGTCTGCAGTATAGGAGGCGGCCATGTTGGAGACCAAATGAGCACCTGAGAGCACTTGTGAAACATCTGTGGGTAAGTGTTAGCCAATTCCGTGCTTGTGCTGCCTTTAAGTAGGCTGGGATTATGTTACTCTGAGCCAGTGCTTTATTGCTTTATTGTATCTACTCTATACCCTAGCTCTGTGCTCTCTCCGTGATATCCTGTGTAGTTCCAGTAGTCCTATTATAGCCTCCGCTTCCAGGGGTCTTCCTGCAGCCTTCATCACAAGAGATCCACCAGCTCCCTGCTGTGCTGTCAGTTAATCGCTCTCCAAGTGGCAACAAGTGGAATCCCCGGAGTCCTGTGTGAGATTTCTCTGTTCAGTGACTGCCTGCTATAACACAGTCTGTGGAAGTTTCCACTTCATCCTGGTTCTCGTTCTCTCATCATCCAGTTTAACTCATTCTTCACTATTGTCGTCTGCTGCAGTTTCACAGTGCTTCAAGTGTTATCTTCACAACTTGCAAGTATTCCATTCAGTATTGTATTTTCATTGTTGCTGCAATCAAGGACAATTCTTCACAGCCTTCCAGTTTAACCTTCAAGCTTCAGTACAAGTCTCTACAGTTATTCATTTATGTCTACAATATCCAGTTAACACTCCTTACAGTTTGGCACCAATCATTACTTCATTTGGACAAATCTTTAATTCACGAGCCTGTTTAAACTCAGTTGTATGAACATTTCTTCAATGCATCTTTAAGACTGTTCCTGCTTATCATTATACCATTCATTGCAATACGTCAGTATACAGATGGTGGCTAATAACTGTCATTTAACTCCTTACTGGAATTGTTGCCTTTAATAAATATATGAAACAGAACTTTCTTCGTCCTCCCTTTTTTCATCATACTCAAGCACCTACACCTTCGGTTGGTCCAGGGTTAAGGGATTCACAAAAACACTCAGCCCTGACACATCTGAAGCATATTAAGGAGTATGAGAGGTGGCTGAAGCAGGTATATATATATAGGGGCATACCTGAGGGGGTTTTGAGACTGGCATATATAAAGGGGCATGACTAAGGGGGCTATGAGGTACATAAAAGATTATGAATGAGGTGTCTCTGAGGATGGCATAGAATGTCATGACTGAAGGGGATGTTTGGCATGTACAGAGGCATGAGGGGCTCTGGGTTGACATAAATGGAGGGACTATGAGACGTATAAGGGCATGAGTGGGGTCGAGGCATGTAAAGGGGCATGAAGGGGCTAAGGAATACTGGTCTTTAGTCTTGTAGACAAATGTAGTACTCTGTAGATGATAGCTGGCCAACCTGTGGCTCCCCAGCTGTACAAATTCCAGTCTTAGCTGAGCTACAGTATGAACAGCATATCATATTGAAGTATTTTGTTCCTGAGAAGCAGCTTTACCTCTTGAAATCAGGCCCATCTCTTCTGTGGGGTTGGAATAAAACCCACAAAGATGAGATCACAGAAAAGGGAACAAAAAGGAGGGGTGGGGACAGTGTCAAGCGTCCAGCACCCAGCTCTCCTTCCAGGCCTGCTCTGCGCCCAGCGACCAGCTCTCCTTTCATGCCCGCTCTCTGCCCAGCACATCTTTGTGTGCATATAAACAGCATCTCCCAGTGTGTGGACGCGTCTCCTCTGGTCTCTGGGTGAGTACATCAGCTGCCAGGACCCTGAAGGGACCAATCAGCGGCTTTTGCAATTACCGGGTCGAAAAACCCGGGTAAGAGCTGTTTCCACTGCGGTGTTACCAGGTTTTACCCACTAAAAACCCTGCTCAATAGCCGGGGAAAAAATTCTGGGTCAATAAACCCGGGATTTTTTCCTTGAAGCCGCTTCCACTGAGCCACATCCCAGGTAGACATGGCAATTACCCAGGTTATTTAGGCAGTGGAAACGGGGTACAAGTCTGCTGTGTGTGTGTCTGTGGATCTGAGTGCTCAATTGTCGTACCAGAAATGGAATAATTAAGTGGCTTACCATGATCATTGGGCCTGCACTGTACTGTATTACAAAAACGGCAATTTGTTTGGGGCAGACTATGGGCCTAATTCAGACCTGACTTCTGTACTGCAAATTACACTATCCTGCGATCAGATAGTCGCCGCCGAGGGGGAGTGAAACTCCGCCCCGTGCAAGTGAGCAATTGCATTTGTGGGCTGTGCGAAAATTCCCCTCAGTCAGCGGACAGCTGCAAAACTGTTCACATCACACTCACCATCGAATGTTTTTCCCATTCTGTGCAGTGTATGCAGTCTAGCTCAATACTACTCCAGTGCGACGAAATCAGGCTGATCGGGGCCGAAGGTGATGTCACATACCCTCCCTGAAAACGATTGGGAATGCCTGCGTTTTTCCTGACACTCCCAGAAAACGGTAAATTGCCACCCATAAACGTCCTCTTCCTGTCAATCACCTTGCGAACGCCCGTATGATCGAAATTATCGCACCATCTTGTCGTTTGGCGATGCGCCTGCACATTGCAGTGTATACACATGCGCAGTATTTCGATAATCACCCGCTGTGCGAAAGCGCACAGCAACGATCAGGTCTGAATCGGACCCTATAGCTTGTTACATGCTAATTATGCATCCTTCATGGGTTGGCGACGATCGCTCTAAAAATTAAACATTTGGAAACTCCCTCCAGAAATCCTGCGTTTGCCCTTGTTTTACACTTCCGTTTTGCAAGTGTTTCAATATTCTTGTATTTTACACAAATGTGAGTTTGCAGACCTATGCCAAACTGCGATGTTATTGTTAGAGAGTGGGCTTATAACTGGCTACCCTTCCATGAAATAGTACTTACTGTATACTATCTTTTATTTATGGAAGATTTGTGACCTTTACCATTTACTGTGTTGACAGAGGCATATACACACCTGGATTTTGCTTTTGCGCTCTTTGCGATTGATTGAATGAAATTGTCTTTGGGCAAATTTCTGGAGGACTCCCACTCCTGGAAAACTGGCAACTATGTTCATTGTACTTTGTTTATAAACAATCTGTATCACTGAAGAATAATGGACTTAATGTTTGAGAATTAGCAAACAGATGTGCAGAAACAATTTCTTCTCTGAGATAATTGCAGATATGCTCAGAGAACTGTCAAATGTTTTGCTTTTATATAAAAGTGTTATAATTTCCAGATAAACAATGAGTTGGTACGTAACTTCTGGCTCAGTTTATTTATTGATACTGAAGCAGGAAGAGTATAAATTAATTTTTACACATAGCTTCTTCATATTGATTATTTTGTTCTTGTTGAATAAACAGCAAATTAAAATCAGTTACAATATATTTGTCATCTAAAATTTTGGGGGTAATTCAGATCTGATCGCAGCAGCAAATTTATTAGCTAACGGGTAAAACCATGTGCGCTGCAGGTGGGGCAGATATACAGTAACATTTGCAGAGAGAGTTAGATTTAGGTGGGTTATATTGTTTCTGTGCAGGGTAAATACTGGCTGCTTTATTTTTGCACTGCAATTTAGATTTCAGATTGAACACCCCCCCCACCCAAATCTAACTCTCTCTGCACATGTTATATCTGCCTCCCCTGCAGTGCACATAGGGGGTCATTCCGAGTTGATCGCTAGCTGCCGTTGTTCGCTGCGTAGCGATCAGTGAAAAAAATGGCTAATCTGTGCATGCGTATGCATGGCAATGTGCACGCGCGTAATACAGGTACAAAGTCCTTTTGTGGTTTTGCACTGGTTCTAGCGCCGATTCCAATCGCACAGCCAAACGCAAGGAGATTGACAGGAAGTGGAAGTTTCTGGGTGGCAACTGACCATTTTCTGGGAGTGTTTGGAAAACGCAGGCGTGGCTGGGCGGGTATCTGATGTAATTACCGTGACACTCGTCGCAGCAATCATTGCACAGAATAAGTAACTACAGGGCTGGTCTTGTTCTGCACAAAATGTGTTTGCTGCCGCGTGCGTGGCTGCACAGGCGATCACACTCCTGCAAAACAAAAATACACTCCCCCGTGGGCGGCGACTATGCATATGCATGGCTGCTAAAAGTAGCTAGCGAGCGATCAACTCGGAATGACCCCCATGATTTTGCCCAACTGCTAACAAATTTGCTGCTGCGATCAGATCTGAATTAGGCCCTAAATACATTTTAGAACGTTGTGATGACTAAATAATTTTTAATTGTGTCCTGATATATAAAAAACACAAGACTGTATGTATATAAACTCCAATTAGAAAGCATCTTCAAACCTCTACCAATGGTAATCCAGAGAATATTATATTACCAGTTTGAAATCTAAAGTATGCTATTGTCTGTTTTTTATTTATGAACATTGGGCCTTATTCAGGTTGGCATGCTAATGTGGTGCAATCGCATTGGGATGGTGTTTGCAGCAGTGCACACGCGCAGGTCCCAATCTGTATGTGCACGGGGCAGCCAATGTGATCGCATTGCATTGATGTGAACGCCTCTGCCTGACTGACAAGTAGAGCCGTTCGCAGGGCAGTCGGGGACAGCGACATGGCATTGCGGGGACGGTGATGCGACGTTGAGTGGGCGGGGCATTCAAGATGGGGGCAGGTTCGGGGTGGCCACGTGACGTCACGCGCGGCCAATGTGACCTGAAAAGTGGACGCTCTGCGTCTGCATTTGCAGCCTGGCTGCGGAGGCAGGGGGCATTGCCGCCGGGCATTTGCATGCTGGGAGACCTTGCCCTGTGCTCGGTGGCCCCCAGCATGTGATCGCAGGCAGTTGCAGTTTTGCTAAAACAGTAAAACTGCAACTGCGGCTGAATCAGGTCCTTTGTCTTGTCTTGTATATACATGTGACTCCAATGCACAGGCTCAAAGTTGCTAGGTACATACGTCACCTATGTGCCCGTGGAAGAACCGGCAGACTTTGTTTACCAGTTATAGACGGCTAAGATGAAAATACTTTGCAATAACATGACAGAGAACGCAGAGTTAGAAGGTGCTGGTGCTCTCTCATGTGCAAGGGACTCCAACACAGCTCTTCTTCCACTTACATCGCTCACTCATTTTCAGGCTTTTAGGGAACATAAAATCATCTTTCTAATATTTCCTTTGTGCAAAATAGTCCAGCAGCAAATATGGTGTATTTTATTTCCAGTATTGGGTAATTTGCTGATTTCAATTGACTTATTATTAGTTATTATTCTACTACTTTAAAATGATTGAAATTAGAGAAAATATTAACATTCAGCTAAAAATATATTGATCAAAAGTATTATGGAAGCAGCTGAGTGATGCCCGGCCTACCTCGTGATACTAGCCCTGAGCGGTGGGAGTGGCCACTTATCACTACGCCGGCGGGACAGTCTCTGCAGTTCGTCACATGTGCAGTAGGACTGATAGCACAGATTTCAGGTTCAGATCTATAATTAAGAAACATAGATAATTAAAACATTATTTTACTTGTTTAAAAAAAACTTTTTTTTTAATATTTACTCCAAGAATAAAGCATTTTAATAATTTACTGTAGCTCTGTTATTACCATTGTGAGAGGGCAGTGCTGATACTTGTTACATAAGCTTCTCCATACAAACTTAGTTGTATAGCGCAATGGGATAACTCCCATTTAAGCCAACCATAGTGCGCTTCATAAATAGACCCCATATTTTTTTAACATCATTTTATTATTAAAAACAATGCCATCAAATCTCTTTGCATCAATATCAATATTATTGAAGTCACATCCTGTTGTACAGACAATATCAGAATATTCATGCTATTTTAATATATGACTTTTAATATATGAGAAATTCATTGTGCTGCTTTATATTATTCATTTATTTTTATTCAGAAGAAAATCATTTGTCATGAAAGCTGTGTCATACCTGCATGTATAATGCACATTGACAAAAGGTTTGAATTGTAAACAGTTACCATGTTGTGGACAACATACCTAATCTTCTCTCTACATGTTGCAGGCTGGACGTAGTAATTGTATACCATGGACTTGTTTCCAGTTTCTTGGCAACTAAAGGTGTCAGCCTACAGTATTAGCAGGTGTATGTATTTTGTGCTAAAGGAATAAGTGCATAGTAGTATCTAGCAATGCGCAGAACAGACATCACTTGAAGCTTCGTCTGGCCTTTCACTGAGCCATAGCTGCATAAAGACTATATGATTCTCCTTCAGTGGCCGCCGCCGGCAATAGATGACTGTGACTGCGGAGTACAGAGGCTAGTCAGCATCCTCAGGTCATGCCCTACCTGGCCCACACAGCAAACCTTCAACTTGCAGGATTCTTTTTTGCTACAGTGGGCTGGGTTTTAGGCTCCATTACCACAGGCCTTGTGCAATGGAGAGTATGGTATGTGGCCAACACCACCATAATTACTTCTGGCATTGCTTGGATAGGCATCTGGCGGACTTGCTTCTTCAGTCATGTTTTGGTGTCTCCAAACCTGGAAACCATGTACTGCCAAGAATTCAGCGTGACGGACTCCTTTATACCACGGGAAATATTTGTGGCACAAGGCCTCATGTTAGTGTCCATGATCCTTGGGGCAATGGGGAAAGCTGCTTGTGCCTATGGACTAAAGAATATTTATCAGGGGCTAAGCCATGTATCCATCATCCCTTATTGGCTTACAGCAGGTGGATTTTTATATGTACTCTCCAGCATCTCCATTCTTATATCTGTGGCCTGGAACATGAACTCAGTTGTCAGTAATAGCACTATAGCCTTTCCGAGTACATTCAGCATGCCGTCCAGTCCTCAGAAGCAGGAGGTTGGGGCTGGCATTTCCCTGGGAATTGTCTCTGCCATTGTGCTTTTCATAAGTGGGATCTTCTTCTTTTGCTACAAGCTACCTCCGTTCCTTGACAACAGAATACATCCTATAAATTGGGAGGATCCCTTGTTATCTGACAGCCTCAGTGTGACCTCAGGGATCACAGGAATGTCTGGAAGTTTAGTCTCAATGACAAGTTCTATAAGCGCATCATCAAACTGTGAAGGGATCCAGAATGAGGCCTTTGTCTGGGAGACAGAGGAAAACCTATGACCTTATTCCTAATAATGTATGTCTTACACCCTTGTTCGATGCAAAAAAAAAAAATTGAACGCCTAGTTATGGTTGCAGATATTTGTATTTTAATTGCAGACAAAAAATAAAGGAGGTAAGCAATGGAATTGTATTTATTATAAATTATTCTATTTATTATATGATATACTATATTGCTTATACGAAGTAGAATATTTAATGTTAATCTACCTGGAGATATTCTGTATAATAGGGTGGTCTTCAGTTCGCCGGCTGTCGGGATCCCGGCGCACAGTGTACCGGCGCCGGAATCCCGACACTTTTTCTCCCTCTTGGGGGTCCACCATCCCCCCGGAGGGAGAACCGTGCCCGCAGCGTGGCGATCGCAGCGAGCCCGCAAGGGTCTCATTTGCGCTCACCCAGCTGTCGGTATGCCGGTGGTCGGGATTTCTGCGCCGGTATGCTGGTCGCCGGGAGCCCAGCCGCCGGCATACCCTACTACACCCGTATAATATACAGAACATTCTATATGACACTGCTGCTCACACCTGGAGAGATATTCGGGTTCTGCTAGTGTGTATTAACAATGGGATAAAAAGATGACACAGCAGTACATTGTGAATAACTAAAAAGAGTATGGAAGTCTTAGTTCAACAATTCCCCTGTTAATAGGACCCATGAATAATTTCATTTTATAATGTCTAATATTTTTTTCTAATTAGTAGTGACTGCATTACTAAGCTCTGATATACTGCAAAATAATGCTATTGATTTGCTTTTAAAAATATGTAAATCGCTGTGCAGCAAAGGAAAAACACAGTTACAGTAGCATAGTGGTTAGTATTATTGACTCACTGTCCTGAGGCATGTTCAATTCCTCTGATCTGTGTGGAGCTTGTATGTGCTCTCCAAGTTTGAGAGGGGAGTGTCCAAAGTGAAATTTAAATGGCTGTGCACATATACTTTTGTCAGGTATTTGTGGGCTACATGGAAAAGCAGCCAGTAGTTACCTTGCGTGTAAAATAAAATAAAGCAAATGTATTTGTACCCCTTACAGTGCAATATGGTTTGTCAGGAGGCAAGGTTTCTTGCTTTTTTTGCTTAGCTCCCAGAGTTACTCCCTATGTGTGCAGTATGTAATAGAGGTCATTTACAAACCGCAAAATGGCAGCAGTTTACAAACTGCAAAATGGTAGCAGCACAGAGAAAATGTAACTTTGCTGTCTGCCTTGACTTTCACAAGCACACTTTCTGGCAAGATGCATAGGGTTTTTTCATGATTGCAATGAGCACAATAGACAGAAGGGAGGAGTCGGATGGAGTGGGTGCATTCGCAGTACACTAGAGATAAGACAATGCTCATACTATACAGCAGTGCAGATACTTTATTTCTATTTTGTGGAGCTAGATTACTGTACGGAAAGACCATTTTAAGATGCATTTTTTGCCCTGCATTGATATTCCCACTCTGAAAAAAAAGCAATCCAAAACCACCCCAAAATAACAGAGGGGATATGAGTGTTCCCCTCATCTCAAAGGCACCAACCACATGTAGAATAGAGGTGGGTTATTCTGAACCCTCCTGAGCTGTGGTGTCTGGAGTAATTATTAAGACTCAGACTCCTGGAGTAGGCAACTTTGCAATTTAAAGCAATTTACACTCAATTTACACGACTCATATTTATCCGGGATTCGGTCTCTAGGTTGACAGTAACTAGGTCGACAGTATCTAGGTCGACCACTATTGGTCGACAGTAACTAGGTCAACAGGGTTTCTAGGTCAACAGGTTCTAGGTTGACAGGTCAAAAGATCGACATGAGTTTTTCACAATATTTTTCTTTTTTTGAACCTTTTCATTCTCAACGATCCACGTGGACTACGATTGGACGGTAATCTGTGCCGAGCGAAGCGGTAGCGGAGCAGGCACCTTGCCCAAAGCATGGCAAGCGAAGCAAGCCATGCGAGGGGACACGGTGCACTAATTGGGGTTCCCGGTCACTCTACGAAGAAAATGAGACAAAAAAAACATAAAAAACTCATATCGACCTTTTGACTTGTCGACCTAGACCATGTCGACCTAAAGACCCTGTCAACCTAGTTGCTGTCGACCAATAGTGGTCGACCTAGGCACTGTCGACCTAGTTACTATATACCTTCCATACCACACCCGTGGTCAGGGGAGGCAGAGTGTCGCCTCTCATACTCCAGTACACTCCAGAGTTTTGACTATACAAATGATAAGAATACAAAGAAGATATTTACAACTTATATTATCATCTTTGTATTATTCTAATCATTTTTATAATCAAAACTCATCACCAAATCATATATGTGTGTGTAAATCTGGCTCTGATTGTAGGCAGTGCCTCCCCAGACATTGACCTCACTGTTGTAACCACCACTGCAAACTACACTGCTCAAAAAAATAAAGGGAACACTTAAACAACACAATGTAACTCCAAGTCAATCACACTTCTGTGAAATCAAACTGTCCACTTAGGAAGCAACACTGATTGACATTCAATTTCACATGCTGTTGTGCACATGGAATAGACAACAGGTGGAAATTATAGGCAATTAGCAAGACACCCCCAATAAAGGAGTTGTTCTGCAGGTGGTGACCACAGACCACTTCTCAGCTCCTATGCTTTCTGGCTGATGTTTTGGTCACTTTTGAAAGCTGGCGGTGCTTTCACTCTAGTGGTAGCATGAGACGGAGTCTACAACCCACACAAGTGGCTCAGGTAGTGCAGCTCATCCAGGATGGCACATCAATGCGAGCTGTGGAAAGAAAGTTTGCTGTGTCTGTCAGCGTAGTGTCCAGAGCATGGAGGCGCTACCAGGAGACAGGCCAGTACATCAGGAGATGTGGATGAGGCCGTAGGAGGGCAATAAGCCAGCAGCAGGACAGCTACCTCCGCCTTTGTGCAAGGAGGAACAGGAGTAGCACTGCCAGAGCCCTGCAAAATGACCTCCAGCAAGCCACAAATGTGCATGTGTCTACTCAAATGATCAGAAACAGACTCCATGAGGGTCGTATGAGGGCCCGACGTCCACAGGTGGGAGTTGTGCTTACAGCCCAACACCGTGAAGGACGTTTGGCATTTGCCAGTGAACACCAAGATTGGCAAATTCGCCACTGGCGCCCTGTGCTCTTCACAGATGAAAGCAGGTTCTCACTGAGCACATGTGACAGACGTGACAGAGTCTGGAGACGCCAAGGAGAACGTTCTGCTGCCTGCAACATCCTCCAGCATGACCGGTTTGGCAGTGGGTCAGTAATGGTGTGGGGTGGCATTTCTTTGGGGGGCCGCACAGCCCTCCATGTGCTCACCAGAGGTAGCCTGACTGCCATTAGGAACCGAGATGAGATCCTCAGACCCCTTGTGAGACCATATGCTGGTGCGGTTGGCCCTGGGTTCCTCCTAATGCAAGACAATGCTAGACCTCATGTGGCTGGAATGTGTCAGCAGTTCCTGCAAGACGAAGGCATTGATGCTATGGACTGGCCCGCCCGCTCCCCAGACCTGAATCCAATTGAGCACATCTGGGACATCATGTCTCGCTCCATCCACCAACGCCACGTTGCACCACAGACTGTCCAGGAGTTGGCGGATGCTTTAGTCCAGGTCTGGGAGGAGATCCCTCAGGAGACCATCTGCCACCTCATCAGGAGCATGCCCAGGCATTGTAGGGAGGTCATACAGGCAAGTGGAGGCCACACACACACTACTGAGCCTCATTTTGACTTGTTTTAAGGACATTACATACAAAGTTGGATCAGCCTGTAGTGTGTTTTTCCACTTTAATTTTGAGTGTGACTCCAAATCCAGACCTCCATGGGTTAATAAATTTGATTTCCATTGATAATTTTTGTGTGATTTTGTTGTCAGCACATTCAACTATGTAAAGAACAAGGTATTTAATAAGAATATTTCATTCATTCAGATCTAGGATGTGTTGTTTAAGTGTTCCCTTTTATTTTTTTGAGCAGTGTATTAAACATTAATATGTGCTGGCTTTAAGAAGATGGGAGGGAGACAATCGGTACAAAGTAACACATGGGGTCGGAAGTAATGACGCCCAAGTTCATCGGCCGCATGGGATGCCGGCCGAACTGGGACTTTTTTTAAAGGGGCAATCAGAGGTTAAAGTGAGCCGGAACGGGGCGGAACTGCGTTCCATCAGTTCCATTTGGAGACAGAACCAGTTCTGCCTCCTCCGGCTCACCTAACTTACGATGTCAGCCGGCGGCGCAGGGAGATGCTGGGCACCCGCTGAGGCTTTATTTCCAGCGGGCGCCCGGCTTCCTCTTCACAGCAACTTCCGGCTTTTGCAGTGTGCGGTGCGCTATGGGAGAGACGTCATGACATCTCTCCCATAGTTCCGAGGAGCAGTGGGCGGCAAGGAAGAAGGACGTCAGCGGTCGGATGCAGGAGCGGGACTTAAGGTGAGTACATTGTGCTTGTTTTTTTTGTGTATAAGCGGCACTACTAAAGGGGGCATAGCTACAAGGGGCATAACTAAAGGAGACATACCTACAAGGGGCACTACTAAAGGGGGCATAGCTACAAGGGGCATAACTAAAGAGGGCATACCTACAAGGGGCAGTACTAAAGGGGGCATAGCTACAAGGGGCATAACTAAAGGGGGCATACCTACAAGGAGCATAACTAAAGGGGGCATACCTACAAGGAGCATAACTAAAGGGGGCATACCTACAAGGGGCACTACTAAAGGGGGCATAGCTACAAGGGGCACTGCTAAAGGGGGCATAGCTACAAGGGGCACTACTAAAAGGGCATACCTACAAGGAGCATAACTAAAGGGGGCATACCTAAAGGGGCCATAACTACTGGGGGCATATCTACGGGGGGGCAAAACTAAAGGGTGTATATCTACAGGGGGCAAAACTAAAGGGGGCATATATACAGGAAGCAAAACTAAAGGGGCCATAACTACTGGGGGCATATCTACAGGGAGCATATCTACAGGGGGAAAAATTAAAGGGGGCATATCTACAAGGAATAAAACTAAAGGGAGCATATCTAAAGGGGTCATGACTACTGGGGGCATATTTTCAGCAGCAAAACTAAAGTTGACATATCTACTGGGGGCACTACTAAAGGGGGCATACCTACAAGGAGCATAACTAAAGGGGCCATAACTACAGGGGCCATATCTACAGGGGCCAAAACTAAAGGTGGCATATCTGCTGGGGGCAAACTAAGGGGGGCATATCTACAAGGGGCATATCTACTGGGGACATAACTAAAGGGCACATATCTACAAGGGGCATATCTACAGTGGCAAAACTTATGGGGGCATATCAACTGGGGGCATAGCTACTGGGGGCATATCTACAGGGGGCAAAACTAAAGGGTGCATATCTGCTGGGGGCAAACTAAAGGGCATATCTACAAGGGGCATATCTACTGGGGACATAACTAAAGGGGGCATATCTACAAGGGGCATAACTAAGGGGACATATCTAGAAGGAGCAAAACTTAAGGGGGCATATCTACAGGGGGCAAAACTAAAGGGGTCATATCTGCTGGGAGCATAACTAAATGGGGCATATCTACTGGGGACAATACTACATGGGGGCATTACTACATGGGGCACTACTAATGAGGGCATTGCATAAGGTCCACTTCATAAGGGGCATCACTTCTTGGGACATAAGGGGCACTGCATAAGGGGCACCAATACTATGGGCTCTACAAAAGCGGCACTACCACTGTGGGCACTACCACTACAGTGGGCATTGCATAAGGGGCACTACTACTGTGGGCATTATGTGTATTTGGGGTGTTACTACTGTGGGCTTTCTGTATAAGGAGCACTAATGTGTGTCATAACATGAATAAGGCACACTACTATGTGGTGTAATGTGAATAGGATTGTGCTACTGTGTGGCGTAATTTGAATTGGGTATACTACTGGGTGACCACACCCCTTTCTTTTTGAGACCACGCCCCTTTGTGTGGTGTGCACCGCAGGCGCACGGGCGGTGGGGGGGATGTGAGTTCCACCACCTCCCTAGGACCACTTTAAGCACTGGGGGCAATCACTTTCAAGGCATGGTTTTGCCGTGTGAGGGCCCCTTTAAAAAAAAGTCCAAATTCGTCCAGCATCCTGCACAGCTGGCAAACTCGGGCGTCATTACATTCGGCCCAAGGTTGAAATTCCACTTTAAAAAGAAAGGTCTAGCTCACTAACGAGATAACAATTAAAATATCTTTCAAAAAGATACTTTCAAATAAAACAATTATAACTAGAGTTTCAGTGCTTTCCCCTCCAAAAAATAAGGAAATGTAAAGAATAAGAAACAAACCCTACTTACTTCCCTCTATGTGTAACCTATGTCAGCACATGGTACTCACCTGTTGATATACTTAATACCCCTTAATTAATATATGACAGCGTGCCCAGGCAAGTGTCTGATTGCTAGCAGGCTGCCTCATTCTGAAGCAGCTACTCTACACCAGTGATATTTGTATACCAGCATACAGTACATACTAACAAATATTAGCCCTAGAACCATTATTGATTTAAGCAACCATGTAAACTTCTATAGAAAAAAAATATTACAATTTCTAAATCAAAGCCAAAATTGAATATCCCCCAAGACTTGCTATAGAAATAGTGGCCTCCAGTGAGTCTAGCTCATTACAGTCACTCCCCTGGGTGTTAGGTAAATGCGCATACCTGTATTGTATTACATATAAATGCTGCTCCGGGCATTAAACACATATTTTCCATTGTACTTAGTACTGAATGTTCTTAGTGTCTAAAGTGTGATCCTGCACTTTGGTTTGTATCTTAAACTTGTATCCAGGCACCAGACTCAGGGATAAAAGTGTAGCATTTCACACCATAAGTGCTGTAGTGTAGACCAATTAAAGCTGCAATTAGTACAGGTTGAGTATCCCATATCCAAATATTCCGAAATACGGAATATTCCGAAATACAGACTTTTTTGAGTGAGACTGAGATAGTGAAACCTTTGTTTTTTGATGACTCAATGTACACAAACTTTGTTTAATACACAAAGTTATTAAAAATATTGTATTAAATGACCTTCAAGCTGTGTTTATAAGGTGTATATGAAACATAAATGAATTGTGTGAATGTACACACACTTTGTTTAATGTACAAAGTTATAAAAAATATTGGCTAAAATGACCTTCAGGCTGTGTGTATAAGGTGTATATGAAACATAAATGCATTCTGTGCTTAGACTTGGGTCCCATCTCCATGACATCTCATTATGGTATGCAATTATTCCAAAATACGGAAAAATCCGATATCCAAAATACCTCTGGTCCCAAGCATTTTGGATAAGGGAGACTCAACCTGTAATAATAATAATAAGTGCTAAATGTTATATACGCTATCATGTATGCACCCTACACAGCAACAATGTATCTATTTATCCCAAACTCTTCTGCCCTTAGCAGTACATTTGCATTGTATGTGACATTCTGCACTAGTGTGGGTACTGTCTGGCATGTTCTGTATGAATCTGCTGCTAAACAGGAAATTCCTCTGACTGCTTACAGACTTTATAATAGAGAAAACATGTGAGAAAACTGTGCATAAAGGCTCTTATTGTTTTAAGCATTTTTATTGTAAAATATTAAACATGTGGGAAATAAATATTGCATAATTTATGACTTATTATATAGCGTATTATATGCCTCTACAGATAACATAGACAAAGCTGCAATTATTGACATCCTATAATTTGCTGAAAACAAAACCAATCTGGCATCATAAAGCAGAATGTAATACTTTTATCCTAAATTTCATGGTATAACTAGTAAATCCAAGAATAGTAATTGGTTTCCTATGCTCATTTTAATTCAGACTCCTAAGTGGAATGGAATTGTGAGAGGATAAACACACTTCCACCCGCTAGCAGAAAAAATCCACCCACCCAGCCAGTATACATTGCATCGCCAAATTCCCCACGGGGAACACCTTTAGGGATATTGTGATCCCAAAATTTTAACAATGTATCATAAGCAAAGTAGGATACAGAGAAGAAAGTCAGTGCGCCCGCCGCTGCAAACAGGACTCCTCCAAGGACAGCTAGCATCTTTCTGACATGTCTATCTGTGTTGTCAAGACATTTCACACAAGTCAGTGCTGGTACGGAGGCTGTAAATCCCAAGGCCCCAATAAATACTGACAGGCAAACAAGGACACGACCCATTCGGACTTGAAGCGGAAGACGGAGAGGAATCTGGTATTCTTGACATACAGTTAAACCCAGATCTTGAACAACACATGTTTCCCACAAACCAAGCAGGTAGTTTTCATTGACCAGTAGGCCTGATGAAAAAGTCAACCAACGAGGAATGAATAAGGCCACCAAGCAGCACACATAACCAATGAGCGAGAGGAACAGGCCTGCAAGTTCAGCAAAGCAGAGCACTGCCTCCATTTTACCTCCTGGTCACTCTTGATTGCCCGTCTATATTTGGAAGAAGGAGCTTTAAGCAAAAGACTGCTTCCTTGCAGGGAGCTAGCTTTGAAATACCAGTCGGTAGGCAGCTTTGAATAAATCAATGCTTTTTAGTTTGCTTGTGAGAGACTATTGTTCTTTCTAAATCCATTCTAATTATAGGTCGGTAGTTTAGAAAAAATTAAAAAGCAGCCAGTGAAAATGTGTTGTATTCTTCTGAAAAAGATCATAGGATCAGATTAAATGATCTTCCCACTTGGCTTAAAAGAGAAAGAAACAATCTGGGATTTGAGAATGTTTTTTGAAGAGTAATCCTTCACGTACTAGACGGTAGTTTTCACTACAATAACTGTTATGTGCAGTCAGCTTACAGGCAGAGCAGTTTGTATGACTCAGGGAAGGCACCATCACAACAGTTCCTTTTTTTAAACACAAAGTTATTTTATATATATCTGGCTGACAAGCTCAAAGGTCTTGACAAAGGTCCTAAGGGGACGAAATGTCGACAATGCACCATTTTCCTGTTGGCATGTAACAATTGAATGTACACTTCTTCAAGCCAGCCTGGTGAGGGGTGGTCTTCAGGTTGCTGACTGTCAGGATCCAGGCGCACAGTATACCGGCGCCGGAATCCCGACAGCCGGCATACCGACATATATTCTCCCTCGTGAGGGTCCACGACCCCCCTGGATGGAGAATAAAGAGTGTGCCGCGGCACAGCGGTTGAAAAACGCTGATCTAATCTAATATACACCCCTCCCCTACTTAAGTGCTCTGGGCCCCCCCAAGGCTTAGTCCGGTCCTGTAGCTATCATACTTGCCTACCCTTCCGGAAGCTGCAGGAGGCTCCCAATGTTTCGGGTAGTCCCCCGCGGCCCCGGAAGGGTAGGAGACTCTCCCGCATAATCCCACCCACTTCCTAGGAAGCAGGCAGGATAAGGATAAAATAATACACTTTCAGCAAGCCGTATGAAGGGGCTTATTGCAACATTTAGCCCGTCCTCCTACCCGCAAATTGCTGTAATTTCCTCACCTGGGTATGGGGCCACACACACAGGCTGTACCCCCCTCCTCCCATCAAAGCATTAGCGATATATCGCATAGTGTGTACCCAACCGTACACATATATAGTCTTTGTTTAGAAAAGTAGTAATACATTAATAAATAAAACAAATCATTATTAATCGGAGAAAAATAATCTTCATGTATCTTTCTGTGTATTATTTTTTAATCGTATTTAGTTATTCTTTATCTTTTTGTTCTAATTACATGTTACACCATGTTCTCATTAATCTAAATATCAGTACACAATTTTGTGACAGTTCCACATCTGTTTTTGTGTGTGTGTGTGTGTGTGTGTGTGTGTGTGTGTGTGTGTGTGTGTGTGTGTGTGTGTGTGTGTGTGTGTTTTAAACAAGTTGAAAAGAGAAGTAACTTTGTGGTTTACAGATTCCTTGTTCCTGCAATGCTGAGTCCAGTGATGGTGAGGACAGATTTCTATTTCAATACTAACACATGTCATTCATAGAATACACAGGATTGTATGCATTGCTTTGCTGGACCATACCGCCTGCACTCTCTCAATCAAATGAAAGCTCTGTTTTAGACTCAACAACAAACAGACATACACTATTTTGTGGTGTAATGTGAATAACAGATTCTACTGTGCAGTGTAATGTGACTGCCGGACACTACTATGCTGTGTAATGTGACTATTGGACACTACTATGCGGTGTAATGTGACTATTGGACACTACTTTGTGGTATAATGTGAATAACAGATACCACTGTGCGGTGTAATGTGAATAAACGACACTACTTTGTGGTGTAATGTGACTAACGGACACTAATTTGTGGTATAATGTGAATACCGGACACTACTGTGCGGTGTAATGTGAATACCGGACACTACTGTGTGGTATAATGTGAATACCGGACACTACTATGCGGTGTAATGTGAATACCAGACACTACTGTGTGGTATAATGTGACTTATGGACACTACTGTGTGGTGTAATGTGACTTATGGACACTTCTGTGCAGTATAATGTTAAATTCTGTGATATAGTGTAGGAATGTAGAGTAAGGTAACAGCAATGTATGGGTGGTAAGTGAGTTCTCTCCTCCCATTAGCTAGTCGCTATACTCCTGCTCTGTGACCCTGGTCATCTGTGCTGTAGATGGGTACCTGACTTTACAGTATTTGAGATGCCAGTTTACAGCACAGCTAATCTGGATCACCTATCAGACCTATCGGCTGACCGGAGAAGAGAGGTCACCGATCACCGGGTAGATAAGTGTAAGAGGAGGTGGGTGGGGGTCACCTTAGAGGGGGGGGCAGTTAATTAGGTTATGGCATCTGTTCTGTACAATCTGAGCGTATACCCTGAGAGTTGTGGTAACTGGATTTGTAGGGCCAGAACTTTTTTGCAAAGCTCTGTCCCTATATGTGATAACTGATACATCCTTGTAATGTATTCAATTATTGCAGTCAAAGTTATCACATCCCATCCACATCTCGGATGCAGATTGACATAAATACGTCTCATAGTGCGAAGATGTAGAGTAGTAGTGATATAATGAAGAGATGTAGTGTGGGGAGGAAGTGCAATGATGTAGTATGCCACCACACACCCCTACCCACGCCAGAAGAAATTCTCTGTGATGCTAATAACACCCACTGCACGACACACAATAGGCTCATTATAAATTTCAGCTCCAGGCCCATGTGGACTCTAATCTGGCACTGAATTGATGGGCAGAGGACCTAATATTCTTTATATCAGGAGCAGTGGTTCTCAAACTGTGTGCCGTGGCACCCTGGGGTGCCTCGGAGCACTTGCAGGGTGCCCTGGGTTGTTGGTTCAGTACCAATTCAAATTATTTATGGTCAATGTAACAGGCAAAACCAGTGCTGGTGGCTGTCAGTCATAAAATATGTTGGCAAACAGAAGCAAATCTTGTCCCTCACCACACAGTTGAATTTAATGGTGCCCATACACTTGTGAGATAATCGGTGCTAACCTTCGATTTCGACCGCATCTGTGAGAGAAATCGAAGGATTGTATGCACATTATAGTTACCTTTCGATGCGATGCATGGGCACGCCGGTCAAATCTGAACGTCTCAAGACAGTATGTGCTGCACTTAATATTTATCGAATCACAGTGCGATCGCATGTGTTTTTAAAAACCCATGCTGTATATTGGACTGCGATGTGCGATGGGCACCCGCAGGGAGCGAATGGAGGCCGCTCCCACTCGGCGGTGACGTGCTCATCACATGATTACCATGCGATCTATTGCATGATCGCATGGTAATCACTTTGGCAGTTCCGGTGCGATTTCATCGCACCTGAACTGCCGGTGCAATGCCCCGCGATGTCGCGTCGCGGGGCATCGCACAAGTGTATGGGCATTATTAGGATGACATATAAACACAATTTACTTAATTTATTATTTATTTCAAAATTTCTCAATAAACTTTTGGCCTAGGGGTGCCATGAAAAAAAAATCTGATACTCTAGGGTGCCGTGATTCTAAAAAGTTTGGGAACCACTGACCTAGAGACTAATTTCTTATATCCCTGTTTCGGTATCTGAGTGTCAAGCAAGCACTGTTTCTGTATGTAAGCCTTTAAAGTTTATACATATACTGTGTGCTGTTCTAGAATAGGAAGGTATTATAGCACACTCTAGTGTACAAACAGCGCATAGCAGCCAGTAACACACTAATACTGTATCGCAAATGTGTTTACAGAAGTGGCAACTGATAGCACACTGTACAGGGTGTGCAATAAGTTTCCAGATGCACAAAAAATATTATATTTACAAAGTGAACATTAAATAAAGTATTTGCTAGAGGAGTGTATGCAAAGTCGCATTCACTCAAACTACCTGTTGAAGCAGCTGGACCAGTCCAAAACAGGTATGTCTTCTGCATGCTGGATGAAAGTCTCCATTGCAGCTTCTGGTAACTCAAAACAAATCCCATACATCTTGTGCTTGATGTGTGGGAACACAATGAAGTTGCAGGGGCCAAGTTTTGTACGGAGGATGATCAAGCTCCTGGATGCGTTTATTGGCCAGAAAATCTACCACTGTCCTGGACTTGTGGGCAGGTGTATTGCCATGATGGAGAAGGGCTTCCAGCACTTGCGGCAGGCATTGGTTGGCATACTAGTCCCCAGTGACTATGCGCTGTTGCACAAGTGGTACATGACCAGTCTTGGCTACAAAAACAGCCACCATATGCTTGGCCTGTGCTCACGTCAGAACTGGGCCGACTGTTGTTTGGTCTCGGAGTCAAAACTCTGGTTCGAAACTCTGATGGTCTCCCAAGCAGAGCTTGAGTGATCGCCAGTAAACCTGCCCAGCATGTTGCTGCACAAAGTCACTTGAGTTTCCTTCTGCTCTCGAGTCAGCCAATGGGCACCCATCGTGCAGAAACCTTGCTCAAGCCAAGCTTATCATGGAGTATCAAGAGGATGGATTCCAATGACATGCCTATCTCCTTCTTTATCTGGGCCATGGTCACCCTGGTGTCCACCTCAATTATGGTCCCCATGGCAGCAACTTTGCCTTGGTGATAGCGGACACAGGTCGGCCGCAGTGCTCGTAGTCTTCCAGGGACCGTATCCAGCGCCGAAATTCTGCAAACCACTCAAACACAGTTCAGGACGATGCTTACTCCCCAAAATCAACTTGCAGTTGGTCAAAACTGTCACAGACCACCCTTGTAGTCGTAGAAGTTTGTGAAGAGAGTGAACATGCTGACTTCTTTGATGTGCAGGGCTGCTTATCTATGGTTCTGTGCCTTGACATTTCACAAGAACTTTAGTTAGAGATTACAGTTCACAACCAGTCAAATTGTGTCTGCTCTACCTATTCACTGCACATCTGGAATTGCACACCCCTCACACTTCAAATTGTGTTTAGTTCAATTTGTACAAAAGTGCATATAATGTTCAGTATATTGCTACTGTAATATATTACAACTAGTTAAAAGCCCGTCAAAATGACGGACACCAGGGCCGGAGTATAGGTGGGGCGGTTGCTACTCACACATGAGTTGTCTGGTTTTTGGAACTCCTGCTGCATGGAGCCAGGGCTCTGTCATGCTGAGCAGGTGTGTGTGTGTGTGTGTGTGTGTGTGTGTGTGTGTGTGTGTGTGTGTGTGTGTGTGTGTTTGTATACTATATATCTGTAATGGGCAGGCTATAATGATGCTGCACTATATACACCAGTACTGCCATGTGTAAGCTCCCCAGTCCCTGCAAAGCTCCTGGCCAGTCTAGGGGTAGATAACACCAGTAGCCACCAGCAGCTGGCTGAAGAAGTCTGGGTATGGCCTGTGCAGGGTGTGGGAGGGGCACAGGACCCTGCTAGCATGTAGTATATATAAAGCAACTGAGCCGGTTATCTGCCTCCTCCTTACCTGCAGCCCATCACTGACCTCTCCTCCCAGTCACCACACTGCTCACCCAACACAGGTTCTCACCCCTTCCTGTCGGACTAATTCACCTTCTCCAAACCCCACTTCCCCCTACTCCTGCTGGTAAGTGGCTACACATGTCTCTGCTGTGAGCGCTGTGGGACCATCTGGTGGTTCTTGCATCCGTTTCCTAGTTGCTGCTGCTACTAGTTGCTGAATCCGGTATGGCAAGTAACATGGGTTGCAGCATAGTACTGAAAATGGAGGACAGGTTGCAGAGTATGCAGTATGTGGTGTAAGTATATATGGAGGAGGGGGGGTCAGCCTCCAGTGGCTGACGGCGGCACCACGGCTCTCTCCCCCAGCCCCCTCTCTCCATATGCAGTAAGTGTGAAACAGATCAGGATTATTAATATTAGCAGCAGCAGCAGCAGCAGGTATGGAGGATGTAACATCTCCCTGCAGTATCACTTTCACCTGTTACAGCTTGCAGCAACCAAAGGAGTCATTTGGTCTGTCAGGCGCCCTCTAGTGAACGCCGCTGCACATAACAGAGGTGAGTAACAGTATTAGCCTTTTATTATATAGGATATTTAATACTCGTGCCATGCTGAGATACATTACTTTTTCCAAAGCATATGTATTCAGGTGATTGGGGTACCAAAATTTACTAGCAGGTTGACACATTTGTGGTAACGCATCAATATATGAGCAATTCCGTATATTTAATTACCCTAGCTGTACACATTATAGTAATATAATAAAGTGCCAAGTGAGAATAGTGTCTTGAAGTCGTTAATATATTTTCCATAAAAATATATAATTAAATACACCTATAAAAGCAAAATACAAATTGAAGTTATAAGTTAAATTCAAAACATATTGGCCCCTCTTGCTGAAAGTAGTAAAACAATTAGCATTGCGGCTATATCACTTGAAGTCACAGACATCTATTTGAATTTCTTAATTGACACTAGTTTACTACAGAGAAAATTATTCCCACTGAATTTTTTGAAAACCTGCAAAAGATTTTCCTTTTAAAAGGTGTGTCTGCAGATGTGTCCATGCCTAATTGTGTGAACACACCCTTAATGTAAGTTTAATGTAAGTATATACAGACAATGGTGTTTCCTATTCTGCACTTCTAGAGACTTCAGGTGTACACCTGCACCAAATCAACCATTCAAAAAACCACAAGTAGTGATCACACAGCGCTGAGCTCTATTTGTATGGAAAAGAATACTTGTATCACATAGTGTGCGTCATAACTCTGATGAATGATCCAAACTGTCTTCATTTGTGCATATGGACTGACACTTACTTTAAATAAACTTGCCACACTCACATAAGGGTATCTTTTCCAGACAGCAGTCTGATCTATGGATGGCTGGAGATTCCCCCTTCTCCATGATCCCAATTGACTTTTAGCGGTGAATGCCGCCGTGCTCATATACCATGCAAAGGAATAGAGTATATGTCTGCAAACATACAATTTATTCACAATAGAACATTATATATATTTAAAAAGAGTAAAAAAACAGCAGTGACACAAAGTGATTCGTACCCTTAAGTTATTGAGGCTGTGCACTGTATCTGGGAACGTCCCGGGTGATCTCAGATCGATAGTTCAGCCACAGCCTCAGGCATAAGGAAATGTTTCCACATGTGGTTGGACCCACTGTCACTGCCACATCAACATGTTTCGGAGTACCTCCTCCTTTGTCAGGATGCTTGGCAGTGTGTCCTAATGGGTTTAATATACCTGACCTGGGGGCAGATGTATTAACCTGGAGAAGGCATAAGGAAGTGATAAACCAGTGATATGTGCAAGGTGATAAACACACAAGCCAATCAGATCCAATATGCAAATTGACAGTTAGGAGCTGACTGGTGCGTTTATCACCTTGCACTTATCACTGGTTTATCACTTCCTTATGCCTTCTCCTGGTTAATACATCTGCCCCCTTGTTCTTTGATTCATCAGCTACTGATTAGCAACAGGTGATACCTATTCTCACACACCCATACACACAGCATAGTAGTTCAAGGTTTCTTTCCAATTTATACAACAAGCTGTGGTTATAACCTGGTTGTAGCAATCTCAATTTTAAAATACAGCCATTTTTACATCAGTTAAAAGCTGGAATTTATACAACAAATGTAAAAAACAATTATAATGAGCAAGAGGTATTTATATAAAATTGTCTTACACAGATAAAAGATCCTTATTAAAACATATGTATATAAATTGTCCTATCTAACAATCATGGGACGTATAAACATACAATATTATAGCATCCAACCACGTGGTTCATTCATAATTACAGGGAAGATAAAGTGAAGAAAAAAAGATATACTGTATGAGTAGAAAATAGTTAAAACCATTACAAAAACCATTTTGTCTCAAATTCTTTGTTTAACCCGTCTGGTGTCAATGTCCTCATTTGAAAGATTGTTTTCAAATCCAACCTAGCAAGTCTTTTTTTCTGTGTCTTTAGTTCTCCAATTGGCTCCAACATTTTTAATCCCAGTGAAGGATTTAATATACTTAGGATCACAGTTTTGCATGTTTTTAAAATGTAAGGATACATTATGTTGGTCGTAAACTTTTCTGGTATTTCTTACATGCTCTGCAAGTCTATCTTTTAGTGCACGTGTAGTGCGACCTATATATTGTTTGCTGCACTGGCATTCTAAAAGTTACACTACATATTTACTATGACAAGTAATACAGCTGCTGATTTTCTCGATTTTACCTGTACTTCTAGAAATGTATTCTGTAACTTTTCTCTCTGTTTTACACACTTTACATATAGTAAAATCACGGCACCTCTGAAAACCTTGTGCTTAAGTGCAGGGCAGGTTCTAGAGCTTGTGGCGCCCAGGGTGAAAGTTTCCTTTGGCCTAATTTCTCTGTGTTATACCACTTTTCAATGAACTGTTTCATGCCCAAAGCCTGTGTCTCAAAGACTTTAATGTCTGTGCAGTTACGCTTCAGCCTTTAGAACCGACTGTTGGGTATACGTGAGATCCAATTAATGTGATGATTACTATTAGGGCCTATATATGAGTTGCAATAAGTGGGTTTAGTGTAGTTATTTGTGCAAATATGATTGCTCTCCACATAAATGGTCAAATAAAAAAATTGATGCTGGCATCACTCACTTGAAAGGTAAGTTAGATATTCCTATCATTTGTGTTCAGATGTTCACAAAATGAATTTAGCAAGGACCTATCGCTCTTCCATATAAAAAATAATATCATCAATATAGCAAATTTATAGCACTAGGTTGGCACCTATGCAGTGGTTTTCCCACACTGCTGAGTCCTCCCAATCCGCCATAAATAAATTCACATAACTAGGTGCCAATCAAGTGCCCATTGCCGTCCCAATACATTGCAAATAAAAATCGCCATCGTACCAGGAAAAAATATTTTTCAAGCTCATTGAAATACCTTCTATTATAAATTGTTTATACATTAGTGTATTATCACCCTTATCTAGATAAAACTTAACACCCTCTAATCCATGGTCATATTGTATGTTTGTTTATAAGGCTGCCACAATGGATGTTACTAATAAATAGCCTGGTTTCCAATTAATTTCCGATACCTTATTAATTACTGATACTGTATATTTCAAATAGGATTTTGTCTCAATCACCAATGGTTGGTCGAAATAACAAGATAGGTTAGAGGTGACAAAATGAATGCCTGCCACAATGGGGCATCCTGGTGACTTATCCAAACAGTTTTGCACTTTTGGGAGAACATATAATACCAGTGATGGTTCATTTATTCTTATGTATGCTGCTTCCTCCTCACTTATTATTCCATGTGATGTATATATCCCTAGGAACACTTCTACTTTCTTTCAGATGAACTCAATAATTTATTGTATGTATTTTTATCGGAGAGTTGACTGATGACTTCAGCATGATAGTCATCTCTATTTAATATGACCCCCCCCCCCTCCTCCTTCCATTCCCCCCCCCCCCCCCCCCCCATCCCCTTATCAGCGGGCTTCACCACTTTTTGGTGATTACTTTAAGATTCTTGATGGCTTTTCTCTGTTCTTTTGTTAAGTTTACCTTTTTGGAAGGCTTGAAATCTGTCTTCTCTAAAGCCTCTTTTACTAACTTTTCAACTGTACTGATGAAGCAGCCCTTTTTATGTTGAGGGGAAAATGTCGATTTGCTTTCTAAATATTTTCACTGAGGGGTCATATTCATTTTTCTCTTGGTCATTTGATTTTTCTTCAGCAAATAAATGTCTTTAATGTTAATCTCCTAATGAATATTTGAAGGTCTATAAATGACTCAAAATTATCTATTTTATTAGAGGGTGCAAATTGTAGGCCTAGTTCTAGAACCTCCTTTTCATCCTCTGTCAATATGTAATTACTTAGGTTATAAATCTTAATTTTACCTGAGCCATTCATACTATCCTCAGTATTGATCACTAATGTATTTTGGGTCTCCCCTTCTTTATTTTTAATCTCGTCCTGTTCCTTCTTATTTTATCTGTTGTAAACTCTTAATATACTCTAACTATTCTTGCCTGCCCCTGCTAGCCCAGTATTACTTAAATCATTGTTACTGTAACCCAAACAATAATTTTCCTTAAATTTACCAGTAAAAAAAAATGCTGACTTTAATATGCCAAAGAAAGCAAGAATAGAAAATAAGTATAAATATATATAAAATAAATAATAGAAGGACATTAAGCAATATTATTGTAAAACAATTGTAAAATACACAGGAATAATAGTAGAAACTGCTATAATCATGTACTTTGTGTGAGGGTGAAACACAAACTGATCTCCTCCTCATGACAATACCCCTTTCAGACATAAACCCTGGCAAATACATGGTTCCGACCCAGGTTTTACAACACTGGTCTAACACGGGTCCAAGTTCAGAGAACCCCTTTCACACTACACCACAGACCCAGGTTTTTCCCAGGTAGACCCCTTTCAAACATAAATCGTGTCTGCCCTGGCTTTCACTGTATTGACATTTAAAGGGGGCGCTGTTTTGGGTCACTTTAGTGAAGTCATGCAAACTGGGTGATGACTTGTGGGCTTGGGTAAGGGTGAAGACTCCATTGTTGTTATCATGGCTGACGAGGTACACATGTCTAGCCTGTAGTTCCTTATTTTACAGTGGTGCTTGAAAGTTTGTGAACCCTTCAGAATTTTCTCTATTTCTGCTGAAATTTGCCCTATAACTACCTCAGAATTTCACTCAAGTTCTAAAAGTAGATAAAGAGAACCCAAACAAAGAAATGAGACAAAAAAATTAGATGTGCTCATTTTTTTATTGTGAAAAATGATACAATATCACATATCTAGGAGTGACACAAGTATGTGAACCTTTACTTCCAGTATCTGGAATGACCCCCTTGTGCAGCAATAACCGCATGTAAACGTTTCCGGTAATTGCTGAACATCAGCTTGGAGGAATTTTACCCCATTCCTCTGTACAAAACAGTTTCAACTCTGTTATGTTGCTGGGTTTCCTCCAATGAACTGCTAGCTTCAGGTCCTCCCACAACAATTCGATTGGATTAAGGTCAGGAATTTGTCTTTACCATTACAAAACTTTCAATTTATTCTTCTTTAATCATTCTTTGGTCAAATGACTAGTGTGCTTTGGGTCGTTGTCTTGCTGCATTACCCACATTCTCATTCAGCTCATTTATAGATGTCCTAACATTTTCCTTTAGAATATTCTGGAATAATAAAAATTGTTGTGTCTCATCAATGTTGGCAAGTCTTCCTGGGCCAGATGCAGCAAAACAGTCCCAAATCATGATACCACCACCAACATGTTTCACAGGTGGTATGAGGTTTTTATGCTAAAATGCAGTGTTCTCCTTTCTCCGCACATAACACTTCTCATTTAAACCAAAAAGCTCTATTTTGGACTCATCTGTCCACAAAACATTATTCCAATAGACTTCTGACTTGTCCAGTTGATCTTTAGCAAACTGCAGACGAGCAGCATTGTTCTTTTTGGAGAGCAGCAGCTTTCTCCTTGCAATCCTGCCATGCACACCATTGTTGTTCAGAGTCCTCCTGATGGTGGACTCATTAACATTAAAACATTAGCTAACGTGAGAAGGGCTGTTAGTTGCTTAGAGGTTACCTTGGGTTCCTTTGTGACAATACAAACTATTTGACGCTTTGCACTTGGCATGATCTTTGTTGGTTGACCACTACTGGGGAGGGTAATAATGGTTTGGAATTTCCTCCATTTGTACACAATCTGTCTGACTGTTGATTAGATGAGTCCAAACTCTTTAGAGATGGTTTTGTAACCTCTTCCAGCCTGATGAGCATCAACAATTCTTCTTCTGAGGTCTTCAGAAATATCCTTTGTTCATGGCATGATACACTTCCACAAACATGTGTTGTGAACATCAGACTTTGATAGATCCCTGTTTTTTTTAAAAGACAGGTTGTCCACTCACACCTGATTGTCATCCCATAGATTTAAAATATCTAACTTTAATTTCACCTTCAAAATACCTCCTAAACCTAAAGGTTCACATACTTTTGCCACTCATAGATATGTGATAGTGGATAATTTTCCTTAATAAAAAAAATTAGCACGTTTAATTTTATGTCTCATTTGTTTGATTGGTTCTCTTTATCCACTTTTAGGACTTAGTGTGAAAATCTGAGGTAGTTTTAGGCCAAATTTCAGCAGAAATATAGAATATTCTGAAGGGTTCCCAAACTTTCAAGCACCACTTTTACTGGTAGTTTGATGCAGCTGCTGTGTTACATTGCACAGTGACACTTCAGGAGAAGGAAGCAATTATATTTGCGCCGAAGAGCCCTGATAATGGCAAGCATTTCATCTATGTTGAGGATTACCTAATGGTCATCTCTTACATTGTGGACTAGAGACCACAGGTGTGGTAAGACTTTCTGGGTGACTGGAGAAGAGTTTGAGGAAAACCAGTGTTTGGAACACCTCTGTATGTCACATGTAATTTTCAATACTTACCGGAACTACTCACCCCTGCTCTTACTAGACCAAGCATGTCCAAAGTCCGGCCCAGGGGCCAATTGCGGCCCGTGCTCACATTTCCACTGGCCCACAGCCCACTGGTGGATCCAGCAGGGGGCGATAAGGGCGATCGCCCCCCGTAACACACAGCTCCAGCACCAGCAGACCCTGCTGAATCTGTAGGCAGCCCCGGGCAGAGTACAAGCTGAGGGTAAGCTTCACCGCACTCAGTGCCGGGCTACTAGGCTAGCAGAGCAGAAGCTGCAGCAGCAGCATTGTCCTCTAACTCCTCCTCCCCGGGCAGCTAGTGCACGGAACCTCTGGGCTCCACCTCCCTTCACATGGCAGCATCAGAGGTGACAGGGCAGGCTCCGCAGCCCCTCTTTAGGGAAGTGAGGAAACTGCCCCCAGCTGCCACCATTTTGAAGAAGTTGGCCTTAAAACGCTATCAGCGCATCGGCTGTCCCCCGGCTCCCTAATCTGCCTGACCCGGCCAGCTCCACCTGCTGCCCCTGCAAGCAGAGATCACAGCATGCGGAGAGCAGCGCTGCCGCTTGCCAAGGAACCTCACTTCCTGGAGGAACAGCATCCAGCCACTAGCCACAATCTGCATAAAAAGTATTTTAGAATAATGCATGGCCTCATGATAAAAAAAAGATGTAAAGGGAATGGGGGGGGGGGGGGGGTGTTAATCATAATGTATATAAAAGGGGAAGGGGTGGGAAGAAATAGGCACCAAGCATATACTGTAGGCCTGTTGGCATAGGGGTGATTAACATAAAAAATATAAGGGGTACACAAGCTTATGTATTATGTATTGTTTGTGTATACACTACTATGGTATCTATACATTTATATGTATATACAAAGCCTGTGACAATGCCACACTGACCAACATCAAACCAGTGAACGTATCAATATCTATCTATCTATCTATCTATCTATCTATCTATCTATCTATCTATCTATCTATCTATCTATCTATCACTGTGGGGGCATATACAGTAATGTGTATCTGGCAACACTGCTGGGGGCATATAATGATTATCTGGCAGCACTGCACTGCTGGGGGCATATAATGTGTATCTGGCAGCACTGCTGGGGGAATAAAATGTGTATCTGGCAGCACTGCTAGGGGCATATAATGTGCATCTGGCAGCACTGCTGGGGGCATATAATGTGTATCTGGCAGCACTGGGGGCATTTGTGTATCTGGCAGCACTGGGGGCATTTGTGTATCTGGCAGCACTGCTGGGGACATATAATGTGTATCTGGCAGCACTGCTGTGGGCATATAATGTGTATCTGGCAGCACTGCTGGGGAAATATAATGTGTATCTGGCAGCACTGTGGGGAATATAATGTGTATCTGGCAGCACTGCTGGGGGGAATATAATGTGTATCTGGCAGCACTGCTGGGGCATATAATGTTTATCTGGCAGCACTGTGGGGGCATATAATGTGCATCTGGCAGCACTGCTGGGGGCATATAATGTGTATCTGGCAGCACTGCTGGGGGCATATAATGTGTATCTGGCAGCACTGCTGGGGGAATATAATGTGTATCTGGCAGCACTGGGCGCATTTGTGTATCTGGCAGCACTGGGGGCATTTGTGTATCTGGAAGCACTGCTGGGGGCATTTGTGTATCTGGCAGCACTGCTGGGGACATATAATGTGTATCTAGCAGCACTGCTGGGGGCATATAATGTGTATCTGACAGCACTGTGGGGGCATTTGTGTATCTGGCAGCACTGCTGGGGGCATATAATGTGTATTTGATACTGGGGCATTTGTGTATCTGGCAGCACTGGGGGAATCTGTGTATCTGGCAGCACTGCTGGGGGCATATAATGTGTATCTGGCACTGGGGGCATTTGAGTATCTGGCAGCACTGGGGGAATTTGTGTATCTGGCAGCACTGATGGGGGAATATAAATGCAGCACTAGGGGCATTCGTGTATCTGGGAGCACTGCTGAGGGCATATAATGTATATCTGGCAGCAGAGCCGGATTAAGGGGGGGGGCCCTGGGGGTACATACCCCAGGCCCCCTATTTTAAAAGGGCCCCCCGCTACCCACCACAGCGTTGCTGCGCTCCTGGCTCCCGGCTGCACTGCTAAATGCCACAAGCAGTGTACCTGAGCTCCAGCTGTCCCGGCTCCAGGCTTCCCACTGCCAATCGTCGGCGCCGCACGCAGGACAGCTGAGCAATGGATGTCCTGGCTCCCGGCTGCCTGTCCTGGCTCCACACTTCCAAACGCCGGCGCTGCATACAGGGTGGCTGTCATGGCTCCTGGCTGCCTGTCCCGGCTCCCCCTTGCCAAACGCCGGCGCTGTACGCAGGATAGCTGAGCGACTGCTATCCAATAACAGTAAGGCTGGCTGCATTTAAAGTTTAGGTATGTGTATATATACATATATATTATTATAGTGTGTGTATAAATGCATGTGTCTGTCTGTGTATACATATATATATATATATATATATATTGTATATATACTGTATATATTGGTGTATATGCATTTATATATGGACGTGTATGTGTGTATATATATATATATATATAAAATGATATCTGTGTATATAAAATTATATATATGTGTATGTATGTGTGTATATATATATACACACACACACACACACACACACACACACACACACACACACACACACACACACCGTGGATTCAGACCAGCACTGGCTCCTTTTATAAGTAGTTAAATGCTCCGGTGCCCTCCATGGATTAGATCCGATGTAGTGCAAAGGATGGCGGCGGTCTTGTAATAATGAATTAAGTTTTCACTCTATTAGTCAGGAGACGACATGGACGGGACGCTAACAGCGGATGCGATCAGGTAATTATGACATGCCCTGGTGTGGGTATATATTTGTTTATCCTTGTCACATTCTGTTATCTCCTGTTGAGCTAATAAAGTGAAAAATTAATTCATTATTACAAGACTCGGAGTGCCGCCATCCTTTGCACTATCTATCTATATATATATATATATATATATATATATATATACAGTATAATATAGACATATATGCGTGTGTATATATATATATATATTATACTTTGTGGTGATTAAAGAAATTATGGTTTTCATTTTAGCTCCTAGGGCCCCCCTGTCGTAAGTACCCCGGGCCCCCTGAAGCCTTAATCCAGCTCTGTCTGGCAGCACTGGGGGCATTTGTGTACAGTTTCTGGCAGCACTGCTGGGGGAATATAAATGCAGCACTAGGGGCATTTGTGTATCTGGCAGCACTGGGGGCATTTGTGTATCTGGCAGCACTGCTGGGGGCATATAATGTGTATCTGGCAGCACTGGGGGCATTTGTGTATCTGGTCAGCCCCCACACATTTTCACTTCACCAAATCTGGCCCTCTTTGCAAAAAGTTTGTACACCCCTTTACTAGACAGACCACCCGATAGGAGACTAGCCATCGCTTGAGGTGATATGCAAACCCCTGGCAAATTCCGTAGAATATACTGCTTGTTTGGCACTGGTATCTCTTCAAATATGAAATAAATTATTTGTTTTTATATACCTTTCCTGATAATATAAATATAATAAAGACCTGGGATGACCACATTTCTATCTGTAGTCATAGCATCTGGATGGTTAAAAAAAAACCTTATCTGACCTGCTGATTTCACGGTGAAGTTCCTGTGGCTGTAATCTAGGCCTCAATAAAAAATAACCAACCCAGCTATGTGACAAGATACATTTCCAACATACACATTCTGCAGGCTTTTGAAGTAGATTCAGCATATACCGCAAGGGGCTCATTTGCGCTCGCCAAGCTGTCGGTAAGCCGGCGGTCGGGCTCCCGGCGCCGGGATGCTGGTCGCCGGGAGCCCGACCGCCGGCCACCCGTAGTGAACCCATAGCAACTGCTGCACAGTAACTATCACAGGTAAGAAGCCAGACATATTTTGGGGAATGAATATTAGTACATTAATGTTTGATTTTCTTAACCAGGATTTGTGATAAACATGGCACAAACCACCAAAGAAAAAGTAAAGACACATTACAAATTGATTTATCCGAAGTAGAACTTTGTACGAAATTTTTACATTTGGGTACAACTAGTAATGAAAAAATTGACAGTGATAAAAATGCCCTCAATGAACTCAGACAGATTATGAAGGTTAATTTTAAACTGCAAAAGAGTAAAATAAAAAATGCTTCTTAATGTGCACAAGTGCACCTACTTGTCTACATTACAAATTTTGCTTACTTATCCACCACTCATCTAAGGACTGTACACACCATGTAACCTCTAAACCTCTGCCTCTAGATATAAGCCTACAGTATGTGGCATGTCCATATATTCAGAATCAGCCATTAGGGGAGATCAGCATTACTGTACACCTTTCAGTGACTATTGCTTTAGCAACTGTATGACAGCTTGCTAATTGTGGGCAGCTGGCCTGTCTAATGTAACCTGCATTTTTATAAAGAACAACAGGGCATTTCATGTAGGGCTTTGCCATGTCTGCCAGGCGACCGCTTGTATGGCATGGCTATTATTTCTCAATCTTGAAGTTAAACAAACTGGTTATTAATCCCAGAAGTGTGTGGCTGGGGTGTTGCTTGATGTGTTCACAATTTATGTCTCTATGAAGACTCTTTGTTTGCCTTCAGTTTGCTGTCCCTGTTCTGCTGCTACGGTCATCACTTCCACTACAATATTTCCACTTCTGACCAAGGGGGTAATTCAGACCTGATCGCTCGCTAGCATTTTTTGCAGCGCTGCCATCAGGTCAGAACTGGGCATGCGTATGCACAGCAATGCGCAGGTGCGTCGGGCAGGTACAAAGCGGATCACCGCTCAGTGATGCATTTGTGCGAAGAATCCATTTGCACGGGTGATCACAAGGAGATTGACAGGAAGTGGGTGGTAACTGACCGTTTTCTGGGAGTGGTTGGAAAAACGCAGGCGTGTCAATGCATTTGCAGGTAGGGTTCCTGACGTCAATTCCGGTCCCGGACAGGTTGAAGTGTTCGCAGCGGCTGAGTAAGTCCTGGGCTACTCAGAGTCTGCACAAGATCTGTTCGTACAGCTCTGCTACACATGCGTTTGCACAATTGCAAAGCAAAAATACACTCCCCTATGGGCGGTGACTATCTGTTTGCAGCAGTGCAAAAAAACGCTAGCGAGCGATCAGGTTTGAATTACCGCCTAAGTGCTCATCATAGTTGTTTTTTTTTATATATATCTTTATTCGTTTTTATTACAGAATAACAACAATCTTCAAAGAGAAAGGGAGAGAGCAAGATGGTCCACAACAGACTCAATATACAAATGTTACAGAAAATTCTCACAATATACCAGAATTGCTTATTAATAGGCTTCATAAAATCAGAAAGATCGATGAAGGACATGATCACATGAGCAATCAGATCTATCAAATACTAATTATAATGGTTATAATAAGAACACCGTATACAAAGTTGTACCTAATCAATAAAAACGTTAATTACAACAACACTGTGGTCCTTGTAAACATATATATATCAATTCTAATATATATCAAGCATTCTTCCGTAAAAACATAGCATACAATTCAACGGGGGAAAAGTGGGTGGGGGGGGGGGGGGTGTCTATTTATACAACATATCGAATGCATCATTGAGAGAGTTCAGAATTGGTAATAGAAGGGTTACAGTTATTAAATGTCAATGTGGAGTGGAGATTCCAATTTATAGTGGAGATTAATCAGTAGTGGTACATACAGTAAACACGTTAGACATGTTAGATAAGAGCTGCAAGTTTTCTATAATGCCCTCAATCAATGTTTTCATACAATTAAAAAATTTCGGAACGAGTCGGCTTATCAAGTTTTTCTATGTAAAGACCACATTTACGATAGAAGAGAATAACACCCTTCTCTATGTCAGGAACAGTAGATTCTCTGTCATAGTACAGAATTTGGAGAAGCAATGACTTTACTTTGGTTAGAGAAGGAGACGTGGATGAGATCCAATGCCGCATTATTATCTTTTTTCCTACTGTCACCAAGACCGTGAGGAATGGGATCAAAGCAGGTTCTAAGCCTTGAGTTATCCATGGTTGAAAATTGACAAAAAGACAGGGGAGTGGGTCTAACTTCAAATGCAGTTTAAAAGTGTCATTTCTGAACTATAGCCCTTTGTTCCAGAATTTTCTAATTTTATGACATTGCCGTACATAATATAGAAAAGTAGTTGAAGTAATAGAGCACTTTAAACAACTCCGAACTTCATTGGGTATGAAATGCATACGCTGCATTTGTGTAATGGGTTACGGTCGTTAGGTCGACACAACTTAGGTCAACACTCATTAGGTCGACCACTGAAGGTCAACAATGCCATTAGGTCGAGATGTACTAGGTCAACATGAGTTTTTCACATATTTTTCAATTTTTTTAATTTTGTCATTCTTAACGATCCACGTGGACTATGATTGGAACAGTAACCTTGCCAGACGCATGGCGAGTGAAGCGAGCCATGCGAGGGGACACGATGCACTAATGTGGGTTCCCCATCACTTTACGGAGAAAACGACACCAAAAACAGTCAAAAACCTCATATCGACCTTTCGACCTGTCGACCTAGTACATGTTGACCTAATGACCATGTCAACCTATTGTCCCTGTCGATCTAATGCATGTCGACCTTCCATGGTCAACCTAATGACTGTCGACCTAAGTTGTGTCTAACAGAGGGTTTGAGTTTGCCTGCACTGCTATGGTTGATTTCTTTAAATCATGTTGAGCCAACAGTATCAGAATATCATAATTTTTAATATAGTACAACAGAAGATTTCTATATGTGTTGGCGGTGCGACCCCAGAGGTATTAAACATTTATAGAAGCAAAAAAATGGTCCTTCCAAAGAGATGGGGAACCAAGGAGAAAAAGCCTCTTTGTGGGTGCACTCTTTCAAAAACAATTTATGTATTGTTTGTAAATATTTATTGTATAAAAATATAAATTTTATTTCGACAATTAAAAATGATATGTATAGAAAAAAGGGGCAAGAATACCTTTTGGTATACCCTACAGAATAGATAAATAAGGTACGAGGTGATTATATTTCATATACTGTGCTCCTCCAAAATAGCAAATGTCTCAAAAGATTCTTTATAGTAGTTTGTAGCACCCCCTGTAAACAGTGGTGTGTTTTAGAGTGAAGGAAATAATTCCAAAACTCTTGACACTGGATGCGATTTGATAAAATCTGTAGTGGAGGAGGATTGATTAATTACATGCTAGGCGAAAATTTGTATGCTGATAATTATAGTAGTGTAGGCAAAGAGAATTACATAACAACAGCTCTATATGTTACTGTCTATATAGAATATTGCTCACTGATATGCAGATGTTAACTTAATAAATATCAGAGACAACACATCTTACAGTAGGTAGCCGTAACTGATGGTCATTATGCGAATGCTGTATGAGTATCAATATATCTTGCAAATGCGTGCGGCATTTTTTGATACAAATAGAGTATCCAATTTAATTATTATGAGTTACAGTTTCCAATTGCGGGATGTGTTATTTCTGATTCCTACTGAGTAACAATTGATTATCACTGTGGAATACTTTTCAATTGCCGCACGCATTTGCAAGATATATTGATACTCATACAGCATTCGCATAATGACCATCAGTTACGGCTACCTACTGTAAGATGTGTTGTCTCTGATATTTATTAAGTTAACATCTGCATATCAGTGAGCAATATTCTATATAGACAGTAACATATAGAGCTGTTGTTATGTAATTCTCTTTGCCTACACTACTATAATTATCAGCATACAAATTTTCGCCTAGCATGTAATTAATCAATCCTCCTCCACTACAGATTTTATCAAATCGCATCCAGTGTCAAGAGTTTTGGAATTATTTCCTTCACTCTAAAACACACCACTGTTTACAGGGGGTGCTACAAACTACTATAAAGAATCTTTTGAGACATTTGCTATTTTGGAGGAGCACAGTATATGAAATATAATCACCTCGTACCTTATTTATCTATTCTGTAGGGTATACCAAAAGGTATTCTTGCCCCTTTTTTCTATACATATCATTTTTAATTGTCGAAATAAAATTTATATTTTTATACAATAAATATTTACAAACAATACATAAATTGTTTTTGAAAGAGTGCACCCACAAAGAGGCTTTTTCTCCTTGGTTCCCCATCTCTTTGGAAGGACCATTTTTTTGCTTCTAAGTTGTGTCTATCCAACGACCCATACTCTTGTGTAATATAGGTTCTGTGTAACGTCATGGCATGAACCTCCTGTAATAAGGAGGAGCGTAAGATTTTTATAGTTTTGTCATAATGATGAAAAAGAACGGTCTCATCGGTCACCAATGGTATATCAGTGGACCATAATTTTGTTATTGCCGTGCAAATCTTGTCTTTATGAAGAGATAATACAGGGAGGTAGAGATATCTCAATCTATAAGTGTTGTGATGTAAGAAATTTAAGAGAATATCTATCTCGTCAGGCGATTTCTTAGGTGAGATAAAGTCAGCAAATGAGGAGATATAGGGGCCAATTCAGTAAGGATAGCAAATTCTGCTAATCAGCAGAATTTGCTATCCTTTTGCACGCATGCTGGGGGCCGCCCAGCGCTGGGCAAGGTCGCCCAGCATGCTGACCGGCGCCTCCCCCCCTGCTAAAAGCAGAAATTGCGATCACCTCACAATTTCTGCTTATCAGCAGAAACTAAGGTTGACTTCCGGCGCAGCTTAGCTACTGCCGCAGGAGTACCAGAGACATCTTACCTGTCGCGGCGGCTGCGTGTGACGTCACGCAGCCACCGTGACCGCGCCCCCGGCACGTCCCCGTTGGCACCGCACAGCCCACTGTTCGAGTTGCCCCGCCTCCGCAACACTCCATTTCCTCCCTGAAAACAGAGCGCTGCCGCCCCTCTCCCGCCCCACGACAACCTCTGCCTGATTGACAGGCAGAGGCAACCGCATTTTCTGCGGCCCCCCACTGAAAATGCGGATGCATGCGCAGTAGGGCCCGCTGCGCATGCGCCCGTGGCACCCACGCAAGAATTCCGGGTGGATCGCGATTTGCAATCCAACCTGAATTAGCCCTATAATGCTGAATTTGTATATAGGGGTACATGAATTGAGGTGTGAGACTATATTCTCTTAGAGAGAAGAAAGAGAACATTTTCCCACCAGGGTCAAACATGTCTGACATGGCTCGGATACCTTTAGAGAAGAGTCTGTGGAAGAGAGAGGAGTCCCTACCCGGGTCAAATAGGGGATTACCCCATAGAGATATATGGTTAGTGTATGTACGATTACGTTTCAATTTTTTATTACCAGCCAGCCAGGAATAGTAAATATCTTTAAAAAGAAGGTTCTGGAATAATTTCGAGGGTTTTTTGGTTTTAGGGGTATGTAGGATGGCATTAGGTGATAGTGGTCATAGCATAGCTGAATCTAGTTCATAGTCCATGTAGACGCTCTGTTCTAGCAACCAATCAGAGGCATAACGAAAAAGAATTGCATAGGAATAAAGTAGGAGGTCTGGGAGGTCAAAGCCACCATGTTGTCTGGACATTTGCAGTTTTCTATGTGCTATACAGGGTTTTCCCGCCTTCCAGAGAAATTTCTGAAAAATAGCATGTAAGATTAATGTCTGAATCAAATATCCGGAGTGGGAGCATTTGCATAAGATATAGTAATTTAGGGAGTACTATTTGTTTTACTACAGCCATTCTTCCCAGCAACGAAAGGGGGAGTGAAATCCAACCTTCTATGGTTTTTGTAATATGTAAAATCAGTGGGGCAAAATTTCAGAGAGTTTGGCTGGAATTTGGATTCCTAGGTATTTGAAGTGAGACTGAACTATTGTCATAGTTTTTAAGGATGGGTCAGTGAGCATAAAATCAAGAGAGCCTGATATGGGTAAAATCTCAGATTTGTCTATGTTTATCTTGTAACCTGAAAATGAGCTGAATTGGGCAATAATATCCATAACTACTGGCAGGGAATGTTCAGGATGGGATAAAAATAAAAGCATGTTATCTGCAAATAAGGAAATCCTCAAATCCACAGAGCCAACTGTAATACCTTGGTAAAGAGGGGAATTTCTGACAGTGATCGCCAGTGGTTCTAGTGCAATGGCAAATAGTAGGGGCAACAAGGGGCAGCCCTGTCTTGTTCCTCTTTAAATAGAAATAGGATCTGAAAGATAGCCATTACAAGATAATTGTGAGAGGAGCAAAGAGTATAATACTCGGACAATGGAAATACATTTTTCTGGGAAGCCAAATTTGGACATAGTATTGAAAAAAGGATTCCAGAGCACCATGTCGAAGGCCTTCTCGGCATCCAGGGATAGGATAGCACTAGGAGGAGGAGATTCGATCTGAGTGATAGCATAGATTGCCGAGAAGACCCTACGGACATTGGTGACTGAATGGCGACCAATAATAAATCCTGATTGGTCTTTATGGATAATTATAGGAAGAACCACTTTCAGCCTATTGGCCAAAATCTTTTTAAATATTTTATAATCCAGGTTAAGGTGAGATATTGGCCGATAAGTAGCTGGATTGCTGAGGTCTCTTCCTGGTTTAGGGATTAATTTGATAATGGCAGAATTAAAATATCTGGGCATAACTGTATTGGTGATGATTATACATTATCGTTAACACAGGGACAATAGAGGGAGCCAGAAGTTTATAATATTCGGCCATCAGGGCCTGGGGCTTTCCCTGGTTTTAACTTAACAATGACGTTCCTAACTTCCAACTCAGTCACCGAAGCTGTAAGGAAGTCAATACTGGAAGAGGGGAGTTGTGGGATAGATAGGTTTTCCCAAAAAGACCCTATACCATCAGTCTCCTGTAAGGGAATAGAATACAAGTTTACATAATAGTTTTTCATGATAGTTACAATATGAGCACTGCAGGATTCTAATGTGCAATTTGACCAGGAGCATAGGTATGCCATATTTATAAGACGGGTGTAATTTAGTTGTACAGTAGATGTTTGTTCGTCTAAAGAAGGGGAAATGTACATGTTAAAAGCTCCACATATTAACATGGGTAGGTGGGAACATTGTTGAAGGGCTGCGAAAATATTGACAAAGAAACATTTAGAAGGGTTATTAGGTGCATATAAATTACAAAAAATCTGTGTCATGCTAATTTTAATTTTTGCCTATACATACCGCCCTTCAGGATCTGTCACAGATAAATCATGTCTATATTGATATGCCTTCGAACAAGTATGACCACACCTCTTTTTTTGTGTTAAAGGATGCAGAAAGTAAAACTTTCCATCGTAGGATTTGTAATCTCCAAATTTCAGTAGGGATGAAGTGCGTCTCCTGAATTAAGGCAATGTCAATATTTTGTTTGGTCAAATAGAGAAGGATTTTCTTCCTCTTTTGGGGAGAATTCATACCTCCCACATTTAGGGAGCCAATTTTAACCAGCACCATGATATACTATCAGAGTAGAGAAGTGAGATTTCCCATTCATCAGAGTAGCACGTATGTTTGGGTGTGTGAAAATATATATTTTTTCTCATTGTACATTCACAAGAAAAAGGTGCACAAGGGTCATATGCAGACCGGGAGTAGGTCTGAACCTGGGCAAGGTACAACATAAACAAAAATAATAAGTAAACATGAAACAAAATACATTGCATCATTCAGTGAGCGGGTCTCTGGCTCGGTTCCGTCCGAGGCAGAAGTGACCGTCACTACAATGCACAATCTTGGGTTAACAGACTTCCTTTGCTAAGAAGTAAAAGGAATAACAATAACTGGAGCAAGGATTCACTCCTTCATGCCGCCAAGGCACATGGTGTCTGTGTGTTACTATATAAAGCAACCAATCGGTAAGGTGGGGGAAGGAGAAAAGGAGATGGGGTGGGGGTGGTGAGAGAGGGTGGGGGGAGTATTAAGGGAAGGAAAGACTTGGGAGGGTAAGGAAATGGGGATAAGAGGAGAGAATAGAGGGAGAAGAGAAAGAAAAGGAGAGGGTGGAGGGGTGGTGGGGGTGGAGAAGGGAATGGACTCCCAACTAGGTAGCAAGTCACAGTGGAGTGAGGACGTGTATCCATTCCATTCAGGATCATTAAAATCCAGAAAGCGCTGCATAGCCATACTTAGCAATCCGAAGTTATCAGATGTAGCGTGAAAAAGTCAGATAGTTACGTATAATATTTCAACAAAATAGTACTGGGAATGATGTAAAGGTTCTTGATGTCAGTGTAGAATTAGCAGAAAGGTAATGAGAAAAAATGGTGAATCACTCTGACTCTGAAGTGGACTGAGCATCCAATTCATTTTGTATTTCTTCCAAATATTGTTGTGCATCAGCCACTGTGTTGAAATCAACATATGATGAGCCATCGTGTATACAGAACCTTGCAGGATACAGTAAAGCAATTTTTTCCCCCTTTTTAATCAGTTGGGCACACAAAGGCGAGAATTCTTTTCTGGCAGCTGTTAATTCGGCAGAGTAATCCTGGAAAAGGAGTAATTTATTGCCGTTCCAATTCAGGGACCTGAGTTTACGAGATGCTACCCATAGTAGATTTTCATGTGCGTAGTTTAAGACTCGGAAAATTACAACCCGTGGTCTGGCTCCTGGCTGAGTGCGCAGTGGGCCCAATCTGTGTGCTCGTTCTATAATCATATCTTGGCACTGATCAGACGTTTGTAATAATCCCGGGAGGGTAGATTTAAAAAAATCATAGAGGGCGGGACCTTTGACCTCTTCAGGGATGCCAACAACCCTTAAGTTATTTCTGCGCAAGCGATTTTCTAAATCTTGCAGTTTATTAAAAATAGGATTTTAATTACCTACCGGTAAATCCTTTTCTCGTAGTCCGTAGAGGATGCTGGGGTCCACATTAGTACCATGGGGTATAGACGGGTCCACCAGGAGCCATTGGCACTTTAAGAGTTTGAGAGTGTGGGCTGGCTTCTCCCTCTATGCCCCTCCTACCAGACTTAGTCTAGAAACTGTGTCCGAGGAGATGGACATCTTCGAGAGAAGGATTATACACAGATAGTGGCGAGATTCATACCAGCTCACACATACAATGCACATCAAGCTAACGAGTTTGAAAAACTTCAGCAACAGCGGAAACATTTCTGACCAAGTAATAATGCAGTACATAACTAACAACAAAGTCCTACTGAACCAGATAACTGCAGGAAAACGAAGCGCTGGGCGGACGCCCAACATCCGCTACGGACTACGAGAAAAGGATTTACCGGTAGGTAATTAAAATCCTATTTTCTCTTACGTCACAGAGGATGCTGGCAGTAGCGGATCTTGCCACGGGCAAGCAGGACTTTTGCCCGGGGCGCCGCCTACTGGAGGGCGCCGACGCCATTTGGAGGGCGCTGCACCATGGCAAGATCTGCCACTGGTGTGCCCACCGCTGCCTGTTGCCGCTGCCCGCTGTGTCCCGCTGATGACATCATCGCGTACCGCACAGCATTTCAGCTGTGCTACTACTGTACAGGGTGCGTAACTGACCAGTCCCCCTGTAGGAAGCCACGCCCCTATTTCCCACCCGGGGCGCAAAAAGCCCTAGAACCGGCCCTGGATGCTGGGGTCCACATTAGTACCATGGGGATGTACCAAAGCTCCCAGGATGGGAGGGAGAGTGCGGAAGCTCCTGCAAAACTGATTGACTGAACTTCAGATTATCAGAGGCCAAAGTATCAAACTTGTAGAACTTTGCAAACGTGTTCGACCCAGACCAAGTTGCTGCTCGGCAAAGTTGTAATGCCGAGACACCCCGGGCAGCCGCCCAGGAAGACCCCACCTTACGAGTAGAGTAGGCCTTAACAGACTTAGGACACGGCAATCCCGCCGTAGAATATGCATGCTGGTTAGTGAACCTGATCCAGCGAGAGATAGTCTGCTTAGAATCAGGACACCCAATTTTCTTGGGATCATATAGGACAAAAAGAGAGTCCGATTTTCTGTGACGGGCAGTACTCTTTACATAGATCTTCAGAGCCCTTACCACATCTAAGGACTTAGATGAAATTGAGGAGTCAGTAGCTACTGGCACCGCAATAGGTTGGTTGATATGACATCCCGACACAACCTTCGGAAAAAAGTGCTGATGTGTCCGGAGCTCAGCTCTATCTTCATGGAAGATCAAGAAGGGGCTCTTACAAGACAAAACCCCCAACTCCGACACACGTCTGGCAGAAGCTAAGGCCAACAAAGTTACAGCCTTCCACGTAAGAAACTTGACCTCTACCTCTTGCAGAGGCTCAAACCAGTCAGACTGGAGAAACTGCAACACCATGTTAAGATCCCATGGCGCCACAGGCGGTACAAAGGGAGGCTGGATGTGCAGAATTCCCTTCAAAAAGGTCTGAACCTCATGGAGGGCAGCCAATTGTTTCTGGAAGAAAATGGATAGGGACGAAATCTGGATCTTCACAAATCCCAGCCTCAGGCCCATATCCATTCCTGCCTGTAGGAAGAGGAGAAACCGTCCCAGGTGAAACTCCACCATAGGAAACCTCTTGGACTCACACAAGACACATATTTTTTCCAAATACGATGGTAATGATTAGGTGTTACTCCTTTCCTAGCCTGTATTAGGGTAGAAATAACTTTGTTCGGAATGCCCTTCCGAGCTAGTATAAGGCGTTCAACCTCCATCCCACCAAACGTAGCCGTGGTAAGTCCTGATAGGCGAACGGCCCTGCTGCAGCAGGTCCTCTCGAAGAGGAAGGGGCCTCTGCTCTTCTAGTAGTAGATCCAGAAGGTCTGCGTACCAAGCCCTTCTCGGCCAGTCTGGAGCAATGAGGATCGCTCGAACCCTTGTTCTCCTTATGAACTTTAGGACTCTTGGGATGAGTGGGAGTGGTGGAAACACATACACCGACTGGAACACCCACGGAGACACCAGGGCATCCACTGCCACTGCCTGTTGGTCCCTCAACCTGGAACAATAACGCTGAAGCTTCTTGTTGAGACGAGAGGCCATCATGTCTATTTGGGGTAATCCCCAAAGGTCTGTTATGTCTTTGAACCCCTCCGGATGTAGACTCCACTCCCCTGGATGGAGATCGTGTCTGAAAAGGAAGTCTGCTTACCAGTTGTCTACTCCCGGAATGAAGATTGCTGACAGCGCCAACGTGTGTTTTTCTGCCCAAAGGAGGATTTTTCTTACCTCCGCCATGGCAGCTCTGCTCTTTGTTCCACTCTGTCGGTTTATGTAAGCCACTGTTGTTATGTTGTCCAACTGCACTTGAATGGCCCAATTTCTTAGAAGATGGGCCGCCTGAAGAAGACCTTTGTATCTTAGTTCCAGAATGTTGATCGGAAGGCCGACTTCCAGAATTGACCACCTTCCTTGGAAGGTCTTCCCTTGAGTGACGGCTTGCATCCGTGGTTAGAAGGATCCAGTCCTGAATCCCGCACCTGCGGCCCTCTAGAAGGTGAGGTAGTTGGAGCCACCAGAGGAGCTAAATCCTGGCCTTTGAGACAGACAAATTCTCAGGTGCATGTGCAGATGAGATCCTGACCACTTGTCGAGGACATCCAGTTGGAAGGACTGAGCATGAAACCTTCCGTACTGGAGAGCCTCGTAAGAGGCCACCATCTTTCCCAGAAGGCGAATGCATTGATGAACCGACACCCGGGCTGGCCTCAGGACATCCCGGACCATTGTTTGTATCACCAACGCTTTTTCCAGTGGAAGAAATACCCTCTGTACTTCCATGTCGAGGATCATCCCCAGAAAGGACAACCTCCTGGTTGGTTCCAAGTGTGATTTTGGAAGGTTCAGAATCCAACCGTGGAAACTGAGAAGATCGGTAGTGAGAGCAATGGACCGCAATCGTTTCTCCCTGGATGATGCCTTTATCAGCAGATCGTCCAGATATGGAATGATGTTCAACCCCTGTCTGTGAAGGAGAACCATCATCTCTGCCATCACCTTGGTGAATACCCTCGTTGCCGTTGAGAGGCGAATGGCAGGGGCTGGAATTGGAAATGACAGTCCAACAAGGCAAAGCGGAGAAACGCCTGATGCGGCAGCCAGATCAGAATGTGGAGGTTCGCATCCTTGATATCCAGGGATACCAGGAATTCCCCCTCTTCCAGACTTGATATCACTGCTCTTAGAGACTCCCTTTTGAACTTGAACTCCTTCAGAAAGAGGTTTAGTGACTTTAGGTTCAGAATGGGCCTGACCGAAACATCCGGTTTTGGTACCATGAAAAGGTTCAAATAGTAACCCTTGTTGTGCATATGAGGTGGTAGGGGCACAATGACTTGTGACTCCACTAACCTCTGGGCGGCGGCTTGTAGGACCGTCCTGTCTGCCAGCAGAGCTGGTAAACCTGATTTGAAAAATCAGTGAGGGGGGAGATTTTGAAACTCCAGCCTGTACCCCTGGGACACAATATCTTGCACCCAGGGATCCAGGCCGGACGACACCCAGACGTAACTGAACTGCCTGAGTCTCGCTCCCACCGGCCCCACCTCCGGGACCAGCAGTCCGCCGTCATGCGGAGGACTTTGGTGTACCTGAAATAGGTTTCTGTTCCTGGAAACCTGCCCTAGCGGGTCTCTTGGACTTAGGCCTACCTCCCCGAAAGTGAGGTGTAGGTGTAGGTGAAGAAAACGGTTTCTTCGGAGCAGGAGCAGCTCAGGGAAGAAAAACGAGTTTTATGGTAAGAACTTACCTTTGTTAAAACTCTTTCTGCGAGGTACACTGGACTCCACAAGGATAGACATAGGGGTGTAGAGTAAGATCTTGATCCGAAGCACCAACAGGCTCAAAAGCTTTGACCTGGGCCCTCATTCCGAGTCGTTCGCTCGCAAGGCGATTTTAGCAGAGTTACTCACGCTAAGCCGCCGCCTACTGGGAGTGAATCTTAGCTTCTTAAAATTGCGAACGATGTATTCGCAATATTGCGATTACAAACTACTTAGCAGTTTCAGAGTAGCTTCAGACTTACTCGGCATCTGCGATCAGTTCACTGCTTGTCGTTCCTGGTTTGACGTCACAAACACACCCAGCGTTCGCCCAGACACTCCTCCGTTTCTCCAGCCACTCCCGCGTTTTTTCCGGAAACGGTAGCGTTTTTTATCCACACGCCCATAAAACGCCGTGTTTCCGCCCAGTAACACCCATTTCCTGTCAATCACACTACGATCGCCGGAGCGAAGAAAAAGCCGTGAGTAAAAAAACTATCTTCTTAGCAAAATTACTTGGCGCAGTCGCAGTGCGAACATTGCGCATGCGTACTAAGCAGAAAAACGCTGCGATGCGAAGAAAATTACCGAGCGAACGACTCAGAATGAGGGCCCTTCTTCCCAAGATGCATAGCGCCGCCTCCTATATCACCCCGCCTCCGTGCACAGGAGCTCAGTTTTGTTAACCAGCCCAATGCAGTAGCAAGTAAAAGAGACTAAAACTGCCAGTTGCCACAAACACCACACTCTCCCGACAGGAGAAGTGTCAGCGGCTAATGCCATGCCAACCCAAAGAAGCTAAGTGCGTCAGGGTGGGCGCCTTGTGGAACCCAGAGTACCTCGCAGAAAGAGTTTTAACAAAGGTAAGTTCTTACCATAAAACTCGTTTTCTGCTGCGGGGTACACTGGGCTCCACAAGGATAGACATAGGGGATGTGCTAAAGCAGTTTCTCATGGGAGGGGACACACTGTAGCGGGCACAAGAACCCGGCGTCCAAAGGTAGCATCCTGGGAAGCGGCAGTATCGAAGGCATAGAACCTTATGAACGTGTTCACAGAGGACCACGTAGCCGCCTTGCACAATTGTTCAAGGGTCGCACCACGTTGGGCCGCCCAAGAAGGTCCAACAGACCGAGTAGAATGGGCCTTAATGTGATCAGGAGCAGAGAGACCAGCCTTCACATAAGCATGTGCAATCACCTTTCTAATCCATCTGGCCAGAGTTTGATTGTGAGCAGGCCAGCCCCGTTTGTGAAACCCAAACACAACAAAAAGAGAATCAGATTTCCTAATAGGAGCAGTTCTCTTCAGATAGATACGGAGAGCCCGTACCACATCCAAAGACCGCTCTTTGGGAGACAGATCAGGAGAAACAAGTGCCGGAACTACAATCTCCTGATTAAGATGCAACAAAGAAACCACCTTAGGTAGATAGCTGGGACGAGTCCTAAGAACCGCCCGGTCATGGTAAAATATCAGATATGGGGAACTACAGGACAAGGCACCCAAATCCGACACTCTTCTAGCTGAAGCAATAGCCAGCAGAAACACCACCTTAAGGGAAAGCCACTTAAGGTCAGCTGAACCAAGGGGTTCAAACGGAGACTCTTGTAACGCCTCCAAAACCACCGACAAGTCCCAAGCAGCCACAGGCGGGACATAGGGAGATTGGATACGCAACACGCCCTGAGTAAAGGTATGCACATCAGATAAGGTCGCAATTTTTCTCTGAAACCACACCGACAAGGCAGATATTTGAACCTTGAGGGAGGCCAGACGCATGCCTAAGTCCAGGCCCTGCTGAAGAAAAGCCAACAACTTGGCTATACTAAACCTGGAAGCGTCATAATCGTTAGATGCGCACCAAACAAAGTAAGAATGCCATACCCTATAGTAAATCCGAGCAGAAGCCGGTTTCCGGGTCCGCAACATAGTTTGAATGACCGCCTCAGAAAACCCTTTAGCCCTTAAGACGGAAGCTTCAAGAGCCACGCCGTCAAAGATAGCCAGGCCAGGTCCTGGTAGACACAGGGGCCCTGAACGAAGAGGTCTGGGCGTTGTGGAAGTAAAATTGGACGCTCTGACGATAGGCCTTGCAGGTCTGAGAACCAGTGCTGTCTGGGCCACGCTGGAGCTATGAGAAGCAGAATACCTTTTTCTTGCTTGAACTTCCGAATTACCCTGGGCACGAGTGACACCGGAGGGAACACGTACGGCAGCCGAAACCTCCACGGTACCGCTAGCGCATCCAGGAATGCTGCTTGAGGATCCCTTGTCCTTGCTCCTAAGACCGGAACCTTGTGATTGTGTCGAGACGCCATCAGATCTACGTCTGGAAGGCCCCACCTTTCCACTAGGAGTTGAAACACTTCTGGATGGAGGCCCCACTCGCCGGCATGCACGTCCTGACGACTGAGAAAGTCTGCTTCCCAATTCAGGACTCCCGGAATGAATATTGCCGATATGGCCGGTAGATGGCGTTCTGCCCACTGTAGAATCCGTGAGACTTCCTTCATTGCTAGGCGGCTTCGAGTGCCGCCTTGATGATTTATGTAAGCCACTGTGGTGGCGTTGTCCGACTGTACTTGAATAGGACGGTTCTGAATTAAATGCTGGGCTAGGTTCAAGGCATTGAAGACCGCCCGCAACTCCAGAATATTGATCGAGAGGAGGGACTCCTCCTTGGTCCACCACCCCTGAAGGGAGTGGTGCTCCAGCACCGCACCCCAACCTCTTAGACTGGCATCTGTCGTCAACAGGACCCAGTCGGATATCCAGAACGGATGGCACCTGCACAGTTGCTGGTCCCGGAGCCACCAGAGCAGCGACAGACGGACCTCCGGAGTCAATGAGATCATTTAAGACCTGATCCGGTGAAGCAGGCCGTCCCACTTGGCTAGAATCAGACTCTGGAGAGGGCGAGAGTGAAATTGAGCGTACTTCACCATGTCGAATGCTGACACCATGAGGCCCAGCACTTGCATCGCCTAATGTATCGACACTTGCGGACGAGATAGGAAGCAACGAATCCTGTCCTGAAGTTTCAGGACTTTCTCCTGAAACAGGAACAACCGCTGGTTGTGAGTATCCAATCGTGCTCCCAGATGCACCATGCTCTGAGCAGGGATCAGGGATGACTTCTTCCAGTTGATGAGCCATCCGTGGGCTTGCAGAAACCGGACCGTCACATCTTTATGACACAGGAGAAGTTCTGGGGAATTTGCCAGGATTAACAAGTCGTCCAAATACGGCAGTATCCTGACCCCTTGACGGCGGAGTACCACCGTCATCACCGCCATGACTTTTGTAAAGACTTGCGGAGCCGTTGTTAAACCAAAAGGTAACGCCCGAAACTGGTAATGGCAGTTGCCAATCGCAAATCTCAGGTATTGCTGATGAGACACTGCTATAGGAATATGCAGGTAAGCATCCTGTATATCCAGGGAGACCATGAAGTCCCCAGGTTCCAAGGCCAGAACTATAGAGCGAAGGGTTTCCATCCGGAACTTGGAAAACTTCACAAACCTGTTCAATGCCTTGAGGTTGAGAATGGGCCGGGAGGACCCATTCGGTTTCGGGACTAGAAACAGCAGAATAGTACCCCCGGCCCCTCTGCACAAGAGGCACCTGTACTACGACTCCTGTATCCAGGAGGGTCTGTACCACCGAATGTAGAGTGTTTGCCTTTGTCTTGTCCAACGGGACATCTGTCTGGCAAAATCGTTGAGGGGGTCGGTTTTTGAAGGCTATGGCGTAACCTCGAGTGACGACTTCCCGTACCCAGGCATCTGAAGTGGTCTTCAACCATTCCTGGGTATACCCTAGAAGCCGGCCCCCCACCCTGGGATCGCCCAGAGGGAGGCCCGCCCCCTCATGCGGCAGGCTTATCTGTCTTGGAAGCTGGCTGACGGGCCGCCCAGGCTCTTTTGGGCTTAGGCTTACCAGATTTGGAAGTGCGGGCATGCTTGTTGTACGCCTTACCTTTTGCTTTACCTGAAGGACGAAAGGGGCGAAAGGAAGTACCTTTAGCCTTCGACACAGAAGGAGCAGTACTTGGCAGACAGGCCGTTTTGGCAGTAGCCAAGTCAGCCACAATCTTATTTAAATCCTCCCCAAACAGAATATCTCCCTTAAAAGGGAGTACCTCCAGGGATTTTCTAGAGTCCAGATCCACAAACCAGGATCTTAGCCACAATATCCGCCGAGCCAGGACTGACATAGTAGAGGCCTTGGCTGCCAGGATACCGGCATCAGAAGCCACCTCTTTAATACAACGAGAAGCTGTGACAATATAAGACAAGCATTGTCTAGCATGGTCAGAGGAGATTTCAGCATCTAACTGCAAGGCCTATGCTTCAATGGCCTCTGCAGCCCAAGTAGCTGCAATAGTGGGCCTTTGTGCAGCACCCGTGAGGGTGTAAATCATTTTCAGACAACCCTCCACACGTTTATCCGTAGGCTCTTTTAGAGACGTGACGGTGGTGACCGGTAGAGCTGAGGAAACCACCATACTAGCCACATGTGAGTCCACTGGAGGAGGCGTTTTCCAATTCTTAGACAGCTCCGGCGCGAGGGGATAGCGAGCCAGCATCTTCTTTTGAGGCACAAACTTCGTACCCGGGTTTTCCCAGGGTTCCTGACGTATATCAATTAGGTGGTCAGAGTGAGGTAAAACTTGTTTAATCACCTTCTGACGATTGAACCTATCTGGTTTCTTAGGAGGAACGGTGTCACAACTGAGGGCCTGAGCTGACGGGAGGCAGCCTCAGTTGTAGGGGCTGAGATGTAACGGAACCTGGGAGGTTGTATCAGACCCCTAGACATGTAAGTAACATGTAGAATAACTGCCCGAAGGCGTGACCACGACAACCAGGATAAAAGTCAATGATGTTTATTATGACAAACTCCGTAACACAGCAGCAGTAAAAGGAAACATAAAAGTCAACAGAGGATAAATACAATTCCTGGGTACTACAGGGTGGCAAGGGCCACAGGCACTGGTAGTGTGAGACAGTTCTTATAATCTTCTAGTTGGAAAGTCCTTACCAGGCCTGACTGTAGCAATGGAGAGAACCCAGGATCGTACCAGCTGATGTTCCAGGAAAGGCTGGGCTGCTGAAGGTAAAACGGCTGCTGTGGATACTGGCTGGAACCAGACTGTTGTTGGTACGGAGTGGATACTGGCTGGAACCAGTTAAATAATAAACGAACTTGAGAGCGATGAAATAATAATGAAGTTTGGAGTTTGAGAGCGGTGAAATAATAATACCGGTGGAGAGTGGTAAACTGCAGAAAAGGACACCGGCCCTTTAAGAGAAGCTATACACTGCTGGAAGCTGGGCTGGAAGCAGGTGATTGTTTGAGAGCGGTGAAATAACAATACCGGTGGAGAGTGGTAAACTGCAGAAAGGACACCGGCCCTTTAAGAGAAGCTATACACTGCTGGAAGCTGGGCTGGAAGCAGGTGATTGTTTGAGAGCGGTGAAATAACAATACCGGTGGAGAGTGGTAAACTGCAGAAAGGACACCGGCCCTTTAAGAGAAGCTGTACACTGCTGGAAGCTGGGCTGGAAGCAGGTGATTGTTGTAGCTGGAAACAGGTGAGTCCTGAATGGATCGGAGAGTCAGGCTACACCGCAGATGGAATGCTGGTGCGGGTCTCTATAGCAGAAGTCTGGAGACAGGAGCTGGAACCTGGAAGACAACCACAGGAGAGAGACAAACTGGAACTAGGTTAGACAACCAAAGCACTGACGCCTTCCTTGCTCAGGCACAGCTTACTTATACCTGCAGCAAGGAAGGGGTTGGCTAGGCAATTATGCAAATCAACAATACAGACAGCAGATTGGTGGAAATGCTCAGATGACAAAATCCAAGATGGCTGCGCCCATGCAGACACTTGGAGGGAAGTTTGGTTTGTAATCCATGTGAGAATTGAAACAGTAATGGCGATGCCGGCCACAGGAGACAGGAGACGCCAGACTGACAAGCGCACATTTAACCACGCGGGCACAGCGGAGGCCGCGGCTGATGAAATCATCACTCTGACGTTCTGCATGTGGAAACTCAGGAACAGCGGGATCCGGTCCTGGAACGCTGAGCCAGCCTTAGGAGGCATCTGAAGGGTAAGTAATGGCGTCCAGATACCCGGATCGTGACAGCACCCCCCCCCCTTTAGGAGTGGCCCCAGGACACTTCTTAGGCTTTAAAGGAAACTTTGCGTGGAAATTTCGGACCAAGGCATGAGCATGGACGTCTGAGGCATTGGTCCAAGAGCGTTCTTCAGGACCATAGCCCTTCCAGTCAATGAGGTATTGTAACTGACCGTAACGGAAACGTGAGTCCAAAATCTTGGCCACCTCGTACTCGACTCCCCGTTGAGTCTGAACTTTGGGAGCTGGAGGAAGTGCGGAATGAAACCGATTCAGTATCAGCGGTTTCAACAAAGAAACATGAAATGTCCTGGGTATTTTCAAGAAGGATGGTAACTGTAACCTGTAGGCAACAGGATTGATAACTTGTTCAATCTTGAAGGGTCCGATGTAGCGAGGTGCAAATTTCATGCTGGGAACTCTCAACCTCAAATTCTTCGTGGACAGCCACACACGATCACCCACCTTGAGAGCTGGAACCGCTCTAGGCTTCCTATCGGCAAACTTCTTATACCTGAATGAGGCTTTAAGCAGGGCTGCGCGGACGTTCCTCCAGTTATTTGAAAACTGACGCAAGGTGACATCCACTGCTGGAACAGAAGTTGCGGGAAGCGGTTGGAATTCTGGGACTTTAGGGTGGAATCCATAATTAATGAAGAATGGTGTAGAAGAAGATGAGGAATGGTATTGATTGTTGTGGCTGAACTCAGCCCAAGGAAGGAGTTGAACCCAGTCATCTTGAGAGGAAGACACATATATACGGAGGAAGGCCTCCAAGTCCTGATTCACCCTCTCGGTTTGACCATTGGTCTGAGGATGGTAAGCCGTGGAAAACTTTAACTTGACTTGGAGGGCTTGACACAAACTTCGCCAAAATTTGGCTACAAATTGTACTCCACGATCCGAGACGATCTCTTCAGGAAGACCATGAAGTCGGAAGATCTCTTGTATAAACACTTGAGCCAACTTGAAAGCTGACGGAAGACCGGTGAGAGGGATGAAATGTGCCATCTTGGTGAACCGGTCAACTACCACCCAGATGGTATTAAACTTGTTGCAGATAGGTAAATCGGAAACAAAGTCCATCGACAAATGGGTCCAAGGTCGACGGGGAACAGATAATGGAACCAGTTGCCCCGCAGGCGACTGGCGGGAGACTTTGTGTTGGGCACACTTTGGGCAGGAGGCAATAAATTCCATAACGTCCTTCTTCAGAGTTGGCCACCAGTAGGACCTAGAAATAAATTCAAGGGTTTTCTGAATGCCTGTATGTCCAGCAAAACGGGAAGCATGGGCCCAATGCATGAGCTTCTTCCTTAGAACTGGCTTAACAAAACTTTTCCCTGGTGGAGGCGTAGAGTCCATCCCTACCGTGGAGAATGCCAACGGATTAATAATAGGATGCTTGTCTGCAGACTCGGACTCATTTTCTTGCTCCCATGAGCGGGAAAGGGCATCGGCCTTACGATTCTGAGAACCCGGACAGAACTGGAGTTTAAAGTCAAACCTAGAGAAGAAAAGTGCCCATCTGGCCTGACGAGGATTCAGACATTGTGCGCCTTTGAGATATAAAAGATTTTTGTGGTCGGTAAGTATGGTGATTGAGTGGGAAGCTCCCTCCAACAGGTATCTCCACTCCTCCAGAGCGAGCTTGATGGCTAGCAACTCCTGATCGCCAATGGCATAGTTGCGCTCAGCTGGGGAGAACTTCCGGGAGAAGAAACTGCAAGGATGTAGATGTCCATCTTTGGCCCTCTGGGATAACACTGCTCCTACTCCAACGGAGGAGGCATCTACCTCTAAGATAAAAGGAGAGTCGGTGTCGGGCTGTTTCAGAACTGGTGCAGAGATGAACCGTTGCTTCAGAAGGTGAAAGGCCTGTGTAGCTTCCTCGGACCACTTGGACGGATTAGCACCTTTCTTGGTTAATGCAGTGATAGGCGCCACAATGGTGGAAAAGTCTCGTATAAATTTTCTATAATAATTGGCGAACCCTAAGAACCTCTGGACCCCTTTGAGGCTTAAGGGTATAGGCCAATTCTGGATTGCTTGGAGTTTCTCAGGATCCATCTCTAGTCCGGAACCGGACACAATGTAACCTAGAAACGGAATGGTTTTAACTTCAAACACACACTTCTCCAATTTACAATAGAGGTGATTGACACGGAGACGGGAAAGAACCTCTTTTACCCAGAAACGATGATCTTCGAGATTATTAGCAAAGATGAGGATGTCGTCTAGATAAACCACGACATGGCGGTACAAGATGTCCCTGAAAATCTCATTCACGAAGTGCTGGAAGACTGCCGGAGCGTTGCTCAATCCGAAGGGCATGACGAGATACTCATAATGTCCGTCACGGGTGTTAAAGGCGGTCTTCCACTCGTCACCCTCACGGATTCGGATGAGATTGTAGGCACCCCTCAAGTCCAGCTTTGTGAAAATAGTTGCACCACTAACTCTATCAAAGAGCTCGGTAATCAGGGGTAAAGGGTATCGGTTCTTGACGGTAATGTCGTTCAGACCTCTGTAGTCGATGCACGGACGCAGACCACCGTCTTTCTTCTTAACGAAGAAGAAGCCTACGCCGGCTGGAGAAGAAGATGGTCGGATGAAACCCTTCGCCAGGTTCTCTTTGATGTACTCTTCCATGGAGTGTGTCTCAGGCAGAGACAACGGATAAGTTCGGCCTCGCGGTGGAACCTTCCCTGGAATGAGGTCGATTGGGCAGTCCCATTCTCTATGAGGAGGAAGGATATCAGCAGAGGCTTTACTGAACACGTCCGTGAAGTCTTGATATGGAGGAGGCGGAACATCAGATGACCTGGGGAAGGAAGAACAAACAGGAAGAACTTTGGCTAAACAAGTCTCAGCACAGGAGGGACCCCATGCCAGTATTTGCGTAGTCGTCCAGTCAATTGATGGGTTGTGGAGACGGAGCCATGGAAGGCCTAAAACCACTGGATGTGTGGCTCTTGGAATCACTAAAAAAGAAATATACTCAGAATGAAGAACTCCCACTCTCAGACGAACTGGAAGAGTCCTTAAGGAAATGACTGCGTCAAAAATCTTGCTGCCATCAACGGCAGTCAAAGAGATGGACGAGGACAGTCTCTCGGTGGGTAGGGACCACCGTTTAACATAAGCTTCGGTTATGAAATTCCCAGCTGCTCCGGAATCAAGGAGGGCAATGACGTTCCTGTAACGTTGAGCAATTTGGAGCGACACTGGGAGGTTACAGTCATGAGGAGATGGAGAGGAGATCATTACTCCTAGCCGGCCCTCTCCTTGGCGAGCTAGGATCTGGAGTTTCCCGGACGTTTGGGACAGGCATTGATAGTGTGCGACGGAGCTGCACAGTAGAGACAGAGAGACTCAGAGAGACGTCTTCGGCGCTCAGCGGGAGATAGACGGGAACGACTAATTTGCATAGGCTCATCCTTGGATGGAGATGGTTGACGAGGAGGAGGAGCAGAAGATTTAGGAGTAGATGATCTTCCTCGCTCGGTTGCTCTCTCTCTGAAACGTAGATCAACCTTCGTGCAAAGAGAAATTAGCTCATCCAACTTAGAGGGCAAGTCTCTGGTAGCTAACTCATCCTTGATGCGTTCTGATAAGCCATGCCAGAATGCAGCATACAGGGCCTCGTCGTTCCATGCCAGTTCGGATGCCAGGATTTTAAACTGTATAAGATACTGTCCCACAGTACGTGTTCCCTGGCGTAAACGGAGAATCTCAGATGAAGCAGATGTTATCCGGCCTGGCTCGTCGAAGATGCGCCTGAATGTAGCTACAAAGTCAGTATAGTAGGATAGCAGGGGATCAGACTTCTCCCATAAAGGTGATGCCCAGTCAAGGGCTGAGCCACTGAGAAGGGAGATGATATAGGCAATTTTGGTACGGTCACTGAAGAAATTGCCAGGTAGAAGCTCAAAGTGGATTTCACATTGATTGAGAAATCCCCTGCAGAACCTTGGAGATCCATCAAATTTTGCTGGCGTTGGAAGATGAAGATGTGGACTGGAAATGGGTAAGGTGGGTGGGGTTACAGCTGGTGTCACTGTAGTGGACGCACCGGATGTGCCAGGTCCACGGAGGGTCGTTTGAATCCCATCCAGCCGTGTAGAGAGATCCTGGAGACAGCGGATGATGTGGCCCTGTGCAGCCTCCTGATGTTCAAGTCGGGCTGCCAGTTCTTGCATCGGCCTGGCCGCTTGATCCTGGTCTCCGGCTGGATTCATTAGATCAGTGCTTACTGTCACAACTGAGGGCCTGAGCTGACGGGAGGCAGCCTCAGTTGTAGGGGCTGAGATGTAACGGAACCTGGGAGGTTGTATCAGACCCCTAGACATGTAAGTAACATGTAGAATAACTGCCCGAAGGCGTGACCACGACAACCAGGATAAAAGTCAATGATGTTTATTATGACAAACTCCGTAACACAGCAGCAGTAAAAGGAAACATAAAAGTCAACAGAGGATAAATACAATTCCTGGGTACTACAGGGTGGCAAGGGCCACAGGCACTGGTAGTGTGAGACAGTTCTTATAATCTTCTAGTTGGAAAGTCCTTACCAGGCCTGACTGTAGCAAAGGAGAGAACCCAGGATCGTACCAGCTGATGTTCCAGGAAAGGCTGGGCTGCTGAAGGTAAAACGGCTGCTGTGGATACTGGCTGGAACCAGACTGTTGTTGGTACGGAGTGGATACTGGCTGGAACCAGTTAAATAATAAACGAACTTGAGAGCGATGAAATAATAATGAAGTTTGGAGTTTGAGAGCGGTGAAATAATAATACCGGTGGAGAGTGGTAAACTGCAGAAAAGGACACCGGCCCTTTAAGAGAAGCTATACACTGCTGGAAGCTGGGCTGGAAGCAGGTGATTGTTTGAGAGCGGTGAAATAACAATACCGGTGGAGAGTGGTAAACTGCAGAAAGGACACCGGCCCTTTAAGAGAAGCTATACACTGCTGGAAGCTGGGCTGGAAGCAGGTGATTGTTTGAGAGCGGTGAAATAACAATACCGGTGGAGAGTGGTAAACTGCAGAAAGGACACCGGCCCTTTAAGAGAAGCTGTACACTGCTGGAAGCTGGGCTGGAAGCAGGTGATTGTTGTAGCTGGAAACAGGTGAGTCCTGAATGGATCGGAGAGTCAGGCTACACCGCAGATGGAATGCTGGTGCGGGTCTCTATAGCAGAAGTCTGGAGACAGGAGCTGGAACCTGGAAGACAACCACAGGAGAGAGACAAACTGGAACTAGGTTAGACAACCAAAGCACTGACGCCTTCCTTGCTCAGGCACAGCTTACTTATACCTGCAGCAAGGAAGGGGTTGGCTAGGCAATTATGCAAATCAACAATACAGACAGCAGATTGGTGGAAATGCTCAGATGACAAAATCCAAGATGGCTGCGCCCATGCAGACACTTGGAGGGAAGTTTGGTTTGTAATCCATGTGAGAATTGAAACAGTAATGGCGATGCCGGCCACAGGAGACAGGAGACGCCAGACTGACAAGCGCACATTTAACCACGCGGGCACAGCGGAGGCCGCGGCTGATGAAATCATCACTCTGACATTCTGCATGTGGAAACTCAGGAACAGCGGGATCCGGTCCTGGAACGCTGAGCCAGCCTTAGGAGGCATCTGAAGGGTAAGTAATGGCGTCCAGATACCCGGATCGTGACAAACGGATGGCTCGGGATCATCCGTAATCTGTAAAATTAATTTAATAGCCTCCAAAAGATCAGCAACATCCACATGTGAACCACCCTCCCCATCAGCCGTATCTGAGTCAGAACCTGTGGAGTCAGTGTAAGTGCCGTCTTCATCCGACGAGCTGTCAGTGACAGCAGTGGATTGTGAGGAGACAAGCGCTCGCTTAGAGGACCACTTGGACGTAGGCGAGCGACGGTCAGACTTTTTAGTAGTCAGGGACTGGTTCAACTTCTTTATTTGAGCAGATAAATCGTCCGCAGGGACCACAAACTGTTGCAACGGCCTTGGGGATTCCATAGGGGGTGTCAGTTGATGAACTAGCATATGCAGAAGCGTGGAAAAAGCGGGCCACGGCGGGTCATTATTTGCCCCCGTTGCCACCGTCCCACTGGGGGGCAAGGAGCCCCCAGAACCAGAGCCCACAGCTGCTATATTCTCCTCATAGGTATCTGCGGCTTCAGCAACACCGGCAGTGTGTTCAGCCCCAGAACCGTTACCCTCAGAAGCAGACATGATATAACTTGCAGTATCAGGTAACACAGTACAATTTGTCAGCAGCACAATACCTCTAGCCCAAACCCCTGCGCAGTGTAGTCAGCACCAGCAGAGATAAAGGAGAGATATGGTGACTAAATCACAGAGAAAAATACGTAATACAGTATATCTTTTGAAAATCCTATATTAGATAAAACCTGACGCACCAAGCCCCCTCAGGTTATAGAATAGCAGGTTGAGTGAAAGACACGAAATGGACACCACTCAGATATCAAATGCACGCACAAATAGTCACAGTCTGTACAATGCAGAGGTTATTACTAACAATAATACTGCACTGGACTAGCTTACACAGCTATATAACAATAGATATAACAGTACACAGTAAGAACTGGATGTATATCACAGGGTAATTGTACTAGGAAACCCTGACTAAGTGCACTCTTTGTTAACTAACACTGTCTAAAAAAGGCAGGTAGAATACTTAAGTGTCTTGTAAAGTCACAGCACTGACAACCAGGCGGCTTTACACAGGAGGATTTGTCCAAGCAGTCCCAGGAACAGTGAGCTGAAGGATAATGGCACCGCAGACACTGTCAGGGAGTGAGGGAGAGACAGATATGCAGCTCCAGGGCTGGAACATTTGCGGGAAATGGCGCCCTGGGGCTGGGGGAGGGGCTCCAGGTCTAAGCCTTATCCCCTCTGCTGGCAAAACCACCGGGTACTGCGGGTTACTTGTAAAAAAGGTTTAGAGAGAAAACCTGACCTGCACCCATGCCCTGGTGATCTAGTGGGATCGCCTGTACTGCCACAGTGTCCATCGCCAGCGCGCGCGGCCCGCCTCCCACCGGCCACGCCGGATCGCGATAAAGTGCGGGTCCCGCGAGCGGGACCCACTTACCTCCTCCCGAAGTGCGGCCACGCGATCCCGGAGAGCCCCAGCTGTGTGTGACTAACTTGGAAGAAAACCGGAGCCTCTTGCTGTAGGTACCCGGCAACCAAAGCACGGGAGTGTACAGCACCGCTGGGGGAGAGATGGAGCTGCAGCAGGTGATGTCTACTGACATCCAGCACAATCTGTGCCTCTGCTGCAGCCCTTGTAGCTTTTTCTAGAGCTGCTGTGAGCAGCCCTTCCTGTTACATGCTTGCACTGCAAGCACCAACTACAAACTGAGCTCCTGTGCACGGAGGCGGGGTGATATAGGAGGTGGCGCTATGCATCTTGGGAAGAAGGTCAAAGCTTTTGAGCCTGTTGGTGCTTCGGATCAAGATCCTACTCTACACCCCTATGTCTATCCTTGTGGAGCCAAGTGCACCCCGCAGCAGAAAGGAGACTTACCCGCTGTAGCCGTGGAAATCCACGCATCTAGCTCTTCCCCAAAGAGAGCTTGACCTGTATACGGTAGGGACTCCACACTTTTCCTGGAATCTGTGTCAGCAGACCATTGACGTAGCCACAGTCCTGCCGCGCTGAGACCGACATGAAAGAAATTCCTGCAGCCATGGAACCTAGATCTTTCATGGATTCCACCAGAAATCCCGATGAATCCTGAATGTTGCGCAAAAATAAGCCAACATCATCCTTATCCATAGTATCCAAATCTTCAAGTAAGGTGCCAGACCACTTTACTACAGCTTTGGCAATCCAAGCACTGGCAATAGTGGGACACAGTATAACCCCTGAAGCCGTGTACATGGATTTGAGCGTATTATCAATCTTACGATCAGACGGCTCCTTCAAGGCTGTAGATCCCGGAACAGGCAACACCACCTTTTTTGAAAGTCTGGATACTGACGCGTCAAAAATAGGCGGGGTTTCCCATTTTTCCTATCCTCAACATGGAAAGGAAATGCCACCTGAACCATCTTAGGGATCTGGAATCTTTCTCAGTGTTTTTTCCAAGCCTTTTCAAAAATAGCATTTAGTTCTTTTGACGCCGGGAAGGTTAGCGAGGCTTTCTTATTCTCAGTGAAGTAAGCCTCCTCAACCAGCTCAGGTGGTGTATCATTAATATTCAACACATCCCTAATAGCCTCTATCATCAACTGCACTCCTTTAGAAAGAGATGGTGTCCCCCGTACCCCATCATCTCCGTCAGAATCTGTATCAGTGTCATCCTGCATAATTTGTGCTAAAGGACGCTTATGGGAGCACACAGCGGGGGGACCTGAGGTGCCAGAACTGGGCCAGACTGCCATATTCTGCAGTACCTGGGTAGCAGATTCATTTTGTGCAACCCTCCGTGAAATCTGAGAATTCATATTTTTGATAGAGGATAACCATTCCGGCTCCCTTGCTGGAATCTGTGCTAAATCAGTGCAATCCTGATTACATGGAATGGGATCATCTTGAGAGGACAAATCCTCTGCAGCATATGACACAGTGTCCCTGGACATTGCTATTGGTGACCACAAACACTCCACACACACGCAGGGGATACATACAGAGTTTCTCCCCAAGAATGGCAAGAGAGACACAGAGATTGGAGCCAACCCACACACAATGCTTTTATACATATAAGGGAGACCCCTTATGAGCGCTGACTGTGTACCTTAATAGGTTACACAGCCGTTTTGCAGACCCCTCCCCCTTCTACAACCCCTGGTACCGTGAGATAGCTGGAGATTGCTGTGGAGGGACTTGCTTCTTTCCTGGACAGCGCTGTGCAGGCAGGAAAATGGCGCTGAACGCTGCTGGGTCTGCTCTGAGGAGAAGCTCCGCCCCCAAAATGGAGCTGTCTTCCCGCTCTTCATAGGATTATACTGGCCTGAGGATTGATGCTGGCTTAGATCCGGGGACCCCGACAGGTTGAGTGACCAGAGTAGGGTGCAGGAGCTGGCTCAGGGCGCCCCTCACAGCGCCGCACAATGTACCGCTGAGCCTCCCGGAGCGCAGTTACTACTGCACTCCAACCCTGATGCCGCCATCTTCACACCGGCCCCCCCACTTGCTAGGGGTGATCGGTGTCTCACTCGCCACAATCTTCAGCTCTGCAAGGGAGTGGTGGCATGCTGCTGCGGTGAGCGATCCCCTGTGGCGGGGAACGATCTATCCCCTCTGGAGCTCAGTGTCCAGTCAGCGGAGACAGTGGCTCAGACCCCGCAGGGTGGACATTTCTCCCCCCCTATGTCCCTCGCTGCAAAGAGGCTGTTGCCAGCAGCCTCCCTGTAAAACAATAAACTCTAAAAAATAACTTTTACTAAGGAAACTCTGGAGAGCTCCCCTAGCTGTGACCGGCTCCTCCAGGCACATTTTCTAAACTGAGTCTGGTAGGAGGGGCATAGAGAGAGGAGCTAGCCCACACTCTCAAACTCTAAAAGTGCCAATGGCTCCTGGTGGACCCGTCTATACCCCATGGTACTAATGTGGACCCCAGCATCCTCTAGGACGTAAGAGAAAATGGTGTGATGGAGTTTTTTCTGTTTAGCATTACTGGTCTGAAGATCAGCAATATCAGAGAACACAGCACCCAGTCTCTGTTCATTGGTGGTCATTCCGAGTTGATTGCAGCCAGCAACTTTTTGCTGCTGCTGTGATCAACTAGCCCACGCCTATGGGGCAGTGTATTTTAGCTTAGCAGGGCTGCAATCGCTTGTGCAGCCCTGCTAAGCTAAAAAAAATTCACACAAAACAAGACTAGGCCTATACCTACTTACCCTGTGCGATGGATCCAGCGATGATGGGCTCAGCTTTGACGTCACTCCTCCGCCCTCCGTTCTCCTGGGCACGTCTGCGTTTTACTCACCACTCCCCGAAAACGGCTCCAAACGGTCCGGATCCGCCCTGCACCGCCCTCTTCCTGTCAATCTTCTTTGCGGTCCGTCCTGCGACCGCTTTCTTAAGCCGCGACGTAAACCGGCGACCCCTGTCGCCGCGCAACGTCGCGCACGTGCACTGCGGCCGCCGCGCATGTGCATTCTGCACCCGTTCGCACCACAGCGATAAACCGCTGCGTGCGAACGGGTCTGAATGATCCCCATTGTCCTGAACTCTGTGTGTGTTTATCAAGTTGCTGTGTAATGCTGGAAGTTTGCGCAGTGAGAAGGGGCCCAATGGCCTCTCTAATAGCTGTAACTATTTCCCCGTATGTTACAGGTGCATCCTGTTGTATCATGTCTACTGCTGTGGAGGACAGTGGTGCATCATGAGCAGTAGGAGTGTGGGGTGTGTAGAGATGTGCCCTGTAGGCACATCAGCGGTGCTGACTGTGGACAGCGCTGGGGCAGCTTGTCTGCCCCCAGCGCCTGTCAGTGCGTGGCGGCGGCGGGTGTCCGGTGCAGGGATTACCCTTTTCCCTGCACCGGACCAGAGGCTGCGGAGGGCTTTGAATGTTGGCGCCCTCCGGGAGCCAATCGCGGCTCCCGGAGCGGCGGCCAGTCAGAGAGGGACGCGGCGAGCCAATCGGCGCTCGCCGCGTCATAGGCCCCGCCCCCGGCGTCTGACGTCAGACGCCGGGCGGGAGCTGACGACACCGTGCGCGCAGAAGAGCGCGAAGAAGAAAGAAGCCGGGTCCTGGAGAAGAGGGTCGGCGCGGAGAAGAAGACGGCGGCCGCTGAAGAGGCCAGAAGACGTCGGGCTCCTGCAGGAAGATGTCCAGCGGCGGCTGGACGCGGAGCAGCGGAGGCGACGCCGCTGGCCAGGACGGGTCAGCGGCAGAAGAGGGCACCGGAGATCCCTGGAGCAGGTGAGGCCTCAGTGAGGCAACTTCACTCCCTCCACTTTTCCTCCCTCGACCACCAGGGACGGGCATTAGGCCCGAGGGCACAATTCGGGCACTAGGCCTGGGCGCAGATAGGAGATTGGGGGCCATTATTTGATTAGGTGGTTTGGGCATTAGGCCCAAGCCACCCTCTCCCTGTGGCACCAGTTAGGCGGGCACTAGGCCCGGGGGCAGTTCAGGCAATAGGCCTGTGGGGACATTAGAGGGCATTAGGCCCTAGTGGATTTTGGCCGATTAGGGATATGATAAGGTGACCTTGGGCACAAGGCCCAGGTCACCCAACGGGCAACAAGTTAGGCGGGCGCTAGGCCCGTGGGCGAAATCAGGCCTCCGGCCTGTGTGCAGCTAGGGGGCGCTAGGCCCAGTGAATAAGACCCCCAAGGTGAATAAAGGTGGCACTGGGCGCTAGGCCCAGGCCACCCTGAGGTATTTAGGTAGGCAGGCCTGGGGCCCACATAAGGGAAGGTACAGGAGGTGGGTAGGCCGTGTGGCGCTCACCCCCTTTCCAGAGGTAGGGATTTAAAGGGAAAGCACCGTTTGATCTTGTATTCCGATATTGTGATGTATGTTGTTACCGTGCAGGGCAAAGTGTATGTGTTTAAGTTGTGCATAGTTGTGTTGCACCACCCACACGAGCTAGTTTGAGGGCTCTGTTTATGTAGCTAGTGTACCGGACGCACACTAGGGTAGTTCTTGGCCCTGCACGGCTGTTTCTCTTTGCCTCCTTACAGGGACCTGTAAGTGGAGAAGATCGGAGTGCAAGACTTGTGACGGTGAGTAGCATCCGTGTACGTTTGTCCCTTGTCTGTCCCCGAGCGCCGGAGTCGGGATTGCTCACGGACGTGAGAATCCTTTTCATCACACTACGTGCGAGAGCGCGAGTGTGTGAAAGCTGGGTGGCTGAGGCTTTGTGCCAGTGATGACCTTTCACCCAACCGGTGAAGGTCGCGGTCACCCCTGGGGTATCCCCTTTTCCAGTGGAAGAAGGGTCGATACCCCCTTTAAGGTAAACTATTCTCTCCTCAGCTCGGTCGTCGGTCAGCTCCGAGAGGGAATCGCCGTATCCGTATCCAATTGAAGTTTGCCAGGTCCGTTGAAGGTTACAGTACCTGAAGGTGAGAGAGAGCGGCGCCTGGTGAGTACCGAATCTACACCTGCACGGCAGCAGGCACCACCACACCGCAGCCGCACCTCTTACATCTTGGCGTAGTCGGCAGGATCAGAGAGACCGGATCACGGACACGATGTGGAACGCCACCAAGAAGACCTCCCTGCGGATGGCTCCGGAACAGACTCACCCACGGACGCGTGCGGACCAGAGCGACTGGGTGAAGGTGTCCGGGGCAGACCTCCTGAAGATGGTGCAGTGGTCGGTCCAGCGTGGAAAGGAAGAGCGCCGGGAGAAGGGGCGCAAGAAGGCCGCTGTGACGCCCTGCAAGAAATGTCGGCAAACAGGGCACTTTGCCGGCGAGTGTACTTGGCGAGAGACGTCCCCAAAGAAGGTGGTCCAGGAAGCGGACCGAAGACGTTGGAAGGGCCAAGGGAAGGAGACCTGGTGTTTGCTCTGCGGAAACTACGGGCATGAGCACAACAGTTGTCCCTGGGACGAAGAGTTGAGCGAAGACGAGGTTGATCCCCGGTGTGAAAGCTGTGGAGATCCCCGACATCGGCTCCTGGAATGTCCATGGACGGAAGACAGGACGGACTACGAGGCCACGGTGAAGCAGATGACGGAGTCTCGTCAGCAACTTTGGGACCGGGTGGCTGCAGAGCCTGTGTGTGCGCTCTGCGAGGCGAGAGGACATGCGCTTCCCGATTGTCCGTGGAATGAAGACCGGATGATTGCGGATGGTCGCGCCCAGAGATGGGAGGAGGAAACCAGGGAAATGGAGCGGAAGACCCTGCTTGAAGTTAGTTCGCAGGTGCCCATTTCCTCTGAGCCGGAACCAACGGGTGAAGATTCCCCAGTGAAGGAGGTGGACCAGGAACCCGTCTTGGAGAAGGTGGCAGTGGCCCTCCCTTGTTGGAAGTGTCGGCGACCAGGACATGCGGCCAGTGAGTGCCCCTGGGAAGATGCCGCGGACCTACTCTGTCCCAAGAAAGTGACCCCAGTAAGGCAGAATCCTTTCCCGCATAAGGCGGAGGTGGACGACTGGGAGGTGAAGAGACCACGCTGCGAAGAAAAGCGTGAAGACCCAGTGACTGAGACGTCCGGAATCTCCCCGCGATGGAACCGTCCACGACCAGGACGTGCGGAACAGGAGTGTCCTGGGTACCAAGAAATGCCAGCGGAAACGAAGGAGTACGCTGAGGAAGTAAAGAATCCAGCGGAAGCGAAGGAGTACGCTGAGGAAGCAGAGGTAACAGCGGAAGAGACTAAGTACGCTGAGGAGGAAAATAATACCCCAGTCCAGATATCGGAGGAGGACTCGGACTACGGTGAGCTGTCCGCCGACGAATCCCTCCCAGAACAGATGGAGGACGACTCTGGCATCGGAAGCGCCGACGAGAGTGACTGGCAGGATCGGATGGAGTCATGCTCCCAGTTGAATGCCCTCCGTGAAGAGGAGGAGATAGTCCTGGAGCAAGAGTACCTGCCGGGAGTGCCGAAATGGACGGACGTACGGGGACAGGATCGTGATGCCGTGGGAGGACCCGTTCCAGAGGAAGACATGGGACCTTTGGAGATGCCCCACGAGGAGATGCGACAGATGGTGGTTGTTGCCCGGGAGGAAACGGATGCCCCGGAGGATCCCACTGTTGGGTGGTGGTCGGTACCACCCCCTGAAGACGGGGACGATGCCACAGACGATCTGAAAGGCCAGGAGTGGGTGACTGTTGTACCCGTGGAGGAAGATTCCCCTTGGTGGCCCACGTTGAGCGACCGTGGGGAGATGCCACTTCCCCAGAGGATCCACCGATGGAGGTCAGGAGGAACGAAGAAGAGGAACCCGGAGGTGGAAGGATGTGGGGTCACAGCCTGTCCGGGATGGACCCTTGAACACAACCTCGCCGGAGGGACCTCGGAATTCCCTGACCCGCGGACAATGGACGTCGTGGAGACCTTTGTAGGGACTACAAAGGAAAAAGGGGGGGGAAATGTAGAGATGTGCCCTGTAGGCACATCAGCGGTGCTGACTGTGGACAGCGCTGGGGCAGCTTGTCTGCCCCCAGCGCCTGTCAGTGCGTGGCGGCGGCGGGTGTCCGGTGCAGGGATTACCCTTTTCCCTGCACCGGACCAGAGGCTGCGGAGGACTTTGAATGTTGGCGCCCTCCGGGAGCCAATCGCGGCTCCCGGAGCGGCGGCCAGTCAGAGAGGGACGCGGCGAGCCAATCGGCGCTCGCCACGTCATAGGCCCCGCCCCCGGCGTCTGACGTCAGACGCCGGGCGGGAGCCGACGACACCGCGCGCGTGGAAGAGCGCGAAGAAGAAAGTAGCCGGGTCCTGGAGAAGAGGGTCGGCGCGGAGAAGAAGACGGCGGCCGCTGAAGAGGCCAGAAGACGTCGGGCTCCTGCAGGAAGATGTCCAGCGGCGGCTGGACGCGGAGCAGCGGAGGCGACGCCGCTGGCCAGGACGGGTCAGCGGCAGAAGAGGGCACTGGAGATCCCTGGAGCAGGTGAGGCCTCAGTGAGGCAACTTCACCCCCTCCCCTTTTCCTCCCTCGACCACCAGGGACGGGCATTAGGCCCGAGGGCACAATTCGGGCACTAGGCCTGGGCGCAGATAGGAGATTGGGGGCCATTATTTGATTAGGTGGTTTGGGCATTAGGCCCAAGCCACCCTCTCCCTGTGGCACCAGTTAGGCGGGCACTAGGCCCGGGGGCAGTTCAGGCAATAGGCCTGTGGGGACATTAGAGGGCATTAGGCCCTAGTGGATTTTGGCCGATTAGGGATATGATAAGGTGACCTTGGGCACAAGGCCCAGGTCACCCAACGGGCAACAAGTTAGGCGGGCGCTAGGCCCGTGGGCGAAATCAGGCCTCCGGCCTGTGTGCAGCTAGGGGGCGCTAGGCCCAGTGAATAAGACCCCCGAGGTGAATAAAGGTGGCACTGGGCGCTAGGCCCAGGCCACCCTGAGGTATTTAGGTAGGCAGGCCTGGGGCCCACATAAGGGAAGGTACAGGAGGTGGGTAGGCCGTGTGGCGCTCACCCCCTTTCCAGAGGTAGGGATTTAAAGGGACAGCACCGTTTGATCTTGTATTCCGATATTGTGATGTATGTTGTTACCGTGCAGGGCAAAGTGTATGTGTTTAAGTTGTGCATAGTTGTGTTGCACCACCCACACGAGCTAGTTTGAGGGCTCTGTTTATGTAGCTAGTGTAGCGGACGCACACTAGGGTAGTTCTTGGCCCTGCACGGCTGTTTCTCTTTGCCTCCTTACAGGGACCCGTAAGTGGAGAAGATCGGAGTGCAAGACTTGTGACGGTGAGTAGCATCCGTGTACGTTTGTCCCTTGTCTGTCCCCGAGCGCCGGAGTCGGGATTGCTCACGGACGTGAGAATCCTTTTCATCACACTACGTGCGAGAGCGCGAGTGTGTGAAAGCTGGGTGGCTGAGGCTTTGTGCCAGTGATGACCTTTCACCCAACCGGTGAAGGTCGCGGTCACCCCTGGGGTATCCCCTTTTCCAGTGGAAGAAGGGTCGATACCCCCTTTAAGGTAAACTATTCTCTCCTCAGCTTGGTCGTCGGTCAGCTCCGAGAGGGAATCGCCGTGTCCGGATCCGATTGAAGTTTGCCAGGACCGTTGAAGGTTCCGATACCTGAAGGTGAGAGAGAGCGGCGCCTGGTGAGTACCGAATCTACACCTGCACGGCAGCAGGCACCACCACACCGCAGCCGCACCTCTTACAGGGTGCACGCTCACCTCTTACAGTGGAGACTGCACAAGTATGTGTGGAGACTGGTGCTGAGGTTTCCTCACTTCCAACTCCGGACGCCATCTTGGATTGCCCCTCCTTAGCAGTCTTGCTCTTGTTACATGGCATAGCCGGCAATAAGTAGCGGTCCATATACCGCTGCGGAGTCGAGGGTGATCGCGGGTGCAGGTCCCGGTGGTTTGGAGGCTGTACGAGCATCCGTGACTGTGTGAGCCTGGCGGCTTTAGTGGAGCTGCACACGTGCGGCTCACATCGGCGGAGCCGGAAGCGGAAGTCCACCATAGTTTTTACATTAAGTCTACTGTTCTTGCAAAATACATTATTTCTGGTTATAAACAGGATTTCTTCCTTTGAGCAAAGTTTACCAGTGGTTCCTAAACTTTCTTGAATCACGGTGTCCTAGAGCATTGGTTCTCAACCTCGGTCCTCAAGTACCCCCAACAGTTCATATTTTTCAGGTCTCCTCACAGGATTGCAAGAGAAATAATTTGCTCCAGCTGTGGGTCTTTATAATGTGTCAGTGAGTAAAGAATACACCTGTTCAACTGCTAGGTGACCTGGAAAACATGAACTGTTGGTGGTAATTGAGGAGCGAGGTTGGGGGTACTTGAGGAGCGAGGTTGAGAACCACTGTCCTAGAGTATCAGCATTTTTTTTCACGGCATCGCTAGGCTCAAAGTTTTTTAATTGAAAAATTCAGAAAAAAATATTAAATTAAGTAAATTGTACTCACCTGCCATCCTTAGGGTCCGTTATGTGGCGGGGGGGGACAGAGTTGTGCTTGTTTGTTCATATATTTTATGATTGGTAGCCATCACACTGGTCTTGCCTATCACATACCTCCCAACTTTCTTTTTTTGTGGAGCGGGACACTCGCGCGGCTTGCGCGTGCTCCCGAAAAGGGGGCGTGGCCTACGAAAAGGGGATGTGGCCTATGAAAAGGGGCGTGGCTTCGCGGGAGAATATGCGATCGCGAGCCACTCCTCCGTTTTCATCCCTGAGGGGGCATGCCCAGCACTCTGTGAGCCGCTGGCATGCTCCCTCTCCCTCTGACTCCACTGAATAGACGCTCTTTTTCTCCTAGTCCGTAGAGGATACTGGGGACTCCGTAAGGACCATGGGGTATAGACGGCTCCGCAGGAGACATGGGCACTGTAAAGCTTTAGAATGGGTGTGCACTGGCTCCTCCCTCTATGCCCCTCCTCCAGACCTCAGTTAGGACTGTGCCCAGAGGAGACTGACAGTACGAGGAAAAGGATTTTGTTATCTAAGGGCGAGATACATACCAGCCCACAACATACACACTGTACAACATGGTATACAATAACCAGTTAACAGCATGAACAAAACAGCACCAGCCAGAGGCCGATCTCAATTGTAACTTAACCCTTAAGTATGCAATAACTATATACCAGTCTTGCAGAAAAATTCCGCACTGGGACGGGCGCCCAGCATCCTCTACGGACTAGGAGAAAAAGATTTACCGGTAGGTTTAAAATCTTATTTTCTCTTACGTCCTAGAGGATGCTGGGGACTCCGCAAGGACCATGGGGTTTATACCAAAGCTCCAGAACGGGCGAGAGAGTGCGGATGACTCTGCAGCACCGACTGAGCAAACGCGAGGTCCTCATCAGCCAGGGTATCAAACTTGTAGAATTTTGCTAAAGTGTTTGAACCCAACCAAGTAGCTGCTCGGCAAAGCTGTAATGCCGAGACGCCTTGGCCAGCCGCCCAAGAAGAGCCCACCTTCCTAGTGGAATGGGCCTTTACTGAATTAGGTAACGGCAATCCAGCCGTAGAATGAGCCTGCTGAATCGTGTTACAGATCCAGCGAGCAATAGTCTGTTTAGAAGCAGGAGCGCCAACCTTGTTGGCTGCATATAGGATAAACAGTGCTTCTGTTTTCCTAACCCTAGCCGATCTGGCTACATAAATCTTTAAGGCCCTGACCACATCCAGGGACTTGGTGTCAGGCACCCCAATAGGTTGGTTCATATGAAATGACGAAACCACTTTAGGCAGAAATTGAGGACGAGTTCTCAACTCCACTAGATCCGAATGGAAAATCACATATCACACCCGCCTCGCAAATGCCAAGGCCAATAGCAAGAGCCCTTTCCAAGCGAGAAACTTCAATTCAACCGTTTGAAGCGGTTCAAACCAGTATGACTCAAGAGACCGTAACATCACGTTAAGGCCCCATGGTGCCACTGGGGGCAGGGCCGGATTAACAATGGGGCGGGTGGAGCTGCAGCTCCAGGCCCGCCCATCAAAATAGGCCCACAGGATCCACTGCTGCTGGAAACAGGAAAAAAAATTTTTTCCTGTTACACAGCAAGTTAGTAGCACTAGAAAGCCTCAGCCAGAAGCCCTCCCTGTGTCGAAAGCTTTCTCTCCTCCTCTGCGCCGTGAAGTCACATTGGCGACCTCCCCAGTGGGCCCTGCTCCCCACCACCATGCAAAACAGCAGCAGCCTGCAGTGGACTTGCCTGCCGGGACGCAGGGTGACTTAGCCATTTGTCCGGTCCGGGACCCGACTGCAGGGCCCGCTAGTGGTGCTTGTGCTTGCTTAGCGGTAGGTTGCTTTTAGGGGGTTTTTTCCTCCAAAGGGGGCGTGGCCACGGGGCCCGTGATTAGGCCACGCCCCCGACTGATCAGTCTGTCTACTGCTGTCTCCGGAAGGTTCAGTCAGTCAGTGTCACTGAGGAAAACGAGGGAGAGTGGGTGGTGGGTGGGTGTATGTGTGTTGGAAAGGACAGACTAGGGGTGTGTGTAGGGACTGGGGTGAACAGAGTGAGTGTGTGTGGTGACTGAAGGGGACAGGCTGTGTGTGAAGGGGGGCTGGGGGGGAACAGGCATTTTGTGTGTGTGTGTGTTTAGGGGGGAGGGCTTTCTGTGTGTGGTGACATGGGCTTATGGTTGGTTCTATATCGGAGGGGCTGAAGGGACCTTGTGACGTATTGAGGGGAGGAGCTACGTCACCAGGGGGAGGAGCTACGGGCGAACAGGGTGCCCGAAAAGTACCCTCGCGGGCTCGCTTCGCTCGCCACGCTTCGGGCACGGTGGCTCGCTCCGCTCCGCTTCGCTCACCACCTAATTACTAAAGGTAATAGTTGGTGGCGTGGATAGTAGAGGAACTATCCCGCTGGCCTAGCTCCTCCCCCTTGCGTCGTAACTCCTCCCCCTTACGGAAAAGGTCCCTTAGCCCACTTGATTCTAGCATCTACCATGGGCTTATTGCTGGGGTTAGTTGCATGCATAGACTATGGGTTGCTCACACTGGGGTCTATGCTCAGGCTGATGATCTGAAGCTCTGTGGACACACTCGGTACATGTGCATTCGGCTGCACTATGTGCAGTGGGAGGGGCTTTGTTGGCAGAGTTGGAGTGTTGGCTACGGGGAGGGTCGCTGCTCGTCCAGCTCGGGATCCCGCCAGTGGGGGTTTTAGGTGTTGGCTAGCAGTCACCTCACCAGCGCCGTCAGCCCCCGTCTGCTACTTGCATCGCAATGCCCCCTGCTACTTCCTGCTACTGGCCAGCCGCCTCCCATCCTGTCCACTTCACGCTGCTCGCACCCCACTGCTTTCTCCTGCCGGCCACCCCCCTCTCCTGGCAGCTTCCTGCAGGCCGCCTCCTGCCAGTACTCCCCCTTAGCTTCACGCTGGGTAGAAGTATGAGAAGAACATAGAGCCAAGGAACCACAGGCGCCGGATGGTGAGTTATGTCTAGCTGGTGCAATTTGTATAATGGACTACCTGGTACAATGTGTATAAGGGGGCTACCTGTGTATAATAGGCTCTACCTGATGCAGTGTGTATAATGGCGAAATCTGTATATGGGGCTACCTGGTGCAATGTGTATAATGGGAAACCTAGTGCAATGTGTATAAGGGGCTACCTGTGTATAATAGGCTCTACCTGGTGCAGTGTGTATAATGGCCTACCTGGCGCAACGTGTATAATGGCCTACCTGGTGCAATGTTTATAAGGGGCTACCAGGTGCAATGTGTATAATGGAAAACCTGTTGCCATGTGTACAATGGAAAACCTGGTGCAGTGTGTATAATGGGTTACCTGCCGCAGTGTGTAAAAGGGGCTCTGCCTGGCATATTGTGTATAAAGGGCTCTACCTGGCGTGTATAAGGGTTACTACTGTGTGGTGTAATATGACTGACGGACACTACTGTGTGGTGTAATGTGAATTGGTACTATTCTGTGGCCATGCCCCTTCCCTCGAGAAGCCCCTCCCCTACATTTTTGGCATGCGCAATCAGAGTGCACTGTCCCTCTTTTGAATGGGGAATAGGGGGGTACCAAAGGAAACGTTCACCCTGGGCGCCACAAAGTCTAGAACCAGTCCTGGAACCCGCCCCCCTCAGCAAACCCTGCCTCCATTGGGGCTGCTTACGGAGCTTTCGCCTACTGGTTTTCCATCCTAATCTGCCCCTGGCAGCAATCAAGCTCAGCTCCATGAAGATGGCTCGGGAGATCGTAACTGAGCTATCTGGCTGCTGCTCATTGCTAAGGGAAGCCGGGATAAATAGCTGCTGCATAGACATAGGCATGCATCTCCCACCAACTGTAAGTTATACCACCCGCCGGCATATAACATCAGCAAGGCACCACAACACCGCAAGCCCACACTCAAAGCCGATCGTCTAGCTATTATCCCCAGAACACTGCTATACATGTGTTCCCCTAGTGCAGTGGTTCTCAAACTTTTTGGAGTCACGGCACCCTTGAGTAGCAGAACTGTTATTACGGCACCCCTGGGCCAAAAGTTTCTTATTGAGAAATTCAGAAAGAAATATTACATTAAGTAAATTGTGTTTATACAGTATATCATCCTAAGGGTGTGTACACACGGTGAGATATTTTCTTTCGATTTTGACTATGTAGTCAAATTTGCAAGAAAAGTTAGTGCAGATCGCAAGGTGAAAGTCACCTTGCGATCCCGATTCGATCCCGATGCGCGGTCCCGCCAGGTCGGCATCGGAAGAAAAGATAGACTGTGCAGGCAAGTCAATCCTTGCTAGATCGGTGTACTCTCTAGTTCATCTCACATGTCAATGACATCTCACATAAGCCAAAATCTCACATAAGCCAAAATTGTAAGCACACATAGTCCATATCTCAAGAAAAGTTAGTCAAAATCTGTGCTATCTGGGCTCCAGGGAGTTCAGGGGAAATCGCAAGTGAAAATTGGGCATAGCAAGGATCTCACCGTGTGTACACACCCTAAGATCTCACACCACCATTACCTCCAACCCCAGCAGCTTCCAACTCAGAGGTGATTGGCACTTTGGCGCATCTGCACACCACTAAAATTATATATATATATATATATATATATATATATATATATATATATCTATCCATTGTAGAAGAGCCGCACTCACATGTCGTTAATAATCACAGTTGCTGGGGTGCAAAATCCAGGAACAGGTCCTATCAGAACAAAGTTCCACGATACATGTGCACAAATAAGGATGCACTCACCAGACTTCTCCAGGGTGAAATTGATAGATTATAATCCAGACAGCACATACTCACAAACAGAAGGTTGACCTTCTGTTTGTGAGTATGTGCTGTCTGGATTAAAATCTATCAATTTCACCCTGGAGAAGTCTGGTGAGTGCATCCTTATTTGTGCACACACATATATATATATATATATATATATATATATATATATATATATATATATACAGGTTGAGTATCCCATATCCAAATATTCCGAAATACGGAATATTCCGAAATACGGACTTTTTTTAGTGAGAGTGAGATAGTGAAATCTTTGTTTTTTGATGGCTCAATGTACACAAACTTTGTTTAATACACAAAGTTATTACAAATATTGTATTAAATGACCTTCAGGCTGTGTGTATAAGGTGTATATGAAACATAAATGAATTGTGTGAATGTAGACACACTTTGTTTAATGCACAAAGTTACAAAAAATATTGGCTAAAATTACCTTTAGGCTGTGTGTATAAGGTGTATATGAAACATAAATGCATTCTGTGCTTAGATTTAGGTCACTTCACCATGATATCTCATTATGGTATGCAATTATTCCAAAATACGGAAAAATCCGCTATCCAAAATACCTGTGGTCCCAAGCATTTTGGATAAGGGATACTCAACCTGTATATATATATATATATATATATATAGGTAGATAGATAGATATAGAGAGAGAGAGAGAGAGAGAGAGAGAGAGAGAGAGGTATAGAAGAAATAATGGAAATGTAAGACCATCAGAAACAGCATAACCTACATCACATGCTGTAGTAATAGCTGTCAATCGTATAGTCACTTGAAGTGTCAGGTGATTATATTCCGAACCAATTTCAAGACCACCAACAATTACAGCAGCCGCTTTCAAGCCAAAAAGTACCTGCAGTTACTTGTTGGCTTGAGAGCGGCTGCTGTAATTATTGTCAGCTTTGACTCAGGCAAGGGACAATGGGGGTCATTCCGAGCTGATCGTACGCTGCCGATTTTCGCTGCGCTGTGATCAGGTAGCTACTGCGCATGCGTATGCACCACAATGCGCACGTGCATCGTACAGGTACAATGCGGATCGTTGCTGAGCGATAGATTTAACGAAGAATCCATACGCACAGCCGATCGCAAGAAGATTGACAGGAAGAGGGCGTTTATGGGTGTCAACTGACCGTTTTCTGGGAGTGGTAGGGAAAACGCAGGCGGGTCCGAGCATTTGGAGGGCGGGTGTCTGACGTCACTTCCGGCACCAAAAAGACTGAAGTGGTCGCAAGGGCTGAGTAAGTTCAGACCTACTCTGAAACTGCACAAAATGTTTTTGTAGAGGTCGGCTGCACAAGCGTTCGCACACTTACAAAGTGAAAATACACTCCCCCATGGGTGGCGACTATGCGTTTGCACGGCTGCTAAAAACAGCTAGTGAGTGATTAACTCGGAATGAGTGCCAATGTGTGAAGGGCCCTGCATGACCCAACCCCGCTGTTGCTGGTAACACCCCCTGCGACGGTACACAATAGGCCCTTCATAAATTTCAGCTCCAGGCCCATGTGATCCTTAATCTGGCACTGACTGGGGGCACAAAAGGAGGTTGGATCTGCAACACTCCTTCTACCAAAGTCTGGACTTCTGTGAGAGAAGCCAATTCCTTCTGATAGAATATGGATAAGGCAGAGAACTGCACCTTAATGGAGCCTAACCATAAAATCCCCCACTTCCAGGCTGGAAATCACTGCCCGGAGAGATTCCATCTTGAATTTGAACCTTTTCAGATACAGGTTCAGGGATTTTAGATCCAGAATGGGCCCGACCGAGCCATCCGGTTTCGGGACCACCAGAGGCTTGAATAAAAACCCTTCCCCTGTTGTAGCAGGGATCCTTGATAATCACTTGCTGATGATACAGCTGCTGTATGGCAGCTGCCACTATTCCCTCACTGGGGGGGAAACGGACAAGGCCGATTTGAAAAATCGGTGAGGAGGCACATCTTCGAATTCCAGCTTGTATCCCTGGGACACAATTTCTACCGTCCAAGGATCCAAGTCCGACTGAACCCAGACTTGGCTAAAGAGTCGAAGACGTGCCCCCACCGGCGCGGACTCCCTAAGTGGAGCCCCCGCGTCATGCAGTGGATTTTGTAGAGGACAGGAAGGACTTTTGTTCCTGGGAACTAGCCGTAGCAGGCGCTCTTTTCCCTCTAGCTCTACCTCTAGCGAGGAAGGAATAGCACAGACCCCTTCTGAACTTATGCGACCGAAAGGACTGCATCTGATCTTGAGGTGTTTTCTTTTTCTGTGGGGGAACATAAGGCAAAAAAGAAGATTTACCCGCTGTAGCTGTGGTAACCAGAACCACGAGGCCCTCCCCAAATAAAAACTTCACCTTTGTAAGGCAAAGTCTCCATATTTTTGTCCGTTGGCTGGTCCACAGGGACCGTCTAGCAGAAATTGCCATGGCAATGGTTCTTGAACCCAACAGCCCAATATCTCTCGCAGCTTCTTTCATATATAACACCGCAACAAAATGGCATCTTTATCTATGGTGTCAAAGTCAGATGACAAGGTCTCTGCTCACGCTGCAACTGCGCTACCCACCCATGCCGACGCTACTGCCGGCCGTAGTAGGGTACCCGTATGGTAGTTTCCTGTCTGCGATCAGCAGGACCCTTGAGGGCTGCCGTATCAGGGAATGGTAGTGCCATTTTTGACAAGCGCGTTAAAGCCTTGTCCACCGTGGGTGAGGATTCCCACCGTAACCTGTCCTGGGAGGGGAAAGGATACGCCATAATGATTCTCTAGGGAATCTGCAGTTTCTTATCCGGAGTTTCCCAAGCTATTTCAAATAGGGCGTTCAGCTCGTGAGATGGGGGAAAAGTTACCTCGGGTTTCCTTTCCTTAACATGCAGACCCTCGTGTCAGAGACAGAGGGGTCCTCAGTGATATGCAAAACATCTTTTATTGCAACAATCATATATTGAAATACTCTTGACCACCCTTGGGTGCAACCTAGCATCATCATAGTCGACACTGGAGTCGGAATCTGTGTCGGTATAAGTGTCTACTACCTGGGAACGGGGACGTTTCTGAGACCCCGAAGGGCCCTGTGACACAGTCAAGCTATGTTTTTTCCTTGGACTCAGCTCTGTCCAATCTTTTGTAATAAAATCACATTAGCATTTTAAAAATCCCCCATATCCATCCAATCAGGTGTCGGCAGCGCCAACGGAGACACCACAATCATCTGCTCTGCCTTCTCATTAGATGAGCCCTCCAGCTCAGACATGTCGACACACACGTACTGACACCCCCATACACACTGGGATACCTAATATTATGGGGACTGACCCACCATAAGGCCCTTAGGAGAGACAGAGAGAGAGAATGCCAGCACACACCCAGAGTCACTATACACTGAGACAAAAATCCCAGTCTGTCAGCGCTTTTTTATATATATGTGTAAAACACCAAACTTTATCGCCAAATAATGTGCCCCCCCCCTCGTTTTGGCCCTCTGTACTAGCTAACAGCAGGGGAGAGTCCGGGGGCAGCTTCTTCATGCAGCCTGCTGAGGAGAAAATGGCGGTGGTTAGTGCTTGAGGATAAAGCTCCGCCCCCCGACGGCGGGCTTCGGTCCTGCTCTAAATGTTTATACTGGCGGGGCATTCGGAATTATACAGCCTCTGCAGTTATTTATAAGTAATCTGCCAGTCTTATTTGAGGTATATTTATGCTGCCCAGCCCCCCCCCCCCCCCCCCTGCGCCCTGCCCCCTTACTGTGGCGCCTGTGTGTGTGAGCTGGGGGCAATGGCGCGCAGCGTTACCACCGTGCGTTACCTCATGAAGATCTGAAGTCTTCTGCCGCCTTTGAAGTCTTCTTTCTTCTTATATTCACCCGGCTTCTATCTTCCGGCTCTGTGAGGAGGACGGCGGCGCGGCTCCGGGGCGAACGGCGAGGGTGAGTCCTGCGTTCCGACTCCCTCTGGAGCTAATGGTGTCCAGTAGCCTAAGAAGCAGAGCCTATCATTTAAGTAGGGCTGCTTCTCTCCCCTCAGTCCCACGAAGCAGGGAGCCTGTTGCCAGCAGTGCTCCCTGAAAATAATAAACCTAACAAAAGTTTTTTCAGAGAAACTCAGTAGAGCTCCCCTGCAGTGCATCCAGTCTCCACTGGGCACAGGAACTAACTGAGGTCTGGAGGAGGGGCATAGAGGGAGGAGCCAGTGCACACCCATTCTAAAGCTTTACAGTGCCCATGTCTCCTGTGGAGCCGTCTATACCCCATGGTCCTTACGGAGTCCCCAGCATCCTCTAGGACGTAAGAGAAAATAAAAATGGTGTCAACCTTTTTTGTGTTGACCATTTCCATGTCGACCTTTTGACCCTGTTGACCTTTTGACCATGTCAAATTTTTCTACTGTCTACCTATTCCATGTCAACCTATTGACCCCATTGACCTTTTGGTCAAGTCGACCTTTTGCATGTCAATCATTTGGGGTTGACCTATTAACGGTAGACCTTTTTAGTGTACATGTAATGATCCACACCCGTGGGTCATATTGAATGGCTAATAAATACAAGAATAAAAAAGAAAATGTTGGTGTATTTGTGATTATTGCATCCATATAGTTCACATATATTTGATGTGGGGTGTGAATAATAAAGTGCATTTTTACCTTCATATAATTCACATACATTTAATGTACCTGCTGCAGGGACATGCATTGAGGTAAATGGGTGAAGAGGCACTGGCTAGTACCATAGACAGATTTACACACAATATATGAGCCAAAGGGTTCATTTATACACAGGTGTAGCAGTATATATGGCTCTACCAGGACCTGGCTCGACTGGCTTTGATGGCGTGGCACTTGAAGCTTCACTCCTGAGGGCCAAAGGATTCTCTGAGGCGGTTATTCAAACTATGTTGAAGGCCCGTAAACCGGCTTCAGCTCAGATTTATTATAGGGTCTGGAATTCTTACTTCACCTGGTGTGCTGCTAAGAATTATGATGCTTACAAGTTCAGCACTGCCAAACTTTTGGCTTTTCTGCAACAAGGCCTGGACTTAGGCCTTCGTCTAGCCTCGCTCAAGGTTCATATTTCTGCCTTGTCGGTTTGGAAAAATTGAGTCTCTTCCTGACATTCATACTTTCACTCAGGGTTTTTCTCATACGTCCTAGAGGATGCTGGGGTCCACTTCAGTACCATGGGGTATAGACGGTTCCGCAGGAGCCATGGGCACTTTAAGATTTTTCAAGGGTGTGAACTGGCTCCTCCCTCTATGCCCCTCCTCCAGACTTCAGTTTAAAATTGTGCCCAGGCAGACTGGATGCACTTCAGGGGAGCTCTACTGAGTTTCTCTGAAAAGACTTATGTTAAGTTTTTTATTTTCAGGGAGGACTGCTGGCAACAGTCTCCCTGCTGCGTAGGACTGAGGGGGCAGAAGTAGGAACCAACTTCCTAAAGAGTTTCATGGCTCTGCTTCTGGCTGACAGGACACCATTAGCTCCTGAAGGGAACTGAATGCTAGCTGTGCCTAGATGCTCACTCCCACAGCACGCCATCACTCCCCTTGCAGAGCCAGTAGTCAGAAGACAGGTGAGTGTTAGAAGAGAGATCTTCAATCAAGGTGACGGCTAAAGGTACCGCGCGGCTGGCAAGAGCGCAGCGCGCCATGTTGCCCACACATACACAGGCACTGCAGGGTGCAGGGCGTGAGGGGGGGCACCCTGGGCAGCATGAAACCTATTGAAACTGGCATAAATAAGGGGCATAAGTTGCTGAGGCACAGTCCTACCCCCACCAGTATAAAAAATTACCTCATAAAAGCTGAGGAGAAACACGCCATTGAAGAGTAGAGCTTCCTCCTAAGTCAGCCAGCACAATTTTCTCTCCTTCCAGGCTGCAGAGAAGAACGCTGGTCCTCCTCCATTGCTGAACAAGTCTCAGGGTGCAAAATAGGGGGGGGGGGGGAAGCACAGTGAATTTGGTGCTATATAATTGTGTGATTAACATTATAAAAGAGCTGCATGTCAGTGGGCATTTTGGGTTCACAGACATTGTGTTACTGGTGCTGGGTTGTGAACTGGCAAATCCTATCTCTGTCCCTCTGACAGATTTTACTGTGGGTCTGTCCCCTATAAGTCCCGGAGTGTCTGTGGTGTGGTTGTGCACGTGTGTGACATGTCTGAGGCAGGGAACTCTTCCTCTGTGGGAGACATGTTAGGGACACAGAGGTGTAATATGACACCAAGAGCCTGACTGGGTGAAAGGTTACATGATAGTGTGAATCATATCAGTAAGAGGTTGGCCTGAATCTCATGCAGAAAACTGAAAATAATCTGTTGAAGATGTGATTTGTAATAGTTCTGCCTTTCATCCACAGGGACCCCTCTGGGTCACATACAAATTTGCTCAAGTAGTACAAACTGATACCGACACAGACTCTGATTCCTGTGTCGACACTAGTGATTCCAGGGGAATAGGTCCTAAGTTAGCAAAAAGCATTCAAAACATGTTTTAGCTATAAAGGAGGTGTTAGAAGTTATGAAGCATCCTCTTTTACCACAAGGAGAGGGTTTACTTTAGTAAAGAAGTAATGTAATTTTCCCTCCACCTCATGAGTTGAACAGTCTTGGAGGGAGTCTGATTTAACCTGAAAATAAATTTCAGATTCCCAAAAGGAATTCAGGCAGCTTACCTTTGAGTCACCCCGCATTTTAGACAGGGCCCTGTCATAAAAGAGAAAAGGTGTTTCTCCCTGCGCCTGGAATGGCTTCACTTAAGGAGCCGACAAACTGCAAGTGAGTGAGGTGATCTATTGATGTGGCCAATGGGACACTACTCAGACCTACCATTGTCTGTGCATGGGTGAGTAGTGCTATTGAAAAGTGGTCAGAAAACTTGTCATTAGACATTGACACAATAGATGGAGACGAGATACTCCTAACGTTAGGTCATATCAAAGACGCTGCTGCATACGTACTAGAAACCATGAAATATATTGGTATCTTGAGATCAAGAACCGCTACCATAGCAGTATGGGCTTGGAGGGCGTTGTGGATTCGCCAGTGGAATGCTGATGCAGAGTCCAAAAGAAATATGGAGGCTCTCTCGTATAAAGGTGAGGCCTTGTTCAGTGATGGGCTGGATGCGTTAGTCTCGGCTGCTACCGCAGGTAAGTCGACACTCTTGCATTATGCTCCTACACCGGTGAAAAAGACACATCACTCTCACATGCAGTCCTTTCGGGCCAACAAATACAAAAAGGCCAAAGGTTTCCCCTTTTTTGCAGGTAGGAGGAGGGGAAAAGGAAAGAAATCCGGAGCGTCTCCCGGATCGCAGGAGCAGAAGTCCACCCCTGCTTCTGCCAAATCTGCAGCATGACACTGGGGCTCCCTTGCGGGAGTCCGCTCGGGTGGGAGTACGTCTGAAACTTTTCAGTCAAATCTGGATTCAATCTGGCCTGGACCCATGGGTCTTACAAATAGTGTCCCATGGGTACAAACTAGAGTTTCAAGACGTCCCCCATGCCGATTTTTCAAATCGACCTTGCCAGCTTCTCTTCCAGAAAGAGAGGCAGTAACAACGACAATTCAAAAATTATGTCAGGATCAGGTCATTGTCCTGGTACCCTTGTCACAGCAAGGAGAAGGTTTGTATTCAAGCCTTTTCATAGTTCCGAAGCCGGACAGCTCGGTCAGACCGATTTTAAACCTGAAAAATCTGAATCTCTACCTGAAAAGGTTAAAGTTCAAGATGGAATCCCTGAGGGTAGTGATTTCCAGTCTGGAGGAGGGGGACTTCATGGTGTCAGTAAACATAAAGGATGCTTACTTGCATGTTCCCATTTATCCTCCTCACCAAGCTTATCTGAGATTCGCAGTACAGGATTGCCATTACCAGTTCCAGACGTTGCCGTTCGGACTCTCCACAGTACCGAGGGTATTCACCAAGGTGATGGCGGAGATGATGGTCCTCCTTCGTCAAAAAGGAGTCCAATATAATTCCTTATCTGGACGATCTCCTGATAAAAGTGAGATCCAGGGAACAGTTGGTGCAGAACATCGCACTCTCCCTGTCAATACTCCAACAACACGGTTGGATCATGAATTTTCCAAAGTCGCAGTTGGAACCGACGACAAGATTGTCCTTTTTAGGGATGATTCTGGACACAGAAGTACGGAGAGTATTTCTTCCAGTGGAAAAGGCTCTGGAAATCCAGAAAATGGTCAAACAAATATTGAAACCAACAAGCGTGTCGATCCATCAATGCATTCGGTTGTTGGGGAAAATGGTAGCGGCCTACGAGGCCATACAGTTTGGCCGATTTCATGCCAGAGTATTCCAGTGGGACCTGTTGGACAAGTGGTCCGGATCCCACCTACACATGCACCGCAAAATAATCCTGTCCTCCAAAGCCAGGATTTAGCTCCTGTGGTGGCTACACAGTTCTCACCTACTAGAGGGACGCAGGTTTGGGATTCACGACTGGGTCCTAATAACCACGGACGCAAGTCTCCGAGGCTGGGGAGCTGTCACAGAGGGGGAAAGCTTCCAAGGAAAATGGTCAAGTCAGGAAGCCTGCCTTCACATAAACGTTCTGGAATTGAGAGCCATTTACAACGGCCTTCTACAAGCGGTTTTTCAACATCTTCTTCAAGATCATCCCGTGTAGATCCAATCGGACAATGTAACAGCAGTCGCGTACATAAACAGGCAAGGCAGAACGAAAAGCAGAGCGGCAATGGCAGAGGTGACAAGGATTTTCCTCTGGGCAGAAAGACATGTAAGAGCTCTGTCAGCAATTTTCATTCTGGGAGTGGACAACTGGGAAGCAGACTTCCTCAGCAGACACGATCTCCATCCAGGAGAGTGGGGCCTCCACCAAGAAGTCTTCGCAGAGGTGACAAGTCTTTGGGGATGGCATCTCATCTAAACAAGAAGCTTCAGAGATATTGTTCCAGGTCGAGAGACCCTCAAGCAATAGCAGTGGATGCACTGGTGACCCAGTGGGTGTTTCGGTCGGTATATGTTTTCCCTCCACTTCCACTGATTCCAAAAGTTCTCAAAATAATAAGAACAAGAATTTGAGCAATTTTTATTGCCCCAGACTGGCCAAGGAGGGCTTGGTATCCAGATCTTCAGGAGTTGCTCATAGAAGATCCTAGGCCTCTTCCTCCTCTAGAGGACCTACTACAGCAGGGGCCCTGTGTGTATCAAGACTTACCGCTGCTACGTTTGACGGCATAGCTGTTGAGTGTCGGATACTAGCCCGAAAGGGTATTCTCAAGGAATTCATCCCCACTCTTGTTCAGGCCAGAAAAGGAGTAACGTCTAAACATTACCACCGTATTTGGAGAAAATATGTGTCTTGGTGTGAATCCAAGAAGGCTCCTACGGAAGAGTTTGAGTTGGGACGTTTTCTCAATTTTCTGCAGGCTGGTGTGGATGCGGGCCTTAGATTGGGGTCAATCAAGGTCCAGATTTCGGCCTTATCAGTTTTCTTTCAAAAACAATTGGCCTCCTTTCCAGAAGTTCAGACGTTCGTGAAGGAGGTTCTGCACATCCAGCCTCCATTTGTGCCTCTAGTGGCACCATGGGACCTTAATGTGGTGTTGCAGTTCCTTCAATCAGATTGGTTTGAACCTCTGCAGGAGATAGAATTGAAGTTTCTCACTTGGAAAGTGGTGATGCTTTTGGCCTTGGCATCCTCAAGGCGGGTGTCTGAGTTGGGGGCCTTGTCTCACAAGAGCCCTTACCTGATCTTTCATGAAGATAGGGCAGAGTTAAGAACTCGTCAACAATTTCTTCCAAAGGTGGTTCCGTCCTTCCACATAAACCAACCTATTGTGGTGCCAGTGGCTACTGACACTTTCACTGAGTCACAGTCTCTAGATTTGGTTAGAGCTTTGAAGATTTATGTCGCAAGAGCGGCTCGGTTACAGAAAACAGAGGCTCTGTTTGTCCTGTATGCTCCCAGCAAGATTGTGTGTCCTGCTTCTAAGCAGACGATTGCACGCTGGTTCAGAGGGACAATTCAGCACGCTCATTCTACGGCAGGCTTGCCGGTACCGAAGTCGGTGAAGGCCCATTTTACTAGGAAAGTGGGCTCATCCTGGGCGGCTGCCCGGGGTGTCTCGGCTTTACAACTTTGCCGAGCAGCTACTTGGTCAGGGTCAAACACATTTGCTAAATTTTATAAGTTTGACACTTTGGCCGATGAGGACCTCAAGTTTGGTCAATCGATGCTGCAGGGTCATCCGCACTCTCCCGCCCGTACTGGAGCTTTGGTATAACCCCATGGTACTGAAGTGGACCGCAGCATCCTCTAGGACGAAGATATAGTCGAAGTCTCTGCATGTGGTCAGAGTTTTGAAAATTTATGTTGCCAGGATGGCTCCGTTTAGGAACACAGGCTCTGTTTGTCCTGTTTGCTCCCAACAAGATTGGGTGTCCTGCTTCCAAGCAGACCGTTGCGTGCTGGATCTGTGGTACGATTCAGCATGCTCATCTCACGGCCGGATTGCCGTTACCGAAATAGGTGGGCTCGTCCGGGGCAGTTGACCGGGGAGTCTCGGCATTGCAACTTTGCCGAGCAGCCTTTTAGCTAACAATTTGGCTAAGTAATACAGTTTAATACCTTGGCCGAGGTTGACCTCACGTTTGGTCATTCGGTACTGCAGAGTCGTCCGCACTCTCCCGCCCATTCTAGAGCTTTGGTATAACCCCATGGTTCTTGATGTGACCCCAGCATCCTCTAGGACATATGAGAAAATAGGATTTTAATACCTACCGGTAAATCCTTTTCTCCTAGTCCGTAGAGGATGCTGGGCACCCGACCCAGTGAGTACTTTACCTGCAGTTTGTTGTTTATAGTTACACAAGTTATGTTTAATTTGTTTTCAGCATGTTGCTGTAAATGGTTCATGCCTGTTGGCGTGTGTCATGTTGAATGCCATGTTGTGCAGCATGGTTGAGGTGTGAGCTGGTATGAATCTCACCATTAGTATAAAAGTGAATCCTTTCCTCGAAATGTCCGTCTCCCTGGGCACATTTCCTATAACTGAGGTCTGGAGGAGGGGCATAGAGGGAGGAGCCAGTTCACACCCTTGAAAAGTCTTAAAGTGCCCATGGCTCCTGCGGAACCGTCTATACCCCATGGTACTGAAGTGGACCCCAGCATCCTCTACGGACTAGGAGAAGAGGATTTACCAGTAGGTATTAAAATCCTGTTTTTACGGATTCAGACTCCATATGTCCCTTCTTTGTCTCCATGGGGTCTGTCTGTTGTTCTGGATACCCTACAAGGGGCTCCATTTGAACCGCTTGAGTCTGTGGACCTTAAGTGGCTTACGCTTACGTTCTTGTTTCTACTGGCTATTTCCTCTGCTAGGAGGGTGTCGTACATAGGTGCTTTGTCCTGTTGTCCACCCCTTTTGATTTTTCACCGTGACCGGGCGGTTCATAGAACTCGCCCTGGTTATCTACCTAAGGTGGTATCGTCTTTCCATCTTAACCAAGAGATTGTGGTTCCGGCCTTTACCTTTCCTGGTTTGTGCTCCAAAGAGCGGTCTTTGGATGTGGTGCGGGCTCTCCGTATCTATGTGGAGAGAACTGCCTCTATCAGGAGGTCTGATTCTCTTTTTGTACTTTTTGGTTTTCACAAGCGTGGCTGGCCTGCGAATAAGCAGACTTTGGCCAGATGGATTAGAATGGTGATTGCACAAGCTTATGCGCAGGCTGGGCTCCCAGCTCCTGCTGCTATCAAGGCCCATTCTACTCGGTCTGTTGGTCCTTCCTGGGCGTCCCGTTGCGGCGCGTCCCCAGAACAATTGTGCAAGGCGGCTACGTGGTCCTCAGTGAACACGTTCATCAGGTTCTATACCTTTGATACTTCCGCCTCCCAGGATGCTTCCTTTGGACGCCGGGTTCTTGTGCCCGCTACAGTGCGTCCCCTCCCATGCGGAACTGCTTTAGGACATCCCTGATGTTATTCCCTGTGGAATACCAGTGTATCCTGCTGCAGAAAAGGAGATTTATGGTAAGACTTAACATGGTTAAATCTCTTTCTGTGAGGTACACTGAATTCCACAGGGCGCCCACCCTGACGCACAAGGCTTCTTTGGGTTTGTATGGCATTAGCCGCTGGTACCTTCTCCTGTTGTGAGAATGTGGTTCTATGTGGCTAACGACTATCGTCTCTCTTACCTGCTACAAAACTGAGCTCCAGTGCCTGGAGGTGGGGCTATACAGGAGGCGGTGCAGTGCATCCTGGGAATAGTCAAAGCTTTAGCCTGTTTGTGCCTCGGATCAAGATCCAACTCTACACCCCGATGTTATTCCCTGTGGAATCCAGTGTACCTCGCAGAAAGAGATTTAACCATGGTAAGTCTTACCATAAATCTCCTTTTCTAAATCGCTTATTAGGTAACTGGAACAGACATAAATATATTGGGAGAGATTGGTTCCTCCAACTACAGAGCATTGCTGAGAATTTAAAAGGTTTCATCAAGTTCAATTACATCAGATGCGACCATGTCAGCCTGGTGTGGTCACTTCTGATGTGACAATACCAGGCAAGTGGTTAAAACGTCCACAGGTGGAGCTCATTATTTCACTTGTGATTCTGTCAAGAGACCTTAAAAACATGAACTTTTTGGGGTCCTGAGGATCGAGTTTGAGAACTTGTGCACTAGACAATCCTGGATTGTGGCCGACGTAATGAACAACAGTATTATATGTCGGTCCGCCGTACACACTGAACGATATATTGTGTGACCATGTAATTTATTGTTCAGTGGCCACATCCAGGAGTATGCTGTCGTTAAAGATATCGTCTGGTCAGAAGATGCGAGGAACGACATACACGAGCACGCAATAGTGTGTACACACTAGTCAATGTGGACGATTTGTCATTCCAATTCGGCTCAAAAGGAGAAATCGTCCAATATTTTGTCTAGTGTGTACCCAGCTTAAGGCAAATGAAGCAAATAATAAGAATTTACTTACCGATAATTCTATTTCTCGTAGTCCGTAGTGGATGCTGGGGACTCCGTCAGGACCATGGGGGATTAGCGGCTCCGCAGGAGACAGGGCACAAAAGTAAAAGCTTTAGGATCAGGTGGTGTGCACTGGCTCCTCCCCCTATGACCCTCCTCCAAGCCTCAGTTAGGATACTGTGCCCGGACGAGCGTACACAATAAGGAAGGATTTTGAATCCCGGGTAAGACTCATACCAGCCACACCAATCACACTGTACAACCTGTGATCTGAACCCAGTTAACAGCATGATAACAGCGGAGCCTCTGAAAAGATGGCTCACAACAATAATAACCCGATTTTTGTAACAATAACTATGTACAAGTATTGCAGACAATCCGCACTTGGGATGGGCGCCCAGCATCCACTACGGACTACGAGAAATAGAATTATCGGTAAGTAAATTCTTATTTTCTCTGACGTCCTAAGTGGATGCTGGGGACTCCGTCAGGACCATGGGGATTATACCAAAGCTCCCAAACGGGCGGGAGAGTGCGGATGACTCTGCAGCACCGAGTGAGAGAACTCCAGGTCCTCCTCAGCCAGGGTGTGCCCCTGACCAAGTAGCAGCTCGGCAAAGTTGTAAAGCCGAGACCCCTCGGGCAGCCGCCAAAGATGAGCCCACCTTCCTTGTGGAATGGGCATTTACATATTTTGGCTGTGGCAGGCCTGCCACAGAATGTGCAAGCTGAATTGTACTACACATCCAACTAGCAATCGTCTGCTTAGAAGCAAGAGCACCCAGTTTGTTGGGTGCATACAGGATAACAGCAAGTCAGTTTTCCTGACTCCAGCCGTCCTGGAAACCTATATTTTCAGGGCCCTGACAACATCTAGCAACTTGGAGTCCTCCAAGTCCCTAGTAGCCGCAGGTACCACAATAAGCTGGTTCAGGTGAAACGCTGACACCACCTTAGGGAGAAACTGGGGACGAGTCCGCAGCTCTGCCCTGTCCGAATGGACAATCAGATATGGGCTTTTGTGAGACAAAGCCGCCAATTCTGACACTCGCCTGGCCGAGGCCAGGGCCAACATCATGGTCACATTCCATGTGAAATATTTCAAATCCACAGATTTGAGCGGTTTAAACCAATGTGATTTGAGGAATCCCAGAACTACGTTGAGATCCCACAGTGCCACTGGAGGCACAAAAGGGGGTTGTATATGCAGTACTCCCTTGACAAACTTCTGGACTTCAGGAACTGAAGCCAATTCTTTCTGGAAGAAAATCGACAGGGCCGAAATTTGAACCTTAATGGACCCCAATTTGAGGCCCATAGACACTCCTGTTTGCAGGAAATGCAGGAATCGACCGAGTTGAAATTTCTTCGTGGGGCCTTCCTGGCCTCACACCACGCAACATATTTTTGCCACATGTGGTGATAATGTTGTGCGGTCACCTCCTTCCTGGCTTTGACCAGGGTAGGAATGACCTCTTCCGGAATGCCTTTTTCCCTTAGGATCCGGCGTTCAACCGCCATGCCGTCAAACGCAGCCGCGGTAAGTCTTGGAACAGACATGGTACTTGCTGAAGCAAGTCCCTTCTTAGCGGCAGAGGCCATGAGTCCTCTGTGAGCATCTCTTGAAGTTCCGGGTACCAAGTCCTTCTTGGCCAATCCGGAGCCACGAGTATAGTTCTTACTCCTCTACGTCTTATAATTCTCAGTACCTTAGGTATGAGAAGCAGAGGAGGGAACACATACACCGACTGGTACACCCACGGTGTTACCAGAACGTCCACAGCTATTGCCTGAGGGTCTCTTGACCTGGCGCAATACCTGTCCCGTTTTTTGTTCAGGCGGGACGCCATCATGTCCACCTTTGGTCTTTCCCAACGGTTCACAATCATGTGGAAGACTTCCCGATGAAGTCCCCACTCTCCTGGGTGGAGGTCGTGCTGAGGAAGTCTGCTTCCCAGTTGTCCACTCCCGGAATGAACACTGCTGACAGTGCTAACACATGATTTTCCGCCCAGCGAAGAATCCTTGCAGTTTCTGCCATTGCCCTCCTGCTTCTTGTGCCGCCCAGTCTGTTTACGTGGGCGACTGCCGTGATGTTGTCCCACTGGATCAATACCGGCTGACCTTGAAGCAGAGGACTTGCTAAGCTTAGAGCATTGTAAATTGCTCTTAGCTCCAGTATATTTATGTGGAGAGAAGTCTCCAGACTTGATCACACTCCCTGGAAATTTTTTCCTTGTGTGACTGCTCCCCAGCCGTTCAGGCTGGCATCCGTGGTCACCAGGACCCAGTCCTGAATGCCGAATCTGCGGCCCTTTAGTAGATGAGCACACTGCAGCCACCACAGAAGAGACACCCTTGTCCTTGGAGACAGGGTTATCCGCTGATGCATCTGAAGATGCGATCCGGACCATTTTTCCAGCAGATCCCACTGAAAAGTTCTTGCGTGAAATCTGCCGAATGGAATCGCTTCGTAAGAAGCCACCATTTTTCCCAGGACCCTTGTGCAATGATGCACTGACACTTTTCCTGGTTTTAGGAGGTTCCTGACTAGCTCGGATAACTCCCTGGCTTTCTCCTCCGGGAGAAACACCTTTTTCTGGACTGTGTCCAGAATCATCCCTAGGAACAGCAGACGTGTCGTCGGAGACAGCTGCGATTTTGGAATATTTAGAATCCACCCGTGCTGTCGTAGAACTACTTGAGATAGTGCTACTCCGACCTCCAACTGTTCTCTGGACCTTGCCCTTATCAGGAGATCGTCCAAGTAAGGGATAATTAAGACGCCTTTTCTTTGAAGAAGAATCATCATTTCGGCCATTACCTTGGTAAAGACCCGGGGTGCCGTGGACAATCCAAACGGCAGCGTCTGAAACTGATAGTGACAGTTTTGTACCACGAACCTGAGGTACCCTTGGTGAGAAGGGCAAATTGGGACATGGAGGTAAGCATCCTTGATGTCCAGGGACACCATATAGTCCCCTTCTTCCTGGTTCGCTATCACTGCTCTGAGTGACTCCATCTTGATTTGAACCTTTGTATGTAAGTGTTCAAATATTTCAGATTTAGAATAGGTCTCACCGAGCCGTCTGGCTTCAGTACCACAATATAGTGTGGAATAATACCCCTTTCCTTGTTGTAGGAGGGGTACTTTGAGATTATCACCTGCTGGGAATACAGCTTGTGAATTGTTTCCAATACTGCCTCCCTGTCGGAGGGAGACGTTGGTAAAGCAGACTTCAGGAACCTGCGAAGGGGAGACGTCTCGAACTTCCAATCTGTACCCCTGGGATACTACTTGTAGGATCCAGGGGTCCACTTGCGAGTGAGCCCACTGCGCGCTGAAACTCTTGAGACGACCCCCCACCGCAGCTGAGTCCGCTTGTACAGCCCCAGCGTCATGCTGAGGACTTGGCAAAAGCGGTGGAGGGCTTCTGTTCCTGGGAATGGGCTGCCTGCTGCAGTCTTCTTCCCTTTCCTCTATCCCTGGGCAGATATGACTGGCCTTTTGCCTGCTTGCCCTTATGGGGACGAAAGGACTGAGGCTGAAAAGACGGTGTCTTTTTCTGCTGAGATGTGACTTGGGGTAAAAAAGGTGGATTTTCCAGCTGTTGCCGTGGCCACCAGGTCCGATGGACCGACCCCAAATAACTCCTCCCCTTTATACGCCAATACTTCCATGTGCCGTTTTGAATCTGCATCACCTGACCACTGTCGTGTCCATAAACATCTTCTGGCAGATATGGACATCGCACTTACTCTTGATGCCAGAGTGCAAATATCCCTCTGTGCATCTCGCATATATAGAAATGCATCCTTTAAATGCTCTATAGTCAATAAAATACTGTCCCTGTCAAGGGTATCAATATTTTCAGTCAGGGAATCCGACCAAGCCACCCCAGCGCTGCACATCCAGGCTGAGGCGATCGCTGGTCGCAGTATAACACCAGTATGTGTGTATATACTTTTTAGGATATTTTCCAGCCTCCTATCAGCTGGCTCCTTGAGGGCGGCCGTATCTGGAGACGGTAACGCCACTTGTTTTGATAAGCGTGTGAGCGCCTTATCCACCCTAAGGGGTGTTTCCCAACGCGCCCTAACTTCTGGCGGGAAAGGGTATAACGCCAATAATTTTCTATCGGGGAAAACCCACGCATCATCACACACTTCATTTAATTTATCTGATTCAGGAAAAACTACAGGTAGTTTTTTCACACCCCACATAATACCCTCTTTTGTGGTACTTGTAGTATCAGAAATATGTAACACCTCCTTCATTGCCCTTAACATGTAACGTGTGGCCCAAATGGAAAATCCGTTTGTTTCTTCACCGTCGACACTGGAGTCAGTGTCCGTGTCTGTGTCGACCGACTGAGGTAAATGGGCGTTTTAAAGCCCCTGACGGTGTTTGAGACGCCTGGACAGGTACTAATTGGTTTGCCGGCCGTCTCATGTCGTCAACCGACCTTGCAGCGTGTTGACATTATCACGTAATTCCCTAAATAAGCCATCCATTCCGGTGTCGACTCCCTAGAGAGTGACATCACCATTACAGGCAATTGCTCCGCCTCCTCACCAACATCGTCCTCATACATGTCGACACACACGTACCGACACACAGCACACACACAGGGAATGCTCTGATAGAGGACAGGACCCCACTAGCCCTTTGGGGAGACAGAGGGAGAGTTTGCCAGCACACACCAAAACGCTATAATTATACAGGGACAACCTTTATATAAGTGTTTTTCCCTTATAGCATCTTAATATATATAATCATATCGCCAAATAAGTGCCCCCCTCTCTGTTTTAACCCTGTTTCTGTAGTGCAGTGCAGGGGAGAGCCTGGGAGCCTTCCCACCAGCATTTCTGTGAGGGAAAATGGCGCTGTGTGCTGAGGAGAATAGGCTCCGCCCCCTTTTCGGCGGGCTTCTTCTCCCGTTTTTCTGAGACCTGGCAGGGGTTAAATACATCCATATAGCCCCAGGGGCTATATGTGATGTATCTTTTAGCCAGTATAGGTATTTCATTGCTGCCCAGGGCGCCCCCCCCAGCGCCCTGCACCCTCAGTGACCGCTGGTGTGAAGTGTGCTGACAACAATGGCGCACAGCTGCAGTGCTGTGCGCTACCTCATGAAGACTGAAAAGTCTTCTGCCGCCGGTTTCTGGACCTCTTCACTCTTCGGCATCTGCAAGGGGGTCGGCGGCGCGGCTCTGGGACCGGACTCCATGGCTAAGCCTGTGTTCGATCCCTCTGGAGCTAATGGTGTCCAGTAGCCTAAGAAGCCAATCCATCCTGCACGCAGGTGAGTTCACTTCTTCTCCCCTAAGTCCCTCGTAGCAGTGAGCCTGTTGCCAGCAGGACTCACTGAAAATAAAAAACCTAACAAAACTTTTACTCTAAGCAGCTCTTTAGGAGAGCCACCTAGATTGCACCCTTCTCGGCCGGGCACAAAAATCTAACTGAGGCTTGGAGGAGGGTCATAGGGGGAGGAGCCAGTGCACACCACCTGATCCTAAAGCTTTTACTTTTGTGCCCTGTCTCCTGCGGAGCCGCTAATCCCCCATGGTCCTGACGGAGTCCCCAGCATCCACTTAGGACGTCAGAGAAATATACAATATAAAACAAAGAAAATCAAAACAATATGTTTTACATATTTTTTTTTAATTTTAAATACAATAATTCTGTGATAATTTACTACTTTTAACAGAAGAAAACAGAGTTGTGTTTAGTTCTTAGTACCCTAGGCTTTTGGCTCCAATATTATCTCCAAAACTTTTATTAATGCATGTTCTATTCTTACTTTCCTACTCTTTTGATCAATTCTCAGTTCTCTGGTATTTTAAGCATCATCAGTGTGGCTGCAAATATTAAATACTTTAGACTTAGATTGTTAATAACAAACTTTAAATAGAAAGTCCATTTAGAAAGTCCATTCCACTGCTTCTATTTGAAGATAGCTCCTTGAGATATTAATTACTGTACATCTTTTGAAAATTTTAGTGAAATATTATTCCATTTTAAGTATGTTTCAATTACATTGATGACAAATACTAAAGTGAAGAAGTATTTTATATATTTTTTTTTATTTCTATTTCTTTTCCCTTGATTTTTTTTTCACCATGCACTGTATTTTGTTATATTTATTGGTATTGGTACCTCTAAAATAAAGATTATTTTCTCTTTATAAACACAATTATTCCTTGTATTTTTATTTTGCAATAATTAAGATTCATATCTTCATAATATGAATTTATAGTTTCATATGAGTGACAGTAACATATTCTTATTAAGGGTTTAGCTTTTTTGAAAAAAAAAAAAGTTTGACATATGGAATGTAAAATTAATATCCAAGGCTTCTCTTTTACCTAAATGAAGGTGGGTGCATGTGCAATGAAATTACCTTGTACATATCAACTAATGTGCATTATTATTTATTGTTTCCTGGGATATCTATGGTCTATAGTAGGCTCCCCAAATTACGTCCCACATGCAAATGGGAATGCCTCCTGCCAAAATTCAATAAGGATTCCACTGGAGCTCTGGATAACTCTGTGAAAAATGCTTTGCGCGTCAGCACAGCCCAACAACTTCACTGCCAGGCTGACCCTCTCTGCAGCTGCATATGATGGAGTCAGTGCAGACTGCAGTGGGACAGACTTGGATGGACACACTATAGGAGATGCTTCCATACAGGAAACAAACCAGAGACATTTGGCAAGAGTACAGTATAATAGAGGTAAGCAGTGACAAAACTACCAGAAACAATGGAAGTGGTTGACTTTGGGAGCCTGCCCTGAATGGGGCGACCCAACCTCCTATATTGTCCCACCTATTTCTTCCATATGTGTTCCAGTCCAGACAGGGGCAGAACTAGTGGCTATGGGGCCTGACACAATAAAGGGGCCTGCAACCGGTGAGGCAGATTTTGAGAGCAAACAAAAATTCATAAAGTGGGTGCAATGTGAAATCATATTCTAGGACGTGATCTGCACCTAACTGAATCAATGGCTATGTCTGCTAAGGATAGGAAGGTGGCAAATCAGTTCTCTTGGATTTGTGGTTGCAATGTTCGGTTGCATACATCCTTGAGAATTGCATTTTCCACCTCTATGGGGGCAAGAAAAATGTGGGATGTTGGTGGCTTCAAGGTGTTGGTGTTCCGATTGGCACTTGTGGCCATCGTTTTAAATTGAATCAGTCTTTAAGAATGATAAGAATATCCTTTAGTTCCCCAACATATGTGCTAAGTGTTTATTCTCATTATTCCTTACATACTAAGGGTTCTGTCGGGGGTCATTCCGAGTTGTTCGCTCGCTAGCTGGTTTTAGCAGCCGTGCAAACGCTAAGCCGCCGCCCTCTGGGAGTGTATCTTAGCTTAGCAGAAGTGCGAACGAAAGGATCGCAGAGCGGCTACAAAAAAATATTGTGCAGTTTCTGAGTAGCTTCAGACCTACTCAGCACCTGCGATCACTTCAGACCATTCAGTTCAGAATTTGACGTCACAAACACGCCCTGCGTTCGGCCAGCCACGCCTGCGTTTTTCTTGGCACACCTGCGTTTTTTCGAACACTCCCTGAAAACGGTCAGTTGACACCCAGAAACACCCACTTCATGTCAATCACTCTGCGGTCAGCAGTGCGACTGAAATGCTTCGCTAGACCTTGTGTGAAAATACATCGGCCGTTGTGAAAGTACGTCGTGCGTGCACACTGCGCCGCATACGCATGCACAAGAGTGCCATTTTTTTCCTTAATCGCAGCGCAGCGAACATTTTCAGCTAGCGATCAACTCGGAATGATTCCCTATGTACTAAGCCATGTTACCAGCTATTGTAGGGGGTCTATGTACTAAGCCTTGGAGAGGGATACAGTGGACGGAGATAAAGTACCAGCCAACTGGCTCCTGTAATTTTTCAAACACAGGAGTCTATGTACTAAGACTTGGAGAGAGAAAAAGTGGAGAGAGATAAAGTTCTAGACAATCAGCTCCTTTCATTTTTTCAAATACAGCCTGTAACATGGCAATTAGGAGCTAGTTGGGTGGTACTCTGGGGCAGATGTATTAAGCCTGGAGAAGTGATAAAGAAGAAGGTGACCATGCATTGTGGCAGGCAATGTATAAACAGTCAACAGCACTGACCGTTCTGACACTTGCAGCTATCCATTTAGACAGCTGCAGGTGTCGTTGCCTATACACCCCAGCAAGGACATTGCTGTCCCTGGCTGTGGTGGATGCCGGCTCCATAATACACATAAGATCTGGCGAGACTAGCGATATATTGCACATGCCCAGTGAACTGGCTGTGGGGGAGAGACACAGTGCATCAACGGAGGGAGAAGTTTTCACTCCCCCTCTCCAGGGACCAAGATGTTATTACATCTTGGTGCTAGTGCTTCCCGCTTCACCTCGCGGGAAGAGTGATACCAGCATGATACAATACATTTACCCCTGGATTTGAAAAATTACAGAAGCTGACTGGCTGGTGTGTTATCACCTTCCACTTTATCACTTCTCCAGGCTTAATACATCTGCCCCTTTCAAATATCTCTGTCTACTTTATCTCTCTCCAAGGCTTAGTACATAGACCCTAAAGTATGTTCTTTTTCATTATACCATTCAAGAATTGTCATTTCCTCCCCCCCCCCCCCCCCCCCCCCCCCCCCAAAGAATGCTTGTCATAGATAACTTTTAGTATGCTATGCAGTACATACCCTTTTGTATTAGAAAATACTGTTTAATAAAACTTGGCCCACTGATTTGCAGAACCAGACCACTAACAAATGTATGCAATGGTCTTGCATGTAGATGTAGGCATCTTCACAAACTTTAAAAAATTTTCATTTGTTACCCGCATTGATTAGTGATACATATCCTATGGTAGGTAGTTCTGGAAAATATCCCTGTATCCCCATCATAGTCCCCCATATTCTACTACATATCCTTAATTTATAAAGGATTGTTTATAAATATGCCAAATATGTGGCTCACATGCATATGTTATATTGGGGTGCCACATTTACCCTCTTCTGATGGGAGGAGCTGTGCTGATTGGTAAGTGCAGGCTAGGAGCACCTAATTATGCAACAACTTGCAAAAATATGATTTCATTTTGTAGGACAAGATTATTTAACTAGGAATCTAGGGCATGAGAAAGCTCATTTGGGGGAGGATGAGTTGGGCATCATCTGTTAAGATGGAAGGGGAGCACAAGAATTTCAAATCCAGCAAAAGGGCTTGAGTTCTAATAATTATAATAATTATTTTATATATATAGCACTGTTATCCAATAGGACTCAAGGTACTTTTTAGACCTAGAAATTGGTGAAACCAAGCAACAACCTAGAACAATGGCAGATGTAATTAAAGTCACCTCACTTTCATTACTTATTGAATAAACAAATTGACTAAACTAAGTACTATTTGAGAAAAAAAACCATTAAAGATTTAATGAATGAATGGTGTGGTGCTAAAGCTGAACGAAGATGGACTTCACTCTATATCATGCACAACACCAGATAGACCTACCAAAGTAAATAGATTTTCAGGAAACTATAAGTAAAAAGGAGATTTATGGTAAGAACTTACCTTTGTTAAATCTCTTTCTGCGAGGTACACTGGATTCCACAGGGAATAATTTCGGGGTGTAGAGTAGGATCTTGATCCGAGGCACCAACAGGCTAAAAGCTTTGACTGTTCCCAAAATGCTCAGCGCCGCCTTCCTCTATAACCCCGCCTCCATGCACAGGAGCGCAGTTTTGTTAACCAGTCCAATGCAGTAGCAGGTAGAAGAGACGACAACAGTTAGTAGCCACAGACACCACATTCTCACGACAAGAGAAGGTATCAGCGGCTAATGCCATACAAACCCAAAGAAGCTAAGTGCGTCAGGGTGGGCGCCCTGTGGAATCCAGTGTACCTCGCAGAAAGAGATTTAACAAGGGTAAGTTCTTACCATAAATCTCCTTTTCTGCAGCGGGGTACACTGGTATTCCACAGGGAATAACATCGGGGATGTCCTAAAGCAGCTCCTTATGGGAGGGGACGCACTGTAGCGGACACAAGAACCCGGCGTCCAAAGGAAGCATCCTGGGAGGTGGAAGTATCAAAGGCATAGAACCTTATGAACGTGTTCACTGAGGACCACGTAGCCGCCTTGCACAATTGTTCAAGGGTCGCACCACAGCGGGCCGCCCAAGAATGTCCAACAGACCGAGTAGAATGTGCTTTGATGGTATCAGGAGCAGTAAGGCCAGCCTGTACATAAGCATGTACAATAACCATTCTAATCCATCTGGCCAAGGTCTGCTTGCTAGCAGGCCAGCCACGTTTGTGTAAACCAAATAGTACAAGGAGAGAATCAGACTTCCTAACGGAGGCTGTCCTCTTCACATAGATACGGAGAGCCCGTACCACATCCAAAGACAGCTCTTTGGAGGATAAATCCGGAGAGACAAAGGCCGGAACCACAATCTCTTGGTTAAGGTGGAAAGAAGACACCACCTTAGGTAGATAACCAGGGCGCGTTCGAAGAAATGCCCGGTCACGGTGAAAAATCAGATAGGAGGACCTACAAGACAAGGCACCCAAATCTGATACCGTCTAGCAGAGGCAATAGCCAGCAGAAACAAGACCTTGAGGGAGAGCCACTTAAGGTCTGTAAATTCAAGAGGTTCAAACGGAGACTCTTGCAAAGCCTCCAGAACCATCGACAAATCCCAAGGAGCAACAGGTGGGACATAGGAAGGTTGAATCCGTAAAACACCATGAGTGAATGCATGAACATCAGGCAGAGTCGCAATTTTCCTCTGAAACCATACCGGCAAAGCAGAAATATGAACCTTGAGGGAGGCCAGCCGAAGGCCCAAGTCCAGGCCCTGTTGTAGGAAGGCCAAAAGTTTGGCCGCACTAAACTTGTAAACGTCATAATTGTTAGATGTGCACCAAGCAAAGTAAGCAATCCAGACCTTATGGTAAATCCGAGCAGAAGCCGGCTTACGGGCCCTCAACATAGTTTGAATGACCGCCTCAAAAAATCCTTTGGCCCTCAGTATGGAAGCTTCAAGAGCCACGCCGTCAAAGCCAGTCAGGCCAAATCCTGGTAAACACAAGGGCCCTGAACGAGGAGGTCTGGTCGTTGCGGAAGTAGAAGAGGATGCTCTAGCGAGAGACCCTGTAGGTCTGGGAACCAATACCGTCTGGGCCACGTTGGAGCTATTAGAAGAAGGATTCCACCTTCTTGCTTGAACTTTCTCACTACTCTGGGCAAGAGTAACACCGGAGGGAACACGTACGGCAGTTGAAAGTTTCATGGAATTGCCAGTGCATCCACGAATGCCGCTTGAGGATCCCTTGTTCTTGCCCCGAAGACCGGAACCTTGTGATTGTGTCGAGACACCATCAGGTCTACATCTGGTAGGCCCCACTTGTCCACTAGGAGTTGAAATACTTCTGGATGAAGGCTCCACTCTCTGGCGTGTACGTCCTGATGACTGAGGAAGTCCGCTTCCCAGTTGAGGACCCCCCCGGAATGAACACTGCCGATATGGCTGGCAGATGGCGTTCCGCCCATTGAAGAATCTTTGACACTTCCATCATTGCCATGTGGCTTCGAGTGCCGCCTTGATTATTTATGTACGCCACCGTGGTGGCATTGTCTGACTGTACTTGATCAGGCCTGTTCAGTACCAGATGCTGGGCCAGTTTCAGAGCATTGAACACTGCCCGCAATTCCAGAATGTTTATCGGAAGGAGAGACTCCTCCCTGGTCCAACAACCCTGAAGAGAGTGTTGCTCCAACACCGCGCCCCAACCCCTCAGACTGGCATCCGCCGTCAGGATGACCCTGATGACCCTGATCCAGAAGGGACGACCCCTGCTCAATCGTTGGTCATGCAGCCACCAGGTCAGTAACAGACGGACCTCCGGAGACAAGGAGATCATTTGAGACCTGATCCGGTGAGGCAAGCCGTCCCACTTGGCAAGAATCAGTTTCTGCAGAGGGCGGGAATGAAATTGAGCATACTCCACCATGTCGAAAGCCGACACCATGAGGCCTAGTACTTGCATCGCCGAGTGTATCGACACACGCGGATGAGAGAGGAAGCAACGTTTCTTGTCCTGAAGCTTCAGGACTTTCTCCTGTGACAAAAAATACCTCTGGTTGTGTGTGTCCAACAATGCTCCCAGATGCTCCATGGTCTGGGCAGGGACCAGGGATGATTTCTTCCAGTTGATAAGCCACCCATGGGCTTGCAGAAACTGGACCGTCAGATCCAAATGACAGAGGAGAACTTCTGGGGAATTGGCCAGGATCAGCAGGTCGTCCATATACGGCAGGATCCTGATGCCCCGACGGCGGAGTAAAGCCGTCATAACTGCCATAACCTTGGTGAAAATTTGCAGATCCGTGGTCAGAACAAATGGTAAGGCCCAGAATTGGTAATGGAGATTGCCAATAGCAAACCGCAGGTATTGCTGATGTGACATGACAATAGGGATATGCAGGTAAGCATCCTGTATATCAAGGGATACCATATAGTCCCCTAGTTCCAAAGCTAGGACAATAGAGTGAAGGGTCTCCATACAAAACTTGGAGACCCTCACAAACTTGTTCTAAGATTTGAGGTTGAGAATGGGCTGGGAGGAACCATTCGGTTTGGAGACTAGGAACAGCGTTGAATAGTACCCCCTGCCCCTCTGAGCCAGAGGCACCGGCACTACCACTCCGGTGTCCAGGAGGGATTGTACCACTAAACGGAGAATTGTTGCCTCCGCCTGATCTGAAGGGATGTCCGTCAGGCAACAGTGAGGAGGGGGACGTGTCTTGAAGGATATAGCGTATCCGTGTGTGACGACTTCCCGGACCCAAGCGTCTGAAGTGGTCTTCAACCATACCTGGGTGAACTGTAGAAGTCGGCCTCCCACCCCGGGATCCCTCAGGGGGAGGCCCGCCCCATTATGCTGCATGCTTGTCATATTTGGAAGCCGGCTGACGGGCAGCCCAGGCACGTTTAGGCTTGGGCTTGGACGTTTTGGAAGTACGAGACTGTTTCGGGTACGCCTGACCCTTTGCTTTACCTGGAGGGCGAAAGGACTGAAAGGAAGTACTCTTAGCCTTCAGGGCCGAAGGAGTAGTACTAGGCAGACATGCAGTCTGAGCAGACGCCAAGTCAACGACAATCTTGCTGAGATCCTCACCAAAGAGGATGTGTCTTTTAAACGGGAGTACCTCCAGGGTTTTCTTAGAGTCCTAGTCCACCGACCAGGACCGCAACCAGAGAATACGGCAAGCCAAAATGGATGTCGTAGCAGCCTTGGCCACTAGAACACCTGCATCTGAAGCTGATTCTTTAATGTAATGAGATGCCGTGACAATATAAGAGAGACATTGTCTGGCATGTTCAGAAAAATTGGATGGAAACTCAGCCTCCATTTCCTGAGCCCACGCCTCAAGAGCTTCTGCGGCCCAAGTAGCCGCAATGGTGGGCCTATGCGCAGCCCCTGCAAGGGTATAGAGCTTTTAAGCAGCCCTCCATGCTTATCCGTAGGCTCCTTGAGAGAAGTGACGGTAGTGACAGGCAGAGCAGATGACACCACCAGTCGAGCGATTTGCGAATCCACCGGCGGTGGCATTTCCCAATTTTTACTCAATTCTGCCGCAAGGGGATAGCGGGATAGCATCTTCTTGTGCGGGGTGAATTTCTTTCCTGGGTACTCCCAGGATTCCTGACGTATGTCAACCAAGTGGTCAGAATGAGGTAAAACCAATTTAATAGCCTTCTGACGTTTGAACCTGTCCGGTTTCTTAGATGTACTAGCAGGCTAAGGATCATCATCAATCTGAAGAATGAGCCTGATAGCCTCTAATAGATTAGGAACATCCACCTGTGAAACAGATTCCCCATCAGAAACATCATGATCAGAGTCTGTGGGGTCGGTATACACGCCATCTTCATCGGAAGAGGTATCCAGAACATGCGTGGATTGAGAGGAAGTAACAGCCCGCTTAGAGAACTTCTTAGGTTTAGTCTTAGGCGGGCGAGGGTCAGGAATACGTTTATCCAAATAGTTATTCAAGTGCTGTAACTGAGTGGACAGAGCATCTGTCCTTGGCGGATTAACCGTAGGGACCATATAAGGCTGATAAGGCACAGTAGGTCCCATAGGGGGTGCAAGTCTAGTTACCAGCGCAGTCAGTAAATTAGAAAAGGCAGACCAAGGCAGGCCTTGATGTGTCCCCGTTGTTACAAACTGACTGGGGGGTACGGAACCCCCAGAACCTGAACCCTCCGCAGCCATGTTATCAAATGCATCTGGGACATCATAACCGCGCACGGCAGAATCAGTCCCAGACCCATCGCCCCCTGTAGCTGACATGATATGAAAGCGTAAACGGGTGACACAGTACAATATCAGCAGATATGGGCCCTCATTCCGAATTGATCGCACCAAGCAACTTTTTTGCTGCTGGTGCGATCAACTAATCTCCGCCTATGGGGGAGTGTATTTTAGCATAGCAGGGCTGCAAACGCTTGTGCAGTCCTGCTATGCTAAAAAAGTTTCCTGCAAAACAAGACCAGGGTAAGAGTTACTTATCCTGTGCGACGGATCCAGCGATGAAGGTCCCGGTCCTGACGTCAGATATACGCCCTCCAAACGCCTCGCCACACCTGTGTTGGACTCACCATGCCTGGAAAACGGTGACTATCCGGCCCAGAACGCCTCCCGCCTGTGATCACATTTGTCGCTGCTGGCGTCGTTGCCCGGCGAAGATCGTCGCCAGGCAACGACGCGCGTGTGCAATGTGACCGCCACGCATGCGCATTTCCAACCCATTCGCACCGCAGCAAAGAACTGCTGCGTGCGAACGGGTCGGAATGACCCCCATAATACCTAACACAAACCCCCGTGCAGTGTGACAGCACAAACAGAGGATTTCTGAGGTAAAATGTGACTGAAAAACACAGAGAAAAATACCAAATACGTATATCCTGTGAAATACCTATATTATCTAATAACCCTGATGCACGGAGCCCCCTCAGGTTACAGAATATAGGGATAGCAATAGGAGTGAGATACACGTAATAGAAATCACCCAGCAGCTATAGGCACACACACACACAGTCACATGTACAATGCAGGAATTATGACAAACAATAAAACTGCACTGGACTAGCAATACTATTACTGAGTAAAGCTATGTATATAAACAGATATATCGATGCACAGTAAAAACTGGATGACTATCACAGGGTACTTGTACTAAATAACCCTGAAGTATGCACTTCTTCTTAACTAACACTGTCTAAACGACATGTAGAATACTTAAGTGTCCTGTAAATGCACAGCGCTGATGATGCAGGCGGCTTTACAGAGCAGGCATCACCCAGCAGTCCCAGAAGCAGAGCAGCTGTGTGTAATGGCGCCCAAACGTTGACAGGGAGTGAGGGAGACAGAGAGATGCAGCTCCAGGGCGGGAACATTTACTCTAAATGGCACCCAGGGGCTGGGGAAGGGGCTACAGGCCAGAGCCTCATCCCCTTGCTGGACCTCACTACCGGGTGCTGCGGGCCTTAATAAAATGGATTATAGCCTAATCCGACCTGTACCCTTGCCCTGGTGGTCTAGTGGGGACCCTGTACTGCCACAGTGTCCACGCCAGCGCGCGCGGTCCGCCTCCTAATGGCCGCGGCGGATCGCGATTTCCAGCAGGTCCCGCCTGGGGGACCCTCTTACCTCCTCCCTGAGTGCAGCTACGCGATCCCGGAGAACTTCGGTTAGTGTGTGCGCCCTGGGTGAAGAACCGGAGCCTCCGCTGTAAGTACCCGGCAACCAGGGACGAGGGGAGTATACACCGCCGCTGTGGGAGTTGATGGAGCTGCAGCAGGAGATATCAGGCACCAACTTACAAACTGAGCTCCTGTGCACGGAAGTGGGGTTATAGAGGAGGCGGCGCTGAGCATCTTGGGAACAGTCAAAGCTTTTAGCCTGCTGGTGCCTCGGATCAAGATCCTACTCTACACCCCGATGTTATTCCCTGTGGAATACCAGTGTACCCCGCTGCAGAAAGTGCAAGTAAAATCACTGGAAAGCTTTAAAACAGCTGGAGTCCAAGCATTTGACACATTAACACCATACCAATTACATCTGGTAGCACACTGTTACCATGTCAATCCCATGTTAAACCAATGAGAATGTTTGCTTCACCATAGCACTCAACATATACTGAAACGCTGACCCTGGCCTCAGAAGAGATCACTGGACACGCTTTTAGGTGCCAACATTTTAAAATACTCCAACTAATATATACACTCCATTGCAGAATTTGCAGTTTCAATTCTTCTCATTAAATCAACTGTAACTAGAATGTTTATTTGCAGTATTCACAAACATCTTCATGCACATGCTGAACCTATAACATTTTGTCTTTACACACTTGCAAATCCAGTCTGAATTTTCTTTGCTTTTTTGCCTACCCTCACATGTCTTTCTCATTTCTAACACCTCCTTCAACTTCAATTTCTGCAACTACATAAACCTTCTGCTTTAACTAAATTACTGCCACTCTGCCGTTTCTAGCGGCGGGCGAGCCGTGCAATCGCACGGGGCGCCCGCCGCGGCACTTTGTATGTCCTTATCTCCTCTCCTCCGTCTTCCCGAGCGCTCCTGCTTGGGGGGCGGAGTTTTGCGGAATGACGCATTTGCGTCGTGACGTCACGACGCAAACGCGTCATTCCGCGAAACCCCGCCCCCCGAGCAGGAGTGCTCGAGAAGAGGGAGAAGACGAGATAAGCCTGGAAGGAGGAGGCGGCCGGTCCCGAAGAGCGGGAAGATGTAAGTAGTATCTGTCTCTCTCTCTCTCTCCCCTCCCCTTCCCTCCCTTCCTCCCCCCCCCCACTTGACACCTGCCTGCCGCGCTGTGTAAAATGGGGACACCTGCCTGCCGCGCTGTGTAAAATGGGGACACCTGCCTGCTGCGCTGTGTAAAATGGGGACACCTGCCTGCCGCGCTGTGTAAAATGGGGACACCTGCCTGCTGCGCTGTGTAAAATGGGGACACCTGCCTGCCACGCTGTGTAAAATGGGGACACTTGCCTGCTGTAATGTGTAAAATTGAGACTTTTTTATTTTTTATTTTTTTTCCCCTGTGGTGGGCGTGATGATATCAGACGAGGCCACGCCCATTTTAATCAGGTCACACACAGCTTTTTCTTTTTAGAGCTATGTGGGGGGGGGGGCACAATTTTTTTTTTTATAGCAATGGGGGAGCGCATTTTGAAATCTCGCACTGGGAGCCAAATTGGCTAGAAACGGCCCTGCTGCCACTGAACACTTCCAACACTGGGCCTAGGGGGTAATTCCGAGTTGATTGCAGCAGGAACTTTGTTAGCAGTTGGGCAAAACCATGGGGGTCATTCTGACTCGTTCGCACGCTGCTGTTTTTCGCAGCGGTGTAAACGGGTCGGTTCTGCGCATGCGCGGCAGCTGCAATGCGCAGGCGCGTCGTTGCCCAGCGACGCCGGTCGCTGGGCAACGATAAGAAGAACGAAGAAAGCGATCGCAAGAAGATTGACAGGAGGAAGGCGTTCCGGGGCATCAACTGACCGTTTTCTGGGAGTGGTGTGGCGAACGCAGGTGTGTCCAGGCGTTTGCAGGGCGGGTGTCTGACGTCAATTCTGGGACCTGACAGGCTGAAGACATCGCAGCGGGTAAGTTACTCCAGAGCTGCTCAGAAACAGCACAATTTTTTTTTTGCATAGCTGGGCTATACAAGCGTTCGCAGCCTTGCTATGCAAAAAAACCCTCCCCCATAGGTGGCGTCTAGTTGATTGCACGGGCAGCAAAAAGTTTCTACGTGTGATCAACTCGGAATTACCCCCATGAGCACTGCGGGGGGGGGGGGGGGGCAGGGGGCAGATATAACATGTGCAGAGAGAGTTAGATTTGGGTGGGGTGTGTTCAAACTGAAATCTAAATTGCAGTGTAAAAATAAAGTAGCCAGTATTTACCCTGCAAAGAAACAAAATAACCCACCCAAATCTAACTCTGTCTGCACATGTTCTATCTGCTACACCTGCAATGCACATAGGGGGTCATTCTGAGTTGTTCGCTCGCTAGCTAGTTATAGCAGCCGTGCAAACGCTATGCCACCGCCCACTGGGGAGTGCATTTTAGCTTAGCAGAAGTGTGAACGCATGTGCAGCCGAGCTCTACAAAAACAGTTTGTGCAGTTTCAGAGTAGCTCTGAACCTACTCAGCCTATTCGTGTCCGGATTTGACGTCATACACCCGCCCAGCGAACGCCCAGCCAAGCCTGCATTTTTTGAGACACGCCTGCGTTTTTACAAACACTCCCTGAAAACGGTCAGTTGACACCCAGTAACGCCCCCTTCCTGTCAATCTTCTTGCGGCCGCCAGTGCGAAGGAAAACTTCGCTAGAACCTGAGCCCAACCACAAAGAGCTTTATACCCGTACGTCGCACGTGCACATTGCAGGGCATACGCATGCGCAGAAATGCCGTTTTTTCACCTGATCGCTGTACTGCCAAAATCGGTAGCGAGCAATCAACTCGGAATGACCCCCATGGTTTTGCCCAACTGCTAACAAATTTGCTGCGGCGATCAACTCTGAATTACCCCCACTGTAATTTCTCCTGCATTTCTGCAATTCTACTGCTCTGTTCATCATGCAACCACCATTTCTATTCCAAGCTTATAATCCTATTTACCTCATCCATACTACAGCATGTCCAGCCTGTCGCTAACCCCCCCCCCAACACTCCTTGTCTGCCATATCCTTTTCTATGTGCCCTGCCCCCACCTGGTATCCGGACTCCAGGTCGACAACAAAAAGGTAGACACACCTTAGGTCGACGCCAATTGGTCGACACACCTTAGGTCAACATGGACAAAAGGTCAACAGGAACAAGGTCGACATGGAAACAGGTCAACATGAGTTTTTCGCAATTTTTTTCTTTTTTGGAACCTTTTCATACTTAACGATCCACGTGGACTACGATTGGAACGGTAATCTGTGCCGAGCGAAGCGGAGCGGAGCGAAGGCACCATGTCCGAAGCATGGCGAGCGAAGCGGTGCACTAATTGGGGTTCCACGTCACTCTACAAAGAAAACGACACCAAAAAAACATAAAAAACTCATGTCGACCTTTTTCCATGTCTACCTTGTTCCTGTCGACCTTTTGTCCATGTTGACCTTTTGTCCATGTCGACCTAAGGTGTGTCGACCTTTTTGTTGTCGACCTGGAGTCCCAGACCCCCCCCCCCACCTCTATCCTTCTCCCCAGTCTCCTACATCTCCTCCTCTCTCCCCTCCTCTGTCTCCCATCCACCCCACTGCTTCCCTTCCACTCCTCCCGTTACCCTACTGTCATTCACCTCTACCCTACCTTGGGCCCAATCCTCCACCACTCAGCCATGCTCCCTCCCGCCTCTCCCTGCCACCTCACCTCATCTCCCTCTGTACCACACTTTACACCCTCCATGCTCAACTGCTGCAGTGTCCCTTCCTAGCTCAGGAGCCAGCACCCTCAGTACACCCTCTGTATCCCTGCCTTCTAAATCCATCTCACCTCATTGCTACAGCAATCTTGATAATCTCATTAACATAACTCCCTCAGACTCTCTCCCTCTCTCCTGTGCCCTCTGGAATGCCAGATCTGTCTGTAATAAACTAGTCCCCACCCATGACCTTTTCATCTCCATTCCCTGCATCTTCTAGCCCAGGGGCAAATGCAGGATTAATAGGCAGAGGCGGGCTGGCCTGGGGGGCAGGGTGCCATGTGCCCCCGGGCCACGGTACTGCCAAGGGTCACGGGCTGGCCTACACCTTCCACTACACCAGCAGTGGCGAGCCCGCGGCTCTGGAGCCGCATGCGGCTCTTTCTATCTCCACATGCGGCTTGTAAGCTCCCGCGTCGCCTCCCGCTGCCCTAGTCAATCAGAGCCTGCGGATCGGCAGCCAATCAGGAGTCTTAGCTGCCGGTCCGCGAACTCTGATTGGCTCACGGACCAGCGCCTAATTAGAGAGAATAAATGCCACTGGAGAGTGGAGGCTGAGGGGCAGGAGAGGCGCACGCTGCGCTCTCCTCCCCTCACAAGCAGCAGCCTGAGCAGAGCAGCAGCACGGCGGTGAGCAGCACTTGGGGGGGCGCACTGTGGGGACATGTGTATCTTACACTGGGGGCATATTTGGCACTGGGGGGACGTATATCCGGCACTGGGGGCATATCTGGCACTGGGGGGACATGTGTTTCTGGCACTGGGGGCATATCTGGCACTGGGGGGACATGTGTTTCTGGCACTGGGGGGGACGTGTCTCTGGCACTGGGGAGATGTGTAGCTGGCAGTGGGGGCATATCTGGCACTGGGGAGATGTGTATCTGACAGTGGGGGCATATTTGGCACTGGGGGCATATCTGGCACTGGTGGGACGTGTGTATCTGTCAACGTGGGCATATCTGGCACTGTGGGCATATCTGGCACTGGGGGACATGTGTATCTGGCACTGGGGAGACATGTGTATCTTACACTGGGGGCATATCTGGCAGTGGGGGCATATCTGGCACTGGGGAGATGTGTATCTGGCACTGGGGGCATATATGTATCTGGCACTATGGGGACATATATGTATCTGGCACTGTGGATGAATATATGTAACTGGCACTGTGGAGGAATATATGTATCTGGCACTGTGGGGACATATATGTATCTGTCACTGTGGTGGCATATATGTATTTGGCACTGTGGAGGCACCCATTTTTTTTTTGGTGTTTTTATATGTACGTGGCACTTTTTATATGTATGTGGCACTGTACAGGGACTTTATCAAAACCCCCAGCATTTTTTAGTCTTTTCGTTGACCTCAACAGATATATATGCACTCTAGCACGGAAGAGATACTTTGCCTCTAAGAAATTAACTCAGCAGAAAATAGACGGTTTACCAATTGTCTTAGATAATGGTGACAAGAATGGCATAGATATGTTGGAATCACTTTTTCTGGAGAATAATCCTCTAGAGGATATGATTCCTATTTATACAACAGCAGGTTTGAATGATCGCAGTTTGCGGTTTAAAAACAAGTCACAGTTTTTTCCTTTGCACCATAGGAGCCCCCCAATGGATATCTTTTATAAAAAAAAACTCTGGAAGAATTCAACATTTTGTGCCAAAAAGAACATAAAAGGTCCAAATATAAACACAATTTAACAGTAAGAGAAAACACCTCCTTACGTAAATTAATCAATGACCCCTCCCTTGTCATTAAGCCGGCTGACAAGGGAGGGGGCATTGTAATACAAGACATAGACGACTACCTATCTGAGGCCTATAGGCAATTAAATGACATAAAGGTATACACTCTATTACCAACAGATCCCTCCAGTGACTTTCATAGGTCACTTACTAAACTCGTTGAGAATGCTTTCAGGGGGGGAACGATATCAAGGGAAGAGATGAAATACCTTATACCTACTCACCCCATCACTCCGACCTATTATCATTTACCCAAAATTCACAAATCACTCACAGCACCCCCTGGTAGACCTATAATTTCTGGTGTAGGGTCCCTCACATCTAATTTATCACATTTTGTAGATTATTTTTTACAGCCTTTAGCTTCCACTCTTCCCTCTCACATCAAAGACACCACAGCATTTTTAAATTCCATTGCAAGAATTAAATGGAAGGATTCATACTTCTTTATGACCTGTGATGTACAGGCCTTATATTAAAATATTCCGCATAATAAAGGCATTTCCATTGTTGCTCAATATCTCTCTAAATCTGATACCTTATCCAAGGATCTCCAAGAATTTATTCTGGCTTCCATTAAATTCATACTGTCGCACAATTATTTTTTGTTTAATCACCAATTTTTTTTGCAAATTCTGGGAACGTCCATGGGGATGAGGTTCGCGCCAAGCTTCGCTAACCTATACATGGGAGCGTTTGAGGACGCACATGTTTGGGGGCGGAGCCTGGGCGAGGACCTTGTATACTATGGCCGCTATATAGATGACCTTTTCTTTATCCTCGATGGAGATATAAACCTTTTTTCTGAATTCACTTCTTTCTTAAACGATAATGAGTTTAATTTACAATTCACATGCACATTAGATAAGTCTTCCATCTCATTCCTTGATATCTCCCTCACCATAATAGATGGAATTATATCGACAAAAACTTTTAGGAAGGAGGTAGATAAATATAACTTCTTACATTATGATAGTTCACATCACAAGCCGTGGATTAGAAACATTCCATACGGTCAACTACGACGCATTAGGCGTAATTGTAGTGAACATCATAACTACATGGCACAAGCGGATGAACTATCTCGATCCTTATGTGATAAAGGTTATCCCTTAGAATTGATTCAAGGAGCCCGGACACGAGTTGATCAGATTGATAGGAAGGATCTCTTACAATACAAATTGGCTGATTCTAAATTTAAACAAGATCAACCGCACTTTTTCTCGCAATATAACAATTCATCTACAAAAATTAGGAACATCATTGCCACCAATTTCCCTATTTTACTCACTGATCATATTCTCAAAACAGAAATTGGTGAAAAACCGTCAATTATTTTTAAACGATCTACAAATCTGCAACAACATCTTGCTCCTAGCTTTTTTGTAGATAGAAGAACATCAGGACAATCACGTGTCTCTCTAAATTCCTCACAGTGGTTAACAAAAACAAAAGGGTGTTTTAAGTGTGGCTCTAATCACTGTATAACATGCTCCTACATACAAAACAAAACTAAAATATTTTTCTCCACAGATAATACACAATTCTCTATTAATTCCTTTATTAATTGTAATAGTGTTTTCGTCATATACATATTAGTTTGCAGCTGCAAACTTATTTATGTGGGACGCACAACACGTAAACTTAGAATTCGTTTTTTGGAGCACAGGCATAATATTCTTAAAGGACACTTTTTTCATAGTGTCTCCAGACACTTTGCACAATTTCATCATAAAGATCCACAAGACATTCACCTCATAGGTATCGAAACGATTCCATCAACCCCAAGGGGGGGTGACAGATATAGGAAACTTTGTCAACGAGAAAACTTTTGGATTCATAAATTGAGGACCCTCGTTCCCGATGGCCTCAATGAAACCATAGAATTTTATCCCTAATATTAGGATACTCATTCCATTTTTCTAGATCCCTGGTGGTCCCTAGTCTTTATTTCTTAATTCCTCCTTTGTTTCCTCCATGCTACTAGTTTTTCCCTTCCTACTTCTGCTTTTATTTACCAACACATATGTAGCAATATATCTTATATTATCTTTCATCTGCATCAATATACATATAATCTTATTATAATGACTACTTTTATGATTGGTCTCCAACTTTGGAATCTCCATCATTGGGGAACCGATCCTTGGCCCGATGGTTGTATCTATATATCTTTACATGTATAGATATACATATGTATATTAATTTAATTTAGAGGAGTAGTTAATTTAAGTTAACGTACAAGTGAACGCATATGTCATTTATTTTTTATTTATTTTTTAATAGATATGCCCGTGATCTATTCCTAGTGTTAGCATATATGCCGTGACTCACTCTTAGTGTAATGACAAAATCATGTTATTTCTCCTGATAAATGTAAAAATCTTCCCCAGTTTGTTGGACCTATTAGTGGGGATATACATTAATTAATTAAAGTTAATAATTCAGATAATCCTAAAGATGTTTATAGCCCCTCTATGGTCTATTATTATTATCCCCTAAGATTCGATCATAATAGATTATAAGCCCTATACTATATAGCATTAGGATAATAGTGCCAAATGTGTGTTTCTCTGTCACGTATACACTACAGCTGTCTGTAGTTTGGATATTTGTCTGATATATATACTTTTAATTTATATATGTTCCTCATGTCAACTATGCATTGCAGTTGTTTGCAGTTTAGTTATTTTTATTTCATATTTTTTACTTTTATATAATAAGTTTTTTTATTTTTAATTATTTATATATGTCTAAGGATCTAATTTTGTGGATACCCTGTGGAGAGCTGACCTTTTTAACTGTGTATTCATTGTTTATTAGCCTCACCTGGCTTGTTCTACACAGATGCTATAAATATGGACAAGTGTCTTAGAGGAGGTATTCCTTTGATAAAGTCACGTGATTCGTGACGAAACGCGTTAGGCTCCTCCCCTATACTCTGATCACCGATCACCGAATCTAATCTATTAGCATCGCTCACTTACAGGGACGCTCCCCGCCATTCAATAGAAGATTCCCTCTATCAACAAGAGGCTGCTCCGGCTAACGCTACTGCTTAGCGCCTTTCCTCCATCTCCAGTGGCTGTCACTACCTCGGTGGAACTTCTGTGATAAAACGGCAGCTCCAGCCAGCGCCACTGCACGGCGCCTTCAGCCAACAGAGGATTACCCTTGTAATTAAGGGCGGCTACGGCCAGCGCTACGATACGGCGCTCACAGCCATTAGAGGATTCTCTTTGTAATTAACGGCGGCCCCAGCCAGCGCTATTGCACGGCGCACTCAATTAACAGCGGCCATCAGCAGCACCTTCGACTGGAAATACCGGACATTATACGTTTTCATCCAAGTGGGCATTAAAGGACTTCCTCTAGCCCTCGGGAGACCATATGAATGTCTTGGCAACCATTATAAAGACGCCGGTAAATATACAGTAGCAGCCTCTGTTAGAGCAATTCAGCTCACCTCCTCTCCTTGTTCAATTAGGTAGTGGGCTACAGTGGACTCCACCGAGGACGCTCGTGCTCATAGCCCCAGGAGAGGTAATTTCATACTACTAATAACTGTCATTTCACTCATTGCTGGGACTTCTATGTTTTATTAGCCACAGTGTGCATGTTGCCTCTGCACCTGTAGCAAGATTTGTTACCAAGATAATTTCTTGAAGCGATACAATTTTAAAGCATGCAATAGTAATGATACATTTCTTAAACAGTGTTACAAATCTATATCTGCACTGATTTAATATTCCATATATTGCTATAACCACCCTAATTTGTGGACACTGTTTATCAAATATATTTACGTTTTTTTCAGAGTATATACAAATTTTATAATTGTTCTATATATTGTGTATCAGTATTTATTAGTGTGTTATTATTTTAATAAATATATTTCATATATCTCGGTTGTCAGCTCTCCACAATTATGGTATACTAACAACACTGTAAGCGCAGCCAATCTTTTCTCTTTTTATTTGTATGTAGCACTGTACAACGTGACTAAAAATGGGGTTATGACACAAGGTCATACTCCTACAAATGTCAAACCGAAAGGTGTGCGCATAAAAATGGGGTGTGGCTTTGTGACAACTATGCCACGCCCCCATGTTTGCTCGCCGAATATGGCTTTTACCCTTGACTACAGATCTTTTCTGGCTCTTTGCCACTGACTGATTGGCCACCCCTGCACTACACAGCTCTGCTGAAACCACGGCCGCACTGACAAATTTATAATAAAGTATCTTTGGGATAATTTACACCAGGCCTAATTTTTTTTATTAAGAAATATTTTCTAAACAAAAAACCTCCATTTAAGATGGCGCCATTACTTATGGGCCAGTGCTCTGGACTTGCCCCCCAGGCTAAAAGTTGCCAGCCAGCCCATATATATATATATATATATAGAACAAATGAAGAATAGCGCCTGGACCAGTCCTAAGTATGACACTCTAATAAATTGTTATGGAATTAGTTAGAGATATTTATAACACACCCCATAAATCAATGGGTGGCAGCTCATGCCCAGTACAGGGGAAATAGATAAAAAATAGAGTGCAATAGAGCGCCTGACAGTGTTTATATGTTAAAATATTATTGTACAGCCAGTTCACCCTGTGAGGTGTGTAAAGTGCAAATTTTTTTTTGTCTTGTGTGTATATATGTATGTATAAATATATATATATGTGTACATATATATATATGTTTATATATATATATATTAACATATATATATATATATGTACACATATATATATATATTTATACATACATACATATATACACACACAAGACATATATATATATATATATATATATATATATATATACAAAGCGAATTGAATCGCACACACCTTCTAAATCATTTGCTGGGTGCACGGTGAAACAATCAGTACAAGGTAATCCGTGGGTTTTTTTCCCACATGAACCAGCACACCAAAAAGTAGCAAAAATTTCAATTCATTTAATCCATGTTAATTCTCCAAAAGTGCAATGTGCAATGTGCAAACATAGGCATGGATAATAAAAGTAATACTTAGCAGTTCAATGCATCAAAATGAATGGAGCTGCCATTCATTTTGATGCATTGAACTGCTAAGTATTACTTTTATTATCCATGCCTATGTTTGCACATTGCACATTGCACTTTTGGAGAATTAACATGGATTAAATTAATTGAAATTTTTGCTACTTTTTGGTGTGCTGGTTCATGTGGGAAAAAAAACCACGGATTACCTTTTATATATATATATATATATATATATATACACACATATAATAAGATTTTGGTACCTACCGGCAAATCCTTTTCTCGTAGTCCGTAGAGGATGCTGGGGTCCACATTAGTACCATGGGGTATAGATGGGTCCACCAGGAGCCATTGGCACTTTAAGAGTTTAAGAGTGTGGGCTGGCTCCTCCCTCTATGCCCCTCCTACCAGACTCAGTCTAGAAACTGTGCCTGAGGAGACGACATACTTCGAGAGAAGGACTTAACACAAATAGTGGTGAGATTCATACCAGCTCACACATACAGGCACGTCAAGACAACTAGCTTGAACTAATAAGCAAACGGCTGAAACATTACTTACCCAGTAACAATGCAGTACGCAAGTAAACGAAGTGGTACTGAACCAAATAACAATTAGCAGGAAAACGAAGCGCCGGGCGGGCACCCAGCATCCTCTACGGACTATGAGAAAAGGATTTACCGGTAGGTACCAAAATCCTATTTTCTCTAACGTCCTAGAGGATGCTGGGGTCCACATTAGTACCATGGGGATGTACCAAAGCTCCCAGAATGGGAGGGAGAGCGCGGAGGCTCCTGCAGAACTGATTGACTGAACTTCAGATCATCAGAGGCCAAAGAATCGAACTTGTAGAACCTTGCAAATGTGTTCAACCCCGACCAAGATGCAGCTCGGCAAAGTTGTGTTGCCGAGACACCCCGGGCAGCCGCCCAGGAAGCCCCACCTTACGAGTTGAGTGGGCCTTAACCGAATTAGGACACGGTAGTGAACCTAATCCAGTGAGAAATAGACTGCTTAGTAGCAGGACACCCAATTTTTTGGGGATCGTACAGGACAGAGAGTCCGACCTTCTGTGACGAGATGTTCTCTTCACATAAATCTTCAGAGCCCTCACGACATCCAAGGACTTTGAAGTAATCGAGGAGTCAGTAGCAACTGGCACCATGATAGGTTGGTTGATATGAAATGCTGAAACAACCTTTGGAAGGAACTGCGGACGAGTCCAGAGCGCAGCCCTATTCTCATGGAAGATCAAGTAAGGGCTTTTGCATGACAAAGCCCCTGTTCCCTGGACGACGCCTTTATCAGGAGATCGTCCAGGTAAGGAATGATGTTTACACCCCGCTTCCGGAGTAGCATCATCATCTCCGCCATCACCTTGGTAAACACACTCGGCGCTGTCGAGAGGCCAAACGGCAGGGCCTCAAACTGAAAATGACAGTCCAGCAATGCAAAGCGGAGATAACACTGATGCAGTAACCGGATCGGAATGTGAAGGTACGCATCCTTGATATCCAAGGATACCAGGAATTCCCCCTCTTCCAGACCTGATATCACCACCCTGAGAGACTCCATCTTGAACTTGAACTTCTTTAGAAAGGGGTTCAATGATTTCAGGTTCAGGATGGGCCTGACCGAACCATCGGTTTCGGTACCACGAAAAGGTTCGAATAGTAACCTTTCGCCAGCATGTGCGGTGGGACTGGCACAATGACTTGTGCCTCTACCAGCCTTTGAACAGCCTCCTGTAGCACTGTGCTGTCCTCCAACAAAGTTGGCAAGCCCGACTTGAAAAAATGATGAGGAAGAAGACTTTGAAATTCTAGTCTGTATCCCTAAGAGACAATATCCACCACCCAGGGATCCAGGCCGGAGGAGACTCAGACATGACGGAACTGTCTGAGTCTCGGCCCCACCTCCGGGCCGTCCCATCCACCATCATGCGGAGGACTTAGGGGTACCCGAAGCAGGCTTTTGGTCTTGGGAAGCTGCAGCGGCAGGCTTCTTGGACTTAACCTTACCTCCCTTGAAGAAGGAACTGGAAGATTTGGCCTTTCTGGTCTTGTTGGGTCGAAAGGACTGCTGTGAAGCTGAGGAGAAGGACCTCTTCGGAGCAGGAGCTGCGGAGGGAAGATACAGAGACTTACCCGCTGTAGCGGTAGATATCCACGCATCTAGGGCTTCCCCAAAGAGAGCTTGACCAGTATAGGGCAGCGACTCCACACTCTTTCTGGATTCCGCATCGGCCGACCACTGGCGGAGCCACAGTCCTTGACGAGCTGAAACAGACATGGAAGAAATTCCCGCCGCTATGGATCCTTCATAGAGTCTACCATGAAACCTGCAGAATCATGAATGTAATGTAAATACAATGCAACGTCATCCCTATCTATTGTATACAAATCCTCCATCAAGGCAGCCGACCATTTCACTATAGCCTTAGCAATCCAAGCACTAGCAATAGTGGACGTAATATGGCCCCTGAAGCAGTGTACACTGATTTCAGAGTTTTATCAATTTTTCTATCCGCCGGCTCCTTTAAGGCGGTAGAACCCGGTACCGGCAAAACCACCTTTTTGGAGAGTCTAGATACAGAAGCGTCAACAATCGGCAGGTTTTCTCACTTTTTCCTATCCTCCTCAGGGAAAGGAAACGCTACCAGAATCCTCTTAGGGATCTGAAACTTCTTTTCAGGATTCACCCAGGCCTTTTCAAATATAGCATTCAGCTCTTTTGACGCAGGGAAGGTTAGCGTGGCTTTCTTGTTTTCAGTGAAGAAAGCCTCCTCAACCTGCTCAGGTGTGGTATCATTAACATTTAACACATCCCTGATAGCCTCTATCAACAATTGTACCCCCTTGCAAAAGATGCGGACCCCCACAACACATCCCCGTCACCATCTGTAGTGTCAGAATCGGTATCCGTGTCATCTTGTGTTACCTGCACAAGCGCACGTGTGTGGGGGTATATAGCGGAGCGTCCTGAGGTACCTGACAAGGGCCACACAGCCATAGAGGACTGTAAGACCTGGGTTGCCGACTCATTACTGGTAACCCTGTCAAAAATCTAAGAAATCCAAGTCCTGATAGAGGAAAACCACTCTGGTTCCCTTGCTGGAATCTGTGCTAAACCAGTGCTAGCCTGATTGCATGGAATGGGATCATCCTGTGAGGATAAATCCTCAGCAGCATATGACACTGTATCTCTGGACACTGCTGCTAGTGACCACCAAACACACACACAGGATGGGGTAAGACAGAGTTTCCCCCCCCTTCCCAAGAATGGCAAGAGAGAGACAGAGATTGGAGTCAACCCACACCAGTGCCCAAACCAAGGAGAAAAACCCCTTTTCAGCGCTGACTTGTGCCCCTTAATAGGACACACAGTCAAGTACTTAGCCCCCCCCCCCCTTCTACAACCCCCTGGTACCGTTACAGTAACTGGAGCTGCTGTGGAGGAATCAGGATCTTCCTTCTGCTAGGCAGCATGCAGGAAAATGGCTCTGGAACGCTGCAGGTCCGCTCTGAGGAGAAGCTCCGCCCCCTTCCCGGCGCTGTCTTCCTGCTCATCTGAGTTAAAATTTGGTCTGAGGAGTTGTGCTGGCTGGGATCCCTGGGGCCTGACAGGCTTGCTGACCAAGTGTGAGGGGTAAGCGCTGGCCCAGGGCGCCCCTCACAGCACCGCACAGTGTGCCGCTGGTACAATACGGGAGAGCGGTTAATACCGCGCTCCCACCCCTGTTGCTGCCATATTCACACCGGCCCCCCGCTTGCTAGGGGGGTCGGTGACTAACTCACCACTGCTTCAGCTCTGTAAGGGGTCGGCGGCATGTTGTTGGGGTGATCGGTTCCCCTGCGGCAGAGACCGATCAGCCCCTCTGGAGCTCAGTGTCCAGTCAGCGGAGTCAGTGGCTCAGACCCCGCAGGGCGGACAATGCTCCCCCCCCTTAGTCCCACGCTGCAGAGAGGCTGTTGCCAGCAGCCTCCCTGTAAAATAAAAAAACTATAAACTAAACTTTTCCAGGAAAGCTCAGGAGAGCTCCCCTAGCTGTGACCGGCTCCTCCGGGCACAATTTCTAAACTGAGTCTGGTAGGAGGGGCATAGAGGGAGGAGCCAGCCCACACTCTTAAACTCTTAAAGTGCCAATGGCTCCTGGTGGACCCGTCTATACCCCATGGTACTGTGGACCCCAGCATCCTCTAGGACGTTAGAGAAATATATATATATATATTGACAATGCTAAATTCCTTTGTCGTATAAACAACCCTTTATGAAGCTAAGAACACTGTACGCTGTTTGCTTAAGAAGTACCGTAATGGTACGCTATTGGCGTAGCGATCGCTCAGCCGTAGGCGAGACGCTCAAGCGTCACGTTCGCTCACGGCCCAGTGATCACAGGACACGTTATTGGTTATGACTAGGGGAATGATTCGCTGTAGCGTAGCGTGCGCTCGAGACCACGAGGAGGTCACCAGCGATGCAGACGCTCACAACACTATACCTTTATGTTAAAACCTTATACCAATGAAATACACTGAATACCTTAATGTGAGTACAGGGTGTAAATGCAACCTTGTGTAACCTGACTAACTACAAAGCTGCTTGAGCGTCACCGACGCTCAAGTGAACACTTAACACTATAGAAAATGCACAGATACTGGTTTAGGTTCCAAAGCCTATTAACTGTATTATATCTAATATACTTGTAAAAGGGGATAACAGTACAAATGATACACTACAATATAACAGAGACTTCCTAACCACAGAACTAAAATACAAAAAGACAATACTACTCTGACCTAAATGAAATACAATACAATACTATAATACTATGGGAGATATAAGAGAAAAAGAGGAGAGAGAGAGAGAGAGAGAGAGAGAGAGAGAGAGAGAGAGATGGAGAGAAATTGGCTCACAGAAAGACAATGATTACGGAGAGAAACTTACGCACAAAGGGTATGATCGCCTGCGCCTCGATATCCAGCTCCCGGCTATCAGCAGATAACCGTTGATGAGAGAGTGAGAGCTGGATGTGGTCGGCCTGCCTATTTATGCCCCACACACAATGCAATCTCATAGTCCCTACAATCCCATTGTCCATTGGCCGAAGGAATTCGGCCCTGCATCATAACAAAAGGTCATAGGGTGATTCATACAGGTGGGCTGTGACGATTTCCAACAGCTCAGGTGGGTGGGAAACTGGGTTTCCCGCCGCATACCTGAGTATGAGTAAATAATGGAAATGGACATAAACTTCTTATGTCCATAACTATTCGCACGAGCGATTAATACGCTCCAAACCAACACCGGAATATTGCTAATTAAATACTCTTCCGATGGGTACCAAACACTGCTGTATGATTCCTGTTAGACCCTTCGTACGATATAAAGAGGGATTCCTCAGCTCTGGGACATTGTATTTTAACCAAACTTTCAGAATCTATCAAAGGGACCATGATCTATAAACTACATTAATTGTGAAAATATGTAACGAACGAGTCGCACGCTACGACTACATAAACTCTACCGTAAATACGCATACCGCGCCTGCGAGTGCACGCTATTGCGGGTATGCGCCTCCACGGGAGAGCGTACGCACGCGCAGCGCGGACCAGTGTGCGGTGCAAATATGGCAACGTGCATTGAGACATTTTTCTGACTTTGACAGTCCACCCTTTGGCAGTCAATAATAACTGCCACAAAACATTTAAGGAGAAAAATGTAAGTCAGGGGTTAATTGATTTCCATGGTTGGGTAGGGGAGAAGAGTGGAGTAGGTGTGAAGAGGGTATGACCTAGTGAGAAAGTAGAAGCATGTGTGTATGAGTCCATGTTTGGAGGGTCATGTATCATCGTGCCGTACGTGTGGTAAATCAAGCTTCGAGGTATTGCGAAGTATACATTTGAATTCCTTCTTATCCTGTGGTACAGGTCTGTGGATGGGCTGTCAAACTCTACCGAGCTCATTTCGGCTGTGGTTGTAACAAAATGGGGATGCACATTTTAGTTGATGATACATGAATGGGGGGGGTATGTGGTTGCTGCTATCTGTGCCTGTATTCCCTATCGTCTATGTGTGTCGTTACCTGGGGGTTGTAGAGATGAAGATAAAGAACACTTACGAAAAATGCAATGATATTCTATGTCAGGGAAATGTACATCTGTTGTTGAAGTTGTGTTCGGTATCTGTTGAGAGTCGTCTTCTTTGCGCTGTATTGCTCCTTGGGCATGAGCAAATAGCTTTGTCTGAGCCATCAGATTTACAAAAAATGTTGGGCTAGCGTGAGTTTAAAAATACTAGGGAAACTGGGGATCCATGGCAAAGTTCATCAAGTGTCCATATTTAAAGTTGTCAAATCTTCTTCTTTGGTGCTTGTCTGTTGTCTGTATAGCGTCTCGTCAACTTCCTCGTCCAAGGGGGTCTTTGTATCTTGGAGAAAAGCAGAAAAACAGGTGAAAGAAACGGACCGTATAATCGCATTTTCATCACATTCTGGTTTCTATCATTGGGTCATAAATCAAATCCAGGTTAATTACGGTTTCCTCACTCCTCAAGCTCATCACTTTTGTACTTTGTTTGCACCTCATTAAAGCCTGCCCGCATCTAAATATCAATCCAATCGATATAACGACACCCAAGATACATAGGAGAAACTTTCCAACATCCATTATGACTCCTTGAGCCCAGTCTCCTAAACCGGAGAACCAATTTCGCGGGTTCAACCATGACACCCAACCAGTCAGCTCATTACCTACAGCAGCAAGGGTGAGATTGTGTTTTCGACGAAATTCCCACTTTAATTGCAGAATATCGTCCATCTTTTGGTCTATGACCTCTACCGGGTCCTCGGTGCTATTTGTGATATACGTGCAACACTTTATGCCGTACTGTGTTGCCAATGTAACACAATATCCGCCTGTTACTGCTGTAAGATAATTAAGAACCATCCTATGCTGAACTAGTTCTGTTTTGTAAGCTTGAAGTTCTCTTCCAGTGTATCTAAACGTGTCATCATACATTTCAGTGATATTATCTAACAAATTGGCGAGTGCGGAAATGTATTTATAATTCATCACTCCCCGAGCGGTACGAGTGAAATCTAACGCTACCAGAACCTGAATCCCGGTGGATTCATGGATAAGATCAGAGGCCGGATGCTCTAACCTTTCTGACAGTTGTCTTTTAACTCGGTGCTCGTAATGAGTGTGAGTATAAGGAGCTTGGGCACCACGGTGTATGTCCTTCATTTTGTCATGTGTAACAGTCATCACTTCAGGCAATACTTTTCCAATATAACACAATCCTTCAGAGTTTGGGGCAAGCCACTTGTACGCCTTTCTCCCGCATATGAAATATGCATCATCGGGGAGAACATATGGGACGGAGAAGGACATGACCATGTTACAAACCTTCCAGGTGAAATCTCCTGACCCTAATTCTTCCATCTGCCTAATGCACGTATCGGTTTGTACGATATGTGCACAGTATCCTGGTGATACCTCTCCAACTCTAGTAATCCTATTTCCTAGGGTATATCGATATCGGAAAGATTTTCCTCTACTGGCTATGTGGCGTACGAGCTCTGTATCTGTAGGCATTCTATCTGCTCTGTGTGAGAAGGTCATGGTGTGGTTACTCCATGACACTTCCCAATTTCCCGGTTTTCTGGGATTGGAGATGTTAAAACATAAGAGGGACCTATCCACATGGTATTGGTGGAGCTTCAAACTAGGAGGGCTGGAGATGTTAAACCTCCGGTCCACCGGTCTCCCACCACTTAGCTCAAGTACCTCCCCTAACGTTAAAGGAAATGGTACTAGCCCTGATTTACTGTGACCCTGAGGTACTTGAGAGCATACCCAACAATCTGTTTGGTTTAACACGTTACCCACTAGAGAGTGATAGTCACTCAATGGATGCCGGTCCATATGGATATTAAAACTAGATTGGCATTTCTTTATGCATCCATCTTCAACCAGATTATCACAGAGCCTACAGATACAATTTTCTTCAGCTAACAATCCATCACAATTTCTTCTATCGGATCGTTTTCTGATACTCGCCTTTGCTTGTTGGTTTGGTTGATCTTGGAAAACTACGCCTCCATCATCATAATCGGAACCCATTCCAGAACCTCTCTCGACCTCTATGGTACTCTCGCCGGAACAGACTGCTCTGGTCAACATCATGGTTAACATCAAAATCCGGATCACAGTCTCTTGGGGCAAGTCCATCTTTGAGGAGGAAATAGAGAAGAATGAGAAGGGGGAAAAAGAAATTTTAAGGGAGAGGGGATGGGAAGTGGAGAAAACAATAAAAGGGAGAGGGGAGTCGACAGCTGCTTTCGATCTTCAAGGCTCAGGTGCCGCCTCAGTCCTCCTGGAACAGACACTCCAGTGATACAACCTCTACCGTCTGTTCCTTGTCACGGGACTTCTCGGGATCAGCAACCTTCTTGCAGTGGGATGAATGGACCCAAGTCTCTTTCTCAGCAACCTTCAATGCTGTGGTGCTGGTCAATAAGACCTGGTATGGTCCTTCCCATCTATCAATAAGACAACCTGAGCGTAGAAAATTTCGTATCATTACATAATCCCCAGGTTCAATGTCATGACAATTACTATCTGGTAAATCAGGAATCACCAACTTCAGATTATCATTTTGATTCCTCAACTGCTTACTCATGTTAATCAAGTATTTTACAGTTACTTCATTGTTACATTTCAAATCATCCTGAGGGTTAATCATGACATGCGGTTGTCGACCAAACAGAATTTCAAAAGGAGACAGATTAAGAGGGGACCTGGGAGTGGTTCTGATGCTATACAAAACAATGGGTAAAGCTTCTGGCCACGTCAATCCTGTCTCTGCCATTACTTTACTCAATTTATTTTTAATAGTGCTGTTCACTCTTTCGACCTTCGCACTCGCCTGTGGACGGTACGGAGTGTGCAGCTTGCTATCAATTCCCATCAACTTACACATTCCTTGAAAGACATCACCTGTAAAATGGGTACCCCTATCACTTTCAATGATTCTAGGGATACCATATCTACATACAAATTCCTGCACAATTTTCTTAGCTGTAAACATAGCGGTATTTGTAGCTGCTGGAAAAGCTTCGACCCAATTCGAGAAAACATCTATACAAACAAGTACATATTTCAAATTTCGACATGGGGGTAATTGAATGAAGTCAATTTGTATTACTTGAAAAGGGCCGCCGGCAGGTGGGATATGGGATGGTTCTGTAGGTATTGCTTTTCCAATATTCTTTCTCAGACAGGTAAGGCATGACATTGCTCTCTTACTCGCATGAGAGGAGAATCCTGGGGCGCACCAGTATGCTCTTACCAATTTGCACATCCCCTCCCTGCCTAGATGAGTCAGCCCGTGAGCTGCTTCAGCCAGACATGGAAGGTATGCCCTGGGGGCCACTGGTTTACCATGTCCATCCGTCCAGAGCCCTGAGGACTCCTGGCCATATCCCTTTGCCTTCCAGACTGCTCTTTCCTGTGTGGAACACAAGTTCTGCATCTCACACAACTTCTGTGTGTTGATGGTATTAAATACCATCAACTGTGTGGTGTCTGTCCGTGTGGGGGTAGCAGCTGCAAGCTTTGCGGCTTCGTCTGCTCGGCTGTTACCAAGGGATACTGGGTCTTGACTATATGTATGTGCTTTACATTTGATAACAGCCACTCTGTCGGGTTCCTGTATCGCTGTTAGAAGCCTTTTTATGTGAGCTGCATGCGCTATCGGTGTACCAGCCGCCGTCATGAAATTTCTGAGCCGCCATAGCGCTCCGAAATCATGGACTACCCCGAAGGCGTATCTAGAATCGGTGTAGATATTGGCAGACTTACCCTTAGCCAATTCACATGCTCTGGTTAGGGCGACCAGTTCAGCAACCTGGGCTGAGTGAGGTGGGCCTAGCGGTTCCGCTTCTATGGTGTCTTGGTCATCTACGACTGCGTATCCAGTACACAAGTCTCCCGAGTCTGACTGTCTGTGACAACTACCGTCCGTGTAGAACGTGAGTTCTGCATCTTCTAGTGGATTGTCACTGATGTCAGGCCTTGCGGTAAAATTTTGGGTCAAATATTCCATACAATCATGTGTATCTTCCTTTGCATTAAATCCTCCTTCCCCATCACTCTCACCTTCCACCCTTTGTGTCTGACCAGGCACACCTGGGAGAAATGTTGCAGGGTTTAATGCACTGCATCTCCTTATGGTGATGTTTACGGGGGCCATTAATGCCAATTCCCATCTTGTAAACCTTGCTGATGAGACGTGTCTGGTTTGGGCAGAATTCAATAAGGCAGATACCGCATGTGGTGTATGGATTGTGAGATTGTGGCCTAGCACGACATCTTCGCTTTTCGTCACTAGCAATGCTATCGCCGCAACGCTACGCAAGCATGTGGGGAGGGATTGCGCTACCGTGTCTAGTTGAGCGCTGTAGTATGCAATTGGCCTGCTGGCATCACCGTGTTTTTGTGTTAGTACACCTGCTGCGCACCCAGCACTTTCTGTTCCGTATAGTTCAAAGGGTTTCCCATAGTCTGGCATACCTAGTGCTGGTGCCTGCGTTAGACACTGTTTGAGTCTCTCAAATGCTGTTTCGGATTCGTCTGTATGCGAAATCCGATCAGGTTTGTTTGAGGAGACCATTTCCTGCAAAGGTAGCGCCAATATGGAAAACCCTGGGATCCAATTACGGCAATACCCACACATTCCTAAAAACGTCCTGATCTGTTGCTGGGTTTGTGGCAGTGTCATGTCTCTAATGGCTTGGATTCTATCAGCGGTCAGGTGTCTCAGTCCTTGTGTTAGACAGTGTCCCAAATATTTTACCTTAGCTTGGCATAATTGCAACTTGTCTTTGGAGACCTTGTGACCTGTGTCTGAAAGATGAAACAGGAGCTGTTTCGTATCCTTCAGAGATGCCTCCAATGAATCAGAACACAGCAGTAGATCATCCACGTACTGTATCAACACTGATCCACTCTCCGGTTGGAAAGACTGTAAACAATCATGCAAAGCCTGAGAAAATATACTTGGACTATCTATGAAACCTTGGGGTAACCGAGTCCACGTGTATTGGACTCCTCTGTATGTGAATGCAAACAAATATTGGCTGTCAGGGTGCAGAGGTACCGAAAAGAAAGCGGAGCAGAGGTCAATAACAGTGAAAAATTTGGCAGTGGGAGGAATTTGCATTAGGATGACAGCTGGATTAGGCACTACGGGGAACTGACTCTCAACTATTTTGTTAATCCCCCTTAGATCCTGCACTAGCCTGTAACCCCTCCCCCCACTCTTTTTAACAGGGAAGATGGGACTATTTGCTGTGCTGGACGTTCTTACTAGAATGCCCTGTTGTAGCAAGCGCTCTATTACGGGAAAAACTCCTAGCTCCACCTCTGGCTTCAGAGGATACTGTGGGATTTTTGGAGCTATCCTACCATCTTTTACTTGCACAACTACTGGAGCTACGTTTGCCATTAATCCAGTGTCCTGTCCATCTTTTGTCCAAAGCGACTCTGGTATCTGAGATGTCATCTCTTCTACTTGGGATGGATTCCTATTTGTCATAATGGAATGTGACATTAATTTTGATGGGGAGTCTAGCATGTCTCGTACTTCCTGAGCGTGATTCTCAGGAATGTCCAAGAATACACCTTCAGGAGTACAATAAATGACGCAACCCATTTTGCATAGTAAGTCTCTTCCCAGGAGATTAGTTGGTGCAGATGCAGCCAGCAAAAAGGAATGCTTGGTATGCAAAGGCCCTATTGTAATCTCGGCTGGTTTGCTAACAGGGTAGTGCTGGACTACTCCTGTTACTCCCATGGCTGGAATTGTCCTACCAGTGGTTCTCATGCCCACTGTCGAATTTAACACTGACTTGGCCGCCCCTGTGTCTACAAGAAAGTTTAAAGTTTTACCAGCCACATTGATTGCAATCTCTGGTTCGCTTCCAAGACTGGCAATCAACTTAACTGGCTGCAGATTACAGGTATGGCCACACCCCTATTGGGTATGCTGACCTCCCTGAATCCCATTGGCAGCAACTACTTGTGGGGGAGTTAGCTGGGAACTACCAGAGGCATGCCAATCTCTGTTCGGGGGATATCTTTTTGTTTCCCCTGTATGTGGCTCAAAACTCCGCCTCTGTGGACCCTGCTCCCAATGTCGTGTGTTGTGTTGTTGTCTAGGGGGTTGAAAAGATCTTTGTACATTCTTTGTTCTACATTCTCGTGCATAGTGTCCCGGTCTGTTACAAGAAAAACATGTTATTACACTTGCCTTACCCACAGGATTCGGTGGTACATACGCAGGCTGCCTTGTGGTCAGCGCCTGTATACTTACGGACATCAACTTATCACTTTGCGACTCTCTGTGCCTAGTGATGTTTCTGTCGTGATCAATAGCAGCCTCTCTCAAGCCGGACACTGACAGACCTCGCCAGCATGGTTGCGTGGTCTGAACCCTAGTCTTTAATGTTTCCTTTAAACCATCCATCAGTACAGATACTGCTACTTCTCGATGGTTTGGGTTGGTCTTAATGTCTTCTATACCAGTGTACTTTGCCATTTCTAATAGTGCCCGGTGAAAATATTCTGTTGCCGTTTCGGACTCCTTTTGCTTAATGGAAAATATTTTATTCCATTTAACAACGGCAGGGAAATACTCCTTTAGCTGTAAATTTATCCTTTTTACATTATCCTTGTTGTACACGTCTGTAAGCGGTACATCTTTATCCAATGCACAATCAGCTAAAAACTGAGTTGCATCAACATTGGAAGGTAAACAAGCTCTTAGCAGTATCTGCCAATCCTTGTTGTTGGGTTCTACAGTGTTACCTAAATCCCTGATGTATTTTTGGCTAGCAACTAAATCCTTCCTGGGGTCAGGAAATTCGGACACTATTGTTCTTAATTCCATTCGGGAAAATGGAGTGTACATGGCAATGTTCCTTATGGGAGTGGCTCCAGACACATCTGTTTTTCCATTGGGAACTGCTATTACCCTTACAGGAGCAATTCTAACAGCCTCTTCCTGTGTAGATTCTACAACTTGTGGTACAATGGTTTCAGTGTAGTGCATGGTGCCGTACTTACCCGTTGACACGACCTCACCTATCCCTCCGCTAGGGGCTTTCACTAATCTCGTGGGTGTTGCTGTGCCTACTGTGGTCTCTGCTATGGTGGCTGCAAGAGAGAGAGCTGAAATTGTTGCCGAATCTTCTTCTTGATCACATTCCTGAGGAAGGTTCAAAACAGGGTACATCTTGCACGGGTTAATACTTGCATGAGTTATTTGGTTAACATCATTAACATTTACAGTGTTACTAAGAGTTTGTGTTTTACAACCCAGTGCGTTTCTCTCCGCAATCAACTTCTCTCCTGCAATGTATGGTGGAGGAGGAGCTGTGGCAATCAACTTCCTGACTGCCCCAGATCCTGCCGCCAGAGCCAAACCTCTCTGTATCTCACCTTCCTGGTGCCATAACTGTAAACAATCATGATGCTGAATTCGTCTCTTTGATGATTTTACGAGACATATCCTCCTCCTTAAATTTTGTAACACTTCTGGACTAAAGCTACCTATTCTTGGGAATTTGTCCCTGTCTTGTACAGTCATTCTCTCCCATTCATCACATAAAACCTCTGTGTGACTACCGTATTTTTCACACATTACATATCGTGCCGACCCAACTGGTCGGTTCTCTGAATCAACCCGAACCGAGGTTGATCACCCCCTACCTGAACAAATGGCCCCCATAATCTGCAGGCGTTGCTTATTCCTCCTTGGATCTTTATCTCAAGGTTTTCAGCGAACCCTTACAAACAAACCAAGATGTCCTTGGGCAGGCCGGCGGTGGTGGTTTATCAAGTACCCCACTTACTTCTCGCCCACGTTGGCCAGTACTGCAATCACTGTAACCAGAGCTGCTGTACCCAACCCAGGGCCCCTGTGAACCTTTATTTACTGGGGCGCGTTCCCCAGCAAGTATCGGTTGTTGGATAGTTCCTGAGTGACCAGCGAACTTCCCTTCCAAAAATAAAAAATTACACAAATCACGTCAGAATGTACAAATAGCGTTTGTGACCACTTTACTCTAATGGTATTAGGTCAGATTACTAACTACTGCACACAATTACGTGCGGTCCAATCGTTCAGTACACGAGCACTACTTGTCATGTACTGAAAGATCAATGGAATCGATGTTTCCGGCCGCGATTCCTTCAGCAAGAGCTTGTATGGCCTATATGGGTTCTGCACCAACACCCCAGGCGTTGTGCCACTGGACTTTTATAGCGGACCTCTTTGTCTATTTTACCTATTACCTTATGACCTCCTGGTCTGTTACCTTATGACCTCCTGGTCTGTTACCTTATGACCTCCTGGTCTTGTTACCTTATGGTCCGCTATACTCTAATGCTCAAATATTATTTAACCAGGGATGCCTCCCTAGCCACCGTATATGTCACTTACACGTATGTCCCTTGTCGAGTACCCGGCTTTCCTTTTGGTTCCACCTTAAAGTTATATAAACTTTTGTATACAAAACACACTCACTCAACACATGTACACTTTGTTTCTATATCTATTTCTGCGCAGAAATTGTCTTTAGGCCAAAAGTGTTACCAATTAGGAGCAGGATCTGTTAAACTAAATTTCAGATTTTTCCAAAAATAGATTTGCGTTATTTACCGCGTCGCGTTATCTACCGCTGTGCGTTACTTATCGCCTTTGCGCTAATTATCGCTTTTCGTGACTTGAGCTACGTGGGCGTAACCGGACGCTACGTTGCGTAATGAACGCTGCGTGCGTCTGCCTTTTGGATTGCGTACGCTAGTCTTTGTTAGCGACACGTGTACGCAATGCAAAGATCCACCGTAACACAATATATATACTTTTATCAATGTAAATGATCCCTGATCATCTACCGCAATCCACACTGACTGCCTTATCTCCTAGACAAATCGTGTGTTGTTCTATACTTTAACTATTACCTTTACTATGAAATAACAGCAAATCTCTTTTTAGCACTTTCTATCAACTATAAAATTGGCAAACAGGAATAGTGATATACGAAAATGAAACAGAAATGCAGATATATGCGTGCGTACGCAAGACAAAAGAAAAATAAACAGTTTTAAAAAGACACAAGCGTTTTGTTCTTACTTCCGGTTACCGGATTCCTTCAGCACTCTTTATCTAAGCGAAGCAGACGCTTATCCCGCCAGCACTATGAGACAATCTCCCACCCTTTGCTGGGGGATAATGTCTGCTGATCTACCTAGTGCAGATGTGAGAAGTATAGGACGAGTTCCCAATTGACAATGCTAAATTCCTTTGTCGTATAAACAACCCTTTATGAAGCTAAGAACACTGTACGCTGTTTGCTTAAGAAGTACCGTAATGGTACGCTATTGGCGTAGCGATCGCTCAGCCGTAGGCGAGACGCTCAAGCGTCACGTTCGCTCACGGCCCAGTGATCACAGGACACGTTATTGGTTATGACTAGGGGAATGATTCGCTGTAGCGTAGCGTGCGCTCGAGACCACGAGGAGGTCACCAGCGATGCAGACGCTCACAACACTATACCTTTATGTTAAAACCTTATACCAATGAAATACACTGAATACCTTAATGTGAGTACAGGGTGTAAATGCAACCTTGTGTAACCTGACTAACTACAAAGCTGCTTGAGCGTCACCGACGCTCAAGTGAACACTTAACACTATAGAAAATGCACAGATACTGGTTTAGGTTCCAAAGCCTATTAACTGTATTATATCTAATATACTTGTAAAAGGGGATAACAGTACAAATGATACACTACAATATAACAGAGACTTCCTAACCACAGAACTAAAATACAAAAAGACAATACTACTCTGACCTAAATGAAATACAATACAATACTATAATACTATGGGAGATATAAGAGAAAAAGAGGAGAGAGAGAGAGAGAGAGAGAGAGAGAGAGAGAGATGGAGAGAAATTGGCTCACAGAAAGACAATGATTACGGAGAGAAACTTACGCACAAAGGGTATGATCGCCTGCGCCTCGATATCCAGCTCCCGGCTATCAGCAGATAACCGTTGATGAGAGAGTGAGAGCTGGATGTGGTCGGCCTGCCTATTTATGCCCCACACACAATGCAATCTCATAGTCCCTACAATCCCATTGTCCATTGGCCGAAGGAATTCGGCCCTGCATCATAACAAAAGGTCATAGGGTGATTCATACAGGTGGGCTGTGACGATTTCCAACAGCTCAGGTGGGTGGGAAACTGGGTTTCCCGCCGCATACCTGAGTATGAGTAAATAATGGAAATGGACATAAACTTCTTATGTCCATAACTATTCGCACGAGCGATTAATACGCTCCAAACCAACACCGGAATATTGCTAATTAAATACTCTTCCGATGGGTACCAAACACTGCTGTATGATTCCTGTTAGACCCTTCGTACGATATAAAGAGGGATTCCTCAGCTCTGGGACATTGTATTTTAACCAAACTTTCAGAATCTATCAAAGGGACCATGATCTATAAACTACATTAATTGTGAAAATATGTAACGAATGAGTCGCACGCTACGACTACATAAACTCTACCGTAAATACGCATACCGCGCCTGCGAGTGCACGCTATTGCGGGTATGCGCCTCCACGGGAGAGCGTACGCGCAGCGCGGACCAGTGTGCGGTGCAAATATGGCAACGTGCATTGAGACATTTTTCTGACTTTGACAATATATATATATATATATATATATATATATAGCGATACAGCATGGCAGCACACAGTAGAATAAATTAGTCACAGCAAAGCAAGCAGGTAACTGCAACGTTTTGATGCTTTACCATCGTCAGGTGCCTTATGATGATGTAATAGAGCATCAAAATGTTGCAGTTGCCTGATTGTTGTGACTAATTTATTCTACCATGTGCCGCCATGCTTTATCGCTGTGTTTGTGCTGGGAGTTCCTGTGGAGGGCACCGGAAAGTATTACGGATGTGCTGCGCCACACTGCGGGCACGGTGGCGCGCTACGCTCGCCACGCTATCTATTCTCCCTCCAGGGGGGTCGTGGAACCCCAAGAGGGAGAAAATCTGTCGGTATGCCGGCGCCTGTATGCTGGTCGTTGGGATCCCGGCCGCCGGCAAACTGAAGACCACCCGCCTTGCTGTGAATGCGCAGCATCTCCCAGTAGCCGCAGGTAGGGAGAAAGCTTTGCCGGCAATGGCTCCCTGCAGCAGTAGCTGCGATCACGATCACGGCTTTTCTTGAAACAGAGACATAGCTGTCTCTATTTCAAAAACAAGGTATTAGGTGCACGGGGGGGGGGGGGGGTTCTGGGTAGCGATCACTGAAACCTGGATTAACCCGTGACAGTTTCTCCCGCTGCTCTCTCTGCTGGGAGTCTCGCATTCTCACACACACCATTCAACCTAGGGGTCACCACAGTGGTGGTGTTGGGCTCCTACTACCCTCTAGCTACTCATACCAACTCATACCCCCAGAATCATCCCTTACAATCTCTACATTTGAGGCCCATGTTTGACTCATTCTCCTATTCTCTCTCTCCTGCCCTGAACAAGGGTGGTCATTCCGAGTTGTTTGCTATTTTTTACGTATGCAAATGGCATACGCACTACTGCAAATACAACGTAGAACTGCGAACATACGCCCACCACGCAGTATTGCAAACACATACGTACCAATACACAAAGTAGGCGTATACCAAATAGCATCGCAGGACTGCGATCAGATCGCATGGCTACAAAATGCATTGCAAAAACCACAACTCATCATGCACAGCCTTCGCAAAATTGCACACGCTATGTACTTTTGCTATAGGCCCTCATTCCGAGTTGATCGCTCGCTAGCTGCTTTTAGCAGCAGTGCAAACGCTAGGCCGCCGCCCTCTGGGAGTGTATCTTAGCTTAGCAGAAATGCGAACGAGGGCCCTCATTCTGAGTTGATCGCTAGCTGCTTTCGGTCGCAGCGCGGTGATTAGGTGAAAAAGCAGCATTTCTGCGCATACGTACGGGCCGCAGTACGCACACGCGAAGAACTTTCACACAAAACTATGCAGTTTTACACAAGGTCGAGCGACGCTTTTCTGCCGCTCTGTTGATCGGTGAGTGAGTGACAGGAAGTGGGTGTTTCTGGGTGGTAACTGACCGTTTTCCAGGAGTGTGCTAAAAAACGCAGGCGGGTCAGGTAAAAACGCAGGTGTGCCTGTGGAAACAGGGGAGTGGCAGGCCGAACGCAGGGCGTGTTTGTGACGTCAAACCAGGAACTAAACTGTCTGCAGTGATCGCAAGGTAGGAGTAGGTTTTGAGCTGCTCAGAGACTGCATGAAAAATTTTTCAAGCAGTGCTTCTAACCTTTCGTTCGCACTTCTGCTAAGCTAAGATACACTCCCAGAGGGCGGCGGCCTAGCATTTGCACTGCTGCTAAAGCAGCTAGCGAGCGATCAACTCGGAATGAGGGCCGATAGGTTAGCAGAACTGCTCGAAAAAATATTCATGCAGTTTCTGAGCAGCTCAAAACCGACCTTGTGTAAAACTGCATAGTTTTGTGTGAAAGTACTTCGCGCATGCGTACTGCGGCCCGTACGCATGCGCAGAAATGCCGCTTTTTCACCTAATCGCCGCGCTGCAACCGAAAGCAGCTAGCGATCAACTTGGAATGAGGGCCAGAAATCGCACAGCAATGTTTTTTTTTTCCTGTGTGTTTTAACTCTTCGACCCTTCCTCAATTAAGATACCAATTAGTGTAATGATTTCTAATGGTATTGAACAATTAAGTCTTCAAAGAATTCCAGAAGAACACTTTGTAGGCATAATTGCCCATTAACAGGTTTTGTTTTTTTTTGCAAATTGTTATAGATATCTAAACTGTGCATAATCCATGGCTGCCCTAATGTTAAATACCTGCTTTTTGTGTTGAGGTGTAGTGTGTGTATAAATGTGTTTAGTGAATTCAATAAACAATCAGCTCCTAACTGTCATACATCAGTCTTTGGTGTTTAAGTGTTTTTTATTAGTATTCTTAAGTAATATTAAAAAATTGGTTAAGGTGCCCAATTTCCTGACGTAAATCCGCTGTACCTTTCTTGCAATAAAAAACACAACACACACTCAAATGTGAATAAACTAAATTATTTTATTTGTAACATGCAAACTGTTTATTTTTAACTTCTGAAAATATATATATATATTTTTGAATGAAGTTATTGAAATTTTTTTTGCATCATCTCCACTTCATGAAGCAGGCCCCTGAGGTGGTGTGCCATCCTTGCCAGTATGGTACTAATTGTTGGTGGATCTCCAACTGCATCATCTGAAATTAATGTCCAAAAATAAAAAAAATTACTTACTCACATTACACATTATAGAAGCAAGGCACAACGCACACTTTAATGGCATAGTAACTACATCATGGATGTATTATTTTTACAGTAGCAGGGCAACACATCCAAGCATGGCCTGCAATGATTACAAATCCAAACCATGTTTAAAGTGTAGCAGACCATGCTGGGATGTGTAGTTCATTCATATCTGGAGTGTCCCGGACTTGCCATTTTTGGTGTTGGCCCAGCCTCAGCACACTGCATCTCTACCTCTTCGGATGGACTACACATACTAGCATGCCCACACTCCCTGAAAGCCTGCCTTACTACATAAGTGGAGACAGGTCTTGTTGTAATGTGTAGAAAGACCACTTTTGTAGAGTCACACTTTAAGAACACATGTCCCCAGACTTGGACTGTCACACAGGGGTACAGGGGAAAGCACCAGTGGCCCTAATTTCCAGCGTGAACACCCTAAGGATCAGGTTCCAGACTGTGCTCTTGAATGTTGCATTTTGTTGTACCTAAACATTGTCAACCTAGACACTGTCGATCTAAGGTTCCACACTCACTCAAGGGTGTGGATCATTAGATCAACAGTGAGTAGGTAGACAATTTTTAGGTTGACCACTATAGGTCGACAGTGAGTAGGTCGACAGGGTTGGAAGGTCGACAGGGTTTATATGTGCTAGGTCGACAGGTCAAAAGTTAGACATGAGGGTATTTTGGTATGTTGTTGTCCTTTTCTTCGTAGAGTGAGATGGACCCCCAATTACTGCGCTGTGCCACCTCGCATAGCTCGCTTTGCTCGCCAGGCTTCGGGCAAAGTGCCTCGCTCTGCTTAGCTCGGAACCGATTTCCATTTCAATCGGAGTCCACGTGGCTCGTTAAGTCAAAAAATGTCTCACATTTTTTAAACTAATCCAAAAAAACATGTTGAGCTTGTGACCTGTCGACCTAGGACATGACGACCTAGAAAGCCTGTCGACCTTCCAAAGCTGTCGACCTACTGACTGTCTACCTATAGTGGTTTCCCGAAACATTTGCAACCTATACACTGTCAATTTAAAATCCGGATTCCATAACATGATTTAAAAACAAAGCATTTTTCCATGGGCCCAGAATGGACCCAGTACAACACTGCATGTAGGTGTTCTTAAATTTAAACTAGGTTAGAAATACATTTTTTACTTCTAAATAACTTACGATCTCCTGCTGGATGGACAGCACCCTCCACCTCCTCGGGTGCCTCTGCGGCCCACTCGAATGTGGGGGAAGAATGTTGGATGGGATTGGATTTTGGGGTGGGGAGGAGGATGGAGGTGAGGCTGGCTGTGGCCTCGCTGGTGGTGCCGCTCCCCTCTGCCGTTGTGCTTGCCCTAGAAACACATTAAAAATAAAGGGGAAAAAAGGTCATTTCCATGTGCATGAAAATTTTTCATTGTTATGTTCATTTTATTTTAGAAATACAAAGTGCTTTATGTCTCCAGCCTACAGCCTGTGTGCTGACTAACAACACCCCTACATATTATCCCCTAACCACTCTGGTCCCCAGTGTGTCCTGCAAGCCCTAAGCACACACAGTCTGTAAACTGACAAAATATGTCATGTTTAATAAACTTTATTAATATGGAATCCTAATAATCTCACTTAATTTCACTCATGCAAACACACATTTAAATGTGTTTTACTTACTGCGTCGGATTTGCTGGCGCAGACGCACCAGCAACTCAGGCTGCCGGCAGCGGAGGTCGGACCACCGCCGCTCTAATTGCACAATGGTCCGCCTTGTGTGGACCCTCGCCCGCAGGATGCGGCGTACCTCCGCGTAGGCCGCACGCTTTACCCTATTTGGGACGTATGGTTCCGCACGGCCTACGCGGCGGTCCATGACCGCGGTAAGCACCCGCAGCTCACGGTGTGTGAAGGCGGATGCTCACATGGTGCCTATGGCATTTTCCTTACATGGGCATATATTTATAGTGTGTGCTAGCATTTCATTGGTCCAAATGTTATGGGTGTCATCTTTATTGATAAACTTTATTAAAATATGTGTACAGCATCATGTTTGGAACATTCTTTCATGTGCTCCCTTGAGGTCGCATCAGCGAATATTCGCAGCTGTCCCAGCAACAAACAAAAAAAAAACCCAACACACATGAAAGGCTTGTTTGAAATATTATCACTAGTTAGCCTTCATTAAGAATCACATAAATATTGTTCTTACATTTTATTGTGATATCTTTATATATCTGCAAAACCAAATCTCTCTCTCTCTCTCTCTCTATATATATACTTTTTAAAATATCACTATATATAGTATATATATACACACACACACACACACACACACATAGAGAAAGAGATAATGCGAGAGACAGAGATAGATTGAGACACTTAACTCACCACATTTTGCTGGACCAATCAGCTACACAAAGTCACAATGTAGAGTTTTGGTGGTCAGATGGTTTTGGATTTTGAATGTAAACATAGCAGATAAAATGGTGGATTAAAAAAAACGTTTAGAAGGGTGGTGACAAAATTTACATTTAAAAAAAAAAAAAAAAAAAAGTATAGTTTTTTGTCCAAAATGCATATAACCAAGCCTAATGTAACACAAATCACAAGGATCTGTAAATGCCCATCTAAATACAGATGTTAGTGGTAAAATTACAGACAATTCATCTTCACAGGCACTTATTAAACTACTCAAAACACATAAACCACACACTTGAAAAAAAAACATGTTAACGAAATGATCGTCAATTTGAATTAGTAATTGTCTCACCTCTAACCTACACATAAACACAGTTAACACAATATATGCTGAATGTAATCTATAGTGGTATCATACCATAAGCATACCTGAAATACTCCTGCACGATTCGTGCCCTTAATGCGTGTCCTCGCTGATAATCGGACCCACCACGGAATCTCCGCCCAACCCCTGGCTCCTCATCCTCACTTGGCATTTCCTCCGATTCGGGAAGCTCCAGGCGACTCCTTACAGTAATATTATGCAGGATGGCACACAGGACCACGATTTTCCGGCGAATACATGATGTCGCCACCAGTGCGGTGGAGCACACGGAACCGCCCTTTATCGTGCGCTCCACCAGCTGTCTAGTGGCAGTAAGCGCGAAATTAAACTCCGACTGTGGCCCTGGCCTGGGTTTGCTGTAAGGAGTCATGAGCCAGGGGGTGCAAGGATATCCACGATCTCCTGTATATAAAAAAAAATATAATAAAAAATAAAAAATGTACAATGTAAATTTTGAGTGGTGTAAAAAAAACCACAAAAATCAAAACTCACCCAATAGCCACATGTCTTGTCCTTCCATCATTCTTAATCTTTGCCAGATCCCTGATTGCCGAATGACATGTGAATCATGTGCACTTCCCGGAAACTGAGCATTCAAGGACAGGATCTGGAGGGATGGGCCACAAACAACCATGACATTCAGAGAATGGAACATTTTACTGTTCCTATATATAAACTCATTATGTTTTGGCGCAACTATCGCGATATGTGTCCCGTCCACAACCCCAATAACGTGTGGGAAGCGACTACCACCTTCCTGAAATTGCAGCTTCACCACAGCCAGGGCACCAGCATCCAAAGGCATTGAGATGAACTGCTTCACTCTGATAATGAAGGCATTGAGGACTCGTCGTAGGACTTTGGAAAATTTGCCCTGCGACATTCCTACCAGAGCCCCCACTACATGCTGGTATGAACCATTGGCCAAGAAATGTAACACAGCAAGAAATTGTGACAATGCTGGTATTGCTGTAGGATACCGAATTGATTGTTCTAGATCACTCTCTATTATGGAGAGTTTCTAGGTTGATATGAGGTGGCAGCCGCAATACCACATCATCTGGCATCCCAAAAAGGGTGACATGGGTTCGGAATATCGGTGGCCTTGCACGCCTCCGTTGCCTTGGAGGATGAGGGGCAGGTTGGGGTTGGAGGGCTTCCGCTGCGAGATATCTGGCTACATGCATCTTAAAAGTAAGTGAAGAAAAAATGAATCACACAAACATTTTACTACACACATTTCAACATATCAATTTCTGGGTATGGCAGTCCAAAAACTTACTTCAGGAGCGTATTCCATATCTACATGTGGAAATCCAGGAACAAACACAATGAAAATTTGAGTTGAAAAAACATTCACTAAGTACCACCAACATTGATTTCATAAAAAAAAAAAAAGTTGTGACACACAGGCACAAATATTCCATAACTACTAGTTTGACAACCTAACAATTATATGTTTAAGCACCAAAGTATTGACTACTACAACATTTAAAATTAAAAACGCACAAGCACTGCAAAGGCCATGCAACTTACCAGCTAATAGAATAGGTCCTCAATGGATATTAAACTCAAAAAGCCTACTTTGGCACAATACCCCACAAAATATAAAGAAGTAACCTACAAAATAAAGGAAAATACTATGAGAATATGGACAAACACACTGCAACCCCTTCTCCACCAGCCCTGCATTGGCCAGGCTACTTACCAGCTTAGAAAAAAGTTCCTCAATGGAAATTAAACTCAAAAAGCCTACTTTGGCACAAAACCCAAGAAAATATAAAGAAGCAACCTACAAAATAAAGGAAAATACTATGAGAATATGGACAAACACACTGCAACCCTTCCACCACCAGCCCTACATTGGCCAGGCTATTTACCAGCTTAGAAAAAAGTTCCTCAATGGAAATTAAACTCAAAAAGCCTACTTTGGCACAAAACCCAAGAAAATATAAAGAAGCAACCTACAAAGTAAAGGAAAATACTATGAGAATATGGACAAACACACTGTAACCCCTCCACCACCAGCCCTGCATTGGCCAGGCTAATTACCAGCTTAGAACATATTTCCTCATTTGGGTATCAAAGAAAAGAGCCTACTTTGGCAGTCAAAATCCAAAATTACTATATCACAACCTACAAAATTATTGTAACCAAAAAAAAAGTTTTTTAAAAAAAAATTAACAAACACTCTGTAACCGCTAGAACACAAACACTGCAAATTACACGTTAAGCAGAAATTAATATAACTATATATCTACAGATAAATACTTGACAAAAGATTATATTACAACCAAAAAACAAATAGCATAAATGTAGCAGCATTGTTCCCCTACATACTCTTTTGTTGAGATAAAAGTAACAATACCTTTATAAAAAAAAAAAACGCACGGCATGCGCTATATAAAATGTAAAAATTAGCAATATAGCAAACGCACAATCGTTAGCAATGTAGACCACAAAAACGTACACAAATCACTATCTCACTTCTCCCACAGACGTCTCTCCAGCTTTCTTCCATACACCCACAAACACAGACCGCATGCAGGCCCTTTAAATAGCCAGTACTCCAATTACTGGAAAAGTTAGTGTAAGCAGCAACTGTGCAATTTCCCACACAAACATACACACGCAGCTATAAAACGCCAGACAGCCCTGCCAACGCACATGCCATCATCAATATGGCGACTATTCAGGAAATGGATGAGGAGTTAGCTGTGTTGCAGCAGCAGATGGTCGCAATAACAGTGAGGAGGATGTTGCTGCGCCAGCAACCACAGCAGCAGCTGCAAACACCTGCCAGTGGTGATGGTGAAGTTGCAGGAACCAGTACTGCACCACCCCCATCTTCTGGCCAACACACACAGGAGGCTGCTATGAGTCCCCTGCCAGAGACTGATGCTGGTGAAAATGAGGTAGATTCTGGGCTACAGACCCAAACCCAAACAAGCCACCCACCAAGTGAAGAGGAAGATGGTGATCAGGTACAGGACGAGGGCTCACAGGCTACGAGCCAAAAGAGAAAGCGGCAGCCCCCATTTTCAAAGAGGGAGCTGCGAATTCTGGTCCCACAAGCCATGGATAAAATACATAGAGGCAATAAAAACATGGGTGCTGCGGCAAAAGACCACATCTGGCGAGACATTACGGATCGCATAAATGTAGCCGGACCAATTGTCCGGACCCCACAGGAAGTTCGAGGACGGTAAGTGCATATTGCCACACAATTGCAGTTTTATTAAAAAAAAAAAGATTGGCTATATGTGATCTTGCCTATAGCAACTAAATACATAACATGTGTACAACAAGTAAGCAAAACATGTATTTATAATATTTCTCTTCCTTTCCCTTAATTCAAATCACATATGTAGTTGGGCCGACTTCAAGTCCCGCCTGAAGGCCAAGAGGTCTGCGGAGTGGAATGCCTCGAGGGTAACAGGGGGAGGACCCGCTGCCATTGTGGAGTATACCGACCTAGAGGAGCTGGCGATGGACTGTGTGAACTGCGAGGAGATGGGTGGGGTGTCAAGGATGGACACGGACCTGCCTGAGATTGTCAACCTACATGACTTGCCCGGTAAGTTTACAGACATATAGAGTGATCTTTTGTAATAGATTTATTTAAATTTGTGACTATTTTTTTTTTTTTAAATTCTCTCCTTTTGTCTCACATTATATTTGCTTTTTACATAACACAGCACAGGAGGGTGAGCTTGGTGAGTCAGAGGAGGGGCATCTGGTGGAGGCTGAGGCGGGGGGACCTAGTGAGTCCTCCAGTGTGGGTCCGCCGATTCCACCTGGCCAGACACACACTGGCCCCCGCACCCAAACCTCTCTCCCGGCGATTCTCACTGAAATTGCTAGTCATGGTGAGATGCAGTAGCAGATCTTGCCAAGGGCAAGCAGGACTTTTGCCCGGGGCGCCGCCTTCCGGAGGGCGCCGGCGATATCCGGAGGGCGCCGTACCATGGCAAGATCCGCTGCTGCTGTGGTGCCCCCCGCTGCCGCGGCCTGCTGTCCCGGGAAACTAGACGCTACGCGTCTAGTTTCCCTTCGTCGGCTGCCCGCTGTGAAGGGAAACTAGACGCTACGCGTCTAGTTTCCCTTCCTGGAGAGGACCTTAACTGTAATGATGTGCGATGCGCGTTGACGTCATCGCGCACCGCACAGCAAAGGTCCTCTCCACAAAGGGAACTAGACGCTTAGCGTCTAGTTTTCCTTCGTGGAGAGGACCTTTGCTGTGCGGTGCGCGTTGACGTCATCGCGCACCGCACAGCAAAGGTCCTCTCCACGAAGGGAACTAGACGCTTAGCGTCTAGTTTTCCTTCGTGGAGAGGACCCTTGCTGTGCGGTGCGCGATGACATCATCGCGCACCGCACATGCTACTACAGTACAGGGGGCGTAACTGACCACGCACCCTGTATGAAGCCATGCCCCATAATGCCGCCCGGGGCGCCAGAAGCCCCAGGACTGGCCCTGGTGAGAGGCTGAGTCAATTTCAGGACGTGATGACCCGGGAGGTATGCCAGATATCTGTTCGGCTCACTGAGCAGACCACCTGTGTTGGGCAAGGTGTGGCTCAACTCTGCCAAGCTGTGGCAGAACTCAGGCAAGGCCAGTCCGAACTTACCTCCTCTGTACAACAATTCTCTAGCTCAGTTGTACAAGCTCTACAGGACATCGCTGGCCTTCTTTCCCACAGTGGCAGGGAGCCTGCAACACCTGCTCCCTCCTATGCCCCTGCCCAGGAAGAAGATCCCACTGGGAAGGGCCCTCGGTCACTTCGCAGACCTACCAGTGACCAACCACGTCAGGCGGGGCGAAAGAAGAGAAAGTAATGTCTCTCCAGATGCGGCAACATTGCCCAGCACCCATGTTTTCCATGTTGCCTTTATGTATTTTGTTTGGCTTGTGTGGCTGAAAGGGGGTTGATGAGTTCTCTTTTTGTTAGTAGCCTGTGAATTTTTTTCCTGTACACTTGATCCATCTTCCTCTTCCTAGCATGCTGTGGCTGTTTGGGTTTGTGTATTGTGGCCAGAATCTACCTCAGTTGGACCAACAGGATCCTCTGGCTGGGGGTTCACACCATTTTTTTTTGTTTTTTTTGTTTCTTTGGCCAGTAGATGGGGGACCCTGAGTACTGGCTTCTGTGATCTGAAATTCACCACTGGCAGGTGTTTGTTGCTATGTAAGCTACATATTTTTTCAAAATAATTTACAGACATGTAAATTAAGATTTATAATTTTTTTTTTATTCCAGCAATGTTGGCTTATTGTATTGTTTTCATTTATTAAGTAAAATGTAGAAGAAGAAAAAAATAAGAATTTACTCACCGGTAATTCTATTTCTCGTAGTCCGTAGTGGATGCTGGGAACTCCGTAAGGACCATGGGGAATAGCAGGCTCCGAAGGAGGCTGGGCACTCTAGAAAGATTTATGACTACCTGGTGTGCACTGGCTCCTCCCACTATGACCCTCCTCCAAGCCTCAGTTAGGACACTGTGTCCGGACGAGCTGACATAATAAGGAAGGATTTAGAATCCCGGGTAAGACTCTTACCAGCCACACCAATCACACCGTACAACTCGTGATACTATATCCAGTTTGACAGTATGAAAACAACTGAGCCTCTCAACAGATGGCTCAACAATAACCCTTTAGTTAACAATAACTATTTACAAGTATTGCAGACAATCCGCACTTGGGATGGGCGCCCAGCATCCACTACGGACTACAAGAAATAGAATTACCGGTGAGTAAATTCTTATTTTCTCTGACGTCCTAGTGGATGCTGGGAACTCCGTAAGGACCATGGGGATTATACCAAAGCTCCCAAACGGGCGGGAGAGTGCGGATGACTCTGCAGCACCGAATGAGAGAACTCCAGGTCCTCCTCAGCCAGGGTATCAAATTTGTAGAATTTTGCAAACGTGTTTGCCCCTGACCAAGTAGCTGCTCGGCAAAGTTGTAAAGCCGAGACCCCTCGGGCAGCCGCCCAAGATGAGCCCACCTTCCTTGTGGAATGGGCATTTACAGATTTTGGCTGTGGCAGGCCTGCCACAGGATGTGCAAGCTGAATTGTACTACAAATCCAGCGAGCAATAGACTGCTTAGAAGCAGGAGCACCCAGCTTGTTGGGTACATACAGGATAAACAGCGAGTCAGATTTTCTGACTCCAGCCGTCCTGGAAACATATATTTTCAGGGCCCTGACAACGTCTAGCAACTTGGAGTCCTCCAAATCCCTAGTAGCCGCAGGCACCACAATAGGCTGGTTCAGGTGAAACGCTGACACCACCTTAGGGAGAAATTGGGGACGAGTCCTCAATTCTGCCCTATCCATATGGAAAATCAGATAAGGGCTTTTACATGATAAAGCCGCCAATTCTGACACTCGCCTGGCTGAAGCCAAGGCCAATAACATGACCACTTTCCACGTGAGATATTTCAGATCCACGGTTTTTAGTGGCTCAAACCAATGTGATTTTAAGAAACTCAACACCACGTTGAGATCCCAAGGTGCCACAGGAGGCACAAACGGGGGCTGAATATGCAGCACTCCTTTCACAAATGTCTGAACTTCAGGTACTGAAGCTAGTTCTTTTTGAAAGAAAATCGACAGAGCCGAGATCTGTACTTTAATGGAGCCTAGTTTTAGGCCCATATTCACTCCTGCTTGCAGGAAATGCAGAAATCGACCTAGTTGAAATTCCTCTGTTGGGGCCTTTTTGGCCTCGCACCATGCAACATATTTTCGCCATATGCGGTGATAATGCTTTGCCGTAACATCTTTCCTGGCCTTAATAAGCGTAGGAATGACTTCTTCCGGAATACCCTTTTCCTTTAGGATCGCCGCGGTAAGTCTTGGAACAGACAGGGCCCCTGCTGTAGCAGGTCCTGTCTGAGCGGTAGAGGCCACGGGTCCTCTGAGAGCATCTCTTGAAGTTCCGGGTACCACGCTCGTCTTGGCCAATCCGGAACCACGAGAATTGTGTTTACTCCTCGCTTTCTTATTATTCTCAATACCTTTGGTATGAGAGGCAGAGGAGGGAACACATAAACCGACTGGTACACCCACGGTGTCACTAGAGCGTCCACAGCTACCGCCTGAGGGTCCCTTGACCTGGCGCAATATCTTTTTAACTTTTTGTTGAGGCGGGACGCCATCATGTCCACCTGTGGTTTTTCCCAACGGTTTACCAGCATCTGGAAGACTTCTGGATGAAGTCCCCACTCTCCCGGGTGGAGGTCGTGTCTGCTGAGGAAGTCTGCTTCCCAGTTGTCCACTCCCGGAATGAACACTGCTGACAGTGCTAGTACATGATTCTCCGCCCATCGGAGGATTCTTGTGGCTTCTGCCATCGCCATCCTGCTTCTTGTGCCGCCCTGTCGATTTACATGGGCGACTGCCGTGATGTTGTCTGACTGGATCAGCACCGGCTGGTGTAGGAGCAGGGATTTTGCTTGACTTAGGGCATTGTAGATGGCCCTTAGTTCCAGAATATGTATGTGAAGGGAAGTCTCCTGACTCGACCATAGTCCTTGGAAGTTTCTTCCCTGTGTGACTGCCCCCCAGCCTCGAAGGCTGGCATCCGTGGTCACCAGGACCCAGTCCTGTATGCCGAACCTGCGGCCCTCTAGAAGATGGGCACTCTGCAGCCACCACAGTAGAGACACCCTGGTTCTTGGAGACAGGGTTATTAAGCGATGCATCTGAAGATGCGATCCGGACCACTGGTCCAACAGGTCCCACTGAAAGATTCTGGCATGGAACCTGCCGAAGGGAATTGCTTCGTAAGAAGCCACCATCTTTCCCAGGACCCGCGTGCAGCGATGCACTGATACCTGTTTTGGCTTCAGGAGGTCTCTGACTAGAGATGACAACTCCCTGGCCTTCTCCTCCGGGAGAAACACTTTTTTCTGGACTGTATCCAGAATCATACCCAGGAACAGTAGCCGTGTTGTCGGAACCAGCTGTGACTTTGGGATATTCAGAATCCAGCCGTGCTGGTGCAGCACCTCCTGAGATAGTGCTACTCCCACCAACAACTGTTCCTTGGACCTCGCTTTTATTAGGAGATCGTCCAAGTACGGGATAATTAAAACTCCCTTTTTTCGAAGGAGTATCATCATTTCCGCCATAACCTTGGTAAATACCCTCGGTGCCGTGGACAGTCCAAATGGCAGCGTCTGGAATTGGTAATGGCAATCCTGTACCACAAATCTGAGGTACTCCTGGTGAGGATGGTAAATGGGGACATGCAAGTAAGCATCCTTGATGTCCAGGGATACCATGTAATCCCCCTCTTCCAGGCTCGCAATAACCGCCCTGAGCGATTCCATCTTGAACTTGAATTTTTTTATGTATGTGTTCAAGGATTTCAAATTTAAAATGGGTCTCACCGAACCGTCCGGTTTCGATACCACAAATAGTGTGGAATAGTAACCCCGGCCTTGTTGAAGTAGGGGTACCTTGATTATCACCTGCTGGGAATACAGCTTGTGAATTGCCGCTAGCACCGCCTCCCTGTCTGAGGGAGCAATCGGCAAGGCAGATTTTAGGAACCGGTAGGGTGGAGACGCCTCGAATTCCAGTTTGCACCCCTGAGATACTATTTGAAGGATCCAGGGATCCACCTGTGAGCGAGCCCACTGATCGCTGAAATTCTTGAGGCGGCCCCCCCACCGTACCAGGCTCCGCCTGTGGAGCCCCACCGTCATGCGGCGGACTTGGCAGAAGAAGCGGGGGAGGACTTTTGCTCCTGGGAACCTGCTGTTTGTTGCAGCCTTTTTCCCCTACCTCTGCCTCTGGATAGAAAAGACCCGCCTTTTCCACGCCTGTTTTTCTGGGTCCGAAAGGACTGAACCTGATAAAACGGCGCCTTCTTTGGCTGTGAGGGGACATGGGGTAAAAATGCTGACTTCCCAGACGTTGCTGTGGAAACTAGGTCCGAGAGACCATCCCCAAATAATTCCTCACCCTTATATGGCAACACTTCCATGTGCCTTTTAGAATCTGCATCTCCTGTCCACTGGCGAGTCCATAAGCCTCTCCTAGCAGAAATGGACAATGCACTAACTTTAGATGCCAGTCGGCAGATTTCCCTCTGTGCATCTCTCATATATAAGACTGAGTCTTTTATATGGTCTATGGTTAACAGGATCGTGTCTCTGTCTAATGTGTCAATATTTTCTGACAGTTTATCTGACCACGCAGCGGCAGCACTGCACATCCAAGCTGACGCAATAGCTGGCCTAAGTATAATGCCTGAGTGTGTATATACAGACTTCAGGATCGCCTCCTGCTTTCTATCAGCAGGTTCCTTGAGGGCGGCCGTATCCGGAGACGGTAGTGCCACCTTTTTAGACAAACGTGTGAGCGCTTTATCCACCCTAGGAGGTGTTTCCCAACGTGACCTATCCTCTGGCGGGAAAGGGAACGCCATTAGTACCTTCTTAGGAATTACCAATTTTTTATCAGGGAAAGCCCACGCTTCTTCACACACTTCATTTAATTCATCTGATGGGGGAAAAACTACGGGTAGTTTTTTCTCCCCAAACATAATACCCTTTTTAGTGGTACCTGTATTTATATCAGAAATGTGTAACACCTCTTTCATTGCCTCAATCCTGCAGTGAATGGCCTTAGTGGGCATCAGGTTAGACTCATCGTCGTCGACACTGGTGTCAGTATCAGTGTCGACATCTGGGTCTGCGGTCTGAGGTAGCGGGCGTTTTAGAGCCCCTGATGACCTGTGCGACGCCTGGACAGGCACGAGCTGAGAAGTCGGCTGTCCCACAGTTGGCATGTCGTCAAATTTCTTATGTAAGGAGTCTATACGTGCACTCATTTCTTTCCATTAGCTCAACCACTCAGGTGTCTGCCCCGCAGGGAGTGACATCCCTTCTAAAGGCATCTGCTCCGTCTCCACATCATTATCCTCATCAAACATGTCGACACAGCCGTACCGACACACCGCACACACACAAGGAATGCTCCAACAGAGGACAGGACCCACAAAAGCCCTTTGGGGGGACAGAGTGAGAGTATGCCAGCACACACCAGAGCGCTATATAATGCAGGGACTAACTGAGTTATGTCCCCTATAGCTGCTTTTTCTATATAATTTATACAGCGCCTAAATTTAGTGCCCCCCCTCTCTTTTTTTACCCTTTTCTGTAGTGTAGACTGCAGGGGAGAGCCAGGGAGCTTCCTTCCAGCGGATCTGTGAAGGAGAAATGGCGCCAGTGTGCTGCAGGAGATAGCTCCGCCCCTTTTCCGCGGACTATTCTCCCGCTTTTTTCTGGATTCTGGCAGGGGTATTTTCCACATATATAGCCTCTGGGGCTATATATTGTGGTATTTTTGCCAGCCAAGGTGTTATAATTGCTTCTCAGGGCGCCCCCCCCAGCGCCCTGCACCCTCAGTGACCGGAGTGTGCAGTGTGTGAGAGGAGCAATGGCGCACAGCTGCAGTGCTGTGCGCTACCTTGGTGAAGACTGATGTCTTCTGCCGCCGATTTTCCGGACCTCTTCTTGCTTCTGGCTCTGTAAGGGGGACGGCGGCGCGGCTCCGGGACCGAACACCAAGGACTGGGCCAGCGGTCGATCCCTCTGGAGCTAATGGTGTCCAGTAGCCTAAGAAGCCCAATCCGGCTGCAAGCAGGCGAGTTCGCTTCTTCTCCCCTTAGTCCCTCGCTGCAGTGAGCCTGTTGCCAGCAGGTCTCACTGAAAATAAAAAACCTAAATCTATACTTTCTCAGGAGAGCCCCTAGTGTGCATCCAACCTCGGCCGGGCACAAAATCTAACTGAGGCTTGGAGGAGGGTCATAGTGGGAGGAGCCAGTGCACACCAGGTAGTCATAAATCTTTCTAGAGTGCCCAGCCTCCTTCGGAGCCCGCTATTCCCCATGGTCCTTACGGAGTTCCCAGCATCCACTAGGACGTCAGAGAAAATGTGTTCGTGTGTATATTGTGTGTTTATTTGTAGTTTATGCATTATAGAGAAATGTGTACTGTAAACTTTTACATAGCATATTTTGTTTTGTGGACAAAGGGCACAAACATTGCATATCATAAATTCAATTTGGTTTGCTTTGACAACAGTTGATTGTGCCTCTAAACATAAGATATTCTTACAAACCACTTGTGTTACTAGGAGCAACATGCCATAGTATTAGAAATGGTCAAGTGTACCAAAACAATAATAACAACACTGTGTGATGCACATCAGTAAGCGTAGGCTGCATTATGTGGCTCATGTTGTTATGTATGTCCAAAGGAAGGATGGAATCTGGAAAACATGGCATGTTTGTGTTAAGCAGATGTAGTTTGCAAGTTGCCTTATACACACTTGCTCAATGGCAATATTTTGACAACAAACCAGAATTTGCTTTTAAGAGCAAACTAAATGAATTTAGCAGAAAAACACATATCAAATACTTGTCAGTGTGTCAGATTTGTACATGGGGGGTAATTACAAGTTGATATTCGCAGCAGGAATTTTGTTAGCAGTTGGGCAAAACCATGTGCACTGCAGGGGAGGCAGATTTAACATGTGCAGAGAGAGTTAGATTTGGGCGTGGTGTGTTCAATCTGCAATCTAATTTGCAGTATAAAAATAAAGCAGCCAGTATTTATCCTGCACAGAAACAAAATAACCCACCCAAATCTAACTCTCTCTGCACATGTTATATCTGCCTCCCCTGCAGTGCACATGGTTTTGCCCAACTGCTAACAAAATTCCTGCTGCGATCAACTTGGAATTACCCCCCATGGTTCAATAAATGGTAAATTGGTATGTTTAAAAGCACTTACTGGCTGTAAGAGTCATTTGCAACTGCAGTGTTTAGAAATTATCTGCTCAGCAGCTGCTTTAGATTGCCAATTATCAGCTAAATATGCCCTGACACACACTTGTTGCAGGAGATCGCTACGTCTGAGTAGCTCCAGACTTACTCCTATGCTGCGTTCGTCTTGCGAACATGTTTTGTTTACCTGCAACCATCAGCTACGCATTACTGCAAAAAACACGCCTACTGCCCTTTGCACACTCCCACACTAGCCGACCACTTTCACGCCCATTTCGTTAGCTAGCGAAGCCAAGCCTCTGCACCGCCTCCGTCACACCCCTTTATCGTTAGAGTAGTGCATTCTGGAAAAGCGTTTGTACTTTTGCACATTCATCGTACGGCTTTCTTTGCGCACGCGCATTGTAGCTGTTGCGCATGCGCAGTTTGCAATTTTCCGCGGCTTGCGATGCGATGATCTGCTGCGAACTCGGAATGAGGGCCAAGGTACTTCCCTATACAATGCATCTCTTACCTCAACTCCCCTCTTCACTCTCTCCTCTTGACTTTGCCACCTACTGTAGTTCACATCCAAAATTGACTCCATTCGTCAGGACATAACATCCCACCGGAACCTGAGAAACCCCCCCTCCTCCATTCACTGACCTCCCTGTATCTGGAGAGGAAGTCATGGTCCTTATCCCCCTCCACCTCCCCACTTGACCCTATTCCCTCCCGCCTCCTCCGCTTCCTCTCTTCTTCTGCCTGTTCCCATCTTGCCCATCTATTCAATCTCTCACTCTCATCAGGCACTGTCTCCTCTGACTTCAAGCATGCACTTTATTATTATTCTTAAAAAAACTAACCTTGATTCAACCACTCTCTCCAACTACGGACCGATCTCCTCCCTTTTGCCTTCAAACTTCTTGAGCGTATTGTCTACAACCGACTCACTGTCTATCTTTCATCCCACTTACTGCTTGACCCTTTCCAGTCTGGTTTCCATTCTCTCCACTCAAACTGAAACTGCCCTCACAAAAGTCTGCCATGACCTCCTTGCTGCTAAATCCAAGGGACACTACTCTGTGCTTATTCTCCTTGATCACTTCGCTGCCTTTGACACTGTGGACCACCCTCTCCTCCTCCAAATCCTTTACTCCCTTGGTCTGCGTGATACTGCTTTCTCCTGGCTGTCCTCATACCTCTAACGGCCCGACATAGGAAGGTGCGGGGGGGGGGCAGGACTTACCCGTCCGGTCGCTCTGGAGGGGGCCATCTGGCGGCGTTGCGGGCTGCTGGCGCCGAGCAGGATACGCCAGCAGGGTGGTCAGGGGCACTGGACGTCAGGTCCCGTGATGCAGGCTGGGACCTGTGTCCTCGGCGCCGGGTTCTGCCGCCGCCATCTTGGTTGTGGGCAAAAAGCCTGTCTTGCCCATACTTCTCTTATTTAAGTGATTCTTGCAGCCAATAGTAATGGGGCGGCTGGTATAAGACAGGAAGGCCTGGAGGAGGGAATTCGCCAGTGCAGCGTCTCTCACAAGTTATTGTGATTCTAGTTCTCTGTGTTCCTCTGCAGTATCTCTAGTACTGGGCTCCTGTTAGCCGCAGACAACCCACGAACCCTGTTACAGCTCCAAATCGCTCGACACAGCCAGCCGTTACAGTTCCACCTACCAACCTGGCTACCTGCTCCCAGACGCCACAGTAACCTACCCACCGGGAACTTTCCACCAGCCCTGGGTTAGGGTAACCGATGCCTCCCAGCCTCCTGCCGGCCCATAGTTTCTTGATTTCAAGTATTGGCTGTTGCAAATCCGTTAGCCTTTACCCTATGTTATCGAAGCAATAAACCCATGCGCCTCTTCCGGATCAAATCCGGATCATCAGGATTCCTTAGACGTGACACTACCTTTCTGACTGTTCCTTCTCTATCTCCTCTCATGACTCCACCTCCCCCCACACTTCCTCTAACAGTAGGTGTCCCCCCCAACGTTATGTTCTTGGGCCTCTCCTTTTGTTTCTCTCTCTCTACATATCCTCACTAGGTGAGCTCATTAGCTCTTTTGACTTACAATATCATCTCTACGTTGACGATACTCTAATCTACCATTCCTCCCCTGACCTCTCCCCTCACTCGTATCTCCAACTGTCTCTCTGCTATCTCTTCCTGGATGTTCCATCGCTTTCTTAAACTTAACGGGGGAAATGTAATAGGGTGTGAGAATTAGAAAGTGAGAGATTTTGATAAAATGATCCTGTTTTTTTAAAGTGGCAATCGTTTAGATGGCAAAATCAACCTGGTTTTGCCATGTAAATGATTGCCACTTTAAAAAAAACAAAACAGTATAATTTTACAAAAATCTCTCACTTACTGATTCTCACACACTATTACATTCCCCAACATGTCTAAGACTGAGATAATCATTTCCCCTCCCTCCCGCATAACCTCACCTCCCTCAATTTCATTATCCATTGATGGCACTACTATCTTCTCTAGCCCCCAAGTGCGCTGTCTTGGAGTAATCCTTGACTCCTCCCTCTCCTTCAAACCACTTATTCAGTACCGCTCACAGTCCTGCCATTTCCATCTCAAAAACATCTCCAGGATCAGACCTTTTCTCACCCAGGACGCTACTAAGACCCTCATCCACTCACTGGTCATCTCCATATTGGAGTACTGTAATTTCCTCCTACCTTGCCTCCCCGAAAAATGCCTTTCTCCACTTCAATCTATCCTCAATGCTGCTGCCCATCTCCTCTTCCACACCAAACGTACTATATCCACATCCCTCCTCTTGCAGGACCTTTACTGGCTACCCTTCCCGTTCAGAATCCAATTCAAGCTTCTCACACTAACCTATAAAGCCCTCACCCACTCTTCTCCCTCTTATATCTCTGACCTTATCTCTCTTTACATTCCCACCCATTCTCTTCACTCTGCTAATGCACGCCATCTCTCCTGCCAACTGATTACCTCCTCCCACTCATACCTACAAGATTTTGGACATGCTGCTCCCTATCTCTGGAATTCTCTACCTCCCCCCATTCTACTCTCCACCTCTCTGCAAAACTTCAAACGGACTCTCAAACCCACTTCTTCACCAAACCCAGCCAACTCTGCTCCTAACCCTCTTGTCTATGCTCACCGTCTACCCCTTCTGTGTCAACCCAGTCTGTCAGCCCTTCACCTTTTAGATAGTAAGCTTGCAAGAGCAGGGTCTTCTTTCATCGTGTGCCTTTCCTTTTCATACTTACACTATCTTATACTCCATACTGCCTTTGATGGCACCTGACCCGTTTTTCCATACTTGTCCTATATTGTCTTGATCTGTAGGTGCTGTTTTCTTGTTTGCTCATTTGATATGGGCCCAGACATGAGGGGGAACATCCAGCACAGAGCTAGTCCACACTGCATGCCTGGCTCTGCTCCCCCCGTCACAGGTGCGAAAGCATCGCACGGCGGCGATGCCTTTGCACCCGGCGAGTCGCACCCTGCCTGCGCAGCTAGTGCACATCCTAGCTGTGCTCACAGGCAGCTACCCGCCGCATCCTGGGTTGCAGCGGTGGGTCCGGACACGCCTGCGTTGTCCGGACCATGCCCCACCATCGGCGTTCTAATGTCATTTGTACTCCCCCTCCCGCCTCGCGACTGCCTCTGCCTGTCAATCAGGCAGAGGCGATCGCAGTCCTGAGATGCTTTTAGCATCCCACTGGGCTCCCAGGGTACGCACGTGCAGTGCGCCTGCTGCGCAAGCGCACTCCCCAAGGGACTTCAGACTGCGATCTCTGCCGCTGCAGTGATCAAGTCTGAATTAGCCCCTTTGTAATGGGCACTACGGATCCCTTGTGGCGCCATATAAATAAAGGATAATAATAAAAATAATAATAACTGAAGACGCCACTACTGGCGACAAAAATAAGATTTTACTTACCGATAAATCTATTTCTCGTAGTCCGTAGTGGATGCTGGGGACTCCGTCAGGACCATGGGGATAGCGGCTCCGCAGGAGACAGGGCACAAAAGTAAAAGCTTTAGGATCAGGTGGTGTGCACTGGCTCCTCCCCCTATGACCCTCCTCCAAGCCTCAGTTAGGATACTGTGCCCGGACGAGCGTACACAATAAGGAAGGATTTTGAATCCCGGGTAAGACTCATACCAGCCACACCAATCACACTGTACAACCTGTGATCTGAACCCAGTTAACAGCATGATAACAGCGGAGCCTCTGAAAAGATGGCTCACAACAATAATAACCCGATTTTTTGTACCAATAACTATGTACAAGTATTGCAGACAATCCGCACTTGGGATGGGCGCCCAGCATCCACTACGGACTACGAGAAATAGATTTATCGGTAAGTAAAATCTTATTTTCTCTAACGTCCTAGTGGATGCTGGGGACTCCGTCAGGACCATGGGGATTATACCAAAGCTCCCAAATGGGCGGGAGAGTGCGGATGACTCTGCAGCACCGAATGAGAGAACTCCAGGTCCTCTTTAGCCAGGGTATCAAATTTGTAGAATTTTACAAACGTGTTCTCCCCCCGACCACGTAGCTGCTCGGCAGAGTTGTAATGCCGAGACCCCTCGGGCAGCCGCCCAGGATGAGCCCACCTTCCTTGTGGAATGGGCATTTACATATTTTGGCTGTGGCAGGCCTGCCACAGAATGTGCAAGCTGAATTGTACTACACATCCAACTAGCAATCGTCTGCTTAGAAGCAAGAGCACCCAGTTTTTTGGGTGCCTACAGGATAACAGCAAGTCAGTTTTCCTGACTCCAGCCGTCCTGGAAACCGATATTTTCAGGGCCCTGACAACATCTAGCAACTTGGAGTCCTCCAAGTCCCTAGTAGCCGCAGGTACCACAATAAGCTGGTTCAGGTGAAACGCTGACCCCACCTTAGGGAGAAACTGGGGACGAGTCCGCAGCTCTGCCCTGTCCGAATGGACAATCAGATATGGGCTTTTGTGAGACAAAGCCGCCAATGCTGACACTCGCCTGGCCGAGGCCAGGGCCAACATCATGGTCACTTTCCATGTGAGATATTTCAAATCCACAGATTTGAGCGGTTTAAACCAATGTGATTTGAGGAATCCCAGCACTACGTTGAGATCCCACAGTGCCACTGGAGGCACAAAAGGGGGTTGTATATGCAGTACTCCCTTGACAAACTTCTGGACTTCAGGAACTGAAGCCAATTCTTTCTGGAAGAAAATCGACAGGGCCGAAATTTGAACCTTAATGGACCCCAATCTGAGGCCCATAGACACTCCTGTTTGCAGGAAATGCAGGAATCGACCGAGTTGAAATTTCTTCGTGGAGCTTTCCTGGCCTCACACCACGCAACATATTTTCGCCACATGTGGTGATAATGTTGTGCGGTCACGTCCTTCCTGGCTTTGACCAGGGTAGGAATGACCTCTTCCGGAATGCCTTTTTCCCTTAGGATCCGGCGTTCAACCGCCATGCCGTCAAACGCAGCCGCGGTAAGTCTTGGAACAGACATGGTACGTGCTGAAGCAAGTCCCTTCTTAGCGGCAGAGGTCATGAGTCCTCTGTGAGTATCTCTTGAAGTTCCGGGTATCAAGTCCTTCTTGGCCAATCCGGAGCCACGAGTATAGTTCTTACTCCTCTACGTCTTATAATTCTCAATACCTTGGGTATGAGAAGCAGAGGAGGAAACACATACACCGACTGGTACGCCCACGATGTTACCAGAACGTCCACAGCTATTGCCTGAAAGTCTCTTGACCTGGCGCAATACCTGTCCAGTTTTTTGTTCAGGCGGGACGCCATCATGTACACCTTTGGTCTTTCCCAACGGTTCACAATCATGTGGAAAACTTCCCGATGAAGTCCCCACTCTCCCGGGTGGAGGTCGTGCCTGCTGAGGAAGTCTGCTTCCCAGTTGTCCACTCCCGGAATGAACACTGCTGACAGTGCTATCACATGATTTTCCGCCCAGCGAAAAATCCTTGCAGTTTTTGCCATTGCCCTCCTGCTTCTTGTGCCGCCCTGTCTGTTTACGTGGGCGACTGCCGTGATGTTGTCCCACTGGATCAATACCGGCTGACCTTGAAGCAGAGGTCTTGCTAAGCTTAGAGCATTATAAATTGCCCTTAGCTCCAGTATATTTATGTGGAGAAAAGTCTCCAGACTTGATCACACTCCCTGGAAATTTTTTCCCTGTGTGACTGCTCCCCAGCCTCTCAGGCTGGCCTCCGTGGTCACCAGCATCCAATCCTGAATGCCGAATCTGCGGCCCTCTAGAAGATGAGCACTCTGTAACCACCACAGGAGAGACACCCTTGTCCTTGGAGATAGGGTTATCCGCTGATGCATCTGAAGATGCGATCCGGACCATTTGTCCAGCAGATCCCACTGAAAAGTTCTTGCGTGGAATCTGCCGAATGGAATCGCTTCGTAATAAGCCACCATTTTTCCCAGGACTCTTGTGCAATGATGCACTGACACTTTTCCTGGTTTTAGGAGGTTCCTGACTAGCTCGGATAACTCCCTGGCTTTCTCCTCCGGGAGAAACACCTTTTTCTGGACTGTGTCCAGAATCATCCCTAGGAACAGCAGACGTGTCGTCGGAAACAACTGCGGTTTTGGAATATTTAGAATCCACCCGTGCTGTCGTAGAACTACTTGAGATAGTGCTACTCCGACCTCCAACTGTTCTCTGGACCTTGCTCTTATCAGGAGGTCGTCCATTTTCTTCGAAGAAGAATCATCATTTCGGGCATTACCTTGGTAAAGACCCGGAGTGCCGTGGACAATCCAAATGGCAGCGTCTGAAACTGATAGTGACAGTTCTGTACCACGAACCTGAGATACCCTTGGTGAGAAGGGCAAATTGGGACATGGAGGTAAGCATCCCTGATGTCCCGGGACACCATATAGTCCCCTTCTACCTGGTTCGCTATCACTGCTCTGAGTGACTCCATCTTGATTTGAACCTTTTTAAGTGTTCAAATATTTCAGATTTAGAATAGGTCTCACCGAGCCTTCTGGTTTCAGTACCACAATATAGTGTGGAATAATACCCCTTTCCTTGTTGTAGGAGGGGTACTTTGATTATCACCTGCTGGGAATACAGCTTGTGAATTGTTTCCAATACTGCCTCCCTGTCGGAGGGAGACGTTGGTAAAGCAGACTTCAGGAACCTGCGAGGGGAAACGTCTCGACTTTCCAATCTGTACCCCTGGGATACTACTTGTAGGATCCAGGGGTCCTGTACGGCTCCAGCGTCATGCTGAGAACTTGGCAGAAGCGGTGGAAGGCTTCTGTTCCTGGGAATGGGCTGCCAGCTGCAGTCTTCTTCCCTTTCCTCTATCCCTGGGCAGATATGCTTATGGGGACGAAAGGACTGAGGCTGAAAAGACGGTGTCTTTTTCTGCATAGATGTGACTTAGGGTAAAAACGGTGGATTTCCCAGCAGTTGCCGTGGCCACCAGGTCCGATGGACCGACCCCAAATAACTCCTCCCCTTTATACGGCAATACATCTTTGTGCCGTTTGGAATCTGCATCACCTGACCACTGTCGTGTCCATAAACATCTTTTGGCAGATATGGACATCGCACTTACTCTTGATGCCAGAGTGCAAATATCCCTCTGTGCATCTCGCATATATAGAAATGCATTCTTTAAATGCTCTATAGTAAATAAAATACTGTCCCTGTCAAGGGTATCAATATTTTCAGTCAGGGAATCCGACCAAGCCACCCCCGCGCTGCACATCCAGGCTGAGGCGATCGCTGGTCGCAGTATAACACCAGTACGTGTGTATATACTTTTTAGGATATTTTCCAGCCTCCTATCAGCTGGCTCCTTGAGGGCGGCCGTATCTGGAGACGGTACCGCCACTTGTTTTGATAAGCGTGTGAGCGCCTTATCCACCCTAAGGGGTGTTTCCCAACGCGCCCTAACTTCTGGCGGGAAAGGGTATACCGCCAATAATTTTCTATCGGGGGAACCCCGCGCCTCATCACACACTTCATTTAATTTATCTGATTCAGGAAAAACTATAGGTAGTTTTTCCACACCCCACATAATACCCTTTTTTGTGGTACTTGTAGTATCAGAAATATGTAACACCTCCTTCATTGCCCTTAACAAGTAACGTGTGGCCCTAAAGGAAAATACGTTTGTTTCTTCACCGTCGACACTGGAGTCAGTGTCCGTGTCTGTGTCTGTGTCGACCGACTGAGGTAAAATGGGCATTATAACGTCCCTGACGGTGTTTTAGACGCCTGGACAGATACTAATATGTTTGCCGGCCGTCTCATGTCGTCAACCGACTTGCAGCGTGTTGACATTATCACGTAATTCCTTAAATAAGCCATCTATTCCGGTGTCGACTCCCTAGAGAGTGACATCACCATTACAGGCAATTTGCTCCGCCTCCCAACATCGTCCTCATACATGTCGACACACACGTACCGACACACAGCACACACACAGGGAATGCTCTGATAGAGGACAGGACCCACTAGCCCTTTGGGGAGACAGAGGGAGAGTTTGCCAGCACACACCAAAAACGCTATAATTATACAGGGACAACCTTTATATAAGTGCTTTTCCCTTATAGCATTTTAATATATGTAGTCATATCGCCAAATCAGTGCCCCCCCTCTCTGTTTTAACCCTGTTTCTGTAGTGCAGTGCAGGGGAGAGCCTGGGAGCCTTCCCACCAGCATTTCTGTGAGGGAAAATGGCGCTGTGTGCTGAGGAGAATAGGCCCCGCCCCCTTTTCGGCGGGCTTCTTCTCCCGTTTTTCTGAGACCTGGCAGGGGTTAAATACATCCATATAGCCCCCAGGGGCTATATGTGATGTATTTTTAGCCAGAATAAGGTACTATCATTGCTGCCCAGGGCGCCCCCCCCAGCGCCCTGCACCCTCAGTGACCGCTGCTATGAAGTGTGCTGACAACAATGGCGCACAGCTGCAGTGCTGTGCGCTACCTTATGAAAACTGAAGAGTCTTCTGCCGCCGTTTCTGGACCTTCACTTTTCGGCATCTGCAAGGGGGGTCGGCGGCGCGGCTCCGGGACGAACCCCAGGGTGAGACTTGTGTTCCGACTCCCTCTGGAGCTAATGGTGTCCAGTAGCCTAAGAAGCCAATCCATCCTGCACGCAGGTGAGTTCACTTCTCTCCCCTAAGTCCCTCGTAGCAGTGAGCCTGTTGCCAGCAGGACTCACTGAAAATAAAAAACCTAACAAACTTTTACTCTAAGCAGCTCTTTAGGAGAGCCACCTAGATTGCACCCTTCTCGGCCGGGCACAAAAATCTAACTGAGGCTTGGAGGAGGGTCATAGGGGGAGGAGCCAGTGCACACCACCTGATCCTAAAGCTTTTACTTTTGTGCCCTGTCTCCTGCGGAGCCGCTATCCCCATGGTCCTGCCGGAGTCCCCAGCATCCACTAGGACGTTAGAGAAATATGTTTCTGCCAAACCCCCCCCCCCCCCCACAGACACACACAGGAAATTCTTTATTTGATGTAATTCAAGTGCAGCAACATAGTGTGCAAAGACGTGCGCCGGTAGTGGGGTTGGGGGGGGGGGGCAGCAGCGCTGCAGTCAGGGACATGCAAGCAGCGGGCAAACGATATTAGTTCCCTCAGCACACTGCACCCCGCAGCACTGACTGACACCCCCTTTCCTAAATGACAAGGGGTGCCCCATTACCCATGTGTGCCTCCCACCCCCACCCCATTACCCATGTGTGGCTCCAACTCCCGCATTACCTGCTCATGACAACAGAATTTATTTGATGCATTGATTATTTTGTTTGCTAATTAGCCAATTAACATGATAGCGAGATGATTCATACCCTATGTTATTTGTTCAATCTCAAGGAACATTTCTGTGAAAACCCGATAAAAATCAGTCCAGCAGTTCTCGAGTTTATCGCGAACATACGTACATACGAAGAATTTTATATATTAAATATATATATATATATATATATATAGTGCAGCAGGCCCGGCACTCCACGAGAAATAATGTAGCTGGGTTTGGTGCCCTTACAAAAAAAGCATGTAGGGAAACAAAGGTACGGCACTCACAACCACTTGGCAGCAAAAAAACGACAGGAAGCAGTTTGACTATACAACGTTTCAAACTCTAATTGAGTTTTTCGTCAGGTAAACATGTAAATACATACAGCAACTCACCTTATATCCCCTCCAAACCACCACCAGCAGCCCCGTGATTGCACGCGCTTCCGGGCGCGGGAGACCCGGCCCGTACCTCTGACACGTACTACATGACGTCACCGCGTACAAACGCGGCGCACGTCATACGCGTAATCAAGCAACAAAGTAAACGAAGCCGCTTTGCATCACCATGGTAACACAGTAATATGATAGGGTGCCTTCAATTATACTTAAACACATACAGGATACAGCAAAATAGACCAAGGTGAAAATATTATGTATATCCCGATTGATAAAAATATCAAAACCAAGCCTTAATGCATGTACTTGCATAATTGAAAACAACATTTTAAAGCACAAACAAGAACCAGCTATTAAATAAATTCATATTATACAGCAACCCTAAAGGAACACATGTCTGCAGGGCACAAAATATACTCATCATAAATAATTCATAACAACATATTCCCACATCGAGATAGTATTCATAAATAACACATCTTATAAGATCCATGATATTATCGGAAACTTGCAAATGAATTCATCTCGTTCAGCCCTTTTGGATGTATAACATCCAACCTATGGATCCACTCCGATTCTCTCTTTAATAATTTCAAGTTACGATTACCCCCTCTACGGTCTAAAGGGATATGGTCAATCATTCTATATCGTAGACAATTTAGTGGATGTCGGGCTTCGACAAAATGTCGGGCAACCGGTTGCTCACTGGTACCTTTATTTAGGGCCAAACGAATTGAGGAGCGATGTGCCGCCATACGCTCCTTAAATTTACGTTGGGTTTTACCAATGTAGGAGAGCCCACATGGGCAAATCAATTGATACACCACGTGGGTACTCTCACATGTAAGATGGTAACGGATCTTGTATTTGGTACCTAAATGGGGGTGACAAAATGTGTCACCAGAGATCAAAAAATTACATGTTGTGCAAGAACATTTAAAACAGCCTTTACGGGCAACAGATAAAAAATGTTGCTTGGTGAGAGGTAGATCACTAGATATATCGGTTTTCACCAATAAATCTCTAAGATTTTTAGAACGGGAATAACATGGTCTGAGACTGCTACCTTGTAAACCAACTTCAGTGTCAGAGGCTATGACAGGCCATAATTTCTTTGACACCGCATTAATAATTGGAGAAGCTGCGGTAAAACGATTAACCCAATTAAATTTATTGGTTTCACACTTAGGTACTTGTTTCTGTAGAAGGGTATCCCTATTCAATGCCATCGCCCTTTCTTTAGCCTCAATAAGATCTGCAAGCCGGTACCCCCTCAATAAACATTTTTTAATTAAATTATCAATTTGAGAGGCAGCAAGCAACTCATTAGTATTAATTCTCCTGATATAGCAGGGTCTTCAAAGAAAATTTTCTGTTCGGCATAAAACATAAATGCGTTATTTTATTTATTTTACAAGTAATGCAGACAATCCGCACTTGGGATGGGCGCCCAGCATCCACTACGGACTATGAGAAATAGAATTATCGGTAAGTAAATTCTTATTTTCTCTAACGTCCAGGTGGATGCTGGGGACTCCGAAAGGACCATGGGGATTATACCAAAGCTCCCAAACGGGCGGGAGAGTGCGGATGACTCTGCAGCACCGAATGAGAGAACTCCAGGTCCTCCTCAGCCAGGGTATCAAATTTGTAGAATTTAGCAAACGTGTTTGCCCCTGACCAAGTAGCTGCTCGGCAAAGTTGTAAAGCCGAGACCCCTCGGGCAGCCGCCCAAGATGAGCCCACTTTCCGTGTGGAATGGGCTTTTACAGATTTTGGCTGTGGCAGGCCTGCCACAGAATGTGCAAGCTGAATTGTACTACAAATCCAACGAGCAATCGTCTGCTTAGAAGCAGGAGCACCCAGCTTGTTGGGTGCATACAGGATAAACAGCGAGTCAGATTTTCTGACTCCAGCCGTCCTGGAAACATATATTTTCAGGGCCCTGACTACGTCCAGCAACTTGGAATCCTCCAAGTCCCTAGTAGCCGCAGGCACCACAATAGGTTGGTTTAAGTGAAATGCTGAAACCACCTTAGGGAGAAATTGAGGACGAGTCCTCAATTCTGCCCTGTCCGTATGAAAAATTAGGTAAGGGCTTTTATAGGATAAAGCCGCCAATTCTGATACACGCCTGGCTGAAGCCAGGGCTAACAGCATTACCACTTTCCATGTGAGATATTTTAAATCCACAGTGGTGAGTGGTTCAAACCAATGTGATTTTAGGAATCCCAACACTACATTGAGATCCCAAGGTGCCACTGGAGGCACAAAAGGAGGCTGTATATGCAGTACTCCCTTGACAAACGTCTGAACTTCAGGAACAGAAGCTAGTTCTTTCTGGAAGAATATCGACAGGGCCGAAATTTGAACCTTAATGGACCCTAATTTGAGGCCCATAGACAGTCCTGTTTGCAGGAAATGCAGGAATCGACCCAGTTGAAATTCCTCCGTAGGGGCCTTCCTGGCCTCGCACCACGCAACATATTTACGCCAAATACGGTGATAATGTTGTACGGTTACATCCTTCCTGGCTTTGATCAGGGTAGGGATGACTTCATCCGGAATGCCTTTTTCCTTCAGGATCCGGCGTTCAACCGCCATGCCGTCAAACGCAGCCGCGGTAAGTCTTGGAACAGACATGGTCCCTGCTGGAGCAGGTCCTGTCTTAGAGGTAGAGGCCACGGGTCTTCCGTGAGCATCTCTTGAATTTCCGGGTACCAAGTCCTTCTTGGCCAATCCGGAGCCACGAGTATAGTCTTTACTCCTCTCCTTCTTATGATTCTCAGTACTTTTGGTATGAGAGGAAGAGGAGGGAACACATACACTGACCGGTACACCCACGGTGTTACCAGAGCGTCCACAGCTATTGCCTGAGGGTCCCTTGACCTGGAGCAATATCTGTCCAGTTTTTTGTTGAGGCGAGACGCCATCATGTCCACCTTTGGTTTTTCCCAACGGTTTACAATCATGTGGAAGACTTCTGGGTGAAGTCCCCACTCCCCCGGGTGAAGATCGTGTCTGCTGAGGAAGTCTGCTTCCCAGTTGTCCACTCCCGGAATGAACACTGCTGACAGTGCTATCACATGATTTTCCGCCCAGCGAAGAATCCTTGCCACTTCCGTCATTGCCCTCCTGCTTCTTGTGCCGCCCTGTCTGTTTACGTGGGCGACTGCCGTGATGTTGTCCGACTGGATCAATACTGGCTGACCCTGAAGCAGAGGCCTTGCCTGACTTAGGGCATTGTAAATGGCCCTTAGTTCCAGGATATTTATGTGAAGTGACGTTTCCATGCTTGACCACAAGCCCTGGAAATTTTTTCCCTGTGTGACTGCTCCCCAGCCTCTCAGGCTGGCATCCGTGGTCACCAGGACCCAATCCTGAATGCCGAATCTGCGGCCCTCTAGGAGATGAGCACTCTGTAACCACCACAGGAGAGACACCCTTGTCCTTGGAGACAGGGTTATCCGCTGATGCATTTGAAGATGCGATCCGGACCATTTGTCTAGCAGATCCAACTGAAAAGTTCTTGCGTGGAATCTGCCGAATGGAATCGCTTCGTAAGAAGCCACCATCTTTCCTAGGACCCTTGTGCACTGATGCACTGACACCTGGCCTGGTCTTAGGAGTTTCCTGACTAGGTCGGATAACTCCCTGGCTTTCTCTTCCGGGAGAAACACCTTTTTCTGCACTGTGTCCAGAATCATCCCTAGGAACAGCAGACGTGTCGTCGGAATCAGCTGCGATTTTGGAATATTTAGAATCCATCCGTGCTGTCGTAGTACTATTTGAGATAGTGCTACTCCGACCTCTAACTGTTCTCTGGACCGTGCCCTTATCAGGAGATCGTCCAAGTAAGGGATAATTAAGACGCCTTTTCTTCGAAGAAGAATCATAATTTCGGCCATTACCTTGGTAAAGACCCGGGGTGCCGTGGACAATCCAAACGGCAGCGTCTGAAACTGATAGTGACAGTTCTGTACCACAAACCTGAGGTACCCTTGGTGAGAAGGGCAAATTGGGACATGGAGGTAAGCATCCTTGATGTCCAGAGACACCATGTAGTCCCCTTCTTCCAGGTTCGCTATCACTGCTCTGAGTGACTCCATCTTGAACTTGAACCTTTTTATATAAGTGTTCAAGGCTTTCAGATTTAAAATGGGTCTCACCGAGCCGTCCGGCTTCGGTACCACAAACAGCGTGGAGTAATACCCCTTTCCCTGTTGTAGGAGGGGTACCTTGATTATCACTTGCTGGGAATACAGCTTGTGAATGGCTTCCAATACCGCCTCCCTGTCGGGGGTAGACGTTGGTAAAGCAGACTTCAGGAACCGGCGAGGGGGAGACGTCTCGAATTCCAATTTGTACCCCTGAGATACTACCTGCAGGATCCAGGGGTCCACTTGCGAGTGAGCCCACTGCGCGCTGAAAATCTTGAGACGGGCCGCCACCGTGCCTGAGTCCGCTTGTAAGGCCCAAGCGTCATGCTGAGGACTTGGCAGAAGCGGGGGAGGGCTTCTGTTCGTGGGAAGAAGCTGTCTGTTGCAGTCTTTTTCCCCTTCCTCTGCCCCGGGGCAGATATGAGTGGCCTTTTGCCCGCTTGCCCTTATGGGGACGAAAGGACTGAGCCTGAAAAGACGGTATCTTTTTCTGCTGCGAGGTGACTTGGGGTAAAAAGGTGGATTTTCCAGCCGTTGCCGTGGCCACCAGGTCCGATAGACCGCCCCCAAATAACTCCTCCCCTTTATACGGCAATACTTCCATATGCCGTTTGGAATCCGCATCCCCTGACCACTGTCGCGTCCATAATCCTCTTCTGGCAGAAATGGACATCGCACTTACTCTTGATGCCAGAGTGCAAATGTCTCTCTGTGCATCTCGCATATATAGGAATGCATCCTTTAAATGCTCTATAGTCAATAATATATTGTCCCTGTCCAGGGTATCAATATTTTCAGTCAGGGAATCCGACCAAGCCACCCCAGCACTGCACATCCAGGCTGAGGCGATTGCTGGTCGCAGTATAACACCAGTATGTGTGTATATACTTTTAAGGATATTTTCCAGCCTCCTATCTGCTGGCTCCTCAAGGGCGGCCGTTTCTGGAGACGGTAACGCCACTTGTTTTGATAAGCGTGTGAGCGCCTTATCTACCCTAGGGGGTGTTTCCCAACGAGCCCTAACCTCTGGTGGGAAGGGATATAGTGCCAATAATTTTTTAGAAATTAGCAGTCTTTTGTCGGGGGAAACCCACGCTTCATCACACACTTCATTCAATTCATCTGATTCAGGAAAAACTACGGGTAGTTTTTTCACACCCCACATAATACCCCTTTTTGTGGTACTTGCAGTATCAGAGATGTGCAAAACCTCCTTCATTGCCGTGATCATGTAACGTGTGGCCCTACTGGAAAATACGTTTGTTTCTTCACCGTCGACACTGGAGTAAGTGTCTGTGTCTGGGTCCGTGTCGACCCACTGAGGTAACGGGCGTTTAATAGCCCCTGACGGTGTTTGAGACGCCTGGACAGGCACTAACTGAGCTGCCGGCTGTCTCATGTCGTCAACAGTTTTCTGTAACGTGCCGACACTGTCACGTAATTCCTTAATTACGGCCATCCATTCAGGTGTCGACTCCCTAGGGGGTGACATCACCATTATAGGCAATTGCTCCACCTCCACATCATTTTCCTCCTCATACATGTCGACACACACGTACCGACACCCAGCACACACACAGGGAATGCTCTGATAGAGGACAGGACCCACTTAGCCCCTTGGGGAGACAGAGGGAGAGTTTGCCAGCACACACCAGAGCGCTATATATGTATAGGGACAACCTTACAATAAGTGTCTATCCCTTATAGCTGCTTATATCTGTTATTTTGCCAAATAAGTGCCCCCCTCTCTTTTTTACCCTGTTTCTGTAGTGCAGGATGCAGGGGAGATTCTGGGAGCCTTCCTACCAGCGGAGCTGTGTGGGAAAAATGGCGCTGTGTGCTGAGGAGATAGGCCCCGCCCCCTTCACGGCGGGCTCTTCTCCCGCTTTTTTCTGGAAAACTGGCAGGGGTTAAATACATCCATATAGCCCAGGAGCTATATATGATGTATTTTTTGCCAACTAAGGTAAATTCATTGCTTCCCAGGGCGCCCCCCCCCAGCGCCCTGCACCCTCAGTGACCGAAGTGTGAAGTGTGCTGAGAGCAATGGCGCACAGCTGCAGTGCTGTGCGCTACCTTATGAAGACAGGAAAGTCTTCTGCCGCCGATTTATGGACCTCTTCTTGCTTCAGCATCTGTAAGGGGGCCGGCGGCGCGGCTCCGGGACCCATCCATGGCTGGGCCTGTGATCGTCCCTCTGGAGCTAATGTCCAGTAGCCTAAGAAGCCCAATCCACTCTGCACGCAGGTGAGTTCGCTTCTTCTCCCCTTAGTCCCTCGATGCAGTGAGCCTGTTGCCAGCAGGTCTCACTGAAAATAAAAAAAACTATTTAAACTTTTACTCTAAGCAGCTCAGGAGAGCCACCTAGATTGCACCCTTCTCGTTCGGGCACAAAATCTTAACTGAGGCTTGGAGGAGGGTCATAGGGGGAGGAGCCAGTGCACACCAGCTAGTCCTAAAGCTTTTACTTTGTGCCCAGTCTCCTGCGGAGCCGCTATTCCCCATGGTCCTTTCGGAGTCCCCAGCATCCACTAGGACGTTAGAGAAATGGCTTTTCTCAAGCATTTTTTTTCTGTTGAAAACAATACTTTTCTACTCTGTATGTTTATAAAACTAATTGGCGCTATGTGGGGGATATTCAATTACCGTCGATGACGCTTCGGGTGATATTTCCCGATGTTTCATCTATGTTTTTTCACCCGGACAAACCATCCTTTTCACTCGAAAACACACAGGTTCAGCGAACCTTTTTGGGTGAAAACGGGGATGTTTTCAAGCGAATACAGGGATGTTTTCGGGGACTTTGCTTTGCTTTTTTTCACCTGCCTCCGGCAGGGAAGCAGGTGAAAAAATCCCTGAAAAGATGCGGCACGCGTCGGCTTATCGGGGCTAATTTAATAGTCCCCCTGCGATAATTTTTACACCCGTGCAATGAGTACGGGTAATTGAATATCCCCCTGTGTCTTTTTACCTGCTCACGTGGAGAAGAGCGGGAAGAGGTGCGTTTTCCTGCTAATCTTCACTTCCCCATTTGATTTTCTTCTCCCCCGGTTGGCTCTCCGTTTCTCCAGCGCTCGCCTGGCTGGTTCTAGCATCCATCTCTGATCAGAGTCTGACATCATCAACACTGTCCAGCGGATGCTTTCTCACAACACATTCACCGGCGTTCCGTTGAAAATAGTTAGGATCGGTAAATCGGCCATTTTAACCATGTTTCATTTCCCTGACGGATCGCCGATCATTGCTGACCACCCATTGGTGGATCTGGTCGGTGGTTCCGACAAGGTCAAGGAATTGGCACTTAGGTGTATGGGGACCTGAGGTTTAGTACATCTCCTTTTTTCACATTGGTTGTCCTTTCAGATATACTGTAAATATTGCATTAGGATAATTGCAATAAAGCAGAAATAAATATTGCATAAGGAAAATTGCAATTAAAAAGATATAAATATTGCATAGGGAAAATTGCAATAACACCAGAGTTTTGACTATAAAAATTATATGGTAAATACAATGTATATAATAAAATTTTAAACCTACCGGTAAATCTATTTCTCCTAGTCCGTAGATGATGCTGGGGACTCCGTAAGGACCATGGGGTATAGACGGGCTCCGCAGGAGATATGGGCACTCTAAAGAACTTTTAGAATGGGTGTGCACTGGCTCCTCCCTCTATGCCCCTCCTCCAGACCTCAGTTAGAGAAACTGTGCCCAGAGGAGATGGACATTGGCCCTCATTCCGAGTTGTTCGCTCGCTAGCCGCTTTTCGCAGCAGTACACACGCTAAGCCGCCGCCCTCTGGGAGTGTATCTTAGCTTAGCAGAATTGCGAACGAAGTATTCGCAATATTGCGAAAAGATTTTTCTGTGCAGTTTCTGAGTAGCTCGAGACTTAAGGTGCATACACACGGAGAGATTTTGACTATGAGAGATTTTGACTAACTTTTCCCTTGAACTGGCAGTAGGAGATTTTGACTAACTTTACCAGAGATTTTGTCTAACTATGCAAGAGATTTTGGCTATGGGAGATTTTGACTATCTCATTTAAATAAGGGGATGAGTGTCATATATAGGATGATTTTACAGGGTGGCTGGTATTTAAATAGCTAAACGTAAAAAAATTTTTTTGGCGTGGGGTCCCCCCTCCTATGTAAAACCAGCCTCGGGCTCTTTGAGCCAGTCCTGGTTGTTAAAATACAGAGGAAAAAATGAGTAGGGTTCCCCTATATTTAGACAACCAGCGCCGGGCTCTGCTTCCGGTCCTGGTGTAAAAAATACGGGGGACAAAAGACATAGGGGTCCCCCGTATTTTTCAAACCAGCACCGGGCTCCACTAGCCAGGGAGATAATGCCACAGCCGAGGGACACTTTTATATTGGTCCCTGCGGCCGTGCCATTACCCCCCCAACTAGTCAGTAGTCACCCCTGGCCGGGGTACACTGGAGGAGTGAGGACCCCTTAAATCAAGGGGTCCCCCCCTCCAGCCACCCAAGGGCCAGGGGTGAAGCCCGAGGCTGTCCCCCCCATCCGTGGGCGGTGGATGGGAGGCTGATAGCCATTCAATAGTAATATTGTTCTTTACAGGTGGCCTACAGGTCCCAGCAAGCCTGCCCCAGCATGCTGGCACTTGGAGAACCACAAGTGCCAGCATGCCCGGACATAAAGGGCCAGCTGGCACCTGTAATCCACCTGTAAAGAAAATATTGAAAAAAAAAACACGACACATTCTTTAAAAAAATCCTTTATTAAACTGGGTCTTCACCTGGGGGCGGCGGCCTTTAAGCTCTTTTGCATGGCCGCCGCCTTCCCAGGGCTTCCGGCGTCTTCACCTGGGGGGGCGCCACCTCCCCAGGGCTTCTGGGGTCTTGCTCCGGCGTCTTCACCTGGTGGGCGGCGGCTGCTAAGCTCTTTTGCATAGCCGCCGCCCATCCAGGACTTCCACGGCGTCTTCAGGAGCTCTTCTCCGCTCCTCCTCCGCCGTCGGACTGAAAGCCGCTGCCTCGCGCTGACTTATATAAGTCAGCGGGAGGGGGCGGGGCGATGACGCGGCGAGCCGTGATTGGCTCGCGGCGGCCATCTTGAATTTCAAAAATGACGCTGAGGCGCCATTTTTGAAACTGGTACCGCTCCGCTGCCAAACTCTGCAAGATAAAGGTAAATTTCCCCCGCCCGCACCGCTGCCGCAACCCGCCGCCGCCCACACCGCCACCGCAACCCACCGCCGCCCACACCGCAACCCGCCGCCGCCCGCACCGCCGCCGCAACCCGCCGTCGCCCACACCGCCACCGCAACCCGCCGCCGCCCGCACCGCCGCCGCCCGCACCACCGCCGCCTGCAACATCGCTATCGCTGGGAAAAATCGCTGGCCTCTTAAAGTATTAGCGATTTTGACTAACTTTTGCAGCGACATAGCCAAAATTGACTTGCCTGCACTGACTATTTTTCCCAGCGATAGCGACCTAGCGGGGACGCGCATCGCTATCGCTGCCTGTATACACACGGAGCGATCTGCACTAACTTTCTGAGCGATTTTGACTATATAGTCAAAATCGCTCAGTTATATCGCTCCGTGTGTATGCACCTTTACTCTTTCAGTGCGATCAGTTCAGTGCTTGTCGTTCCTGGTTTGACGTCACAAACACACCCAGCGTTCGCCCAGACACTCCCCCGTTTCTCCAGCCACTCCCGCGTTTTTCCCAGAAACGGCAGCGTTTTTTCACACACTCCCATAAAACGGCCAGTTTCCGCCCAGAAACACCCACTTCCTGTCAATCACACTCCGAACACCAGACCGAAGAAAAAACCTTGTAATGCCGTGAGTAAAATACCAAACTTCTTAGCAAATTTACTTGGCGCAGTCGCAGTGCGAACATTGCGCATGCGCAATTAGCGGAAAATTGATGCGATGCGAAGAAAATTACCGAGCGAACAACTCGGAATGAGGGCCAATGGGGGTAATTCTGCGTTGATCGCAGCAGGATTTTTGTTAGCAGTTGGGCAAAACCATGTGCACTGCAGGGGAGGCAGATATAACATGTGTATAAAGAGTTAGATTTGGGGGGGGGGGGGGTTATTTTGTTTATGTGCAGGGTAAATACTGGCTGCTTTATTTTTGCACTGCAATTTAGGTTTCAGTTTGAACACACCCCAGCCAAATCTAACTCTCTCTGCACATGTTATATCTGCCCCCCCTGCAGTGCACATGGTTTTGCCCAACTGCTAACAAAAATCCTGCTGCGATCAACTCAGAATTACCCCCAATATGAGGAAAGGATTTTGTAAATCTAAGGGCAAGATTCATACCAGCCCACACCAATCATACCATATAACTTAGAATATACGCAACCAGTTAACAGTATGAACGAAAAAACAGTATCAGTCAAAGTCCGATTCCAACTGTAACATAACCCGTATGTATGCAACAACTATATACAAGTCTTGCAGATTTAGTCCGCACTGGGACGGGCGCCCAGCATCCTCTACGGACTAGGAGAAAAAGATTTACCGGTATGTTTAAAATCTTATTTTCTCTTACGTCCTAGAGGATGCTGGGGACTCCGTAAGGACCATGGGGTTTATACCAAAGCTCCAAACCGGGTGGGAGAGTGCGGATGACTCTGCAGCACCGATAGAGCAAACGCGAGGTCCTCATCAGCCAGGGTATCAAACTTGTAGAATTTTGCAAAAGTGTTTGAACCCTGCTCGGCACAACTGTAATGCCGAGACGCCTCGGGCAGCCGCCCAAGAAGAGCCCACCTTCCTAGTGGAATGGGCCTTTACCGAATTCGGTACCGGCAATCCAGCCGTAGAATGAGCCTGCTGAATCGTGTTACAGATCCAGTGAGCAATAGTCTGTTTAGAAGCAGGCGCGCCAATCTTGTTGGCTGCATACAGGACAAACAGAGCCTCTGTTTTCTTAACCCTAGCCATCCTGGCTACGTAAATTTTTAAGGCCCTGACCACATCCAGGGAATTGGAGTCCTCCAAGTCACCCATAGCCACAGGCACCACAATAGGTTGGTTCATATGAAAAGAAGAGACCACCTTAGGCAGAAATTGAGGACGAGTCCTCAACTCAGCTCTATCCACATGAAAAATCAAGTAGGGGCTCTTGTGAGACAAGGCCGCCAACTCTGACACCCGCCGTGCAGATGCCAAGGCTAATAACATAACCACCTTCCAGGTGAGAAATTTTAATTCCACCGTTTGAAGAGGTTCAAACCAGTGTGATTTAAGGAACTGTAACACCACGTTAAGGTCCCATGGTGCCACTGGTGGCACAAAAGAAGGCTGGATATGCAGCACTCCCTTTACGAAAGTTTGGACTTCTGGGAGAGAAGCCAATTCCTTTTGAAAAAATATAGATAGGGCCGAAATCTGTACCTTAATGGAGCCTAATTTTAGGCCCATATCCACTCCCGTCTGTAGGAAGTGGAGAAAACGGCCCAGATGGAAATCTTCCGTAGGAGCATTCTTGGTTTCACACCAATATACATACTTCCTCCAGATACGGTGATAATGCTTCGCCGTTACTTCCTTCCTAGCCTTTATCAGAGTAGGGATAACTTCCTCCGGAATACCTCTCTTTGCTAGGGTTCGGTGTTCAACCGCCATGCCGTCAAACGCAACCACGGTAAGTCTTGGAACATGCAAGGCCCCTGCTGTAACAGGTCTTCCCTGAGAGGAAGAGGCCATGGATCTTCTGTGAGCATTTCCTGAAGATCCGAATACCAGGCCCTTTCGAGGCCAATCTGGAACCACGAGTATTGTTTGTACTCTGTTTCGTCTTATGATTCTCAACACTTTTGAGATGAGAAGTAGAGGAGGGAACACATAGACCGACTGAAACACCCATGGTGTCACTAGGGCGTCTACCGCTACTGCCTGATGGTCCCTTGACCTGGCACAATACCTCTGAAGCTTTTTGTTGAGGCGTGACGCCATCATGTCTATTTGAGGAAGTCCCCAAAGACTTGCAATCTCTGCAAAGACCTCTTGATGAAGTCCCCACTCTCCTGGATGGAGATCGTGTCTGCTGAGGAAGTCTGCTTCCCAGTTGTCCACTCCCGGTATGAAGACTGCTGACAGAACACTTACGTGATTTTCTGCCCAGCGCAGAATTCTGGTGGCTTCCTCCATTGCCACTCTGCTCCTTGTCCCGCCTTGGCGGTTCACATGAGCCACTGCTGTGACGTTGTCTGATTGAATCAGAACCGGTAGGTCGCGAAGAAGATACTCCGCTTGTCGTAGGCCGTTGTATATGGCCCTCAATTCCAGTACGTTGATGTGTAGACAAGCCTCCTGGCTTGACCATATCCCCTGAAAATTTCTTTCTTTTGTGACTGCTCCCTATCCTCGGAGGCTCGCGTCCGTGGTCACCGGAACCCAGTCTTGAATGCCGAACCTGCGACCCTCTAGAAGGTGAGCACTCTGCAGCCACCACAGGAGAGACACCCTGGCCCTGGGGGACAGGCTTATCTTTTGATGAAGGTGTAGATGGGACCCCGACCATTTGTTGGGAAGGTCCCACTGAAACGTCCTCGCATGGAACCTGCCGAAGAGGATGGCCTCGTAGGCTGCCACCATTTTTCCCAGAACTTGAGTGCATTGATGAACAGACACTCTTTTTGGTTTTAGCAGGTCCCTGACCATGTTCTGGATGTCCCGGGCTTTTTCTATTGGTAGAAAAACCCTCCTCTGTTCCGTGTCCAGAATCATGCCTAGGAATGATAGTCGAGTCGTTGGAAGCAACTGAGACTTTGGCAGATTGAGAATCCAACCGTGTTGATGTAAGACTCTCAGGGAGAGTGACACGCTTTTCAGCCATTGATCCCTTGATCTCGCCTTTATCAGGAGATCGTCCAAGTACGGGATAATTGTGACACCCTGCTTGCGCAGGAGCACCATCATTTCCGCCATTACCTTGGTGAAAATCCTCAAGGCCGTGGAAAGCCCAAATGGCAACGTCTGAAACTGGTAATGACAGTCCTGTACTGCGAAACGCAGGTATTCTTGATGAAGAGGAAATATGGGGACATGAAGGTAGGCATCCTTCACATCCAGCGACACCATAAAATCCCCTGCTTCCAGACTGGATATCACAGTCCGGAGTGATTCCATCTTGAATTTGAACTTTTTCAAGTATACGTTTAGGGATTTTAGATTCAAAATTGGTCTGACCGAACCATCCGGCTTCGGGACCACAAACAGTGATGAATAGTACCCTTTTCCCTGTTGGCCTAGGGGAACCTTGACAATCACTTGCTGTTGACACAGCTTTTGAATTGCATCTAATACCACTCCCCTCTCCGGGGAAGAGGCTGGCAAGGCTGACATGAGAAATCGGTGAGGGGGCACCTCTTCGAACTCCAGTTTGTAATCTTGGGATACAATTTCCAACGCCCAAGGATCCACGCCTGATAGGACCCAGACCTGGCTGAAGAGTCGAAGACGTGCCCCCACCGGTGCGGACTCCCTCCGTGGAGCCCCAGCGTCATGCGGTGGATTTAGCAGAAGCCGGGGAGGACTTCTGCTCCTGGGAACTAGCCGAAGCAGGTGTTCTCTTACCTCTACCCTTACCTCTGGCGAGGAAAGAGGAGCCCCGACCTCTTCTGGAATTATGCGACCGAAAGGACTGCATCTGATATTGTGGGGTTCTCTTTTGCTGTGGGGGAACAAAAGGCAAAAATGTAGATTTACCCGCGGTAGCTGTGGAAACCAGGTCCGCGAGACCATCCCCAAACAAAACTTCCCCCTTGTAAGGTAAAAACTCCATATGCTTTTTGAGTCGGCATCACCCGACCATTGGCGGGTCCACAGAGCTCGTCTTGCCGAAACTGCCATGGCATTGGCTCTGGAACCAAGCAGCCGCACGTCTCTTTGAGCGTCTCTCATATACAAGACTGCGTCCTTAATGTGACCTAAAGTCAGGACAATGGTATCCTTGTCCAGGGTATCCATGTCAGCCAACAAGATATCTGTCCATGCTGCAACAGCGCTACAGACCCATGCCGATGCTATTGCCGGTCTGAGTAAAAACCCTGTATGTGCATAAATAGACTTTAAGGTAGTCTCCTGTCTATGATCCGCAGGATCCTTAAGGGCCGCGGTGTCTGGAGACGGTAGCGCCACCTACTTGGACAGACGCGTTAATGCCTTGTCCACCCTGGGCGAGGATTCCCAACGTACCCTGTCCTTTGCTGGGAAAGGATACGCCATAAGGATCCTCTTGGGAATCTGCAGTTTTTTGTCTGGAGTTTCCCAAGCTTTTTCAAATAATTCGTTCAGTTCATGAGATGGAGGAAACGTTACTTCAGGTTTCTTCCCCTTAAACATGTGTACCCTCGTGTCAGGAACAGAGGGGTCATCTGTGATATGCAAAACATCTTTTATTGCCATAATCATATAATGAATACTTTTGGTCACCTTAGGGTGCAACCTTGCCTCATCATAGTCGACACTGGAGTCAGAAGCCGTGTCGGTATTAGTGTCTACTATTTGTGATAAGGGACGCTTTTGAGACCCTGACGGGCCCTGTGACCCAGTCAAATCCGCGGATTGACTCCCTGCTGTTTCCTTGGACTCAGCTTTGTCCATTCTCTTATGTAATAAGGTCACATTAGCATTTAAAATATTCCACATATCATACCAATCATGAGTCGGCGTTGCCGACGGAGACACCACAATCATCTGCTCCACCTCCTCCTTGGATGAGCCTTCCGCTTCAGACATGTCGACACACACGTACCGACACCTGTACACACACACAAGGATATATCTATAAGGGGACAGTTCCCCAACAAGGCCCTTTGGAGAGACAGAGAGAGAGTATGCCAGCACACACCCAGCGCCAACTGACACTGGAAACAATTCCCAGATATAGCGTTTTTATATATACGTCAATCGTGTAATACACTCACTGCGCCAAACTGTGCCCGCCCCCCCTCTTTTTCAGCCCTGTATCACCGTTCTGCAGGGGAGAGTCCGGGGAGCCAGCTTCTCTTCAGCACACTGTGGAGAAAATGGCGCTGGTTAGTGCTGTGCGACCAAGCTCCGCCCCCTCTAGTGGCGGGCTTCGGTCCCGCTCAAATTCACAATTAATGGCGGGGGATGAACATATCCACTGACTCCGCAGCTCATATGTGTAATAACATGCCAAAACAGAAGTATATATTGCTGCCCAGGGCGCCCCCCCTGCGCCCATCAGTGCCTGTCCGTGTATGTAACGTGTGGGAGCAATGGCGCGCAGCGTTACCGCTGCGCGCTTACCTCAGGGAAGATCTGAAGTCTTCTGCCGCCTTAGAAGTTTTCTTTCTTCTTATACTCACCCGGCTTCTATCTTCCGGCTCTGCGAGGAGGACGGCGGCGCGGCTCTGAGACGAACGGCAGGGGGAGACCTGCGTTCCGATCCCTCTGGAGCTAATGGTGTCCAGTAGCCTAAGAAGCATAGCCTATCATTTAAGTAGGTCTGCTTCTCTCCCCTCAGTCCCACGATGCAGGGAGCCTGTTGCTAGCAGTGCTCCCTGAAAATAAAAAACCTAACAAAATTCTTTTATCAGAGAAACTCAGTAGAGCTCCCCTGTAGTGCACCCATTCTCCTCTGGGCACAGAATCTAACTGAGGTCTGGAGGAGGGGCATAGAGGGAGGAGCCAGTGCACACCCATGCTAAAAGTTCTTTAGAATGCCCATATCTCCTGCGGAGCCCGTCTATACCCCATGGTCCTTACGGAGTCCCCAGCATCCTCTAGGACGTAAGAGAAATTATAAATATCTTCTTTGTATTATTCTAAACATTGTTATAGTCAAAACTTTGGCGTAAAAAGTCTATAGGGGGGTACACACGGAGAGATCTATGCTTAAATTCTAAGCAATCTGACTAGTGCTTAGAAATTAATCAGATCTCTCCGTGTGTATGCCCATAGCGATAGCGATGCGTGGCCCTGACGTCGCTATCGCAGACTCATCTAGTACATCGCTCACTTCTCTGCTGTGTGAAGTGAGCACCCCAACCCCCCCCTTCGCTCAGCACACAACGCGCTGGGGGTAGAAATGTGTGCCGAGTGGTCTGTGCTAGATTGCTCTGCACACATCTCCCCATATGTATGGGGCTTTATACAGGTGAGGCATGCCTATCTTTGCCGCAAATCTCTGATCATAACTCACCAAATTTCCAACAGTATATACTTCTGCATCTTTTGTATAATGTTCACGTGATCCCTTTGACGCATATATTGTGCGTAAATCTGTGGTACTAGCCAGTGCCTCCTGAGCCATTTACCTCACTGCACGTCCTAACACAGCTAACATGCCAGTGCCACCCATCTCATGAGCATCTCCTTCTACAGTAATGCCACAGACCTACAGTGATGCATGTTACATACATGTCACCACACTGGAAAGGAAAAGATAACCGTGTATAACTTTTGCTTCGCATAGTGCATGTGTGCAGTGTCTCCAGCATGTGATGTGACGTACTCAGGCTGGCATGAGGGCGGGTAATATGGGGAAAATGGGAGTAGACTGAGGAGGTTACTCCTGCACTCCTGCAACATGGGGGGAATGGTAGCAATAGCTGGAACTGAGAGAACAGTCATGGAACCGACAGGGCAGCAGCCCTGAGGATCATCAGGCCGCCTGGGAGACCTCCCTATCCCCCCCCACCCCCTCAGACCTCTGACCCCAGTCTGTGAGTGTGAGCCCGGGCAGCAGCAGGACAGGATACCTTCACATAATAATAATAATATAACACAGGCAGCGGGAGGAGGATGTGTGAGGGATCCCGGCTTTCGCTGCCTTAGTGCCGCCGCGCTGTCTGTACTGGGAGAGCAGCAGCTGGGCGCCTGGTGAGCTGGGGGCAATGTCGTGGCTGAGCAGAGGCAGGAGGCGCAGGCGGCAGCAGCAACAGTCGCAGCACCAGGCGCCTCTGCAGCAGCAGCAGCAGCAGCAGCAGCGATGCCCTTCGCCGGGCAGTAAAGACAACTCCGAGCTGCCCCTGCCCGCTGGCTGGGAGGAGGCGAGGGATTACGACGGGAGACTGTTCTACATCGACCATAACACCAGGCAGACCTCCTGGATAGACCCCAGAGACAGGTAACGCGACAGCGGGATATGTGTCATTATAGAGAGAGCGTGTGTGAGAGAGAGACATACTGTACTTATTATAGTATTCTGCCATTCCTCAAATATTAAAACTCCGTATCGTCTCAGATGTATCAGTTTGTGGTCTATTGGGTCTATTTTCTAAGCTTTGGAGAGATAACGTGGACAGAGACAAAGTACTGCCTAGTCAGCTCCTAATAGCCATATTACAGGCTGGGTTTGAAAAACGACAGGAGCTGATTGGCTGGTACTTTATCTCTGTCCACTTTATCTCCAAGGCTTAGGGGTCTATTCACTAAGAAAACGAAAACAGAATTGGTACTTATCACTATACATCGCATCGCTTCGATGCAATGTATAGCTGTAATAAGTAGCAATTCATGTATACTCACCCTTCCGACGATGCGCTGCGGTGTCTGGGGCTCCTGCGGTGAGGTGATCTCCAGCGGTCCCTCCCTGCGATGTGCGGAGTCCAGCGGCGGGTCCCTTTGCGCATGCGCAGCTTGTTGACCTCCCGGCAGGCCGCAATGGTTGTTGGGAGGCCGGGGGCGCGAGGTGCCGAGCAGAGAGCACGGAAGCATTGAGCTTCCCTGTCGTCTCCGCACCACAGTTCAGGTTATGCCGTCCTGAGATGACGAACCTGAACTCCATGGAGAAGCGGAAAGCAGAGCTTTCCGCACCTTCATGAATCGCACCCACAATACAAAGGTATGGTGATGCGATTCAGGCACAGAGCAGGGGTGCCGCTGGAGAAGTCAGAGACTTCTCCACGGTAACCCGCTCTGTGAATTGCAGTAGGCAGAGAAAAGCCCTGTTTAACGCAAAAGTAAATAAACCCCTTAAGCCTTGAACGGAGATAAAGTGGACAGAGATAAAGTACCGGACAGTCAGCTCCTAACTGCCATGTTACAGGTGTGTTTGAAAAGTAGCAGGAGCTGGTTGGTACTTTATCTCTTTCTAGTTTAAGGGGGTATCCATTTACACATGAAGAGACAGCGACAGTTCCCAATGTTTCATCCGTATTTTTTTTTACAGGCTATCCAATTTGGTCGCCTGTAAAAAAAGACATTGTCTCCTGAAAACACACAGGTTCAGTGAAACCTGTGTGTTTTTAGAAGAAACAGCCCAGTTTCCATGTGAAAACGGTCATTAACCGCTGCTATTTGTATACCCCCTAAGGTCAGGTACACATTAGAGCAATATTGATATGATTTTTCGTATCTGAACGCCAAATCGTGCATATCGTCTAATGTGTATGCCTGATTGTGCGCTCCCCTGGGTCGCATGCACCAACTTTTGGTCGGCCGTGTTGCAGGGTCAGTCAGTAGATAACGTGTGCGACCCGGTCCTCGTGTAATGTGTATTGACAGTCTGCTATGGTCTGGGGAAAAGGTAAACTGCCCCGACCATTGGCACGATTGCTTGTCTTGCAGCTGTGTTACCGGCCTATCTCTAAGGATTAGTAGTACATAGGGGCCGATTCAATTGCTGGTCTCCCTGTCTGCCACAAGATAGCGTCCAATGGAGTAATTCAATTCTTGCTCTGTTTGAGTATGCATGCAGCCAGGAAAACACATTTCATCTTACAGCCTCCTGAAGTGCGAGCTGAAATGTGCGTAAACTCTGTGGTTTGGCCCTTGCATGTACTTCAGACGGGTTTAGCTAACGGGGGCAACAGTTATAAAGCCCCGGTGGGCGCCCACAAAATAATTGAATTGGCCCCATAGACCCCCTAAACCGCAGGGACACAGGCTCCGATATTCAATCACTACTACCACATGCGGACACCAGGCTGCTACTATGAATGCGCGGCTTTCGAGCTGCGATGAGCATCGGGATCTCCTGTAGCCCACAGGAGAGAGATTGCAAGATCCCTCTCTGGCGGGGCAGCCCCATTGTAGTTAATGGGCTGAAGCCATCTGAAAATGACGCTAGCACAAGCATGCAAGCGCCGCATAAATTTCTGCCCCCATACAAAACCATGGGGATGACTGATACGAGAGCTGGTGGACCAATATCTCTTGCTTTCTATATTGTTACATATGAGTGACAATTTATTTATTTTGCCCTTGAACTTGCAGAAACAGCAGTAGCGAAATAGCCTAAACAGAAAGAGATTCCTGTACATGGCTGGTGATGTCATGGATGGCCAGTCATCTCTCACCTGTCCTATTTTAGGAAGTATTGTTTTAGTATTATTACATAATGGCAGAACTTTTTCAAGCCATACGTTAAGGTAAAAGTAAAATAATATGTTATGGCAGCAGGACTGTGCACTACTGCTCTGAGCTAGATTGCTCATGATACATGTTATCCAATTGCCTTGCTGCATGCAGATAGTGACACATGGATCCTCACAATGTCCCTGGTAATTTGTCATACAGTAGGAGTGTATTAGCATTCCTTGTTGGTACAGTATAAAGACATACAGTATGCTCCTATAGTTATCACTGGGAAAGTTACGTTGTGCAATAAAGCCAGAACGGATGTAAAATAATAGGTTTGCACACAATTGGTTCAGGGTTCTGCAACCTAAGGGCTTTCAGGAATAGTTCTGCTTGTTGATTCATTAGAAATCAATAAACAGAACTGAGAGATACAGTAAGTGGCATAAATGGCTATTTGTCTATGTATACACTGGCGTTAAATGTCTGCATTTCTGATACATTTTTTTCAAATAGGCTGATACAGCTCTGAAGCATTGCCTGTGCATATATTCTAAGATTTCTCTGACGTCCTAAGTGGATGCTGGGACTCCGTAAGGACCATGGGGATTAGCGGCTCCGCAGGAGACTGGGCACAACTAAAGAAAGCTTTAGGACTACCTGGTGTGCACTGGCTCCTCCCACTAAGACCCTCCTCCAGACCTCAGTTAGATTCTTGTGCCCGGCTGAGCTGGATGCACACTTGGGGCTCTCCTGAGCTCCTAGAAAGAAAGTATATTTAGGTTTTTTATTTTACAGTGAGATCTGCTGGCAACAGACTCACTGCAGCGAGGGACTAAGGGGAGAAGAAGCGTACCTACATAACAGGTGGTAGTTTGGGCTTCTTAGGCTACTGGACACCATTAGCTCCAGAGGGATCGACCGCAGGACCCGACCTTGGTGTTCGTTCCCGGAGCCGCGCCGCCGTCCCCCTTACAGAGCCAGAAGCATGAAGAGTCCGGAAAATCGGCGGCAGAAGACTTCGGTCTTCACCAAGGTAGCGCACAGTACTGCAGCTGTGCGCCATTGCTCCTCATGTACACCTCACACTCCGGTCACTGATGGGTGCAGGGCGCTGGGGGGGGCTCCCTGAGGGCAATATATGACACCTTGGCTGGCAAATCACATCATATATAGTCCTAGAGGCTATATAGATGTAAAATTACCCCTGCCAGTATTCCAGAAAAAGCGGGAGAAAGTCAGCCGAAAAAGGGGCGGGGCTTCTCCCTCAACACACTGGCGCCATTTTCTCTTCACAGTGCAGCTGGAAGACAGCTCCCCAGGCTCTCCCCTGTAGTTTTCAGGCTCAAAGCGTTAAAAAGAGAGGGGGGGCACTAAATTTAGGCGCAATATATGTATACAAGCAGCTATTTGGGGAAAAATCACTCAGTTATAGTGTTAATCCCTGCATTATATAGCGCTCTGGTGTGTGCTGGCATACTCTCTCTCGGTCTCCCCAAAGGACTTTGTGGGGTCCTGTCCTCAGTCAGAGCATTCCCTGTGTGTGTGCGGTGTGTCGGTACGGCTGTGTCGACATGTTGGATGAGGAAGGTTACGTGGAGGCGGAGCAGAGGCCGATAAATGGGATGTCGCCCCCTGTGGGGCCGACACCAGAGTGTATGGATAGGTGGAAGGTATTAACCGACAGTGTCAACTCCTTACATAAAAGGCTGGATGACGTAACAGCTGTGGGACAGCCGGCTTCTCAGCCCGCGCCTGCCCAGGCGTCTCAAAGGCCATCAGGGGCTCAAAAAAAAAAAAACGCCCGTTACCTCAGATGGCAGACACAGATGTCGACACGGAGTCTGACTCCAGTGTCGACGAGGTTGAGACATATACACAATCCACTAGGAACATCCGTTACATGATCTCGGCAATGAAAAATGTGTTACGCATTTTCTGACATGAACCCAAGTACCACATAAAAGGGGTTTTATTTTTGGGGAGAAAAAGCAGTCAGTGTTTTGTTCCCCCATCAGATGAATGAATGAAGTGTGTAAAGAAGCGTGGTTTCCCCCCGATAAGAAACTGGTAATTTCTAAAAAGTTACTGATGGCGTACCTTTTCCCGCCAGAGGATAGGTCACGTTGGGAGATATCCCTTAGGGTGGATAAGGCGCTCACACGTTTGTCAAAAGGTGGCACTGCCGTCTTAGGATACGGCCACCTTGAAGGAACCTGCTGATAAAAAGCAGGAGGCGATCCTGAAGTCTGTATATACACACTCAGGTTATATACTGAAACCTGCAATTGCCTCAGCATAAATAGTGCTGCTGCAGCGTGGTCTGATACCCTGTCAGATAATATTAATACGCTAAGACAGGTATAATATTTTGCTAACATTGAGCATATTTAAGACGTTGTCTTATATATAAAGGATGCACAGAGGGATATTTGCCGGCTGGCATCCAGAATTAATGCAATGTCCATTCTGCCAGGAGGGTATTAGAAACACGGCAGTGGACAGGTGATGCTGCCTGTAAAAGGCACATGGAGATTCTGCCTTATAAGGGTGAGGAATTGTTTGGGGATGGTCTCTGGGACCTCGTATCCACAGCAACAACTGGGAAGAAATTTTTTTTACCTCAGGTTTCCTCACAGCCTAAGAAAGCACCGTATTTTCAGGTACAGTCCTTTCGGCTTCAGAAAAGCAAGCGGGTCAAAGGCGCTTCCTTTCTGCACAGAGACAAGGGAAGAGGGAAAAAAGCTGCACCAGCAGCCAGTTCCCAGGATCAAAAATCTTCCCCCGCTTCCTCTGAGTCCACCGCATTACGCTGGGGCTCCACAGGTGGAGACAGGTGCGGTAGGGGCGCGTCTCGGGAACTTCAGAGACCAGTGGGCTTGCCCACGGGGGATCTCTAGGTTCTGCAAATAGTATCACAGGGATATAGGCTGGAGTTCGAGGCGACTCCCCCTCGCCGTTACCTCACATCAGCCTTGCCTGCTGCCCTCGGAGAAAGGTAGTACTGGCGGCAATTCACAAGCTGTACTTCCAGCAGGTGAAATCAAGGTACCCCTCCTTCAACAAGGCCGGGGTTACTATTCCAAAATGTTGTGGTACCGAAACCAGACGGTTCGGTGAGACCCATTCTAAAATTGAAAGCCTTGAACACTTATATACGAAGGTTCAAGTTCAAAATGGAATCGCTCAGGGCGATTATTGCAAGCCTGGAGAGTTTCATGGTATCACTGGACATCAAGGATGATTACCTGCATGTCCCTATTTACCCTCTTCACCAGGAGTACCTCAATATTGTGGTACAGGATTGTCATTACCAATTCCAGACGTTGCCGTTGGTCTGTCCCCGGCACCGAGGTATTTACCAAGGTAATGGCCGAAATAATTATCCCGTACTTGGACGATCTCCTTATAAAGGCGAGGTCCAGGGAGCAGTTGTTCGTCGGAGTAGCACTATCTCGGGAAGTGCTACAACAGCACGGCTGGATTCTGAATATTCCAAAGTCGCAGCTGGTTCCTACGACGCGTCTACTGTTCCTGGGTATGGTTCTGGACACAGAACAGGATAAAAAGGGTTTCTCCCGGAGGAGAAGTCCAAGGAGTTGTTGTCTCTAGACAGAGACCTCCTAATACGTATACAGGTGTCGGTGCATCAATGCACGCGAGCCCTGGGAAAGATGGTAGCTTCTTACGAAGAAATTCCATTCGCCAGGTCCCATGCAAGGATTTTCCAGTGGGATCTGTTGGACAAGTGGTCCGGGTCGCATCTTCAGATGCATCGGCAGATAACCCTGTCTCCAAGGGTCAGGGTGTCGCTGTTGTGGTGGCTGCAGAGTGCTCATCTTCTAGGGGGCCGCAGATTCGGCATACAGGACTGGGTCCTGGTGACCATGGATGCCAGCCTTCGAGGCTGGGGGGCAGTCACACAGGGAAGGAACTTCCAAGGCTATGGAAAAGTCAGGAGACTTCCCTACACAACTGAGGGCCATTTACAATGCCCTAAGTCAGGCTAGACCCCTGCTTCAACACCGGCCGGTGCTGATCCAGTCAGACAACATCACGGCGGTCGCTCATGTAAACCGACAGGGCGGCACAAGAAGCAGGATGGCGATGGCAGAAGCCACAAGGATTCTCCGATGGGCGGAAAATCATGTGTTAGCACTGTCAGCAGTGTTCATTCCCGGAGTGGACAACTGAGAAGCAGACTTTCTCAGAAGACACGACCTCCACCCGGGAGAGTGGGGACTTCATCCAGAAGTCTTCCAAATGATTGTACACCGTTGGGAAAGGCCACAGGTGGACATGATGGCGTCCCGCCTCAACTAAAAGTTACAAAGATATTGCGCCAGGTCAAGAACCCTCAGGCGATAGCTGTGGACGCTCTGGTAACACCGTGGGTGTACCAGTCGGTGTATGTGTTCCCTTCTCTGCCTCTCTTACCCAGGGTAATGAGAATAATAAGAAGGAGAGGAGTAAGAACTATACTCATTGTTCCGGGTTGGCCAAGAAGAGCTTGGTAACCAGAACTCCAAGAAATGATGTCAGAGGACCCATGGCCTCTGCCGCTCAGACAGGACCTGCTGCAGCAGGGGGCCTGTCTGTTCCAAGACGTACCGCGGCTGCGTTGACGGCATGGCGGTTGAACGCCGGATCCTGAAGGAAAAGGGCATTCCGGAGGAAGTTATCCCTACGCTATTTAAAGCTAGGAAAGAAGTGAACGCAAACCATTATCACCGCATATGGCGGAAATATGTTGCGTACTGTGAGGCCAGGAAGGCCCCAAAGGAGAAATTTCAGCTAGGTCGATTTCTGCACTTCCTACAGTCAGAGGTGACTATGGGCCTAAAATTGGGTTCCATTAAGGTCCAGATTTCGGCTCTATCGATTTTCTTCCAAAATTGAACTGGCTTCACTGCCTGAAGTTCAGACTTTTGTTAAGGGAGTGCTGCATAGTCAGCCCCCGTTTGTGCCTCCAGTGGCACCGTGGGATCTCAACGTGGTGTTGGATTTCCTGAAGTCGCATTGGGTTGAGCCACTTAAATCCGTGGAGCTATAATACCTCACGTGGAAAGTGGTCATTCTGTGGGCCTTGGCGTCGGCCAGGCGTGTATCAGAATTGGCAGCTTTGTCATACAAAAGCCCTTATCTGTATTTTATATGGATAAGGCGGAATTGAGGACTCGTTCCCAATTCCTTCCTAAGGTGGTATCAGTTTTTCATGTGAACCAACCTATTGTGGTGCCTGCGGCTACTTGGGACCTGGAGGATTCCAAGTTACTGGATGTAGTCAGGGCCCTGAAAAGTATATGTTTCCAGGACAGCTGGAGTCAGGAAAACTGACTCGCTATTTCTCCTGCATGCACCCAACAAGTTGGGTGCTCCTGCTTCTAAGCAGTCGATTGCTCGCTGGATCTGTAGCACGATTCAACTTGCACATTCTGCGACTGGACTGCCGCACCCTAAATCTGTAAAAGCCCATTCCACGAGGAAAGGAGCTCTTCTTGGGCGGCTGCCCGAGGGGTCTCGGCTTTACAACTTTGCCGAGCTGTTACTTGGTCGGGTTAAAACATTTTTGTAAGAGTCTACAAGTTTGATACCCTGGCCGAGGAGGACCTAGAGTTTGCTCATTCGGTGCTGCAGAGTCATCCGCACTCTCCCGCCCGTTTGGGAGCTTTGGTGTAATTCCCATGGTCCTTACGGAGTCCCAGCATCCACTTAGGACGTCAGAGAAAATAAGATTTTACTCACCGGTAAATCTATTTCTCGTAGTCCGTAGTGGATGCTGGGCGCCCATCCCAAGTGCGGATTGTCTGCAATACTTGTTTATAGTTATTGCCTAACTAAAGGGTTATTGTTGAGCCATCTGTTGAGAGGCTCAGTTATATTTCATACTGTTAACTGGGTATAGTATCACGAGTTATACGGTGTGATTGGTGTGGCTGGTATGAGTCTTACCCGGGATTCAAAATCCATCCTTATTGTGTCAGCTCTTCCGGGCACAGTATCCTAACTGAGGTCTGGAGGAGGGTCTTAGTGGGAGGAGCCAGTGCACACCAGGTAGTCCTAAAGCTTTCTTTAGTTGTGCCCAGTCTCCTGCGGAGCCGCTAATCCCCATGGTCCTTACGGAGTCCCAGCATCCACTACGGACTACGAGAAATAGATTTACCGGTGAGTAAAATCTTATTTTTGGGAGGGATGCATCAAGCATTGCATGCAATCCGCCACTCTTCATAAACATAATGGAGTTTGCTAACGCCGTATGCATGAAGAAAATCACAAATGGCTCCCAGTAAGAGCTGTCCTTTGCGATAATAGGACTTTCGGTTTATGACCCGGGAGTCCTATCTGCGCATGCATCGACTGATGCCATAGGCATTTCTATAATGGGTGCAGTGTGTGTGGTGCACACGGGCCCCTTGGTCCAGGGGGGCACACACTACACCCATAAATTATACTTGCCATTCCGGAGTCTGCGGCCATTTCCAAGTGATTTCCACACTGGAGATGTCCTCAGGAACAAGGCGTGGACGCCATGTTCACGGAGGCTGCACGTGGGTCCCCTCCTCTGATGCATACGCCGCAGGAGGTGCTAGGATGGAATCTTAGATGGATAGAAGCCCATAGGATTCTCTTGGGTACATTTCAGTTTTGAAGGGCAATTGATTGTGAATTGTGAGCACTAATGTGTAGCATAGTATTATATGTAATATTTAAATCTTTCCTACTCAGCTGCCACATGCGTCTTCAATGCCCCTTAGATCTCCCAACCTGCATGTTCGATGCCTACCAGACCACCATACCCCTTCTGTGCCCCTTGGACCTCCACAGAGGCAATCAGACCGCCTCACATGCAGAGTGTGGTTAGGGAGGGATATTGATAAAGTTAGAATGATGTTGTACATTTCTGTGAATCCTTTGATGTGCCTTCCCAGAGTTATTGGTGTATTAGTACATGCCTCCCCATCAGCCAACAGGGATTCTTATGACCCTGCTGAGCTTAGGTGGAGTGATCTTCAAGGAGATGAGCTGGTCCTGAGTCCCTGCACTGCACACACAGCTGAAATGGCCTGCCGCTGACCTCCACTCTTCAGCTGCCACTCTGACCTCCCTATGCACTCCGGTTGCTGCGTTGATCTCCGCCGAACTCCGAACAAGGAAATCTTGGAATGATTCTACACTGGGGTGTATGGGAATTGTGTCATCACTGTTCCATTCTGTTCCTTTCCGTCTGTTTATTAATGCTATGTGATGCTATTTATGGTATTTTATAGTGTGTGTGTGGGTGGAGTGGCCACAATAACATAAACCATTGTCATCAAGCCCACTTGACTGGGGGAATTGGCGCAATTAGGAGACTGGTCTAATCTCCCGGAATTCTGGTAGAGCTTGAGCGAAAATTGTGAGTATCCTGGACATACTGGGAGGGTAGGCAGAATAGTATATGCTGCAGTGCGACATATGAGGTCTGAGCATCTGTAGGCACTGCTTTGATCCCATTGTACTTACTAGCAGTGAACTGATCTGGCAGTGTCCAAAAGTGCTTCTGTTCGTGAAAGTGGGTATCGTATCATGGGAATCAATAGAGTGAGTGAAAATCTCTATCCATTTAATAGCTTTTATTTGTGTCAAAAATGCAAATAAAGGTATGATTTTAATGCCAGTGGGTAACTATCTTCAGCTGTACACATTTACAAACACATGATTAAGCCATCCAACACTATCAATTTAATTCTGCTAATAGAATGGTTCAATTCAATGAGAGTTCCAACATTGGGTCGTATATATTATTACTAACTGTTCTACCCGTCCTTCGCACAGGAGTTCCTGATTTTCACAGTTGAAAGTTTGGTAAATCTATAGAGCAGTAAATTTGAGACGTCTTGATGTAAGTAAATATTAGTCCATGCTTCTTGGCGTTACCCGAGGAGCACCCGTAGCAGATACGGTAAAAAGTGACAGGACCATTTTTGTAGTTTATTAAATTCTACACACTGGAGGTGCAGTCCAAATTTTGATCCGATTGTCTGTTTGGGCGTTATCATTCCCGCAACACAACCACGCATCGGTAATGATGTCATTATGTCAACCCCCTTTTCATCCCCTTAGGGGAGGTTTATTAAAATTCTAATTTCATCTTCTAGACATATCGGGAAGTAAGAGAATTAGTGATCAGTCAGTCAGTGAGTGAGTGAGTGAGAGTTTACACATTTACATAAATAGATTTTTCTTCTTATTACTACTGTTATTATTAATATCCTTTCTATAACACCAACGGATTACAAAGTGTGTCATAGATAATATTTCACTTTTCACAATAGGACAGCATGAATGGTGTAATGGTTAGCATTGCTGCCTTACTGCCCTGAGGTCTTGGGTTCAATTCACACCGCGACCCTAAATGTGTGGATTTTGTATATTCTCCCTGTTCTTGTGTGGGTTTCCTCTGTGTACTCCGGTTTCCACCTACACTGCAAAAATATACTGGTAGGTTAATTGGCTCCCAACCAAAATGAACCCTAGTTGTATGTGCGTGCCTACATGTGGTAGGGAATACTCATAACGTAGATTGTAAGCTGGGACTGATGTGAATGGGCAAATATTCTCTGGAGTGACGGGTGCGTTGTAGACCGACTCGACCTTCTTTAGTGTCACAGTTGGTCACTATACTTAAGGCGGAATGGCAAAACATACCACCTGTTGTTGTCCAGGAACTTGTGGACAGTTTGCCAAGAAGGGTGTCTGCAGTAATCAATGCACATGGTGGACCTACAAAGTACTGACATCAATAAAATCTTGTCGCTCTATTTGCTCTCACTGTCCAATCACTTTTTCTACATAGTGTCTATGGGTAGGAAGAGAAAATTCTGCAAGCTCCACATCTAAATTATTCACTGGACTAAACTATTTACTGGACAATCACATCAGTCCATGCTTCGCTTGAGCTTACAGTCTCAATTCAGTACATTTAATGACCCTACCTGTAGTATTGTGGGAGGAAACCGCAGTACTTGGAGGAAACCTATATGGGTAGGCAGAGAGAATTCTGCAAGCTCCACATCTAAATTATCTACTGGACTAAACTATCTTCTGGATAATCACATCAGTCCGTGCTTCGCTTGAGCTTACAGTCTACATTCAGTAAATTTAATGACCCTACCTGTAGTAAACTGCAGCACTTGGAGGAAACCTATATGGGTAGGCAGAGAGAATTTTGCAAGCTCCACATCTAAATTATCTACTGGACTAAACTATCTTCTGGATAATCACATCAGTCCGTGCTTCGCTTGAGCTTACAGTCTACATTCAGTAAATTTAATGACCCTACCTGTAGTAAACTGCAGCACTTGGAGGAAACCTATATGGGTAGGAAGAGAGAATTCTGCAAGCGCCACATGTACGGTGAGCTGTGGGGCACTTATACTTCCACATACAGTATATTTAGCTTAAACAATATAACAACTTTATGTTTTGTCATAGGTACCACATATTTTTAAAATAAAAATCATATTGAATGTATTTGTAAATACATATAAAACATATAAATGCATTGTGGTTAAAATGTACATTTATTTGTGATTTAGAATATAATAAAAAAAATCCATTGCAATCACCATTGTGTATGTAACCAGCATCAGATGCAAGACAAGTTTTCCACTTTAGAAACCCCCCGAGTTATTCCTTTATAGTTATATTTTTTTTATAGTATAAATCCAAAGCCGGCCCTAGGCATAAGCAAACTAGGCAATTGCCTAGGGCATCTGGTATGTCTAGGGGCACTAGCAGCTTCTGCTGATTAAAATGATACGCGCCATGCCTATATTCTGTGTGTAGCATTTCGTATGCAGATACAGCCACAGTCGCACAAAGTATATAGGCATGCCGCATATCATTTCTCATACGTCCTAGAGGATGCCGGGGTAACCAAAAGAACCATGGGGTATAGACGGGATCCGCAGGAGACATGGGCACACTGAGGAGACGTATAAAGTTTCTCGGGAAAAGACTTTTGTTAGGTTTTTTTATTTTCAGGGAGACTGCTGGCACCAGGCTCCCTGCCTCGTGGGCCTAAGGGGAAAGAAGTATGACCTACTTCCAGTGAGTTCAAAGGCTCTGCTTCTGGCTACAGGACACCATTAGCTCCTGAGGGTTTGATTGCTAGGTACGCCTAGATGCTCGCTCCCAGAGCCGGCCGTCACCCCCCTTACAGAGCCAGAAGTCAGAAGACAGGTGAGTAGAAGAAGATCAGAAGACTTCAGTGACGGCTTTATGAGGTACCGCACAGCGATTGCGCGCCATGCTCCCACACACACAGCAGCACTACAGGATGCAGGGCGTGGGGGGGCACCCTGGGCAGCAGATAAACCTCAAAATGGACTGGCAAGAGGGGACATAAGTGCCTAGGCACTGTCCTAACCCCCACCAGTGTAAATATATATTTTTTAAAAGCGGGACTGAAGCGCGCCATTAAGGGGACGGAGCTTCGTCCTCACAGTTCACAGAGCTCAGCGCCATTTTCCTCTCCACAAGGCTGCAGAGACGCTGGTCCTTCCTCATACTTCTGACTAAGTATCAGGGTGCAAAATGGGAGGGGGGGCACAGGAATATTGGTGCAATATATATTTATTATAAAAGCGCTGCAGGTCTGGGGTATTCTTTAGTGTTCCAGAACCGGTGATTAGGCGCTGGGTTGTGAGCTGGCAAAACTCCCTCTGTGTCTCTCTGACAGGCTTTGCTGTGGGTCTGTCCCCTATATGCCCGTGTGTCTGTGGGTGTTTGGGACACGTGTGTCGGCATGTCTGAGGCTGAGTGCTCTTCCCAGGAGGAGGCTGTATTAGAGGCACAAACGGCTGTGGGAGTGACCCTGTCGGCACCGCCTACTCCTGATTGGGTAAATGTGTTGAATGCCTTGAATGCTAATGTGGCTCGTATTAGTAAGAGATTAGATAAATCTGATCTCAGAACCAGGCATGGAAGAAATCTGTGGAGGATGTGTTATTACAGGTACAGACCTCTTCGGGTTCACAAAAACGTTTGTTTGCCCAGTTGACAGACATAGATACCGACACAGACACTGACTCCAGTGTCGACTATAGTGATTCCAGATTGGATCCTAAATTAGCAAAGAGTATTCAGTAGATGATTGTGGCGGTAAAAGACGTTTTCTCTGACGTCCTAGTGGATGCTGGGGACTCCGTCAGGACCATGGGGAATAGCGGCTCCGCAGGAGACAGGGCACAAAATTTAAAAGTTTGACCACTAGGTGGTGTGTACTGGCTCCTCCCCCTATGACCCTCCTCCAAGCCTCAGTTAGGTTTTTGTGCCCGTCCGAGCAGGGTGCAATCTAGGTGGCTCTCATAAAGAGCTGCTTAGAGTAAAAGTTTTGATAGTTTTATTATTTTCAGTGAGTCCTGCTGGCAACAGGCTCACTGCAACGAGGGACCTAGGGGAGAAGAAGTGAACTCACCTGCGTGCAGGATGGATTTGCTTCTTAGGCTACTGGACACTAGCTCCAGAGGGACGATCACAGGTACAGCCTGGATGGGTCACCGGAGCCGCGCCGCCGACCCCCTTGCAGATGCCGAAGTAAGAAGAGGTCCAGAAACCGGCGGCTGAAGGATTTTCAGTCTTCATGAGGTAGCGCACAGCACTGCAGCTGTGCGCCATTGCGCTCAGGCACACTTCACACCGGCGGTCACTGAGGGTGCAGGGCGCTGGGGGGGGCGCCCTGGGCAGCAATGTTAATACCTTTCTGGCTAAAAAGAATACATCACATATAGTCCATGAGGCTATATGGATGTATTTCACCCCTGCCAGGTCTCAGAAAAACCGGGAGAAGAGCCCGCCGGAATAGGGGGCGGGGCCTATCTCCTCAGCACACAGCGCCATTTTCCTACACAGCTCCGCTGCTAGGAAGGCTCCCAGGCTCTCCCCTGCACTGCACTACAGAAACAGGGTAAAAAACAGAGAGGGGGGGCATTTTTTGGCGATATTATATATATATTTAAGCAGCTATAAGGAAACAACACTTATATAAGGTTGTTCCTATATAATATAGCGCTTTGGTGTGTGCTGGCAAACTCTCCCTCTGTCTCCCCAAAGGGCTAGTGGGGTCCTGTCTTCTATCAGAGCATTCCCTGTGTGTCTGCTGTGTGTCGGTACGTGTGTGTCGACATGTATGAGGACGATGTTGGTGTGGAGGCGGAGCAATTGCCGGTAATGGTGATGTCACCCCCTAGGGAGTCGACACCGGAATGGATGGCTTTGTTTATGGAATTACGTGATAATGTCAGCACGCTGCAAAAGTCGGTTGACGACATGAGACGACCGGCAAACCAGTTAGTACCTGTACAGGCGTCTCAAACACCGTCAGGGGCTGTAAAACGCCCTTTGCCTCAGTCGGTCGACACAGACCCAGACACGGACACCGAATCTAGTGTCGACGGTGAAGAAACGAACGTATTTTCCAGTAGGGCCACACGTTATATGATCACGGCAATGAAGGAGGCTTTGCATATCTCTGATACTGCAAGTACCACAAAAAGGGGTATTATGTGGGGTCTGAAAAAACTACCTGTAGTTTTTCCTGAATCAGAGGAATTGAATGACGTGTGTGATGAAGCGTGGGTTACCCCTGATAAAAAACTGCTAATTTCAAAGAAGTTATTGGCGTTATACCCTTTCCCGCCAGAGGTTAGGGCGCGCTGGGAAACACCCCCTAGGGTGGACAAGGCGCTCACACGTTTATCCAAACAAGTGGCGTTACCGTCTCCTGATACGGCCGCCCTCAAGGATCCAGCTGATAGGAGGCTGGAAAATACTCTAAAAAGTATATACACACATACTGGTGTTATACTGCGACCAGCAATCGCCTCAGCCTGGATGTGCAGTGCTGGGGTGGCTTGGTCGGATTCCCTGACTGAAAATATTGATACCCTGGATAGGGACAGTATTTTATTGACTATAGAGCAATTAAAGGATGCATTCCTTTATATGCGAGATGCACAGAGGGATATCTGCACTCTGGCATCAAGAGTAAGTGCGATGTCCATATCTGCCAGAAGAAGTCTATGGACACGACAGTGGTCAGGCGATGCGGATTCCAAACGGCATATGGAAGTATTGCCGTATAAATGGGAGGAATTATTTGGGGTCGGTCTATCGGATTTGGTAGCCACGGCAACAGCCGGGAAGTCCACCTTTTTACCTCAAGTCCCCTCCCAGCAGAAAAAGACGCAGTCTTTTCAGCCGCAGTCCTTTCGTTCCTATAAGAACAAGCGAGCAAAAGGACATTCATATTTGCCCCGAGGCAAAGGAAAGGGTAAGAGACTGCAGCAAGCAGCCCCTTCCCAGGAGCAGAAGTCCTCCCCGGCTTCTGCAAAGGCCTCAGCATGACGCTGGGACCTTACAAGCGGACTCAGGGGCGGTGGGGGGTCGCCTCAAGAATTTCAGCGCACAGTGGGCTCACTCGCAGGTGGACCCCTGGATCCTGCAGGTAGTATCTCAGGGTTACAGGTTGGAATTCGAGAAGTCTCCCCCTCGCCGGTTCCTAAAATCTGCTTTGCCAACGTCTCCCTCAGACAGGGCGACGGTATTGGAAGCCATTCACAAGCTGTATTCTCAGCAGGTGATAATCAAGGTACCCCTTCTACAACAGGGAAAGGGGTATTACTCCACGCTATTTGTGGTACCGAAGCCGGACGGCTCGGTAAGACCTATTCTAAATCTGAAATCTCTGAACCTGTACATACAAAAATTCAAGTTCAAGATGGAGTCACTCAGAGCAGTAATAGCGAATCTGGAAGAAGGGGATTTTATGGTGTCCTTGGACATCAAGGATGCTTACCTTCATGTCCCAATTTGCCCTTCACACCAAGGGTACCTCAGGTTCGTGGTACAAAACTGTCATTATCAGTTTCAGACGCTGCCGTTTGGATTGTCCAGGGCACCCAGGGTCTTTACCAAGGTAATGGCCGAAATGATGATCCTTCTTCGAAGAGAAGGCGTATTAATTATCCCTTACTTGGACGATCTCCTGATAAGGGCAAGATCCAGAGAACAGCTGGAGGTCGGAGTAGCACTAACTCAAGTAGTGCTCCAACAGCACGGGTGGATTCTGAATTTTCCAAAATCCCAACTGATCCCGACGACACGTCTGCTGTTCCTAGGGATGATTCTGGACACTGTTCAGAAAAAGGTATTTCTTCCGGAGGAGAAAGCCAGGGAGTTATCCGAACTCGTCAGGAACCTCCTAAAACCAGGGACAGTGTCTGTGCATCAATGCACAAGAGTCCTGGGAAAAATGGTGGCTTCTTACGAAGCGATTCCATTCGGCAGATTCCATGCACGAATTTTTCAGTGGGATCTGCTAGACAAATGGTCCGGATCGCATCTGCAGATGCATCAGCGGATAAAATTGTCGACAAGGACAAGGGTCTCTCTGCTATGGTGGTTGCAGAGTGCTCATCTGTTAGAGGGCCGCAGATTCGGCATACAGAACTGGGTCCTAGTGACCACGGATGCCAGCCTGAGAGGCTGGGGAGCGGTCACGCAAGGAAGAAACTTCCAGGGCGTGTGGTCAAGCCTGGAAACGTCTCTTCACATAAATATACTGGAACTAAGAGCAATCTACAATGCTCTAAGCCTGGCAAAACCTCTGCTTCAGGGTCAGCCGGTGTTGATCCAGTCGGACAACATCACGGCAGTCGCCCACGTAAACAGACAGGGCGGCACAAGAAGCAGGAGGGCAATGGCAGAAGCTGCAAGGATTCTTCGCTGGGCGGAAAATCATGTGATAGCACTGTCAGCAGTGTTCATCCCGGGAGTGGACAACTGGGAAGCAGACTTCCTCAGCAGACACAATCTTCACCCGGGAGAGTGGGGACTTCATCCAGAAGTCTTCCACATGATTGTAGTCCATTGGGAAAGACCAATGGTGGACATGATGGCGTCCCGCCTCAACAAAAAACTGGACAGGTATTGCGCCAGGTCAAGAGACCCTCAGGCAATAGCTGTGGACGCTCTGGTAACACCATGGGTGTACCAGTCAGTGTATGTGTTCCCTCCTCTGCCTCTCATACCCAAGGTACTGAGAATTATACGGCAAAGGGGAGTAAGAACGATACTAGTGGCTCCGGACTGGCCAAGAAGGACTTGGTACCCGGAACTTCAGGAGATGCTCACGGAAGATCCGTGGCCTCTACCTCTAAGAAGGGATCTGCTTCAGCAGGGACCGTGTCTATTCCAAGACTTACCGCGGCTGCGTTTGACGGCATGGCGGTTGAACGCCGGATCCTAAGGGAAAAAGGCATTCCGGAAGAGGTCATCCCTACCCTGGTCAAAGCCAGGAAGGAGGTGACTGCACAACATTATCACCGCAAATTTCGGCCCTGTCGATTTTCTTCCAGAAAGAATTGGCTTCAGTTCCTGAAGTCCAGACTTTTGTAAAAGGAGTACTACATATACAGCCCCCGGTTGTGCCCCCAGTGGCACCGTGGGATCTCAATGTAGTTTTGGATTTTCTCAAATCCCATTGGTTTGAGCCACTCAAATCGGTAGATTTGAAATTTCTTACATGGAAAGTAACCATGCTACTGGCCCTGGCTTCAGCCAGGAGAGTGTCGGAATTGGCGGCTTTATCGTATAAAAGCCCATATCTGATTTTCCATTCGGACAGGGCAGAATTGAGGACGCGTCCTCATTTTCTGCCTAAGGTGGTATCAGCGTTTCACCTGAACCAGCCTATTGTGGTGCCTGCGGCTACTAGCGATTTGGAGGATTCCAAGTTGCTGGACGTTGTCAGAGCATTGAAAATATATATTTCAAGGACGGCTGGAGTCAGAAAATCTGACTCGCTGTTTATACTGTATGCACCCAACAAGCTGGGTGCTCCTGCTTCTAAGCAGACGATTGCTCGTTGGATTTGTAGCACAATTCAACTGGCACATTCTGTGGCAGGCCTGCCACAGCCTAAATCTGTCAATGCCCACTCCACAAGGAAGGTGGGCTCATCTTGGGCGGCTGCCCGAGGGGTCTCGGCATTACAACTCTGCCGAGCAGCTACGTGGTCAGGGGAGAACACGTTTGTAAAAATCTACAAATTTGATACCCTGGCTAAGGAGGACCTGGAGTTCTCTCATTCGGTGCTGCAGAGTCATCCGCACTCTCCCGCCCGTTTGGGAGCTTTGGTATAATCCCCATGGTCCTGACGGAGTCCCCAGCATCCACTAGGACGTCAGAGAAAATAAGAATTTACTCACCGGTAATTCTATTTCTCGTAGTCCGTAGTGGATGCTGGGCGCCCATCCCAAGTGCGGATTGTCTGCAATACTTGTACATAGTTATTGTTACAAAAAAATCGGGTTGTTTATTGTTGTGAGCCATCTTTTCAGAGGCTCCTACGTTATCATACTGTTAACTGGGTTCAGATCACAAGTTGTACGGTGTGATTGGTGTGGCTGGTATGAGTCTTACCCGGGATTCAAAATCCTTCCTTATTGTGTACGCTCGTCCGGGCACAGTATCCTAACTGAGGCTTGGAGGAGGGTCATAGGGGGAGGAGCCAGTACACACCACCTAGTGGTCAAACTTTTAAATTTTGTGCCCTGTCTCCTGCGGAGCCGCTATTCCCCATGGTCCTGACGGAGTCCCCAGCATCCACTACGGACTACGAGAAATAGAATTACCGGTGAGTAAATTCTTATTTTCCATATTTCCGAGGACCCTGCTGTTCCTGATACAAGGTTTTGTATGTATAAAGAAAAAAACCTGTGGTAACGTTTCCTCCCTCTCATGAACTGGTTTGAAAAGGTTTGGGAAAGCCCTGACAAAAAGTTTCAGATTCCCAAAAGGATTCAGGTGGCGTATCCGTATCCCTCTGGGGATAGGGAAAAGTGGGAGTCACCCATCATTGTGGACAAGGCCCTCTCCCGCTTGTCTAAAAAGGTGGCTCTCCCGTCTCCTGATACGGCAGCCCTTAAGGACCCTGCAGTTCGCAAACAGGAAAAAACGTAAAAAAATTTATGCCACCACGGGTACGCTGCTCAGAGCAGCCATAGCGTCTGCGTGGGTGAGTAGCGCTATCGAAAAGTGGGCAGATAACTTGTCATCTGAGATAGATACCCTAGATAGGGATAGCGTCCTTTTGACACTGGGTCATATCAGGGACGCGGCGGCCTACCTAAAGGAAACGGTGAGAGATATTGGCCTTTTGGGATCAAAAGCCAATGCCATGGCAGTCTCAGCTAGGCGAGCATTGTGGATCCATCAATGGAATGCTGATGCTGACTCCAGGAAAAATATGGAATCCTGCCATATAAAGGTGGTGTCTTGTTTGACGGCCTCGCTAATTTTGTATCTACAGCTACCGCGGGTAAGTCATTATTTTTGCCTTACGTTCCTTCACAACAAAAGAAAACACACCACTACCAGATGCAGTCCTTTCGGCCCAATAAATACAGGAAGGGACGAGGTTCTTTCTTCCTTGCTACTAGAGGAAGGGGAAGGGGTAAAAGATCACCGGCCTCGGCAGGTTCCCAGGAGTAGAAGTCCTCCCCAGCTTCTGCCAAATCCACCGCATGACGCTGGGGCTCCTCTGCGGGAGTCCGCATCGGTGGGGGCACGTCTCAAACTCTTCAGTCAGTTCTGGGTTAGTTCGGACCTGGACCCATGGTTTTTAGAAATAGTGTCCCAGGGGTACAAACTATATTTTCAGACATTCCCCCTCGCCGATTTTTCAAATCGGCCTTACCAGCTTCTCTTCCGGACAGGGAGGTAGTATGCGACGCAATACAAAAGTTTTGTCAAAATCAGGTCATTATCAAGGTTCCCCCGTCACAATAGGGAGAAGGCTTTTATTCGAGCCTGTTCGTGGTCCCAAAGCCGGACGGCTCGGTCAGACCAATCCTGAACCTAAAATCCCTCAATTTCTACCTAAGGAAATTCAAATTCAAGATAAATTCTCTCCGAGCAGTGATCTCCAGTCTGGAGGAAGGGGATTTTATGGTGTTGGTAGACATAAAGGATGCCTACTTACATGTTCCCATTTATCCTCCGCATCAGGCTTACCTGAGGTTTGCAATTCAGGATTGTGATTACCAATTTCAGACGTTGCCGTTTGGTCTGTCCACGGCTCTGAGGATTTTCACCAAAGTGATGGCGGAAATGATGGTTCTCCTTCGCAAGCAAGGAATCACGATTATCCCGTACTTGGACGATCTCCTGATAAAGGCGAGATCCAGGGACCAACTGGTGCAGAACATTACACTCGCCCTGGCAGTTCTGCAACAACACGGTTGGCTCCTAAATTTGCCAAAATCACAGTTGATCCCGACGTCGCGGCTGTCGTTTTTGGGAATGATTCTGGACACAGAATTACAGAGAGTTTTTCTTCCAGTGGAAAAGGCTCTGGAAATTCAGAATCTGGTCAGACAAATTCTGAAACCAGCAAGAGTGTCAGTCCATCAATGCACTCGTTTGCTGGGGAAGATGGTGGCGGCATACAAGGCCATTCAGTTTGGCAGGTTCCATGCCAGGGTGTTTCAGTGGGACCTGTTGGACAAGTGGTCCGGATCCCACCTGCACATGCACCGGAAAATAATTCTGTCTTCCAAGACCAGAATGTCACTCCTGTGGTAGCCGCACAGCTCTCACCTCCTAGAGGGGCGCAGGTTCGGGATCCAGGACTGGATCCTAGTAACCACGGATGCGAATCTCCGAGGCTGGGGGGCAGTCACACAAGGGGAAAACTTCCAGGGAAGATGGTCAAGCCTGGAAACTTGTCTACACATAAACGTTCTGGAGTTAAGAGCCATTTACAATGCCCTTCTTCAAGCAGAACATCTGCTTCGCAATCTGCCCGTACTGATCCAGTCGGACAATATAACAGCAGTAGCGTACATAAACCGCCAAGGCGGAACAAAAAGCAGAGCGGCAATGGCAGAGGCCACGAGGGTTCTCCGCTGGGCGGAAAGACATACAATCGCTCTGTCAGCGGTCTTCATTCCGGGACTGGACAACTGGGAAGCAGACTTCCTCAGCAGACACGATCTCCATCCAGGAGAGTGGGGTCTTCATCAAGAGGTCTTCACAGAAGTGACAGGTCTTTGGGGAATTCCTCAAGTAGACATGATGGCGTCTCGTCTCAACAAGAAGCTTCAGAGATATTGTTCCAGGTCGAGGGATCCTCAAGCAATAGCAGTGGATGCCCTAGTGACACCATGGGTGTTTCAGTCGGTGTATGTATTCCCTCCGCTTCCGCTCATTCCAAAAGTGCTAAAGATCATAAGAAGAACAAAGGATCCTCATTGTTCCAGACTGGCTAAGGAGGGCTTGGTATCTGGATCTTCAGGAATTACTCATAGAAGATCCCTGGCCTCTTCCTCTATGAGAGGATCTGTTACAACAGGGGCCGTGCGTGTATCAAGACTTACCGCTTGGCGGTTGAACGCCAGATCCTAACCCGAAAGGGTATTCCCAGTGAAGTCATTCCCACACTTCTTCAGGCTAGAAAGGGAGTAACGTCCAAACATTACCACCGTATTTGGAGAAAATATGTGTCTTGGTGTGAATCCAAGAAGGCTCCTACGGAAGAATTTCAGTTAGGACGTTTTCTCCATTTTGTACAGGCAGGTGTGGATGCGGGCTTGAAGTTGGGCTCAATTAAAGTACAAATCTTAGCCTTATCGGTTTTCTTTCAGAAACAATTGGCCTCCCTTCTAGAGGTTCAAACTTTCGTGAAAGGCGTGTTGCACATCCAACCACCATTTGTGCCCCCAGTGGCACCATGGGATCTTAATGTGGTGTTGCAGTTCCTTCAATCACATTGGTTTGAACCTTTACAAAAGGTGGAATTGAAATTTGTTACTTGGAAAGTGGTCATGCTGTTGGCCTTGGCATCCGCAAGGCGGATATCGGAGTTAGCGGCATTGTCTCACAAGAGCCCTTATTTGATCTTCCATGAAGATAGAGCAGAGTTGAGGACTCGTCAGCAATTTCTGCCGAAGGTGGTTTCGTCGTTCCACATGAACCAATCTATTGTGGTGCCAGTGGCTACTGATGCCTTAGTGGAGTCGAAGTCTCTCGATGTGGTCAGAGCTTTGAAAAATTATGTCGCCAGGACAGCACGGATTAGGAAAACGGAGGCCCTGTATGATCCCAACAAGACTGGGGCTCCTGCTTCCAAACAGACTATTGCACGCTGGGTCTGTTCTACGATTCAGCAGGCTCATTCTACGTCTGGATTGCCGTTACCGAAATCGCTGAAGGCCCATTTTACCAGGAAGGTGGGCGCGTCCTGGGCGGCTGCCCGGGGGGGGGGGGATCTCGGCATTACAACTATGCCGAGCAGCTACTTGGTCGGGTTCAAACACTTTTGCAAAGTTTTACAAGTTCGATACCCTGGCCGAGGAGCACCTCATGTTTGGTCAATCGGTGCTGCAGAGTCATCCGCACTCTCCCGCCCGTTCTAGAGCTTTGGTATAACCCCATGGTTCTTTTGGTTACCCCAGCATCCTCTAGAACGTATGAGAAAATAGGATTTTAATACCTACCGGTAAATCCTTTTCTCTTAGTCCGTAGAGGATGCTGGGCGCCCGTCCCAGTGCGTACTGTATCTGCTGTTATTAGTTCTGGTTATACACAGGTTGTGTTACGTTATAGTCAGCCTGTTGCTGACATTGTTCATGCCGTTGGCTGGAGTTCTGTTGAATGCCATGTTGTGCGGCGTGTTTGAGGTGTGAGCTGGTATGTATCTCACCTTAATTTAACAATAATTCCTTTCCTCGAAATGTCCGTCTCCCTGGGCACAGTTCCTATAACTGGAGTCTGGAGGAGGGGCATAGAGGGAGGAGCCAGTTCACACCCATTCAAAGTCTTAAAGTGCCCATGTCTCCTGCCGATCCCGTCTATACCCCATGGTTCTTTTGGTTACCCCAGCATCCTCTACGGACTAAGAGAAAAGGATTTACTGGTAGGTATTAAAATCCTATTTTTAGTCAGCAGAAGCTGCTTGTGTATCCTAGCCACATAGCAATGCAAATAAGATGCATTTTCATAAAAAAATAGGCACCCGACGTTAGCAGAGCTGCCAGTTGACTCACGCCAGGAACTATATGTGTCATTATGTGTATAAGGGCATTAATAATAATGTGTTACATATGTGTAAGGGGCACTATGTATGTTATTATTTGTATAAGGGCACTAATAATGTGCAGCATATGTGTAAGGGACATTATGTGTGTCATGTGTAAGGGCATTAACAATGTGTGGCATATGTGTAAGGGAAATTATGTGTATAAAGGCATTAATAAGGGTTGGCATAATGTGTAAGGCGCATTATGTTTATAAGGACATTAATAGTGTGTGTCATATGTGTAAGGGTCATTACTGTGTGGTATTATGTGTATAAATGCATTACCAATGTGTGGCATTATGTGTATAAGGTGCTCTACTGTGTGGCGTAACATATAGAAAGGGCACTACTGTGTGGTCTAATGTGAATAAAGAGCAATATGGTGTGGTGTAATGTGAATAAGGAGCAATTCAGTGTGATGTAATGTGAAAAAGGGGCACTACTGTGAGGAGTAACATATATAAGGTAAAGTGGTACTACTGTGTGAAGTAATGTGAATAAGGGACACTATCGCATTATAAATTGTGAATAAAGTTGCACTACTGTGAGGCATAAGTTGAATTTGGGTTACTATTGTGTGGCCATGCCCCTTGCCAGCAAAAACACATATCTTTTTGGGCTGTGCGCCGAATGTGCACACTGTTCTGATTTAAATTACAGGGGGTAGAAAAAAAAAAAGGACTTCTATGGGTGGGGGGTGATGGTGCTGGGAAAGGGGTGCAAGGTCAGAGGCGCAACCAGCGGTGGTGCTAGGGGGCACCAACCAAAATCTTGCCTAGGGCATCATATTGGTTAGGGCCGGCTTTGTATAAATCCCCATGATAGGGTCTGATTCAGAGGCGCATGTAGCCCGTGTGCAATGCTGAGGTTTATGTGGTTGAGCGATTATGTGCTACTGTGCATGTGTGAAACATTCAGAAAACCCCTATGGTGCATGCAGTACCGTGACTGTACACACAAAGGCGCTGTTGCATACGGCTCACATGGGATCAGAAATGGAGCTGCAAAGCAATGGGCGTTCCTAAGCGGTGACTGGGCGGTGTACTGAAGTGACCACAAGAAAAGTCTGTAAAAGGGTTAGGTGTTTAGCCAAATCTTAAAATATGCTTTGCATTATTTTTGATCAAATTGAAGTGCATTCTGTAGTGGCAGATGGCTATGGACATATCCAGTTCCCTGCAGTGGCATACAATAGCTTCTGCCAGCATCATTTAGGTATTGATAGCTCAAGCAAAGCCATGACAGCAGTGTCAAAGTGTGCAGCTAAATATAAAAAATGCTGAATACTTGACCCAGGTTAGGACTTGCTGATAACAGAGTTGCACTGAAGTGTGTAGTAAAGAGTAAAGGCCCATACACACTTGACGATAAAATGAGCGACGTCGTTCATTTCAGCCCTCATCAACTACGTCGCTCATTATATCGTCAAGTGTGTATGCATCCGACGACCACCGATGCGCGGCCCCGCGGGACGTTAACGACCCTCGCTTATCTGTGGAGCATGTATGCTCAATTTCCACTATGGTCGTTACCGACCAGAGACGTCGTTGAATGTGTATGGTGTGAACGACCAGCGACCAAGCCACTGTTCACCAGCCCTGTTCCCAGCTCATTATTTTAATAAACTGTTCAGCTTGGATGCTTCAACGATGAATGGTCTTTGGTCGTTGGTAGTGTGTATGCTCATGTCGTTTGCTCAGCTGTTCAAGGGAAGTTCAAGGGAAGTCGTTAATGACGGTCGTTAACGACGTGTGCATCGTCAAGTGTGTATGGGCCTTAAGGCCAGGCATACTACATAATGCTATAATCGGCCTGATCTACTGATTATCAGCAGATCGGGAATATATTTGCATACTGTACGGGCAACAGATCAGCGATGATGGTTGGCCTTGAAAAATATTCCAACATGCCCGACTGATCTGAAAATTGTTAGGTGGCATCTTTCAGTGTATGCGCTGCCGCGTCTGTCTGATATTTTACTTGTTCCTTCCCAGAGGAGGAAAGCAGATTTCGTGGCCATACATTGTGAAAAATCTCTGAGTGGGCCTGATTCAGAGGTAGATTTCACACAATGCGATGTTTGCGTAGCTGAGCGATATTTTTTTTGTAGCCGCAAGCAGGGAGGATTTATTTACAAATTGATTAATAGGGACCATTTTGGAGAGGTTATGAAGTTGCGGAAAATACATGCGTGTCGCAACTGCATTCCATATGCAGAAAACATGGCGTCAGCATCTTAATTCCCACGGCCATTCTGTACAACCTTAGGGTGAGTCAGATGGTCAGTTATCGAAGGATCTAAGACCGCTGTTTTACGCAGTTGCTTGGATCTGCGAAGCCACTGCTGAGCGCATCAAAACACTTCCAGACAGCGGTAGCATTAGCATATATTCGCACATCCGCTGCATGTGGGGTTGCAGCATTAACGTATATCGACCCATTGTGCTTTGAATCTATGGGCGGGATTGAAATGTTTTATTGCCCCCGATCTCCCGTCTAAAGTGACGGGAGATCGTGGGGCGATATTCTAATGGCCCCGGTTATCGTGCCGATCGCGCCCATAAGAAACGGGTTTAGCCGCGTAAACCAGCTAAACCTGACTAAAGACATGGGCGCGATTGTGAAAGTCCCGTTTGGGCATCCAAACAGGTCAGTTTTCGCGCATTAAGGCTCACCAACCCTGGGGGTGGTGAGCTGAAATGCTGATATCGCACCCATCGGCAGCAACATTTGAATACTGCCAGCGGGCACGATGGGGGCGGGAGGGGGGGGGGGGGCAAAAGATTTGGAGCCTGCCCTATGAGTTCTAGAAACTACAGATGTGTCCTCTTACATCCTTGCTGCAGTCACTCTATACAGCCCATCACATTGCGCCATGCCTTGGCTGGACTCGTTAGCGCAGAGTGTCTTTTTTTGCGTTTTATCCCGCAAAAAATGCGTCTTAGTCGCAAAGTATTTGTTATGAATGGAGAGATGTACCTGAACAGAATCTTGAGTTGATGAAGAGATGGGAAACTTGACACGACGCATGAGGAATAACTTGACACACAGTCGATCTTCTGACAATAGCCCTGGACACCTCGGTGTAAGACTCGTAGAGTAACACACAGCAGGTCTTCTTGCCTATAAGAGCCGCTTTTACCTTAAGACTTTATGGGGGAGATTCAATTGTTTGAAAAGTCAGTTGGGTGTCTGTTTTTTCCTATCTAATAGACAGGAAAAAACAGACACCCAACTGACTTTTCAAACATTTGAATTCCCCCCCTATATGTCTACCGATACTGGGATGCATACCAGGACTTATGCCACTGGAGGCAGTACAAACTTACCCCCGAGACGACCAGAGTTATCAGTCGGTGGTGGAGACTAAATAGGTGTATTTAACTAGTCTAATATTCGGGTAGGGAACTAGGCTGAGACAGTGAGAAGGTACGGAGAACTGGCAGTTGAGATGGAAGAGTGTAACGGTGGATAATGAGGTGTAATGATGATTGCAGCAGCAGTGTGTGAGCAAAAGAAAATGGCAAATGGTAACAAGGAATGTACAAAAGTACGAAACGGGCAATAACAAAAGATTGTGTGGAAAATCCACACAGCACCGGAGGCATACAGGAACAGGGCAGGAATGAATCAGCCAGAGTTTCTTTGAATAGGACCCGCAGTTTCTTCAATGAAGCAGGAACTATAACCAGAGGTTTGCGAGTGCCCAGGAAATTAATATAAATGGTGCTTGCACCAATCAGGAACCTGCTAACAAATTAAAACTATTCAGTGCATCTGCCCTGCTGCACGTACTAACTTAAATACTAAGCAACGGGGAACGCAGTGTGCCTCCGGCGTCCCCATTACTAGGAGTCCGACGGCGCCCGGCGTCAGACTGTTGCTACGCGGCGGGCGGGGACCAGGGAGCATTGCGCCTGGCGTCAGCCTGTTGCTAGGTGCCGGGTGGGGACCAGCAGCCCTAGCGGCCTGGGAAGACACAGCATCCCGGTCACCAGGCAAGCGTCGGCACCAGTATCTCCAGGCGCATCACTGCTGCTGACAGTAATGCAATAGGACACACGAGCAGATCCTGCGTTTTCCCATACACTACTTTGAAACGGTCAGTTGCCACCCACAAACGGCCTCTTCCTGTCAGTCACCGTGCGATCGCCGGTGCGTTCGGAATTTTCGCACCATCCCGTTGCTGACCGGTGATCCCTGTTGCTGCGGACCATCGCACCTGTGCATTGTGGTGCATACGCATGCGAAGTTCAGATCTGATCGCAGGCTGTGAGAAAAAGCAGCCTAGTGATCAGGTCTGAATCAGCCCCACTGTAGCATAGCATTTTCTATGCTAATACAGTCATAGTCACACACAGAATATAGGCATGCTGCATATCATTTTAATCAGAAGGAGCTGCTTGTGAAAAAACTCAAAAAAAGATGCACAGGCTACCGAGTCACATGGCACTCATGCATTATATGTAACAAGACTTGTAGTGCACGGAGCAAAGATGTAAGAGGACACATCTGTATATTGCAGTATATATACTGATTATTCTGTACTGTGGATTGATGGAAAAATATTTTTCACTACTTTTTGCTTAGTCTTGTTGTAGCTTTGTTTTCTCACTTCTCAAATTCAATGTTTCAGTTCTTGATCTCTTACAACGTGCGCTCATTCACAATTATCCATTTTTTTGTGCTTTTAGCACGTTAATAAAGTGCATTAAAAATGGTTATTGTATGAATCAGTAGTGCCAGTCACACCACTGCAATCAAATATGTTTATGGCTTGTTGGATATTTAGCATGCACTGCAACCTATTTCTCATTGTATTAACCTCTACTACTCACATCACTCTAATATGTCTAGAAGTTCTTTACCATGCTACTGTGCCCATATTCCCAGTGCATCATGAAAAAGTCACCAAAGCAATAAGAGAGACGCTGGTTTCCTGGTCTGTTTCATGATGTGAAAGGGCAGACTTAGCAGGCATTCAGGACCACCCACCCCCCTTCTCCTTATAGCCTGCAACAGGATGTACAAGCACAGCTTTCTTTACAGTACTGTAACAATTATGCTGCAGGAATTGAAGGGGTGGAGGAAGGAATTTCCTTTTGCTTACTTTGTTAACTAATGTTTCTGTCTCCTTGAGCATACCTCTTTACATAAATGATTTAACAGAAAATGTACAAGTAAAATAAAATTGTACTCTACGTTATATTAAAACTAGTTACCATCAGGTCAAAATGACTGAACAACATAACAGTAGTGTCAGTGCCAGCGGCTGTGTGCGCCTGAACGGAACAACACTTGTATTGCTCCGTTGGGCGTCATCTAGTGCCTGCCGGCGCGCAGAACTCTTGAATTCCCCCAGAGAGGTGAGGAGTAGCATTAGCCTTTTATTATATAGGATTGTGGCAATGTTATATTGATAGATATGTTTGTGGTGCCAAAATTGGCAAATGCAAAAATATACATTGATCTGTAGTGAGTTTTTTGTTGCTGTATTGGCCTGCGCTATACATTGTAAGTATTGTATTATTAAGCTACAAACGGGATGTAGTTATGTGACCGGCGGGGTCACAATACCGGCACCTCCTATCTACTACCTACTACCCCCTCACTATCCCGACGGTCGGCATGCCGACCAACAGGGACTATGACTGCCAGTCACACATACCCAACCCCTACAAACAGGGGGAGCCAACTTTTAAAAAGATTGAGGTTGCTCAAATTACATCCACCATATACCTCAGTGTACATGACTGCAGGCTGCACACATACTGGGGTGCTCAGATATACACAGCACCCACCCAGAGAGATGGCTCCTATGGTTAGAAACCTGTGACTCACTGACAGTCTTGTAGAATGTGTATGTAGTTTATTTTACATTACTTTATGTTAGAGCACTGGTTCCCAAACTGTATGCCATGGCACACTTGACAGGGTGCCACGGGTTGGTGTTCCATTAGCAAATCAAATTATTTTATGGCCAATGTGATAGTCAAAACCAGTGCTGGTGGCCGGCAATCATAAAATATGTGAACAAACCCTATATACCATATAACTGACCCTAAGGATGGCAGGCAAACACAATTTACATCATTTAATCATTTTTGATGAATTTGTTAATAAGTAACTTTTGGCCTATGGGTGCCTAATACCTCTTTCACACCGTCTGAGGCGGGTCGCACCCGGGAGCCTGACACGGGAGCTCCCAGTGTTGCGACCCGCCTCCATACCCCCTTTACACCGCTGACTGCAACCCGGCATATTGCTGGGTTGGTGATATCAGCGGTTACGCAGCATGGCCGGTGCAGGGAGATCACATGATCTCCAAGCGCCGCCAGTACATAGAGAGTGAATGGGAAACATATTGCTTCGACCCAGATCCCGTTCACACCGCACAGTGAGCCGGGTTGAACACGAGTTCATCCCGGCTGAAGAGCAGGGTTGAAATACCGGGTCCCTCGACCCGGTATTTCAACCCTCGAACCCTTTCACACCGCACATGAACACGGGTTATGCGCGTTCATGTGCCAAAAACCCATGTTCAGAGGTGCTGGTGTGAAAGGGGTATAAGAAAATGCTGATATTCTAGGGAACTCTCCTGAGATTAAAATTCTACATTTGATTTTAATCATTTTTAAAATGTAATTGCTAATGTCACTGCAGTGTAAGAATTTATGAAATGTAAAGGGAATAACATATACTCTTTATTGTAAATTCTATGCATATTAGAAATTACAGAGTTTCTAGGCCATGTCTAATCCCTAGGCAGCAACAATAGGCCTAATTCAGATCTGATCGCAGCAGCAACGTTTTTCTCTAATGGGCAAAACCATGTGCAGTGCAGGTGGGGCAGATATAACATGTGCAGAGAGAGTTAGATTTGGGTGTGGTGTGTTCAAACTGAAATCTAAATTGCAGTGTAAAAATAAAGCAGCCAGTATTTACCCTGCACAGAAACAATATATCCACCCAAATCTAATGGCCCCCATACACTTGTGCGATGCCTCGTGACGCGACATTGCGGGGCATCGCACCTGAACTGCCAAAGTGATTACCATGCGATCATGCGATAGATCGCATGGTAATCACGTGATGGGCATGTCACCGTCTAGTGGGAGCGGCCTCTGGACACATGCGATCGCACTGCGATGCGAGAAATATTATGTGCAGCACATACTATCATGAGACACGACATTCAAGCGGCGTGCCCGCGCATCGCGTCTTATGGTACCTTAAATGTGCATACAATCCTTCGATTTCTCTCACAGATGTGGTCAAAATTGAAGGATAGCACCTAATATTTCACAAGTGTATGGGCACCATTACTCTGCAAATATTATATCTGTCACACCTGCAGTATACATGGGGCCTTATTCAGACCTAACCGCTAGGGGCATTTTTTGAATCCCTGCGATCAGGTAGTCGCCGCCTGCAGGGGAATCGCTGTGCAGGGGTGCGATCGCATGTGCAGGAGAGCTGCACACACAGAAGTTTGTGCAGTCTCTGCACAGACCAGGACTTACTCTTCCAGTGCGATGATTGGGACCGGAGCTGACGTCAGAAACCCTCACTTCAAACGCCTGGTCCCTCCTGCGTTTCTCCGGACACTCCTTATAAACGGTCAGTTGCCACCCACAAATGGCCTCACACCATCCGTCGCCGCCTTGCGCGCCCCGGCGCTGCGGACTGACACGCCTGCGCTTTGTGGTGCATACGCATGCGTAGTTCAGACCTCATTGCAGGCTGTACGAAAACGCAGCCTAGTGATCAGGTCTGAGCGATCAGGTCTGAATTAGGCCCTATATACTGTACTGTAGTTCATGAAATGCTAATGTGATTTGCATTAAGGTATCCCCAAATATAATTTCTCTGACGTCCTAGTGGATGCTGGGAACTCCGAAAGGACCATGGGGAATAGCGGCTCCGCAGGAGACTGGGCACAACTAAAGAAAGCTTTTAGGTCACCTGGTGTGCACTGGCTCCTCCCACTATGACCCTCCTCCAAGCCTCAGTTAGATTTTGTGCCCGGCCGAGGTTGGATGCACACTAGGGGCTCTCCTGAGCTTCTAAAAAGAAAGTATATAATTAGGTTTTTTATTTTACAGTGAGACCTGCTGGCAACAGGCTCACCGCAGCGAGGGACTAAGGGGAGAAGAAGCGAACCTACCTGCTTGCAGCTAGCTTGGGCTTCTTAGGCTACTGGACACCATTAGCTCCAGAGGGATCGACCGCATGGAACTGGCCTTGGTGTTCGGTCCCGGAGCCGCGCCGCCGTCCCCCTTACAGAGCCAGAAGCAAGAAGAGGTCCGGAAAATCGGCGGCAGAAGACATCAGTCTTCACGAAGGTAGCGCACAGCACTGCAGCTGTGCGCCATTGCTCCTCATACACACTTCACACTCCGGTCACTGAGGGTGCAGGGCGCTAGGGGGGGGGCGCCCTGAGCAGCAATAAAAACACCTTGGCTGGCAAAAATACCACAATATATAGCCCCAGAGGCTATATATGTGATAATTACCCCTGCCAGAATCCATAAAAAAGCGGGAGAAAAGTCTGCGAAAAAGGGGCGGAGCTATCTCCTTCAGCACACTGGCGCCATTTCTCCCTCACAGCTCCGCTGGAAGGAATCTCCCTGGCTCTCCCCTGCAGTCTACACTACAGAAAAGGGTAAAAAAGAGAGGGGGGGCACTAAATTTAGGCGCAGTATATATAACAGCAGCTATAGGGGACATAATTCAGTTAGTCCCTGCATTATATAGCGCTCTGGTGTGTGCTGGCATACTCTCACTCTGTCTCCCCAAAGGGCTTTTGTGGGTCCTGTCCTCTGTTAGAGCATTCCCTGTGTGTGTGCGGTGTGTCGGTACGGCTGTGTCGACATGTTTGATGAGGATAATGATGTGGAGGCGGAGCAGATGCCTATAGAAGGGATGTCACCCCCTGCGGGGCAGACACCTGAGTGGATGGACTTATGGAAGGAATTGCGTGCACGTGTCGACTCCTTACACAAAAAAAATTGACAAATGCGGGACAGCCGGCTTCTCAGCTCGTGCCTGTCCAGGCGTCTCAAAGGCCATCGGGTGCTCTAAAACGCCCGCTACCTCAGATGGCAGACGCAGATGTCGACACGGATACTGACACCAGTGTCGACGACGATGAGTCTAGTCTAATGTCCACTAAGGCCATTCGTTGCATGATTGAAGCAATGAAAGAGGTGTTATAAATTTCTGATATAAACCCAGGTACCACTAAAAAGGGTATTATGTTTGGGGAGAAAAAACTACCCGTAGTTTTTCCCCCATCAGAAGAATTAAATGAAGTGTGTGAAGAAGCGTGGGTTTTCCCTGATAAAAGATTGGTAATCTCTAAGAAGTTACTAATGGCGTTCCCTTTCCCGCCAGAGGATAGGTCACGTTGGGAGACACCCCCTAGGGTGGATAAAGCGCTCACACGTTTGTCTAAAAAGGTGGCACTACCGTCTCCGGATACGGCCGCCCTCAAGGAACCTGCTGATAGAAAGCAGGAGGCGATCCTGAAGTCTGTATATACACACTCAGGCATTATACTTAGACCAGCTTTTGCGTCAGCATGGATGTGCAGTGCTGCCGCTGCGTGGTCAGATTCCCTGTCAGAAAATATTGACACCCTAGACAGGGACACTATTCTGCTAACCATAGAGCATATAAAAGACTCAGTCTTATACATGAGAGATGCACAGAGGGAGATCTGCCGGCTGGCATCTAAAATAAGTGCATTGTCCATTTCTGCTAGGAGAGGCTTATGGACTCGCCAGTGGACAGGGGATGCAGATTCAAAAAGGCACATGGAAGTTTTGCCTTATAAGGGTGAGGAGTTATTTGGGGATGGTCTCTCGGACCTAGTTTCCACAGCAACTGCTGGGAAGTCAGCATTTTTACCCCATGTTCCCTCACAGCCTAAAAAGGCGCCGTTTTATCAGGTACAGTCCTTTCGGACTCAGAAAAACAGGCGTGGAAAAGGCGGGTCCTTTCTGTCCAGAGGCAGAGGTAGGGGAAAAAGGCTGCAACAAACAGCAGGTTCCCAGGAGCAAAAGTCCTCCCCCGCTTCTTCCAAGTCCGCCGCATGACGGTGGGGCTCCACAGGCGGAGCCAGGTACGGTGGGGGGCCGCCTCAAAAATTTCAGCGATCAGTGGGCTCGCTCACAGGTGGATCCCTGGATCCTGCAAATAGTATCTCAAGGGTACAAACTGGAATTCGAGGCGTCTCCACCCCACCGGTTCCTAAAATCTGCCTTGCCGATTACTCCTTCAGACAGGGAGGCTGTGCTAGCGGCAATTCACAAGCTGTATTCCCAGCAGGTGATAATCAAGGTGCCCCTACTTCAACAAGGACGGGGTTACTATTCCACACTGTTTGTGGTACCGAAACCGGACGGTTCGGTGAGACCCATTTTAAATTTGAAATCCTTGAACACATACATAAAAAATTTCAAGTTCAAGATGGAATCGCTCAGGGCGGTTATTGCAAGCCTGGACGAGGGGGATTACATGGTATCCCTGGACATCAAGGATGCTTACCTGCATGTCCCCATTTACTATCCTCACCAGGAGTACCTCAGATTTGTGGTACAGGATTGCCGTTACCAATTCCAGACGCTGCCGTTTGGACTCTCCACGGCACCGAGGGTGTTTACCAAGGTAATGGCGGAAATGATGATACTCCTTCGAAGAAAGGGAGTTTTAATTATCCCGTACTTGGACGATCTCCTAATAAAGGCGAGGTCCAAGGAGCAGTTGTTGGTGGGAGTAGCATTATCTCAGGAGGTGCTACACCAGCACGGTTGGATTCTGAATATTCCAAAATCACAGCTGGTTCCGACGACACGTCTACTGTTCCTGGGTATGATTCTGGATACAGTCCAGAAAAAAGTGTTTCTCCCGGAGGAGAAAGCCAAGGAGCTGTCATCTCTAGTCAGAGACCTCCTGAAACCAAAACAGGTATCGGTGCATCACTGCACGCGGGTCCTGGGAAAGATGGTGGCTTCTTACGAAGCAATTCCTTTCGGCAGGTTCCATGCCAGAATTTTTCAGTGGGACCTGTTGGACCAATGGTCCGGATCGCATCTTCAGATGCATCGCCTAATAACCCTGTCTCCAAGAACCAGGGTGTCTCTGCTGTGGTGGCTGCAGAGTGCTCATCTTCTAGAGGGCCGCAGATTCGGCATACAGGACTGGGTCCTGGTGACCACGGATGCCAGCCTTCGAGGCTGGGGGGCAGTCACACAGGGAAGAAACTTCCAAGGACTTTGGTGGAGTCAGGAGACTTCCCTACACATAAATATTCTGGAACTAAGGGCCATTTACAATGCCCTAAGTCAGGCAAAATCCCTGCTTCTACACCAGCCGGTACTGATCCAGTCAGACAACATCACGGCAGTCGCCCATGTAAATCGACAGGGCGGCACAAGAAGCAGGATGGCAATGGCAGAAGCCACAAGGATTCTCCGATGGGCGGAAAATCACGTACTAGCACTGTCAGCAGTGTTCATTCCGGGAGTGGACAACTGGGAAGCAGACTTTCTCAGCAGGCACGACCTCCACCCGGGAGAGTGGGGACTTCATCCAGAAGTCTTCACGCTGATTGTAAATCGATGGGAACGGCCACAGGTGGACATGATGGCGTCCCGCCTAAACAAAAAACTAGAGAGATATTGCGCCAGGTCAAGGGACCCTCAGGCGATAGCTGTGGACGCTCTAGTGACACCGTGGGTGTACCAGTCAGTTTATGTGTTCCCTCCTCTGCCTCTCATACCAAGGGTACTGAGAATAATAAGAAAACGAGGAGTAAGAACAATACTCGTGGTTCCGGATTGGCCAAGACGAGCGTGGTACCCGGAACTTCAAGAGATGATCTCAGAGGACCCATGGCCTCTGCCGCTCAGACAGGACCTGCTGCAGCAGGGGCCCTGTCTATTCCAAGACTTACCGCAGCTGCGTTTGACGGCATGGCGGTTGAACGCCGGATCCTGAAGGAAAAGGGCATTCCGGAGGAAGTCATTCCTACGCTGATTAAAGCCAGGAAAGATGTAACTGCAAAGCATTATCACCGCATATGGCGGAAATATGTTGCTTGGTGTGAGGCCAAAAAGGCCCCAACAGAGGAATTTCAACTAGGTCGATTTCTGCATTTCCTACAAGCAGGAGTGACTATGGGCCTGAAATTAGGCTCCATTAAGGTACAGATCTCGGCTCTGTCGATTTTCTTCCAGAAAGAACTAGCTTCACTACCTGAAGTTCAGACGTTGTGAAAGGAGTGCTGCATATTCAGCCCCCGTTTGTGCCTCCAGTGGCACCTTGGGATCTCAACGTGGTGTTGAGTTTCTTAAAATCACATTGGTTTGAGCCACTTAAAACCGTGGATCTAAAATATCTCACGTGGAAAGTGGTCATGTTATTGGCCTTGGCTTCAGCCAGGCGTGTGTCAGAATTGGCAGCTTTGTCATGTAAAAGCCCTTATCTGATTTTCCATATGGATAGGGCGGAATTGAGGACTCGTCCCCAGTTTCTCCCTAAGGTGGTATCAGCTTTTCACTTGAACCAACCTATTGTGGTGCCTGCGGCTACTAGGGACTTGGAGGATTCCAAGTTACTGGACGTAGTCAGGGCCTTGAAAATTTATGTTTCCAGGACGGCTAGAGTCAGGAAAACTGACTCGCTATTTATCCTGTATGCACCCAACAAACTGGGTGCTCCTGCTTCTAAGCAGACTATTGCTCGCTGGATTTGTAGCACAATTCAGCTGGCGCATTCTGCGGCTGGACTGCCGCATCCTAAATCAGTAAAAGCCCATTCCACAAGGAAGGTGGGCTCATCTTGGGCGGCTGCCCGAGGGGTCTCGGCTTTACAACTTTGCCGAGCTGCTACTTGGTCAGGGGCAAACACGTTTGCAAAATTCTACAAATTTGATACCCTGGCTGAGGAGGACCTTGAGTTCTCTCATTCGGTGCTGCAGAGTCATCCGCACTCTCCCGCCCGTTTGGGAGCTTTGGTATAATCCCCATGGTCCTTTCGGAGTTCCCAGCATCCACTAGGACGTCAGAGAAAATAAGATTTTACTCACCGGTAAATCTATTTCTCGTAGTCCGTAGTGGATGCTGGGCGCCCATCCCAAGTGCGGATTGTCTGCAATACTTGTACATAGTTATTGTTAACTAAAGGGTTATTGTTGAGCCATCTGTTGAGAGGCTCAGTTGTTTTCATACTGTTAAACTGGGTATAGTATCACGAGTTATACGGTGTGATTGGTGTGGCTGGTAGGAGTCTTACCCGGGATTCAAAATCCTTCCTTATTATGTCAGCTCGTCCGGGCACAGTGTCCTAACTGAGGCTTGGAGGAGGGTCATAGTGGGAGGAGCCAGTGCACACCAGGTGACCTAAAAGCTTTCTTTAGTTGTGCCCAGTCTCCTGCGGAGCCGCTATTCCCCATGGTCCTTTCGGAGTTCCCAGCATCCACTACGGACTACGAGAAATAGATTTACCGGTGAGTAAAATCTTATTATGTTTTGTAAATTTATATCCCCCAATTGATAAGATGATTTGCAAGTGATTCCTTTTTTGCTGTTTTTTGATGACATGTAAGAATATACTAATTTAGTTTATACCTGTGAGCTAGAGATTTCCGCTAACAGCTATCAATCCACTTCGAAAAGATAGTAGTTCGAGATCACATATCCTCTTTCCTTTTGCTACAGAGAAATTGGCACAGACTTGGGTGATTTAGATTCACACGAAAACGCACAGCAGCGATCAGGTCTGAATCAGGCCCTTAATACAAACTTCAAGGGCTTTTATTTATATTTAATTGAGGAAGCTGGGAGTTGCGACTAAAACTAGAGATAAGCTGTTCGGAGTACCTGGAAACCGAGCCCCTCCTAACCTCCAGTTTCCAAGTCAATCCAAGACTTTCTCAGGTTTTTCCCGCCAGGCTCGTATTCCAAATCGAGGCAAAACGTCATCCTCCTGGCATCAGATTCTCTCAGGTTTTGGAGTTTCTATAAGGACTCGGCGCCATTTCACTCCACTTACGCTGCTGTGTGCTGCGCTCTGCTCTGCAGTGTCCATCCACAAGTGGTTGTGCTGTGTCCACCCACAAATGGTTGTGCTGTGTTCATCCACAAGTGTCTGTGCTGTGTCAATTAAGTGGCTGTGCTGTGTCCGTCCATCCACAAGTGGCAGTGCTGTGTCCATCCACAAGTGGCTGTGCTGTGGCTATCCACAAGTGGCTGTGCTGTAGACATCCACAAGTGCTGTGTCCACTCCCCTTAGTTTAATTCTGTTACACAGTGTTGCTGCACTGACACTGTGGGGTAAATTTACTAAGATTCGTATTTCTCTATCGTCCTAGTGGATGCTGGGGTTCCTGAAAGGACCATGGGGAATAGCGGCTCCGCAGGAGACAGGGCACAAAAGTAAAGCTTTCCGATCAGGTGGTGTGCACTGGCTCCTCCCCCTATGACCCTCCTCCAAGCCAGTTAGATTTTTGTGCCCGGCCGAGAAGGGTGCAATCTAGGTGGCTCTCCTAAAGAGCTGCTTAGAAAAGTTTAGCTTAGGTTTTTTTATTTTACAGTGAGTCCTGCTGGCAACAGGATCACTGCAACGAGGGACTTAGGGGAGAAGAAGTGAACTCACCTGCGTGCAGGATGGATTGGCTTCTTGGCTACTGGACATCAGCTCCAGAGGGACGATCACAGGTACAGCCTGGATGGTCACCGGAGCCTTGCCGCCGGCCCCCTTGCAGATGCTGAAGTAAGAAGAGGTCCAGAATCGGCGGCAGAAGACTCCTCAGTCTTCTAAAGGTAGCGCACAGCACTGCAGCTGTGCGCCATTTTCCTCTCAGCACACTTCACACGGCAGTCACTGAGGGTGCAGGGCGCTGGGAGGGGGGCGCCCTGGGAGGCAAATGAATACCTATTTTGGCTAAAAATACCTCACATATAGCCTCCGGAGGCTATATGGAGATATTTAACCCCTGCCAGAATCCGTTAAGAGCGGGAGACGAGGCCGCCGAAAAAGGGGCGGGGCCTATCTCCTCAGCACACAGCGCCATTTTCCCTCACAGAAAGGCTGGAGGGAAGGCTCCCAGGCTCTCCCCTGCACTGCACTACAGAAACAGGGTTAAAACAGAGAGGGGGGGCACTAATTTGGCGTTAGAAATATATAAAAAAGATGCTATAAGGGAAAACACTTATATAAGGTTGTCCCTATATAATTATAGCGTTTTTGGTGTGTGCTGGTAAACTCTCCCTCTGTCTCTCCGAAGGGCTAGTGGGTCCTGTCCTCTATCAGAGCATTCCCTGTGTGTGTGCTGTGTGTCGGTACGTGTGTGTCGACATGTATGAGGACGATGTTGGTGAGGAGGCGGAGCAATTGCCTGTAATGGTGATGTCACTCTCTAGGGAGTCGACACCGGAATGGATGGCTTATTTAGGGAATTACGTGATAATGTCAACACGCTGCAAGGTCGGTTGACGACGTGAGACGGCCGACAAACAATTAGTACCGGTCCAGACGTCTCAAAAACACCGTCAGCGGTTTTAAAACGCCCGTTTACTTTAGTCGGTCGACACAGACACAGACAGGGACACTGAATCCAGTGTCGACGGTGAATAAACAAACGTATTCCTTATTAGGGCCACACGTTAAAGGCAATGAAGGAGGTGTTACATATTTCTGATACTACAAGTACCACAAAAGAGGGTATTATGTGGGATGTGAAAAAACTACCGTAGTTTTTCCTGAATCAGATAAATTAAATAAAGTGTGTGATGATGCGTGGGTTCCCCCCGATAGAAAATTATGGGCGGTATACCCTTTCCCGCCAGAAGTTAGGGCGCGTTGGGAAACACCCCTTAGGGTGGATAAGGCGCTCACACGCTTATCAAAACAAGTGGCGGTACCGTCTATAGATAGGGCCGTCCTCAAGGACCAGCTGACAGGAGGCTGGAAAATATCATAAAAAGTATATACACACATACTGGTGTTATACTGCGACCAGCGATCGCCTCAGCCTGGATGTGCAGAGCTGGGGTGGCTTGGTCGGATTCCCTGACTAAAAATATTGATACCCTTGACAGGGACAGTATTTTATTGACTATAGAGCATTTAAAGGATGCATTTCTATATATGCGAGATGCACAGAGGGATATTTGCACTCTGGCATCAAGAGTAAATGCGATGTCCATATCTGCCAGAAGATGTTATGGACACGACAGTGGTCAGGTGATGCAGATTCCAAACGGCACAAAGGTGTATTGCCGTATAAAGGAAGAGGAGTTATTTGGGGTCGGTCCATCGGACCTGGTGGCCACGGCAACTGCTGGAAAATCCGCCGTTTTTACCCTAAGTCACATCTCTGCAGAAAAAGACACCGTCTTTTCAGCCTCAGTCCTTTCGTCCCTATAAGATCATATCTGCCCAGGGATAGAGGAAAGGGAAGAAGACTGCAGCAGGCAGCCCATTCCCAGGAACAGAAGCGTTCCACCGCTTCTGACAAGTTCTCAGCATGGCGCTGAGACCGTACAGGACCCCTGGATCCTACAAGTAGTATCCCAGGGGTACAGATTGGAATGTCGAGACGTTTCCCCTTCGCAGGCTCCTGAAGTCTGCTTTACCAAGGTCTCCCTCCGACAAGGAGGCAGTATGGGAAAAAATTCACAAGCTGTATTCCCAGCAGGTGATAATTAAATTACCCCTCCTACTACAAGAAAAGGGGTATTATTCCACACTATATTGTGGTACTGAAGCCAGAAGGCTAGGTGAGACTTATTCTAAAAAAATTTTTTTGAACACTTACAAAGGTTCAAATCAAGATGGAGTCACTCAGAGCAGTGATAACGAACCAGGAAGAAGGGGACTATATAGTGTCCCGGGACATCAGGGATGCTTACCTCTATGTCCCAAATTTGCCCTTCTCACTAAGGGTACCTCAGGTTCGTGGTGCAGAACTGTCACTATCAGTTACAGACGCTGCCGTTTGGATTGTCCACGGCACCCCGGGTCTTTACCAAGGTAATGGCCGAAATGATGATTCTTCTTCGAAGAAAAGGCGTCTTAATTATCCCTTACTTGGACGATCTCCTGATAAGGGCATAGTCCAGGGAACAGTTGGAGGTCGGAGTAGCACTATCTCGGATACTGCTACAACAGCACGGGTGGATTCTAAATATTCCAAAATCGCAGCTGATCCCGACGACACGTCTGCTGTGCCTAGGGATGATTCTGGACACAGTCCAGAAAAAGGTGTTTCTCCCGGAAGAGAAAGCCAGGGAGTTATCCGAGCTAGTCAGGAACCTCCTAAAAACAGTGCATCATTGCACAAGGGTCCTGGTAAAAATGGTGGCTTCCTACGAAGCAATTCCATTCGGCAGATTTCACGCAAGAACTTTTCAGTGGGATCTGCTGGACAAATGGTCCGGATCGCATCTTCAGATGCATCAGCGGATAACCCTATATCCAAGGACAAGGGTGTCTCTCCTGTGGTGGTTATAGAGTGCTCATCTTCTAGAGGGCCGCAGATTCGGCATTCAGGATTGGATGCTGGTGACCACGGAGCCCAGCCCGAGAGGCTGGGGAGCAGTCACACAAGGAAAAAATTTCCAGGGAGTGTGATCAAGTCTGGAGACTTTTCTCCACATAAATATACTGGAGCTAAGGGTAAATTTATAATGCTCTAAGCTTAGCAAGACCTCTCCTTCAAGGTCAGCCGGTATTGATCCAGTGGGAAAAACATCACGGCAGTCGCCCACGTAAACAGACAGGGCGACACAAGAAGCAGGAGGGCAATGGCAAAAACTGCAATGACTTTTCGCTGGGCGGAAAATCATGTGATAGCACTGTCAGCAGTGTTTCATCCCGGGAATGGAAACTGGGAAGCAGACTTCCTCAGCAGGCACGACCTCCACCCGGGAGAGTGGAAACTTCATCGGGAAGTTTTTTCCACATGATTGTAAACCGTTGGGAAATACCAAAGGTGGACATGATGGCGTCCCGTCTGAACAAAAAACGGGACAGATATTGCGCCAGGTCAAGAGACCCTCAGGCAATAGCTGTGGACGTTCTGGTAACACCGTGGGTGTACCAGTCGGTGTATGTGTTCCCTCCTCTGCTTCTCATACCTAAGGTGCTGAGAATTATAAGACGTAGAGGAGTAAGAACTATACTCATGGCTCCGGATTGGCCAAGAAGGACTTGGTACCCGGAACTTTAAGAGATGCTTACAGAGGTCTTATGGCCTCTGCCGCTAAGAAGGGACTTGCTTCAGCAAGTACCATGTCTGTTCCAAGACTTACCGCAGCTGCGTTTGTCGGCATGGCGGTGGAAAGCCGGATCCTAAGGGAAAAAGGCATTCCGGAAGAGGTCATTCCTACCCTGGTCAAAGCCAGAAAGGAGGTGACCGCACAACATTATCACCACATGTGGCGAAAATATGTTGCGTGGTGTGAGGCCAGGAAGGCCCCACAAAGAAATTTCAACTCGGTCGTTTCCTGCATTTCCTGCAAACAGGAGTGTCTATGGGCCTCAAATTGGGGTCCATTAAGGTTCAAATTTCGGCCCTGTCGATTTTCTTCCAGAAAGAATTGGCTTCAGTTCCTGAAGTCCAGAAGTTTGTCAAGGGAGTATTGCATATACAACCCCCTTTTGTGCCTCCAGTGGCACTGTGGGATCTCAACGTAGTTCTGGGATTCCTCAAATCACATTGGTTTAAAACCAGTCAAATCTGTGGATTTGAAGCATCTCACATGAAAAGTGACCATGCTCTTGGCCCTGGCCTGGACCAGGCGAGTGTCAAATTGGTGGTTTTTTCTAAAAAAAAACACAAAAAAAAAAACCCCATATCTGTTTGTCCATTCGGACAGGGCAGAGCTGCGGACTCGTCCCCAGTTCTCTCCCTAAGGTGGTGTCAGTGTTTCACCTGAACCAGCTTATTGTGGTGCCTTGCACCTACTAGGGACTTGGAGGACTCCAAGTTGCTAGATGTTGTCAGGGCCCTGAAAATATGTTCCAGGACGGCTGGAGTCAGGAAAACTGACTTGCTGTTATCCTGTATGCACCCAACAAACTGGGTGCTCTTGCTTCTAAGCAGACTATTGCTAGTTGGATGTGTAATACAATTCAGCTTGCACATTCTGTGGCAGGCCTGCCACAGCCAAAATATGTAAATGCCCATTCCACAAGGAAGGTGGGCTCATCTTGGGCGGCTGCCCGAGGGGTCTCGGCTTTACGACTTTGCCGAGCAGCTACTTGGTCAGGGGCAAACACGTTTGCTAAATTCTACAAATTTGATACCCTGGCTAAGGAGGACCTGGAGTTCTCTCATTCGGTGCTGCAGAGTCATCCGCACTCTCCCGCCCGTTTGGGAGCTTTGGTATAATCCCCATGGTCCTTTCAGGAACCCCAGCATCCACTAGGACGATAGAGAAAATAAGAATTTACTTACCGATAATTCTATTTCTCGGAGTCCGTAGTGGATGCTGGGCGCCCATCCCAAGTGCGGATTATCTGCAATACTTGTACATAGTTACAAAAATCGGGTTATTATTGTTGTGAGCCATCTTTTCAGAGGCTCCGCTGTTATCATACTGTTAACTGGGTTTAGATCACAAGTTGTACGGTGTGATTGGTGTGGCTGGTATGAGTCTTACCCGGGATTCAAAATTCCTCCCTTATTGTGTACGCTCGTCCGGGCACAGTACCTAACTGGCTTGGAGGAGGGTCATAGGGGGAGGAGCCAGTGCACACCACCTGATCGGAAAGCTTTACTTTTGTGCCCTGTCTCCTGCGGAGCCGCTATTCCCCATGGTCCTTTCAGGAACCCCAGCATCCACTACGGACTCCGAGAAATAGAATTATCGGTAAGTAAATTTTTATTTTTCCCGTTTCAGGTCAAAGTTCAATCACGAATGACATCGAAAGTGTAAAACTGCAACTTTTTGAATTGATTACGACTAATTTACTAAGCTGTCGTATTCGGGTTTTTACTTTTGTTCCGATGTCGATGTCATTCGTGGTTTTTTTTCTATTTTTACGGCAGTGATTAGCAAAACACTGCCGACTTTTTTACAATGAATCTCGGCCGGATCTGTGTGATCCGTGCTGGGGTTCATTTTTTTTGTTTTTTTTAAATTAAACACTGTCAAATATTTAAAAAAAAATTGCGTGGGGTCCCCCCTCCTAAGCATAACCAGCCTCGGGCTCTTTGAGCCGATCCTGGTTGCCGAAATATGGGAAAAAAAATGACAGGGGTTCCCCCATATTTAAGCAACCAGCATCGGGCTCTGCGCCTGGTCCTGGTTCCAAAAATACGGGGGACAAAAAGAGTAGGGGTCCCCCGTATTTTTAAAACCAGCACCGGGCTCCACTAGCTGGACAGATAATGCCACAGCCGGGGGTCACTTTTATATAGTGCCCTGCGGCCGTGGCATCAAAAATCCATCTAGTCACCCCTGGCCGGGGTACCCTGGGGGAGTGGGGACCCCTTCAATCAAGGGGTCCCCCCCCCCCAGCCACCCAAGGGCCAGGGGTGAAGCCCGAGGCTGTCCCCCCCCATCCAATGGGCTGCGGATGGGGAGGCTGATAGCCTTTGTTGTAAAAGAAAAGATATTGTTTTTAGTAGCAGTACTACAAGGCCCAGCAAGCCTCCCCCGCATGCTGGTACTTGGAGAACCACAAGTACCAGCATGCGACGGAAAAACGGGCCCGCTGGTACCTGTAGTACTACTACTAAAAAAATACCCAAAAAAACACAAGACACACACACCGTGAAAGTATAATTTTATTACATACATACACACATACATACATACTTACCTTAAGTTCCCACGCAGGTCGGTCCTCTTCTCCAGTAGAATCCAAGGGGTACCTGTTGAAGAAATTATACTCACGAGATCCAGGGGCCCAGGGTCCTCGGGAAATCCAGGGGTAATCCACGTACTTGAAAAAAAAAAAAAAAACGCTTACCCGAGCCACGCACTAAATGGGGACCCATGTTTTCACATGGATCCCCTTTTCCCGACTGCCAGAAAACCCACTCTGACTTCTGTCTAAGTGGGTTTCCTCAGCCAATCAGGGAGCGCCACGTTGTAGCACTCTCCTGATCGGCTGTGTGCTCCTGTCCTGACTGACAGGCGGCACACGGCAGTGTTACAATGTAGCGCCTATGCGCTCCATTGTAACCAATGCTGGGAACTTTCTGCTCAGCGGTGACGTCACTTTAGGTCAACCGCAGGGCAGAAAGTTCCCATCATTGGTTACAATGTAGCGCATAGGCGCTACATTGTAACACTGCCGTGTGCTGCCTGTCAGTGAGGACAGGAGCACACAGCTGATCAGGAGAGTGCTACAACGTGGCGCTCCCTGATTGGCTGAGGAAACCCACTTAGACAGAAGTCAGAGTGGGTTTTCTGGCAGTCGGGAAAAGGGGATCCATGTGAAAACATGGGTCCCCTTTTAGTGCGTGGCTCGGGTAAGCGTTTTTTTTTTTTTCAAGTACGTGGATTACAAAGGATTTCTCCGAGGACCCTGGGCCCCTGGATCTCGTGAGTATAATTTCTTCAACAGGTACCCCTTGGATTCTACTGGAGAAGAGGACCGACCTGCATGGGAACATAAGGTAAGTATGTATGTATGTGTGTATGTATGTAATAAAATTATACTTTCACGGTGTGTGTGTCTTGTGTTTTTTTGGGTATTTTTTTAGTAGTAGTACTACAGGTACCAGCGGGCCCGTTTTTCCGCCGCATGCTGGTACTTGTGGTTCTCCAAGTACCAGCATGCGGGGGAGGCTTGCTGGGACTTGTAGTACTGCTACTAAAAACAATATCTTTTCTTTGACAACAAAGGCTATCAGCCCCCCCCATCCGCAGCCCATTGGATGGGGGGGGACAGCCTCGGGCTTCACCCCTGGCCCTTGGGTGGCTGGGGGGGGGACCCCTTGATTGAAGGGGTCCCCACTCCCCCAGGGTACCCCGGCCAGGGGTGACTAGTTGGATTTTTGATGCCACGGCCGCAGGGCACTATATAAAAGTGACCCCCGGCTGTGGCATTATCTGTCCAGCTAGTGGAGCCCGGTGCTGGTTTTAAAAATACGGGGGACCCCTACTCTTTTTGTCCCCCGTATTTTTGGAACCAGGACCAGGCGCAGAGCCCGATGCTGGTTGCTTAAATATGGGGGAACCCCTGTCAATTTTTTCCCCATATTTCTGCAACCAGGATCGGCTCAAAGAGCCGAGGCTGGTTATGCTTAGGAGGGGGGACCCCACGCAATTTTTTTTGAAAAAATAAGCACTTTCCCACCCCTTCCCACTGATATACATGCACGGATCTCATGGATCCGTGCATGCCTATCTTATCACGAATAAAAAATAAAGGTCTGTTTTTTTTTAGCACTTTTTTACGAGTTGTAATTTTTCATGGCAGTGTTTTTTTTTTTTTGGCTTTGCACTTCTTAGTAAATGACCGAGATTCATACTTAAACAGCCGCGTTTTGACCGATGGTGTATTCATTCGTGATTTTTTTCCTAGGACTTCAAAATATTACGAATGCCCTCATCACTGCCGTGATTTGAGTTTAGTAAATTACCGAGATGACACTTTGATGAAAAAACGGCATCTCGGTCAAAATCGGGAGCTTAGTAAATTTCCCCCTGTGACTGCGTATTGCAGTTACAAAAAAATTAAAAGTAAAAAAATTAAAAAAAGTTTTTTTTTTTTTTTTAAAAGTTTGTACAACCAGTATGCACTGTACCCCAGTGCGTTTGTCCATATACATACAGTGCATCCGGAAAGTATTCACAGCACTTCACTTTTTTCACATTTTGTTATGTTACAGCCTTATCCCAAATGGAATAAATTAATTTGTTCCCGCCAAAAAAAAAAACACAATACCCCAAAATGACAACGTGAAAAAACTTTTTCTATTTTTGCAAATTTATTAAAAATAAAAAACTAAGAAATCACACGTACATATTGTAAGTATTCACAGTCAAAATTGAGCTCAGGTACATCCTGTTTCCACTGATCATCCTTGAGATGTTCCTACAGCTTAATTGGAGTCCACCTGTAGTAAATTCAGTTGATTGGACATGATTAGGAAAGGCACACACCTGTTTATATAAGGTCCCACACTTGACAGTGCATGTCTGAGCACAAACCAAGCATGAAGTCAAAGGATTTGTCTGTAGACTTCCGAGACAGGATTGTCTGGTGGCACAAATGTGGGGAAGGGTACAGAAAATGATCTGCTCTGAAGGTCCCAATGACCACAATGGCCTCCATCATGCGTAAATGGAAGAAGTTTGGAACCACCAGGGCTCTTCCCAGAGCTGGCCAGCTATCTAAACTGAGCTATCGGGGGAGAAGGGCCCTAGTCAGGGAGGTGACCAAGAACCCGATGGTCACTCTGTCAGAGCTACAGCATTCCTCTGTGGAGAGAGGAAAACCTTCCAGAAGGACAACCATCTCTGCAGCAATCCACCAATCAGGCCTATATGGTAGAGTGGCCAGATGGAAGCCACTACTTAGTAAAAGCACATGGCAGCCCGCCTGGAGTTTGCCAAAATGCACCTGAAGGACTCTCAGACCATGAGAAACAAAATTCTGTGGTCTGATGAGACAAAGATTTAACTTTTTGGCGTGAATGCCAGGCGTCATGTTTAGAGGAAACCAGGCAGCGTTCATCACCAGGCCAATACCATCCCTACAGTGAAGCATTGTGGTGGCAGCATCATGCTGTGGGGATGTTTTTTAGCGGCAGGAACTGGGAGACTAGTCAGGATAAAGGGAAAAATGAATGCAGCAATGTACAGAGACATCCTGGATGAAAACCTGCTCTTGACCTCAGACTGGGGTGACTTTTCATGTTTCAGCAGGACAACGACCCTAAGCACACAGCCAAGATATCAAATGAATGGCTTCAGGACAACTCTGTGAATGTTCTTGAGTGGCAGAGCCAGAGCCCAGACTTAAATCCAATTGAACATCTCTGGAGAGATCTGAAATTGGCTGTGCACCGACGCTTCCCATCCAACCTGATGGAGCTTGAGAAGTGCTGCAAAGAGGAATGGGCGAAACTGGCCAAAGATAGGTGTGCCAAGCTTGTGGCATCATATTCAAAAAGACTTGAGGCTGTAATTGATGCCAAAGGTGCATTAACAAAGTATTGAGCAAATACTGCTAATACTTATGTACTTGTCATTTCTTAGTTATTTTATTATAATAAATTTGCAAAAATCTCCACAATTTTTTTTTCACGTTGTCATTATGGGCTATTGTGTGTAGAATTTTGAGGGAAAAATGAATTTATTCCAGTTGGAAAAAGGCTGTAACATAACAAACTGTGGAAAAAAGTGAAGCGCTGTGAATACTTTCTGGATGCACTGTATATTAGCCCTGTGACTACACTAAGTGAGCTGAAGTGCGAGTTAAAAAAACCACAAATATATTGTTGTATAATTTGTTTGTACTGTTATGTGAACTGCACCCCTGTATGCTGTACCCCAGTGCGCTTTGTTCACCTCACGTACATATAAAAGCAGTCTGACTCCACGCACTGTGAGCTGAGCTGCGAGTTAAAAAAAGAATTGTTGTATAATTTGTACTGATCTATGGATTGCGTTCCAGTACGCTGTACCCCAGTATGCTTTTTTCACTTCTTATACATATAAAATTTGGTCTGTGTCCATGCAGTGTGAGCTGAGCTGCAAGTTAAAAAATGGCTAACGATCAGTTTAGAGTAGGAGCAGCAACCCAATACTATTACTGCAGTTGCTGCCACCATTCTTGACGACTCTAGTCCTTCAACATCATCTACTATAGCTGATGCCCAAGGAAGTAGAGGGTTTAAGTCAGGGCATTTGAAATGAAAAAAACAACAACACTATTTTACAGTGGTAATGAGAAAAACACCTCTATTCAATGGAACGTTTAGTGCAGAAAAATATAAAATTGCCAACATGCCATTCACCACATGCAGTGGCAAGGAAAGGCTCAGGCCTTCCCGTTTGTTTATGAATGGTTGTTCTACAACTGTCAATGAGGCATCTTCTGCCTCTCATGACAATACAAGATTTTTTTCACTCAGAATTTAGAAGAGGTGTCACTATGACAGTAGAACAAACTGTGTCTTCAGAACCGTCATAAACATCCCTGAAGAGTCTAAGGGTATCCATGCTAGCTATGTGTGAGTCTGACATTTCTCACACTGTTCTCTTAGAGAAGCCTCTTTTACCTCCTTCCACCATTTGGGCACCATCTGCACATGTGGGGAGCAGTACAAGTAAAGATGGTAGTGAAGACATAATAGAAATTGAGGATGCTTGTATGGAAGTTGACCAGGATGAGGGGGATCTGTGTGTACTACTTCTATCTGACACTAAGGATGAAGATGTTGATGATGTTGTTTGTGGAAGTCAGTCACAAGTGGCTGCAGTTATTGCCCATGATAAAATAAAAAGTTATTGTGATGCCTGGGAAAAAGACCAAAAAAGCCACCTTTTGGATGTGTGATTTTTATTCAAATCCTGACAATGTTTGTGAAGGAATCTTCTCCATTTGTAAGGCCAAAGTTAGTAGAGGTAGGGACATTAGCCATCTAGCACCTATTCCATGTTACGTCATTTGCAGCGAGTTCATTAAATTTATTTTACAAATTATAATAATTTGTTGTAATTAACACCCTCATCATCAACCTGCTCATTATTTATCGGATGTAGTCCTTCCTAAAAATGTTTTTTGGGGGCCCCAAACAAACCAAGCACTACAGCCACAAAAGTGGCAGTCCCTGTGGCTAAATTGGTTGGATTGTTAAACTGTGCATGTCCTTTTTAATTTCCAACATAAGGGTAGGTGGTATGGCCCAAAGAAAATTCCATCTTGCACCAATTTTCTTTTCTGCCACTGCTGTGTGGCAATGTTTCATAGATGTGCTATAAACTGCCGTGTGTTTGTGCCGCGGCTCTGTCGCTTAGTAACCAGCCAGCTCGCTGCAGCCTTTGGCCTAAACTAGGATGAAAACGGTGTTCTTGTAATGTGTATGGATACGTCACATGCACTCAGTGTTTTGTTTAGTTCTCTCTGTATGCTCCGGAACTTTCCTTCTGCACAGGTCTTTACAGACAATGCTTACTTACTGGGGAAATGAGGAACAATGTCACCACAGGACTTTATTAGGACTCCTGTTGAGTTGCACCATTTGCTGGGTAATGATAGTAGTAACTCGGATGCATTGTATGGGATCAACAGGGAATTGTTTATCAAGTGAGACCTTTTCAACTTAATGTTGTTTGAAGAGAAGTCACATCCGCTTATATATGAATAGCATTTTAAGGTACCTGTATATGGACACCACTTGATATATGGACTCTGTGCACCTATCATTTGGTTATAAAGAGCTGACAAAAATTCCTTATGCACATAATCAAAGATTTGGGATGCCATTGCAATAAGGATAAGTCCCCATTATCCTCATGCTGACTGAATCCATCTTTGAACGAGAGCCGCAGCACTGTATGCCAGCATTTTAAGAAAATTGTGAACCATGTGGGTAGAGAGGGACTCGGCGGGAAGATTGGGGGGACTGGTAGAATACTGGTAGAGCTAAACTGGAACAGCTCGTTCCCTATGTCAAGTGTAGCTACCGATACTCAAAGTAACCGAATGACAAGTGAGTTGATATGGCACCCATATAATTTTTTTTTTTTTTTTTTAAACTCTCCTTAGCGACAGGGAAAGACAATACAGCATTTAGCAATCAGATTGTAATAGTTGGCTACCGTATTTTGTCAGTGTTTTATATTATACCAGAAAAAATGGGGGAAAAGGGAACAAAAATGAAAACAGGAAAAATATAAACACTGTAGGTGCTAGCAGTTACTAATTGTAATGCATCTTATAGGCCTATATGGATGACTTATCAATCTATTCATTTCAGATAATTTTATCAGGAATCAGATAGACATTATATATTGCAATTATATATTGCAGTACAGACGGACATTGTCATTTGAAGAATCTTTAGGCCGGAATCAAATGTGCTCTCCCCCCTCCCGACCATGATCACGCCCGCCGGCGGTATTCTAATGTTACTGCCGACGGGCGCGACAAGATAATTTCAGCTCGCTACCCCCGGAGTGTGTGAAGAGACCCATTTGGATGCCCAAACGGGTCTTTTAAAGATCGTGACCATTAGTTTAGTCGGGTTTAGGTGCTTTGTGTGCCTTTACCCGACTGTACTGGTTGCAATAGGGGTGAAAATGGGAGATGATTGAGTATCACCCCTCCATCTCCCATCACTATAGACGGGAGATAGGGGGAGCGTTAACATTTGAATTCGGCCCTTTTGATCAAGTTGCAAATTATTCATTACTTTAGCTGACCAACATTGGGCGGTATTCTATTAGCCACGGTAAAACATCGGGTGACGTTTTTCGCACTTTTTCCCCAATGTTTTTTTTACAGGCTATCCAATTAGAATCGCCTGTAAAAAAATATCTTTAATCCTGAAAACACACAGGTTCAGTGAAACCTGTGTGTTTTCGGCAGGGCTGCTTTCGAGCATTTGGTGTTGCCTGCCTGAGGCAGGTGAAACAAAATCCCTGATAAGCTGCGCCTCGCACCGACTTATCAGGGCTAATTGGATAGCCCCGGCCCATCATGTTTTAAAAATAGGATTTTAATACCTGCCGGTAAATCCTTTTCTCTAACGTCCTAGTTGATGCTGGGGACTCCGTCAGGACCATGGGGAATAGCGGCTCCGCAGGAGACAGGGCACAAAAATAAAGCTTTAGGATCAGGTGGTGTGCACTGGCTCCTCCCCCTATGACCCTCCTCCAAGCCTCAGTTAGGTTTTTGTGCCCGTCCGAGCAGGGTGCAATCTAGGTGGCTCTCCTAAAGAGCTGCTTAGAAAAAGTTTTTAGGTTTTTTATTTTCAGTGAGTCCTGCTGGCAACAGGCTCACTGCATCGAGGGACTTAGGGGAGAGAAGTGAACTCACCTGCGTGCAGGATGGATTGGCTTCTTAGGCTACTGGACACCATTAGCTCCAGAGGGATCGAACACAGGCCCAGCCATGGAGTCCGGTCCCGGAGCCGCGCCGCCGACCCCCCTTGCAGATGCCGAAGATTGAAGAGGTCCAGAAACAGGCGGCAGAAGACTTTTCAGTCTTCATGAGGTAGCGCACAGCACTGCAGCTGTGCGCCATTGTTGTCAGCACACTTCACACAGCGGTCACTGAGGGTGCAGGGCGCTGGGGGGGGGGGCGCCCTGGGCAGCAATGTATAATACCTTTTTTATGGCTAAAAATACATCACATATAGCCCTTGAGGCTATATGGATGTATTTAACCCCTGCCAGATCTCACAAACTCCGGAAGAAGAGCCCGCCGAAATAGGGGGCGGGGCTTATTCTCCTCAGCACACAGCGCCATTTTCCTGCTCAGCTCCGCTGTGAGGAAGGCTCCCAGGACTCTCCCCTGCACTGCACTACAGAAACAGGGTAAAACAGAGAGGGGGGGGCACTTTTTTGGCGATATTACTATATTTAAGCTGCTATAAGGATACAACACTTATATAGGGTTGTTCCCATATATATTATAGCGCTTGGGTGTGTGCTGGCAAACTCTCCCTCTGTCTCCCCAAAGGGCTAGTGGGGTCCTGTCTTCAATAGAGCATTCCCTGTGTGTCTGCTGTGTGTCGGTACGCGTGTGTCGACATGTATGAGGACGATGTTGGTGTGGAGGCAGAGCAATTGCCGGTAATGGTGATGTCACCCCCCAGGGAGTCGACACCGGAATGGATGGCTTTGTTTATGGAATTACGTGATAATGTCAGCACATTACAAAAATCAGTTGACGACATGAGACGGCCGGCAAACCAGTTAGTACCTGCCCAGGCGTCTCAGACACCGTCAGGGGCTGTAAAACGCCCTTTACCTCAGTCGGTCGACACAGACCCAGACACGGACACTGAATCTAGTGTCGACGGTGAAGAAACAAACGTATTTTCCAGTAGGGCCACACGTTATATGATCACGGCAATGAAGGAGACTTTACATATCTCTGATACTGCAAGTACCACAAAAAGGGGTATTATGTGGGGTATGAAAAAACTACCTGTAGTTTTTCCTGAATCAGAGGAATTAAATGATGTATGTGATGAAGCGTGGGTTAACCCAGATAGAAAAGTGCTAATTTCAAAAAAGTTATTGGCATTATACCCTTTCCCGCCAGAGGTTAGGGCGCGCTGGGAAACACCCCCTAGGGTGGATAAGGCGCTCACACGCTTATCAAAACAAGTGGCGTTACCGTCTCCTGATACGGCCGCCCTCAAGGATCCAGCTGATAGGAGGCTGGAAACTACCTTAAGAAGTATATACACACATACTGGTGTTATACTGCGACCAGCCATCGCCTCAGCCTGGATGTGCAGTGCTGGGGTGGTCTGGTCGGATTCCCTGACTGAAAATATTGATACCCTGGATAGGGACAGTATTTTATTGACTTTAGAGCAATTAAAGGATGCTTTTCTTTATATGCGAGATGCTCAGAGGGATATTTGCACTCTGGCATCGAGAGTAAGTGCGATGTCCATATCTGCCAGAAGAAGTTTATGGACGCGACAGTGGTCAGGTGATGCGGATTCCAAACGGCATATGGAAGTATTGCCGTATAAAGGGGAGGAATTATTTGGCGTCGGTCTATCGGATCTGGTGGCCACGGCAACTGCCGGAAAATCCACCTTTTTACCTCAGACCCCCTCCCAACAGAAAAAGACACCGTCTTTTCAGCCGCAGTCCTTTCGGTCCTATAAGAACAAGCGGGCAAAAGGACAGTCATATCTGCCCCGAGGCAGAGGAAAGGGTAAGAGAGGGCAGCAAGCAGCTCCTTCCCAGGAACAGAAGCCCGCCCCGGGTTCTGCAAAGCCCTCAGCATGACGCTGGGGCTTTACAAGCGGACTCAGGAGCGGTGGGGGGTCGACTCAAGAATTTCAGCGCGCAGTGGGCTTGCTCACAGGTGGACCCCTGGATCCTGCAGGTAGTATCTCAGGGTTACAGGTTGGAATTCGAGAAGTCTCCCCCTCGCCGGTTCCTAAAGTCTGCTTTGCCAACGTCTCCCTCAGACAGGGCGACGGTATTGGAAGCCATTCACAAGCTGTTTTCTCAGCAGGTGATAGTCAAGGTACCCCTCCTACAACAGGAAAAGGGGTATTACTCCACACTATTTGTGGTACCGAAGCCGGACGGCTCGGTAAGACCTATTCTAAATCTGAAATCTTTGAACCTGTACATACAAAAATTCAAGTTCAAGATGGAGTCACTCAGAGCAGTGATAGCGAATCTGGAAGAAGGGGACTTTATGGTGTCCCTGGACATAAAAGATGCTTATCTGCATGTCCCAATTTGCCCTTCACATCAAGGGTACCTCAGGTTCGTGGTGCAAAACTGTCATTATCAGTTTCAGACGCTGCCGTTTGGATTGTCCACGGCACCTCGGGTCTTTACCAAGGTAATGGCCGAAATGATGATTCTTCTGCGAAGAAGAGGCGTATTAATTATCCCTTACTTGGACGATCTCCTGATAAGGGCAAGGTCCAGAGAACAGCTGGAGGACGGAGTAGCACTAACCCAAGTAGTGCTGCAACAACACGGGTGGATTCTGAATTTTCCAAAATCTCAGTTGACCCCGACAACACGTCTGCTGTTCCTGGGAATGATTCTGGACACGGTTCAGAAAAAGGTGTTTCTTCCGGAGGAGAAAGCCAAGGAGTTATCCGAACTTGTCAGGAACCTCCTAAAACCAGGAAAAGTGTCTGTGCATCAATGCACAAGAGTCCTGGGAAAGATGGTGGCTTCTTACGAAGCGATTCCATTCGGCAGATTCCACGCACGAACTTTTCAGTGGGATCTGCTGGACAAAGGGTCCGGATCGCATCTGCAGATGCATCAGCGGATAACCTTATCGCCACGGACAAGGGTGTCTCTTCTGTGGTGGTTGCAGAGTGCTCATCTGTTAGAGGGCCGCAGATTCGGCATACAGGACTGGGTCCTGGTGACCACGGATGCCAGTCTGAGAGGCTGGGGAGCGGTCACACAGGGAAGAAACTTCCAGGGAGTATGGTCAAACCTGGAGATGTCTCTTCACATAAATATACTGGAGCTAAGAGCGATTTACAATGCTCTAAGCCTGGCAAAACCCCTGCTTCAGGGTCAGCCGGTGTTGATCCAGTCGGACAACATCACGGCTGTCGCCCACGTAAACAGACAGGGCGGCACAAGAAGCAGGAGAGCAATGGCAGAAGCTGCAAGGATTCTTCGCTGGGCGGAAGATCATGTGATAGCACTGTCAGCAGTATTCATTCCGGGAGTGGACAACTGGGAAGCAGACTTCCTCAGCAGACACGATCTACACCCGGGAGAGTGGGGACTTCATCCAGAAGTCTTCCACATGATTGTGAACCGTTGGGAAAAACCAAAGGTGGACATGATGGCGTCTCGCCTCAACAAAAAACTGGACAGGTATTGCGCCAGGTCAAGAGACCCTCAGGCAATAGCTGTGGACGCTCTGGTAACGCCGTGGGTGTTCCAGTCAGTGTATGTGTTTCCTCCTCTGCCTCTCATACCAAAAGTACTGAGAATCATACGGCAAAGGGGAGTAAGAACGATACTCGCGGCTCCGGATTGGCCAAGAAGAAATTGGTACCCGGAACTTCAGGAGATGCTCACGGAAGATCCGTGGCCTCTACCTCTAAGACGGGACCTGCTTCAGCAGGGACCGTGTCTATTCCAAGACTTACCGCGGCTGCGTTTGACGGCATGGCGGTTGAACGCCAAATTCTAAGGGAAAAAGGCATTCCGGAAGAGGTCATTCCTACACTGGTAAAAGCCAGGAAGGAGGTGACTGCACAACATTATCACCGCATTTGGAGAAAATATGTTGCGTGGTGTGAGGCCAGGAAGGCCCCCACGGAGGAATTTCAATTGGGTCGATTCCTACATTTCCTGCAAACAGGATTGTCTATGGGCCTCAAGTGAGGGTCCATTAAGGTTCAAATTTCGGCCCTGTCGATTTTCTTCCAAAAAGAATTGGCTTCAGTTCCTGAAGTCCAGACTTTTGTAAAAGGAGTACTACATATACAGCCCCCGGTTGTGCCCCCAGTGGCTCCGTGGGACCTTAATGTAGTTTTGGATTTTCTCAAATCCCATTGGTTTGAGCCACTCAAATCGGCGGATTTGAAATATCTTACATGGAAGGTAACCATGCTACTGGCCCTGGCTTCAGCCAGGAGAGTGTCAGAATTGGCGGCTTTATCGTATAAAAGCCCATATCTGATTTTCCATTCAGACAGGGCAGAACTGCGGACGCGTCCTCATTTTCTGCCTAAGGTGGTGTCAGCGTTTCACCTGAACCAGCCTATTGTAGTGCCTGCGGCTACTAGCGATTTGGAGGATTCCAAGTTGCTGGACGTTGTCAGGGCATTGAAAATATATATTTCAAGGACGGCTGGAGTCAGAAAATCTGACTCGCTGTTTATACTGTATGCACCCAACAAGCTGGGTGCTCCTGCTTCTAAGCAGACGATTGCTCGTTGGATTTGTAGCACAATTCAACTTGCACATTCTGTGGCAGGCCTGCCACAGCCTAAATCTGTCAAGGCCCATTCCACAAGGAAGGTGGGCTCATCCTGGGCGGCTGCCCGAGGGGTCTCGGCATTACAACTCTGCCGAGCAGCTACGTGGTCGGGGGAGAACACGTTTGTAAAATTCTACAAATTTGATACCCTGGCTAAAGAGGACCTGGAGTTCTCTCATTCGGTGCTGCAGAGTCATCCGCACTCTCCCGCCCGTTTGGGAGCTTTGGTATAATCCCCATGGTCCTGACGGAGTCCCCAGCATCCACTAGGACGTTAGAGAAAATAAGATTTTACTTACCGATAAATCTATTTCTCGTAGTCCGTAGTGGATGCTGGGCGCCCATCCCAAGTGCGGATTGTCTGCAATACTTGTACATAGTTATTGTTACAAAAAAATCGGGTTGTTCTTGTTGTGAGCCGTCTGTTCAGAGGCTCCTACGTTGTCATACTGTTAACTGGGTTCAGATCACAAGTTGTATGGTGTGATTGGTGTGGCTGGTATGAGTCTTACCCGGGATTCAATATCCTTCCTTATTGTGTACGCTCGTCCGGGCACAGTATCCTAACTGAGGCTTGGAGGAGGGTCATAGGGGGAGGAGCCAGTGCACACCACCTGATCCTAAAGCTTTATTTTTGTGCCCTGTCTCCTGCGGAGCCGCTATTCCCCATGGTCCTGACGGAGTCCCCAGCATCCACTACGGACTACGAGAAATAGATTTATCGGTAAGTAAAATCTTATTTTCTCTTAGTCCGTAGAGGATGCTGGGGTCACATCAAGAACCATGGGGTATAGACGGGATCCGCAGGAGACATGGGCACTTTAAGACTTTCAAAGGGGTGTGAACTGGCTCCTCCCTCAATGCCCCTCCTCCAGACTTCAGTTATAGGAACTGTGCCCAGGGAGACGGACATTTCGAGGAAAAGGATTTAATTTTTAACTAAGGTGAGATGCATACCAGCTCACACCTCAAGCACGCCGTACAACATGGCATTCAACACAACGCAAGTCAACGGCATGAACAACATCAGCAACAGGCTGACTATAAACGTAACACAACATGTGTGTAACCACAACTAATAACTGCAGATACAGTACGCACTGGGACGGGCGTCCAGCATCCTCTACGGACTAAGAGAAAAGGATTTACCGGTAGGTATTAAAATCCTATTTTCTCATACGTCCTAGAGGATGCTGGGGTCACATCAAGAACCATGGGGTTATACCAAAGCTCTAGAACGGGCGGGAGAGTGCGAACGACTCTGCAGCACCGATTGACCAAACATGAGGTCTTCCTCGGCCAGGGTATCAAACTTGTAAAACTTCGCAAAGGTATTTGAACCCGACCAAGTAGCTGCTCGGCAAAGTTGTAATGCCGAGACCCCCCGGGCAGCCGCCCAGGACGAACCCACTTTCCTGGTAGAATGGGCCTTCACCGAATTCGGTAACGGTAATCCAGCCATAGAATGGGCATGCTGAATCGTATTACAGATCCAGCGCGCAATAGTCTGCTTGGAAGCAGGAGCCCCGATCTTGTTGGGAGCAAACAGGACAAACAGAGCCTCCGTTTTCCTAATCTGAGCCGTTCTGGCGACATACATTTTCAAAGCTCTGACTACATCGAGAGACGTCGATTCCACTAAGGCGCCAGTAGCCACTGGCACCACAATAGGTTGGTTTATGTGGAATGATGAAACCACTTTTGGCAGAAATTGCTGACGAGTCCTCAACTCCGCTCTATCCTCATGGAAAATCAAATAGGGGCTCTTGTGAGACAAAGCCGCTAATTCAGACACCCGCCTCGCGGATGCCAAGGCCAACAACATGACCACTTTCCAAGTGACGAATTTCAACTCTACCTTCGGCAAAGGTTCAAACCAATGTGATTGAAGGAACTGCAACACCACGGTAAAATCCCATGGAGCCACTGGGGGCACAAAGGGAGGTTGGATGTGCAACACGCCTTTCACGAAAGTCTGAACTTCTGGAAGGGAGGCCACTTGTTCTTGAAAGAAAACCGATAAGGCTGAAATTTGTACTTTAATTGAGCCCAACTTTAGGCCCGCATCCACACCTGCTTGTAGAAAATGGTGAAAACGTCCTAAGTGAAACTCTTCCGTAGGAGCCTTCTTGGATTCACACCAAGACACATATTTCCTCCAAATATGGTGGTAATGTTTAGACGTTACCCCTTTTCTAGCCTGAAGAAGTGTGGGAATGACTTCACAGGGGATACCCTTTCGGGCAAGGATCCGGCGCTCAACCGCCAAGCCGTCAAACGTAGCCGCGGTAAGTCTTGATACACGCACGCCCCCTGCTGTAACAGATCCTCTCGTAGAGGAAGAGGCCAGGGATCTCCTATGAGTAATTCCTGAAGATCTGGATACCAAGCCCTCCTTGGCCAATCTGGAACAATGAGGATCACCTGATCCTTTGTTCTTCTTATGATCTTTAGCACTTTTGGAATGAAAGGAAGCGGAGGGAATACATACACCGACTGAAACACCCATGGTGTTACTAGTGCGTCCACTGCTATTGCTTGAGGGTCCCTCGACCTGGAACAATATCTCTGCAGTTTCTTGTTGAGACGAGACGCCATCATGTCTATTTGAGGAATTCCCCAACGACTTGTCACTTCTGTGAAGACCTCTTGATGAAGACCCCACTCCCCTGGATGGAGATCGTGTCTGCTGAGGAAGTTCCTAGTTGTCCACTCCTGGAATGAAAATCGCTGACAGAGCGCTTATATGTCTTTCCGCCCAACTGAGAACTTTTGTGGCCTCTGCCATTGCCGCTCTGCTTTTTGTTCCACCCTGGCGGTATATGCACGCTACTGCTGTTATATTGTCCAATTGAATCAGGACGGGCAGATTGCGCAGAAGATGTTCCGCTTGAAGAAGGCCGTTGTAAATGGCCCTTAATGTTCTGCAGTAACTGGTCCCTGGATCTCGCCTTTAACAGGAGATTGTGACTCCCTGCTTGCGCAGGAGAACCATTATTTCCGCCATTACCTTGGTGAAAACCCTCGGAGCTGTGGAAAGACCAAACGGCAACGTCTGAAATTGGTAATGACAATCCTGAACTGCAAACCTCAGGTAAGCCTGATGTGGAGGATAAATGGGAACGTGCATAAAATCCCCTTGCTCCAGAGTGGAGATCAACGCCCAGAGAGATTCCATCTTGAATTTGAATTTTCTTAGGTAGAAATTGAGGGATTTTAGATTCAGGATTGGTCTGACCGAGCTGTCCGGCTTCGGGACCACGAGCAGGCTCGAATAAAATCCTTCTCCCTGTTGTGACGGGGGAACCTTGATAATGACCTGATTTAGACACAACTTTTGTATTGCGTCGCGTACAAACTCCCTGTCTGGAAGAGAAGCTGGTAAGGGCGATTTGAAAAATCGGCGAGGGGAAAGTCTTGAAACTCTAGTTTGTACCCCTGGGATACTATTTCCAAAACCCATGGGTCCAGGGCCGAACGAACCCAGAACTGACTGAAGAGTTTGAGACGCGCCCCCACCGGTGCGGACTCCTGCAGAGGAGTCCCAGCGTCATGCGGTGGATTTGGCAGAAGCCGGGGAGGACTTCTGCTCCTGGGAACCTGCCACTGCCGGTGACTTTTTTCCTTTCCCCCTTCCTCTAGTAGCAAGGAAGGAAGAACCTCGGCCTTTCTTGTATGTATTGGGCCGAAAGGACTGCAACTGATAGTGGTGTGTTTTCTTTTGTTGTGCAGGAACATAAGGTAAAAAGGACGACTTACCCGCGGTAGCCGTAGATACCAAATCGGCGAGACCGTCACCAAACAAGACACCACCTTTATACTGCAGAGACTCCATATTTTTCTTAGAGTCGGCATCAGCATTCCATTGATGAATCCACAATGCTCGCCTAGCTGATACTGCCATGGCATTGGCCTTTGCACCCAAAAGGCCAATATCCCTTGCAGCTTCCTTTAGGTATGCTGCAGCGTCCCTGATATGACCTAGTGTCAAGAGAACGCTATCCCTATCCAGGGTATCTATATCAGATGACAAGTAATCTGCCCATTTTTCGATAGCACTACTCACCCACGCAGATGCAATGGCTGGCCTGAGCAGCGTACCTGTGGTGACATAAATGTAGTTTCCTGCCTACGATCCGCCGGTTCCTTAAGGGCTGCCATGTCAGGGGACGGAAGAGCCACCTTTTTGGACAGCCGTGATAGAGCCTTGTCCCCAATGGGTGGTGACTCTCACTTTTCCCTATCCCCAGAGGGAAACGGATACGCCACCGGAATCCTTTTGGGAATCTGAAACTTTTTGTCAGGATTTTCCCAAACCTTTTCAAATAGGGTGTTCAGTTCATGAGAGGGAGGAAACGTTACCTCAGGCTTCTTTCCCTTATACATACAGACCCTTTTGTCAGGAACAAGAGGGTCCACCGAGATATGTAATACGTCTTTTATCGCCACAATCATGTACCGAATGCTCTTTGCTAATTTTGGATCTAATCTGGTATCATTATAGTCGACACTGGAGTCAGAGTCCGCGTCGGTATCTGTGTCTGCCAACTGGGCAAATTATCTTTTTTGTGACCCAGAGGGGGTCTGGACTTGTAACAATACATCCTCCACAGATTTCTTCCATGCCTGGTTCTGAGACTCCGATTTATCAAATCTCTTATTAATGAGAGCCAGATTAGCATTTAAAGCATTCAACACGTTTACCCAATCAGGAGTCGGTGCCTACAGGTTCACTCCCACAGCCGTTTGTGTCCCTAATACAGCCTCCTCCTGGGAAGAGCACTCCGCCTCAGACATGCCGACACACGTGTATTCACCACTCACAGACACACTGGGCATATAGGGGACAGACCCACCTAAAGTCTGTCAGGGAGACACATAGGGAGTTTGCCAGCTCACAACCCAGCGCTTCACCAACGGTTCTGAAAACACTAAATAATGCCCCAGACCTGCAGCGCTTTTATAATCACCATATATTGCACCAAATTTACTGTGCCCCCCCCCCCCGTTTTTCACCCTGATACTTATGCAGCAGTGAGAGGAAGGACCAGCGTCTCTGCAGCCTGTGTAGAGAAAATGGCGCTGGGCTGTGTGAGCTTTGAGGGCTTAGCTCCGCCCCCGTAATGGCGCGCTTCAGTCCTGCTATTTTTTCAAAACTTTTATACTGGCGGGGGTTAGGACAGTGCCCTGGCACTATGTCCCTTGTTGCCAGTGTCATATAGAGGTTTATATGCTGCCAGGGTGCCCCCCGCGCCCTGCACCCTGTAGTGCCGTTGAGTGTGGGAGCATGGCGCGCAGCGCGATCGCTGTGGGGTACCTCAGAAGCCGTCACTGAAGTCTTCTTTGCTTCTTCTACTCACCTGTCTTCTGACTTCTGGCTCTGCAAGGGGGGTGACGGCCGGCTCTGGGAACGAGCATCTAGGCGTACCTAGCGAACAGACCCTCAGGAGCTAATAGTGTCCTGTAGCCAAGAAGCAGAGCCTTTAAACTCACTAGAAGTAGGTCTAACTTCTCTCCCCAAAGTCCCACGAAGCAGGGAGTCTGTTGCCAGCAGTTCTCCCTGAAAATAAAAAGCCTAACATAAGTCTTTTCAGAGAAACTCAGTAGAGTTCCTCAGAGTGCATCCAGTCTCCCGGGGCACAATTCTAAACTGGAGTCTGGAGGAGGGGCATAGAGGGAGGAGCCAGTTCACACCCCTTTGAAAGTCTTAAAGTGCCCATGTCTCCTGCGTATCCCGTCTATACCCCATGGTTCTTGATGTGACCACAGCATCCTCTAGGACGTATGAGAAATGTACATTTGATATTATTATCCATTAGATTTAGGACCCAAACCTTTTAATGAATTACATATTTTAGGATACTGACTTTTTATAGTTATTTATCAATTGTCATTTTAAAGAACTTCAGAAATTCTATGTATTACTATTAATTTGATACTGTACATGAATTAAGTGCATACAGTATATCTTTCATTTTGGGTTTTATATTAGATTTTAGAATTTTATGTAAATTGTGTGTTTAGGAATTGAACTTTTTTATATACTAAATATGTTGGGACTTAAAACTTTAGTCATCTTTTTTGATTTGTAACAGAGTTGCAGCTGCTATGGGTGCCATTGCTATATGAAACTCCTTTGGCATACCAGTATTGATTTATTTGTGGTGTTTCTAGTCATTTACATTTGTGCTCCTTCAGTTAATTGTATGCCTTTATCACATACTTATTTGGTTATCTGGATACCGTTAGCGCGTAGTAATTTGCTGATAGCATAGATGTGTTTCTTCTGTGACCATACTGAGGATGAAATCCTGAGAATGGCTTTGTATGGATAATGGAATGCCATGACTTGACAGTTCTCTAGAAAGTTTGTGACCCCACAGGGAGTCTTGACCTACAGGTTGCATACTGTAGTGATACAGCATGGTTGTCCATATGTGACAGCAAGGGCCTAGGTGCCGTCAGTGCAGATGCTATGGAGCTCAGAGCAGAGAGGGGCCACCCTCCCAGTCAAAGTTATATGTGTTATATACATTTTTCACCATTGAGTAGCAAATATGAGCCCTTACAAACGTTAGACTTGGGGTGTACAATGGGCATAATTCAGATCTTATCATAGATGTGCTAAATTTAGCACATCTATGATCAGTCACACAGACATGCGGGGGATGCCCAGCACAGGGCTAGTACGCCCCGCATATCAGGCCTTACCCCCCCAGTACAAGTACAAAAGCATCGCTCATCGGCGATACTTTTGTACTTTAGAAGTAACTCCCTACCAGCGCAGCTCCTGCGCGCTGGTAGGGAGCTACTCTTCGCTGTCCGGGTCGCTGCGTGTGAGGTCACCCAGCCGCCGTGGCCCGCCCCCCGCACTGTCAGGGCACGCCTGCGTTGCCCGGACCGCGCCCCTAAAACAGCAGCCAAACGGCGCCGGCCCGCCCCCTCCCACCCAGCGACCACCTCTGTCAATCAGGCAGAAGCGATCGCAGGGCTAAGACGGCCGTCGACTGTCTGGCATGCGCTGGCGCACTGCGGTGCCGGTGCATGTGTAGTTCAGATTTGGGCCCTCATTCCGAGTTGTTCGCTCGCTAGCCGCTTTTCGCAGCAGTACACACGCTAAGCCGCCGCCCTCTGGGAGTGTATCTTAGCTTAGCAGAATTGCGAACGAAGTATTCGCAATATTGCGAAAAGATTTTTCTGTGCAGTTTCTGAGTAGCTCGAGACTTACTCTTCCAGTGCGATCAGTTCAGTGCTTGTCGTTCCTGGTTTGACGTCACAAACACACCCAGCGTTCGCCCAGACACTCCCCGTTTCTTCAGCCATTCCCGCGTTTTTCCCAGAAACGACAGCATTTTTTCACACACTCCCAGAAAACGGCCAGTTTCCGCCCAGAAACACCCACTTCCTGTCAATCACACTCCGATCACCAGAACGAAAAAAAAACCTTGTAATGCCGTGAGTAAAATACCAAACTTCTTAGCAAATTTACTTGTCACAGTCGCAGTGCGAACATTGCGCATGCGCAATTAGCGGAAAATCGTTGCGATGCGAAGAAAATTACAGAGCGAACAACTCGGAATGAGGGCCTTGATCGGCTGCTGTGCAAGAACGCACAGCACCAATCAGGTCTGAATTAAGCCCAATATATGTAATTATACACCTGGACCTGCTCATTGTAATGTGGTATAAAATGGACTGGAGAGCAATATAATGTTACATAATATGAGCTAGGGCACTGTAATGTGACACACTATGAAGTGGAGGCTCTATAATGTGGCATAATATGAACTGGGAGCACTGTAATATATCATAATATGAACTGGGGACATTGTGGTCATGATGTGAATTCTGTGTACTGTGTTGCATGATGTGTGCTGGCAGCCGCACAATACGGGTCATTCCGACCCGATCGCTCGCTGCAGTTTGTCACAGCGCAGCGATCGGGTCGGAACTGGGCATGCGCCGGCACTGCAGTGCTCCGGCGCTTGGCAGCTTTCGTTACCTAGCGATCGCCTCTGAGACAGAGGTGGTCGCTAGGCGGGAGGGGCTGAACGGCGGCGTTAAGTCGCCATTTAGGGGGAGCGGCCCGGCCAACGCAGGCGTGGCCGGACCGTTGGGGGTGCGGTCCGCGGCGTGATGTCTCACGCAGCCGCTACGACCAGCGCGAGCGACGAGCAACTCCCGGCCAGCCGCAGGAGCTGCGCTGGCCGGGAGTTACTCCTCAAATACAAAGGCATCGCCTCTGTGCGATGCTTTTGTATTTGTGCGGGGGTGGGAGGTGGCACTGACATGCGGGGCGGACTAGCCCTGTGCTGGGCGTCTCTCCGCATGTCTAAGCTTACGATCGTATCTGTGCTAAATTTGCACAGCTACGATCAACTCGGAATGACCCCCATTGTGACTTAACATGAACTATGACATTACTATGGTTCAGAAAAAAGACTATTGAACTATTATGAGGCATAAAATTGACAACTGCTGCGGAGAGGGTCTTTCTAGAAGCATTGGGACAGGGTCACCTTCAAATGTTGCTTTGGGGCCCACAAAGTTCTGGCTACGCCCATGTGTGACAATTTTATACTCACATCAAGTATAAGTATCCTTTTTCTATATTGATTATTTATGTAATAGTTGCAGCATTAAAAAACATCCCAAAGTATATTTCTTACTTGCTGGGAATTTGATATACACTGATACCCCTTTCAGACATATGACCTGGTAATTTCCCTGCTTTAGACCCGGTATTTTCTCTTCTGAAAAAAAATAGGTTTTTCTACAGACACCTTTCACACTACACCACAGACCCGGGAAATTCCTGGGTTGGCCCCTTTCAGACATAAGCTGGTTTTCCAGTTATGAGGGCAGTCTCATCATGTTAAGGGCACCGTTTGCATGCACAAAATAATGAGATCATACAAAGGGGAGGGCAGCCTATAAATGGACTGGGTGAGGTGCCCATAATGCATTGCTGGATTCATGACTGCCAAGCATTTGTGTAGCATGGAGAGTTTGCTGGCTGTGGTGGAGTTACTGTTTTACACAGCAAATGATGCTCTCATGAAAATGCCCACCCTGTTCTTAAATGCACAGAGTGAGCTGAAAAGGAGAAGGGAGATATTTTTGGAGGAGAAGGAGACCAACTGCCGACATTATTTACGCTGGAGGAAGGCCTTGATCATGACCAGCGTCTCGTCCATATTGCGGATAACCGGCGGGCACGAGATCGCAGACATGGTGAGTTCTTCTGGGCTACACTGGAGGTATTTTCAGAGAACCAGTGGAAGGCACATTTTAAGATGTCGCATGGCACCTTTAATTACCTCCCGGAACTCCTCACCCCAGAACTTACCAGGAACACCACCCGCTGGAGACAGCCCATTTCCCCAAGCAGGAGATTAGCAATTGTTTTGTGGTGGTATGCCACCCCTGGCGAGTACTGCACCATCTCCTGCTTGTTTGGTGTCGTCATCTCCACTGTGTGTGTTTTGGTACGTGAGGTGACCAAGGCAATCCTGGACATCTTGTATCATCGGTTTATTGCACTTCCCCAGGGGCAGCGACTGGATGAGACTGTCTGGGTTTTTGCGTCGTGGTTACCCACAGTGTGCCGGAGCAATTGATGGCACCCACATCCCCATAATAGCTCCCCAGACAGCCCAGCTGACTACCACAAAAGGAAGGAGTGGTATTCGATTATTCTACAAGTGGTCATTGACCAGAGATATTGGTAAGTTACTTTCATATTTTTTATTTGGATGTATATTTGCATGCAGTGTAAAGGGACTATATATGTATATTTGTAACAATATAATATCTGTAGTGTTCCTTCTAGGCTGTTTCAGCAGGGTGCTGCACCCTGCCCATTTTTGAAATGTGAAAAAACACCCTGCCCTTTTTCAGTGCACCCTGCAGGATCATAAATCTCCCCCTTGTATACAGAATGCAACAGTCAGAGTGCATGTTACAATGTAGTTGTCTACTCCTTGTCCACCTATGAAATTGGAAACAGTTTCTATCCTTAATGAAATGGATGGCAGAGGAGGGACTGTAAAGGCCCATACACACTGGGCGATTTTGAGCTGAAAGCAGCTAATTTTTGGTGTGTTGAGCTGCTTTCAGCTCAAAGCCACCCAGTGTGTATGGACAAGCGATGTGCGGTGAGTGCTGATGCGTGCTCCCGCTTCATCGCTGGCAGCCGCTGTTCATCTACTGGTATTACCAGTAGATGAACGGCGGGGTGAGCGGCTTTCCATAGCGTCCTGCTATGGAAAGCCGCTCACCCCCGCTGACATCGCTTGGCGGGGAAAAAGCGCTTTTCATCCCAGCGATGTCATCGTTGTGCATACACGCTGGGCAAAAACCCCAGTGTGTATGCACCTTAAGTGGCATCACTGCTGTGGCTGCCGGAATAACACAGCACTCTGATAAAGAGGGAAAGAACAAGGTAAGCAGTGAGCATGTGCTGCTTACACTATGTCCCTAGTAGAACAGACTTTTAATTTTTAATTTGTACCTATACTGTATATTTTCTGTATATATAAGGATTATAACTACTTCAGCACTGGAGGAGACATTTATTATTATCTATTATTATCTATTTATTATGTATATGCTGTAGCTGTTCTTTCAGGAAGACTGGACATACACAGTATGTATGTAGGGGTAAATGATACATTAAGTGGAAAATATGTATATAAAAACTACTGTATAAACATATGCGCTATGCAAAAATGTGCCCTTCAAAATTAAAATGTGCCCTCCGCAATGATCAGCACCCTGCCCTAAAAAATCCTAGAGTGAACACAATAGCTGTATTTCCCAGCTTTACTGATGTCTTTATTGGCTGGCCTAGTCGGGCACATGACGCTCGTGTGCTAGCCAATTCGGATCTGTTCAAGATTGTGGAGAAGAGACAAAATGGGTGGCTGTTTCATCGTGAGGTAAACATACACTGAAATAGTGTTGTAAATGGTTTTAGTGGGTCGTGCAGATGAACCTAAACTGTGCATTTCTATATGCTGGGTTATCGACAGCCAGAATGCCAGCAGGGGTGCGAGTGTAGCAAAGATCTTGGATACCCAGTAGTGGGAATAGCTGTGGCGTCACTGCTGGCATTCTGGCGGTCAGGATCCCAGTGTATTCTTACTACATCCCTTCACAAGTTCTCCATGTGTACTGTAATGTGTTACAAATATATTATGCAAGAATATGGGCCAGATACTTGTATTGATATCAGTGGCGAGTACACGTTCCAAAAGTATGTAGCCGTTATGCATATATTTATTAAAACAATTTCTTTTGTATATGTCAAAGTTTGTGAACGGTGTGGAGGTACCTGTTCATATAATTGGGGATGCCGCGTACCCATTGAAAGGATTCAACCAACAGGTTCAGCTTTCACCTGAGAAGATCCACTACACCCATACCCTCAGCTCTGCCCGAATGGTGGTGGAGAACGCATTTGGACGGCTGAAGGGATGTTGGCGCTGTCTATTAAAGCGCAATGATGTGGACATTTATTTTGTGACTGATGTTGTTGCTGCTTGCTGCGTCCTACATAACATCTGTGAGATGCAGACGGACCAATACCTGTCAGAGTGGGATGTCCTGAAGGAGCCTGTTCCCCTAACCACCCCCTCTTTTGGCTAAAGTGCTCAGAGTGCAGCATTTTAATACGAACCACGATTGTTAATAATTAAAATTCCATGTTAGGAATACAGTAATCCCATATGGGTGTAGTATGTTATGCCGGCGCTTGGGATCCCGACGCCCAGCATACCGGCACTGGGATCCCAACCACCGGTATGCAGGCAGTGAGGTGAGTGCAAAAGAGCCCCTTGCAGGCTCGCGCTCGACACGCTGCGGGCATGGTGGCGCGCTACTGCGCTTGCCATGCTATTTATTCTCCCACCAGGGGTGTCATGGACACCCCAAGAGAGAGAATAGTTGTCGGTGTGCTGGTTGACGGGATTCCGGCGTCTGGTGAGCACCGGGATCACGACAGCCGGCATATCAAATGTCTCCCATCCTATATATATATATATATATATATATATAGAAACCAAGAATATGGGCACAAGCGACCAATGGTGTCTATAGTAAAGGAACGTAAAAAGATTTTTTTATATAAAAAGAAAAGGCATATTTATTTTACACGATTAAAAAACAATGATATACTTTAGTTTAAGAAAAAATGCTTAAGCATAAGAATTCATAAAAAATGGACAAAATTATGATTAAAAGAGAAGAAAAATCTAAAAGTACAAGGTACACATCGGTTTGTAGTAAATGTGTAAAAAGTGCTTATCTTAGGTACAGGAGGTTGGTCTGGGAAAGATCATGGAATGCCCAACGTGTTTCGTCCTTCAGGACTTCACTATATATATATATATATATACTAGGTGCTTCATCGCGCCCTACGGGCGCTCTTCACACCGTTGCAAGGGGCTACGCCCCCTTAACCCTTGCATGCCTTTCTGGGGTTCAATATTTGTATTATATGGAGTATTACCTGCATTCCTTTGTTAGTGGTTAAATATTGCACAATGAAAGGGCGTGCGATGGTGAAGGAGGCGCAGCCCCTTGCGACGGCGTGAACAACACCTGCAGGGCACGATGTACAGAATGTAGTGGGTGCGGGGGGGGGACTGCGGATGGGGGAGGGTGTCTGCAGATGCTGCGGGTGGAGGGGGGGCGGCTGCGGGGAGGGCCCAGATGGGGAAGGGTCGGGAGGTGCGGTGGGTAGGGGAGGGGCAGAGGAGTGGGGGCTGCAGATGGGGGAGGGGTCCGGAGGCACTGCAGGTGGGGGAGGGGCAGGCGTGCTACGGGTGGGGGAGGGGCAGGTGCGGGGATGTTGCGGATGGGTGAAGGGTTCCGGAGGTGCTGTGGGATGGGAAGGGGTGGGGGTGCCGGGGGTGAGGAAGGGGGTCCGGAGGCGCTGCAGGTGGTGGAGGGGCAGGTGCGGGGGTGCCATGGGTGGGGGAGAGGTGGGTGAGGTGGGGACCGTGGATGGAGGAGGGTGTCTGCAGATGCTGCGAGTGGAGGGGGGGCAGGTGTGGGGGGAGACATATATGGGGGGTGGATGGTGGAGGGGGTCTGGAGGTGCTGTGGGTGGTGTAGGGGCGGGGGAGTGGGAGTCGCGGGTGGTGTAGGGGGTCTGAAGGCAGAGCGTGTGGGGGAGGGGTGGAGTGCCGCATGTGGTGGAGGGGAAGGTGCGGAGGTGTGGTGCATTGGGGAGGGGTCTGGAGGTGCTGCGGGTACTGTACCTGCCAAAAAGGTAGTTGGAGGGTATGCAGTAACAGGGCCAGGACAGGGGTGGCATTGTCAGATCAGGGGTGATGGGGCCAGGACAGGGGTGACGGGGCAAGGACAGGGGTGATGGTGCCAGGACAGGGGCAACGGGGCCAGGACAGAAATGACAGGGACAGGATAGGGGTGACAGGGCCAGGGTAGGGGCGGCAGGACCAGGACAGGGGTGACATGGCCAGGATAGGGTTGACAGGGCAAGCACAGGGGTGACAGGGCCAGGATAGGGGTAACAGAGCCAGGATAAGGGTGACAGGGCCAGGATAAGGGTGAAAGGGCCAGGATAAGGGTGACAGGGCCAGGATAAGGGTGAAAGGGCCAGGATAAGGGTGACAGGGCAAGGCCAGGGGTGATAGGGCAAGGCCAGGGGTGACAGGGACATGACAGAACACAGGGCATGGGAGAGATTGGTATTAGGGACAAAACAGCGGCGACAGTGACAGACAGATGTGTCTTACCGGAGTCACTGCTGCTGGCTGCTGCTGTTCCACTCCAACCTGTTGGGATCTGCTGCTGGTGGAGACTTGGCATGGATGACTCTGTCAGGCTGGAGTCCTGCTTCCTCTGCCTGTCCGCATCCCTCCCCCCCACTCCTCAGTCACACACCGCGGACCTCGCGCGGCTGCCGGGCACTGTGGTAAGGGGAGACTGGGAGTGACTGGTTAGCCCCCAGGAGACGCTGCGCCTTGATGGGGGTCATAGCATGCACGCGGCGCGGACCTCGCGGCTGCCGGGCACTGTGGTAAGGGGAGACTGGGAGTGAGTGGTTAGCCCCCAGGAGACGCTGCCGCTGAAGGGAGGAGGGGGTCAGAGCCTGCAAGCAGTGCGGACTTCTGCAGCGCTGCCAGCCGGCTAAAGTGTGTGAAGGAGCTGGGCGCACATCACTGCGGGTGGCAGCGCTGCAGCTATCGGTGGGGTTGCCGAGGCTGGAGATAACAGAGGCAGTACGGAACCTGCACAGTGGCAGGTGCCCCACAAAACTGCAGCTAAGAAGCGTGGAGTGTGCCAGAAAGTGACGCTCCTCCGTGCCAGAAAGACCCTGCTGAGTTTGCTGATGTGGTGGGTCAAGTACACAGTGAACCGGTGCCCGTCTGTCTGTACGGCATACCCCCTCATACACAGCCATACCTCCCAACTGTCCCGATTTTCGTGGGACAGTCCCATTTGTTTTGGTCTGTCCCGCTGTCCCACCCGCGGGCCGCGCAGTGTACCGCGGTGTGTTTGTGTGTGTGTGGGGGGGCAGTTGGGAAGCTCCTGTACTCGCTGTTCTGCTTAGCAGAGCAGCGGTGAATAGACGCTGTGCGCATGCGCACAGCGTCAATTTAGTGGAGACAGAGGGAGAGGGGGCATCAGGGGGTACGGATTAAGGGGGGGGTTCGGCAGCAGAGCCGGATTAAGGGGGGGGCCCAGGGGGTACGTACCGCGGGCCCCACAGTTTTAGGGGGCCCCCAGCTGAAGTAGCTCTGAAGCTCCCCCCGTCCTGCCAGCAACAGCAGCAGCATTGTGCTACAGTGAGCACACGCTGCTGCGTGTTGGCAGGTCTGTGGTGTTGCAGGGAGGCAGCAGCCTCCCTGCTTTCTTCTGCCTGTGCGGGTGTGTAGGGGGGAGCGGGCCGCGATTAGGCCACGCCCCCAAACCCACAGCAGGCACAGCAATGAGATAGGCCCCCCCTGTCTCAAGTGCCCTGGGCCCCCCAGACTCATAATCCGCCCCTGGGGGCATGCCAGCAGCTCACAGAGCGCTGGCCATGCCCCCTCACTGACAAAAACGGGGGCGTGGCTCGCGATCGCGGGTCCGCTCGCGATTGCGGGTCCTCCCGCGAAGCCATGCCCCCTTTTCATTGGTCACGCCCCCTTTTTTTTGCCACGCGTGTGTCCCTCCTTCTGCCTGAAGAAAGCTGGGAGGTATGCACCCCTGTCTGCCTGGAGAAAGCTGGGAGGTATGCACCCCTGCCTGTGCCATGCCCATACCATCTGCTTCTGCTCCTAGTCTCCTATAGATTTGCCCATATCTGTGACTCATTTGACTAACTCCGCCCAGTGTTGTGACTCCGCCCAGCGTTAGCAAATGAGGCACAAAGTCACAGATCTGGGCTATTATATAGGATATATATATATATATATATATACACACGCACCAACAAATAGCAGACCAGCTTTTCTTTTACAAAATTGTTTATTCTACAAAGAATAACAATTTTTTTTTTCAAGTTGTCAAATGTGTGTGCAAATCTTTTACATCTTTAATGAGATCCTCCAAATTCTGAGGACATATATGGTATAGTACAGAACCTTTTTAGGAATGACATGTGCATTACACCCACTTTAGCCATAACATAAAAGTGCTGTGGTATTGCAGTGCTAAATAGTAGTTTTGCCGAAAGGCATGGTGTATCACAGGGGTCTTAAACCTTTACCCTGCAGCTGTTATGGAACTACAGTTCCCAGCATGCCCATCCAGATGCCCATGCTAAATGCCGGGAAGTGTAGTTCCATAACAGCTGCAAGGCAAAGGTTGAGGACCCCTGTTCTACAGAAAAAAACAAAATGCTGCGGTATTGCAGTGCAAAATCCAAACGACACTATCATAAAACCAAGGTGTATGATGTACTCATAATTATGAGCGTATGCGCAATCCCTGAATTTTTTAAAACAAACATACGCATTTTAAACATACGCATTTCACAAACAAAACGTTAACCAAAAATAAAGTTATGGGCACAATACCCGCCCAATAAACATAGAATAAACATTTATGTGCACAGAATAAATTAGAGTATTTGGTACTGTAGTTTATTGCGGGGAGTAGATTCCTCTGGAGTTGTACTAGGTATTGAATCTCCGAATAGTGGACCTTTCGGTCTATTCTTCAATGTATTCAAGGTCGAAATAATGGAGGTTGGAGACTGGGCTTGATTCGCATACTGGGGAATATCACCAAAAGTGGTGGGATACTGGGCTTGCTGCGTATAATGGGATGTAGCCCCAAAACAGGTGGGAGACTGCGCTTGCTGCGTATACTGGGATATAGCCCCAAAAGAGGTTGGAGACTGGGCTTTCTGCGTATACTGGGATGTAGCCCCAAAAGAGATGGGAGACTGGGCTTGCTGAGTATACTGGGGAGTCACCCCAAAAGAGGTGGGTGGCTGGGCTTGCTGCATATACTGGGATGTAGGCCCAAAAGAAGGGGGAGACTGGGCTTGCTGCGTATACTGGAATGTAGCCCCAAAAGAGGTGGGAGACTGGGCTAGCTGCGTATACTGGGGTGTCACCCCAAAAGAGGTGGGAGACTGGGCTTGCTGCATATACTGGGATGTAGTCCCAAAAGATGGGGGAGACTGGGCTTGCTGTGCATACCATGTTTTTGAACCAAATGAGGTGTGAGAATGCGATTGTAGGTCAGAATGAGTGTTTATAAATTGTGGTGTAGAGGTCATTTTGGAAACAAGCTGACCTAAGAATTCATGGTTTTCGCTACTTTGCAATTCACGTTCATTGTCCATAAATTTTTGCAATCTTGCATCCTCTTGACAATCTGAATCCATCTTGCGTAGTTGCTCGCACAGGATATTTGTCATGGCTTTTGTAGCTACCTCTATTTTGGTATTCTTTTTCTTACGGACTGTGTAAACTGAAAAACAAATTATTTTGACCATCTCAATGGTAACAATGGGATATGGCACAGAAGTGTAAATTGGACAAATAGATTTATACAAAATATTAATACATCTGTGTTTGCGGTTACCATACGCTAGCACAATTTTACCGCAGCAACAGGTACAGTTTAATAATAACACCCTATTACGTCACATAATATCATAGTCATTACTGTTAGTATACTACATAAAACTATTGTCATATACTATATGTTAAATATGTCTCTGACAATGATAATACAGAAAACTTACTGTTTGAGAGTAGGATAGGGATCAGTACGAAATCCCTCCAGTTGGGATCCCGGTGTTCGGAATACCGACACCAGAATCCCGATCGGCACAATGCTGACAGGGGGGGCGAGCGCAAAGCAGCCCCTTACGAGCTCGCTGCACTCGCCACGCTGTGGGCATGATGCCTCGCTACGCTCAGCACACTAATTTATTCTCCCTCTATGAGTGTCGTGGACACTAACAGAGGGAGAATATTACTGGATTGTGTCAGTCGGGATTCTGGTGTCGGTATTCCGACCGCCGGGATTCCGTCAGGCGGGATCTTGACTGCATCCCGTAGAATAGGCTTGTATCCTGGGGTCTGTGGTAGGGAATCCTTGCTTTGCGACGATGCTGTCACATCTGTGGCCTTGTTTGGATCGATTGTGATGCTGACCGTCTGGATCATCATCAAATAGGATCTGCGATGATGCCGACCTCTGCTGGCTGCACTCTGGAGATGATGGAGTGTGGCTGATGGTATAGCAGACAGCGTGCCAGCATCACTAGATGAAGATAGAGCAACAGGATTGTTAAGGGCTGTATGGCCAAATATGGTACTGTACAGTTCATATAAGGGCTACTCCAGCCTTCCCATACCACTGCGATTTCGATTGTGGTCATGGACATTGGTATATTGTTTCTTGAGGGACTTTGGTTTGTTAAGAACAGGATCTTTGCAATGTTGCCGTAGATCATGGCATCCTTAACAGTGCCTGTTATTTGTGATTTTATTTCCTCCTCACCCCTCACATGTAGTAGCTCCTGGACCTCCTCCTCCTTCCAGTGAGCCATTATGAACAAAATGGCAGTCTCTTCACTGGCACCCTCTGGCACACTTCTGCAGACTTCTCTGCACAGCTCTGTGTTCCTCTGGAACCCTCTGGAACACATACATGCACAGCTCTGTGTACCTTCTGCACTGCCATACTTCACAGCAAAGCTCTCTGCTTCCTCTCATGCGGCTGTGGTGTCTGTTCCTCTCTGGCTACTACTGATTAGGTCATCAGCAGGCATCAGGTGGCCCTTCCTGACCAATGAAAAGATTTTTCATGCAGCCAGAGAGCAGATTCCCGGGCCGCACCTTTCAGACTTAACCCGGGAAGCCAACCTGGGAAGAAAGACCCGGTAAAAGCCCAGGTCAGTTGCTGAGTTGGCAACCCGGGTCGGTTGCTTTCAGACATACCAAAATCCCAGGTTGATGCATGTTCATGTGCAAAATCCGGGGAATTTGGTGCATGTCTTAAAGGGTTATTAGTTAAGTTGATACAACATGTGTTAACAGACAGTATCGGACGTCTCCGAAGAAAATGCTACTTACTTGCCCAACATAGCTTCTTGTATGAGCAGTCTCTTTCTCAGGTTACTAACTGAACTAGTCTTGTCTCCATTTAGACAGTTACACAGGAATGATTCTGGTTTACACTAAAGTGTAAAATATATACATAACAAAAATAGTGACTGAAGAATTTGTGTCTTCCAGTTAGTCTGTTGCAGTGGCAAGATAGGGAGAACCAGTTTAGTTTTGCTTTACTTGTATTTTTAATTGCGTTAGAAAAGGGATTTGCAGAAACATGCAGACATTTAATTCTATGATGTTAGACTGTGCAGTATATTTAAAAGCATGTGAAATGCTATACAACTTACCTAGAAGAATTACAGTGTTCACCTGAGTTAAGAAAGCATCAAGTTCAGTTAAAATATTTACCTTTAATGATTGGCTAACAGTAGTATAGACATTTTGATTTAATGAGTGTCTTTTAGTGGTGTAATATGATTTTATGTTTCTCTGACGTCCTAGTGGATGCTGGGGACTCGGTAAGGACCATGGGGAATAGACGGGCTCCGCAGGAGACTGGGCACTCTAAAGAAAGATTCAGGACTATCTGGTGTGCACTGGCTCCTCCCCCTATGACCCTCCTCCAAGCCTCAGTTAGATTTCTGTGCCCGGCCGAGCTGGATGCACACTAGGGGCTCTCCTGAGGTCCTAGAAAGAAAGTATAGTTTAGGTTTTTTATTTTACAGTGAGACCTGCTGGCAACAGGCTCACTGCAGCGAGGGACTAAGGGGAGAAGAAGCGAACCTACCTAACTGGTGGTAGCTTGGGCTTCTTAGGCTACTGGACACCATTAGCTCCAGAGGGATCGAACACAGGACCCGACCTCGTCGTCCGTTCCCGGAGCCGCGCCGCCGTCCCCCTTACAGAGCCAGAAGCAAGAAGGTCCGGAAAATCGGCGGCTGAAGACTTCTGTCTTCCTCCAAGGTAGCGCACAGCACTGCAGCTGTGCGCCATTGCTCCTCATGCACACCACACACTTCGGTCACTGATGGGTGCAGGGCGCTGGGGGGGGGCGCCCTGAGCAGCAATAATATACACCTTGGCTGGCAAACTAACACCATATATAGCCCCAGGGGCTATATAGGTGTAAATTAACCCCTGCCAGACGTTTTAAAATAGCGGGAGAAAGCCCGCCGAAAAAGGGGCGGAGCCTTCTCCCTCAGCACACTGGCGCCATTTTCCCTCACAGCTTCGCTGGAAGGATCGCTCCCTGGCTCTCCCCTGCAGTCCTGCACTACAGAAAGGGTAAAAAAGAGAGGGGGGGCACAATTTAGGCACAGTATACAATATATATGCAGCTATAAGGGAAAACACTTTTATAAGGTGATATCCCTGTGATATATAGCGCTCTGGTGTGTGCTGGCATACTCTCCCTCTGTCTCCCCAAAGGGCTTTGTGGGGTCCTGTCCTCTGTCAGAGCATTCCCTGTGTGTGTGCTGTGTGTCGGTACTGCTGTGTCGACATGTATGATGAGGATAATGATGTGGAGGCGGAGCAAATGCCTGTGAATGTGATGTCACCCCCTGCGGGGTCGACACCTGTGTAGATGGACTTATGGAAGGAATTACGTGACAGTGTCAGCTCCTTACATAAAAGGTTTGACGACATAGGACAGCCGGCTTCTCAGCTTGTGCCTGTCCAAGCGTCTCAAATGTCATCAGGGGCTGTAAAACGCACGCTACCTCAGATGACAGATACAGATGTTGACACGGATACCGACTCCAGTGTCGACGACGATGAGACTAGTGTACCCTCCAATAGGTCCACCCGTTACATGATTGAGGCAATGAAAAATGTATTACACATTTCTGATAATACCCCAGGTACCACAAAAAAGGGTATTATGTTTGGTGAGAAAAAACTACCAGTAGTTTTTCCTGCATCTGAGGAATTAAATGAGGTGTGTGAGGAAGCGTGGTCTTCCACAGATAAGAAATTAATAGTTTCTAAACGGTTATTGGCAGCGTACCCTTTCCAGCCAGAGGATAGGTCACGTTGGGAAACACCCCCTAGGGTAGATAAAGCGCTGACACGCTTATCAAAAAAGGTGGCACTACCGTCTCCGGATACGGCCGCCCTAAACGAACCTGCTGATAGAAAGCAGGAACATACCCTTAAAGCTATATACACACACACCGGCATTATATTGAGACCCGCTATTGCATCGGCTTGGATGTGCAGTGCTGCAGCTGCATGGTCAGATTCCCTGTCGGATAACATTGATACCATGGATAGGGACAATATTTTGCTGACGATAGAGCATATAAAAGACGCCGTCTTATACATGCGTGATTTACAGAATGATATTTGCCGGCTGGCATCAAAAATAAGCGCTATGTCCATTGCCGCCAGAAGGGGGTTATGGACTCGCCAATGGTCAGGCGATGCCGACTCGAAGCGGCACATGGAAGTTTTGCCCTATAAAGGGGTGGAACTTTTTGGGGATGGTCTGTCAGATTTCCACAGCTACTGCTGGGAAATCGACCTTTTTGCCACAGGCTACCCCACAGCAAAAGAAAGCACCGTATTATCAGGTACAGTCCTTTCGGCCCCAGAAGAATAAGAGGGCTAGAGGCTCATCCTTTCTGCCGAGGGGCAGAGGTAGGGGGAAAAAGCTGCAGCACACAGCTAGTTCCCAAGAGCAGAAGTCCTCCCCTGCGTCCGGTAAGTCCACAGCATGACGCTGGGGCTGCTCAGGCGGACCCGGGTACGGTGGGGGCCCGTCTCAGGAATTTCAGCACACAGTGGTCTCTCTCACAGGTGGATCCCTGGGTCCTTCAAGTAGTGTCTCAGGGGTAGAGGCTGGAATTCGAGACGTCTCCCCCCTGCCGTTTCCTAAAATCTGCCTTACCGGCAACTCCCTCTGCCAGGGAGGCAGTGTTGGTGGCTATTCAAAAACTATATTCACAGCAAGTGATTGTCAAGGTACCCCTCCTTCAACAGGGAAAGGGTTACTATTCCACAATGTTTGTGGTACCGAAACCGGACGGTTCGGTGAGACCCATCTTAAATTTAAAAGCCTTGAACACTTATATCAAAAGGTTCAAGTTCAAGATGGAATCGCTCAGGGCGGTTATTGCGAGCCTGGACGAGGGGGATTACATGGTCTCCCTGGACATCAAGGATGCGTACCTGCATGTCCCTATTTACCCTCCGCACCAGGAGTACCTCAGATTTGTGGTACAGGACTGTCACTATCAGTTCCAGACGCTGCCGTTTGGGTTATCCACGGCACCGAGGGTCTTTACCAAGGTAATGGCCGAAATGATGAAACTCCTTCGCAAGAAGGGAGTTTTAATTATCCCATACTTGGACGATCTCCTGATAAAGGCGAGGTCCAAAGAACAGTTGGTAGTGGGGGTAGCACTTTCTCGGGAAGTGCTACAACAGCACGGCTGGATTCTCAATACTCCAAAGTCACAGCTGGTCCCGACGACACGTCTTCTGTTCCTTGGAATGATTCTGGACACAGACCAGAAAAGAGTGTTTCTTCCAGTGGAAAAAGCCGAGGAGTTGTCATCTCTAGTCAGAGACATCCTAAAACCAGGACAGGTGTCGGTACATCAATGCACACGAGTCCTGGGAAAAATGGTAGCTTCGTACGAAGCAATCCCATTCGGAAGGTTCCACGCAAGGACGTTCCAGTGGGACCTGTTGGACAAATGGTCCGGGTCCCATCTCCAGATGCAACAGCGGATAACCCTGTCGGCAAGGACCAGGGTGTCGCTGCTGTGGTGGCTGCAGAGGGCTCATCTACTAGAGGGCCGCAGATTCGGAATACAGGACTGGGTCCTGGTGACCACGGATGCCAGCCTTCGGGGCTGGGGTGCAGTCACACAGGGAAGAAATTTCCAAGGACTGTGGTCAAATCGGGAGATTTCGCTTCACATAAATATTCTGGAGCTAAGGGCCATTTACAATGCCCTAAGCCAAGCAAGGCCCCTGCTTCAGAACCAGCCGGTACTGATCCAATCAGTCAACATCACGGCGGTCGCCCATGTAAACAGACAGGGCGGCACAAGAAGCAGGATGGCGATGGCAGAAGCCACAAGGATTCTCCGATGGGCAGAGAATCATGTATTGGCACTGACAGCAGTGTTCATTCCGGGAGTGGACAACTGGGAAGCAGACTTCCTCAGCAGGCACGACCTCCACCCGGGAGAATGGGGACTTCATCCAGAAGTCTTCCAAATGCTGGTAGACCGTTGGGAAAGACCACAGGTGGACATGATGGCGTCCCGCCTCAACAAAAAGTTGAAAAGATATTGCGCCAGGTCAAGGGACCCTCAGGCGATCGCTGTGGACGCTCTAGTGACACCGTGGGTGTACCAGTCGGTTTATGTGTTTCCTCCTCTGCCTCTCATTCCCAAGGTACTGAGAATAATAAGAAAGCGAGGAGTGAAAACTATACTCGTGGTTCCGGATTGGCCAAGAAGAGCTTGGTACCCGGAACTTCAAGAGATGCTTGCAGAGGACCCTTGGCCTCTGCCGCTCAGACAAGACCTGCTGCAGCAGGGACCCTGTCTGTTCCAAGACTTACCGCGGCTACGTTTGACGGCATGGCGGTTGAACACCGGATCCTAAAGGAAAAGGGCATTCCGGAGGAAGTCATCCCTACCCTGATCAAAGCCAGGAAGGATGTCACCGCAAAACATTATCACCGCATTTGGCGAAAATATGTTGCGTGGTGTGAGGCCAAGAAGGCCCCGACGGAGGAATTTCAGCTGGGTCGATTCCTGCATTTCCTGCAAGCAGGGGTGACGTTGGGCCTCAAATTGGGGTCCATTAAGGTCCAGATTTCGGCTCTGTCGATTTTCTTCCAAAAAGAACTGGCTTCACTGCCTGAAGTTCAGACGTTTGTCAAAGGAGTTCTGCATATTCAGCCTCCTTTTGTGGCCCCAGTGGCACCTTGGGATCTCAATGTGGTTTTGGAATACCTGAAATCACATTGGTTCGAGCCACTTAAGACTGTGGATTTGAAATATCTCACGTGGAAAGTGGTCATGTTGTTGGCCCAGGCTTCGGCCAGGCGAGTATCAGAATTGGCGGCTTTGTCTTGTAAAAGTCCTTATCTGATTTTCCATATGGATAGGGCAGAGTTGAGGACTCGTCCTCAGTTTCTCCCGAAGGTGGTCTCAGCTTTTCACTTGAACCAACCTATTGTGGTGCCTGCGGCTACTAGGGACTTGGAGGATTCCAAGTTACTGGACGTAGTCAGGGCCCTGAAAATGTATGTTTCCAGGACGGCTGGAGTCAGGAACACTGACTCGCTGTTTATCCTGTATGCACCCAACAAGCTGGGTGCTCCTGCTTCTAAGCAGTCTATCGCGCGCTGGATTTGTAGCACTATTCAGCTGGCGCATTCTGCGGTGGGATTACCGCAGCCTAAATCAGTGAAAGCCCATTCCACAAGGAAGGTGGGCTCATCTTGGGCGGCTGCCCGAGGGGTCTCGGCTTTACAACTTTGCCGAGCTGCTACTTGGTCAGGGGCAAACACGTTTGCAAAATTCTACAAATTTGATACCCTGGCTGAGGAGGACCTGGAGTTCTCTCATTCGGTGCTGCAGAGTCATCCGCACTCTCCCGCCCGTTTGGGAGCTTTGGTATAATCCCCATGGTCCTTACGGAGTCCCCAGCATCCACTAGGACGTCAGAGAAAATAAGAATTTACTCACCGGTAATTCTATTTCTCGTAGTCCGTAGTGGATGCTGGGCGCCCATCCCAAGTGCGGATTGTCTGCAATACTTGTATATAGTTATTGTTACTATAATCGGGTTGTTATTGCGAGCCATCTGTTCAGAGGCTCCATTGTTATCATACTGTTAACCGGGGTTCCTATCACGAGTTATATGGTGTGATTGGTGTCGCTGGTATGAGTCTTACCCGGGATTCAAAAATCCTTCCTTATTGTGTCAGCTCTTCCGGGCACAGTTTCGTAACTGAGGCTTGGAGGAGGGTCATAGGGGGAGGAGCCAGTGCACACCAGATAGTCCTGAATCTTTCTTAGAGTGCCCAGTCTCCTGCGGAGCCCGTCTATTCCCCATGGTCCTTACGGAGCCCCAGCATCCACTACGGACTACGAGAAATAGAATTACCGGTGAGTAAATTCTTATTTTTTGATGGTTCGTTTGTATCTAAAAACCCCTTTCACTTCGCACTAAAAACCCGGTATCGACACGGCATATTACCGTGTCGAAACGGGTCAGTGTGCGATGTGAAAGCTCCTTTTCAGAATTAGCGGGTCGCCTGACCCGGTAATTCAACCCGGTAAAAAAGAAGGGTTATTACCGGGTTGATTACCGGGTCAGGCGCAGTGTGAATGGGAGCCGTTCCGATGCGACACGGCTCCCATTCACAGCATAGGGAGAGGCGGCACAGGAGATGAGCTCATCTCCCAGCGCCGCCTCCACCCCTGCCCCTGCTGCTGCTGCGCCCTCCGCTGCTATGGCAACCGACCCGGTATATTGCCGGGTCGGAAAGCCAGCAACGGAGCGCAAATGTCGGATCCCACCCGGTAAGTACACGTTTCTCTTACCGGGTAGGATCCGGCATTTGCGATCTGAATGCAGCATAAGAAAAACCTTTTTGCAGCAATTAAGTCTCTGCGATGAGTGCTGTCAGCTTTTCACAGTGGGCTGCTGCAGAGTTAAACTCATATATGTATGTGTATGAAGGGGAATCCTGGCGCTGGTTAGTAGATATGACCAATTTAATGGTTATATATAATAAACGAGATACAGTAAATAAATATATAACAAAATGCACAATGTGTATCTACACAATCACTTCCTTTAGTCCCTGATGTTCGGAATCCAAGGGTGGTGGTACACTAAAGCTTCTTTCAGTATTTATTCCCAGCAATAGCACTTCCTTTATTATTATATTGCATATAAATCATTTTAGATATACACATCTTCCCAATCTTTTGCATATAAATGGAGCACCCTTTTATTACTGATTCATACCTTCTAAGTCCCAATATTCAGGTGATAGCTGTCTCTGTCTCTCATGAGATCATTCCCGTTAAAATGTTGTAGACTGTCATAACATGGATCTTTCAATCCTGTTTCATGAACTACAGTAAGTGATTCATCACTTACCTGTCCCGCAGGTCATTTCAGACAGTACGGATCCTGACATAGGGTTAGCCATCAACGACCCATGATTAGCAAATATCAATGGTTTGCTACCGATGGTCGAGGTTTTAACATTGATGATGGAGGTCTGATGTTTCTCCTCCATCAATGTCAGAGATCCGATGGTAATACTGACAATTGTTTTTTTTTTTTTTTTTTTTTTAGTTCCAACGTCCCTAGTGCAATGGTTTGATCATTAATGATTGGACTGTCATTAGTCCATGCCTGAAAATGGTGATATTTTCCATAGGCTATGAATTGCTGTGGAATTTGTATTACTGTATTTCAGTAGAGACTAGTATTGTAATGTGTGTGCCTCTATTTGTGCAGCCACAAATATGCAATATGTGCTGCTCATGACCAGAAAATCTGCAGATGTGCACGAGATGTATTTCTGCTGCGGGGTACACTGGGCTCCACAAGGAATAACATCGGGGTGTAGAGTAGGATCTTGATCCAAGGCACCAACAGGCTCAGAGCTTTGACTGTTCCCAAGATGCACAGCGCCGCCTCCTCTATAACCCCGCCTCTGTGCACAGGAGCTCAGTTTGTAAGTTGGTGCCATACAGTAAGCAGACATACAACAGGGGGGCTGCCTTTTGCAGCCCATTTATAGCTTTATTTGAAGAATGAAGAAAAGAATACTTTTAAGACTTCAAGGGCTGCAGCGTTTGATGTCAGATAGACATACTTTGCTGCAGCTCCATCACCCCTAGCGGCGCTGTATACTCCCGCGCTCTGGTTGCCGGGTGACTACAGCGGAGGCTCCGGTGTCTTTCCTATCAGTCACACACCCGCCGCTGCCCTCCAGGATCGCGTGGCCGCAGGTAAAGGGGGAGGTAAGGGGTCTCTTTGGCTGCTGTTTACCGCGATCCGGCGTGGCCGCGCGCGCTGGCGAGGACACTGTTACTGGGCAGCCGCTCCACTAGCCACCAGGGACACTGGGCACAGGTGGGGTTTTTTCCATCTATAAAACCCCTTTTTTATGGCCCGCAAGCGCCCGGTGGGGATGCCAGCAGGGGGAAAAGTCCTCCCCCAACCCCAGGGCGACATTTCTGTGAATGTTCCTACCGTGGAGCTGCATATCTCTCCCTCACTCCCTGTCAGCCGCCATCACAAACGGAGCTGAGCTGTTCCTGGGACTGCTGGGGCAAAGCCTCCTCTGTAAAGCCGCCTGATCGCCAGCACTGTGCATTTTACAGGCCACTTAAGTATTCTACCTGTCACTGGGACAGTGTTAGTTAAGAAAGTGGGCATACATTCAGGGCAGTGTGGGTACAAACACCCTGTGATATACATCCAGTGTTTACTGTGCTTTGTTATATCTATTGTGGATACATATAGCTATACTGAGTATTACTTTGTATTGCTAGTCCAGTGCAGTTTTATGGTGCATCATTTCTGCATGGTACGCTTGTGACTATATATGTGTGTGTGCATGTAGCTGCTGCGTGGCTGCCTTATTGGGTATTTCACTCAGCGTGCTATTCTTATATTCCATAACCTGAGGGGGCTAAGTGTATCAGGTTTTCTGTATAATATAGGATTTTTTTCACAAGATATACTGACTGTGTATTTTTCCTTGTGATTTATAGTCACTCTGTATATCTCTTGTATTCCCGGTAAATGTGCTGACACAGTCACACTTCACGGGGAGTTCTTGATAGGTATATCGCTGCTAAGAATTGTACCAGGTTGCCCAATATTGTGCTCATTATTGTGTTAGCTACAAGAGGCAACGGAGCTGGGGCTTCTCCCACACTGTATGGTGGTGATGCTGCAGAAATTTTGGAGGAAAATTTGGCAGCAGAGAGTTCAGGTTCAGAGGGTTCCTTACTCCCCAGTGGGTCAGTAGCACCGGGGGCAACAAATGACCCACCTTGGGCTACCTTTTCCACGCTGTTAAACACGCTTGTAACTAAATTGGCGCCCCCTGTGGGACCACCTGTGCCAATGCAGCAGTTTATGGTCCCTGCTATTAATCCGCCATGGGCAGATCAAATCTCCACTTAGTTACAGCAATTGAACCGGTCACTAAGACGTCTTCTAAACGGGCCATTACTTCCTCCCAATCCACTGCTATCCCATACACGTCCTCTGAGGAGGATGGTGCATATAAGGTTCCTACAGACACTGACTCAGATGTTTCTGATGGGGAAGGGAAGTCATTGGTGGATGTCCCTGATCTGATTGATGCAATTAGGCTCATTCTTCAGGTGTCTGATGATCCTGAGCATGAGGCTGTCTCTAAAAAGCCGGATAGGTTTAAACGTAAGAAAGTGGTTAAACAGGTTTTACCTCATTCTCAACACCTGGCTGACATACGTCAGGAATCCTGGGAAAATCCGGGGACAAAATTTGCACCAAATAAGAGGCTGTTGGCTCGCTAACCTCTCTCTGCGGAGCTATGTAAAAATTGGGAAACCGCCTGTAGATTCTCATGTGGTGCGCATGGAAGTTTCCTCTGCTCTGCCAGTAACTACCGTCACCTCTCTGAAGGCACCGACGGATAGACGGGTGGAGGGTTGTTTGAAAGCGATTTGCACCCTAACGGGGGCTGTGCATAGGCCAACTATTGCAGCAACATGGGCTGCTGAAGATGTTGAGGCGTGGGCTCAGGAGCTAGAGGTGGAGCTGCCTTCTAATGCTTCTGAGCATGCTCAACAATGTCTCTCATATATTACCACGGCTACTCTATATCTGAAGGAGGCAGCCTCCGATGCTGGGGTGCTGGCGGCCAAGGCTGCTACTACGTCCGTCTTGGCCAGGTGTATCCTTTGGTTGAGATCGTGGTCGGTGGATATGGATTCCAAGAAAACCCTGGAGGTGCTTCCTTTCAAGGGAGACATTCTCTTTGGAGAAGACCTCAATAAGATAGTGGCTGATCTGGCTACTGCTAAAACAGCTTGCCTACCTAGTACGGCTCCTTCCGCACAGAAGGCTAAAAGTATTTTCCCTCGCCCCTTTTGTCCTCCAGGTAAAGCAAAAGGTCAGGCGTACCCAAAGCAAGCTCGTGCTTCCAGACCTGCAAAGCCCAGACTGAAGCGTGCCTGGGCTGCCCGTCAGCCTGCTTCCAAAGCTGAAAAGCCGGCCTCATGACGGGGCGGGCCTCCCTCTGGGGGATCCCAGGGTGGGGGGCCGACTTCTAGGTTTTGCCCAGGAATGGTTGAAGACCACTTCAGATACCTGGGTAAGGGAAGTCGTCACTCGAGGTTACGCCGTGCCCTTCAAGAATCGTCCCCCTCATCGATTTTGCCTGACAGATGTGCCTCTGGACCCGGCAAAAGCAAACACTCTGCATTCGGTGGTACATTCCCTCCTGACCACAGGAGTGGTAGTACAGGTGCCTCTAGCTCAGAGAGGCAAGGGGTACTAATCACCGCTGTTTCTAGACCCGAAACCGAATGGGTCCTCGCGCCCCATTCTCAATCTGAAGTCCTTGAACAAGTTTGTGCGGGTCTCCAAGTTTTGTATGGAAACTCTGCGCTCTATTCTTCTGGCCTTGGAGCCTGGGGACAATATGGTCTCCCTGGACATACAGGATTCCTACCTGCATATTCCCATTGCAGTTCCTCATCAGCAGTACCTAAGGTTCGCGGTGGGCAACCTTCCATTACCAATTTCGGGCGTTACCCTTTGGTTTGACAACAGCTCCCCGAGTTTTCACCAAAGTAATGGCGGTCATGACGGCTTCACTTCACCGTCAAGGGGTCAGGATACTACCGGTCCTAGACGATTTGATGATCCTGGCAAATTCCCCAGAAATTCTCCTGTGTCATCTAGATCTGACAGTGCAGGTCATGACAGCCCACGGGTGGCTTGTCAACTGGAAGAAATCATCCCTGGTTCCTGCATGGAGCATGGTTCACCTGGGAGCGTTATTGGACACTCACAACCAACGGTTGTTCCTGTCTCAGGAGAAAGTCCTGAAACTTCAGGACAGGATTCGATGCTTCCTATCTCATCCGCAAGTGTCGATTCATTCGGCAATGCAAGTGCTAGGTCTCATGGTATCGGCTTTCGACATGGTGGAGTATGCTCAATTCCATTCTTGCCCTCTGCAGAAGTTGATTCTGTCCAAGTGGGACGGCCTGCCTCACCGGATCAGATCTCACATGATCTCCTTGTCTCTGTAGGTCCGCCTGTCACTGAGCTGGTGGCTTCAGCACCATCGATTGAGCAGGGGCCGTTCCTTCTGGATATCCAACTGGGTCCTGCTGATGACCGATGCTAGTCTGAGAGGTTGGGGTGCGGTGTTGGAACAACACTCTCTCCAGGGTCGGTGAAGCGAGGAGGAGTTACTACTCCCGATAAACATTCTGGAATTGCGGGCAGTGTTCAGTGCGTTGACAATGGCCTAGCATCTGATACAGAACAGACCTGTTCAAGTACAATCGGACAACACCACCATGGTGGTGTACTTCAATCATCAAGGCGGCACTCGAAGCCGCATGGCAATGAGGGAAGTATCACGGTTTCTTCAATGGGCAGAGTGCCATCTGCTGGCCATATCAGCTGTGTTCATTCCCGGGCATTCTGAACTGGGAAGCGGACTATCTCAGTCATCAGGACGTACACGCCGGAGAGTGGAGCCTCCATCCAGAGGTGTTTCAACTTCTCGTGGACACGTGGGGCCTTCCAGATGTGGATCTGATGGCGTCTCGACACAATCACAAGGTTCCGTTCTTCGGAGCAAGGACAAGGGATCCTCAAGCTGCGTTCGTGGACGCTCTGGCAATTCCATGGAACTTTCAGCTGCCGTATTTGTTCCCTCCGGTGTCACTCCTTCCCAGAGTAATCCGGAAGTTCAAGCAAGAAAGAGGAAACCTACTTCTGGTCGCTCCAGCGTGGCCCAGGCGGCACTGGTTCTCCGATCTACAGGGCCTCACATTGGATCGTCCCCTTCTACTTCCACAATGACCAGACCTCCTCGTTCAGGGCCCTTGTGTTTACAAGGATTTGGCCCATCTAGCTTTGACGGCATGTCTATTGAAGCTTCCGTCCTGAGGTCCAAGGGTTTTTCTGAGGCGGTCGTTCAAACTATGTTGAAGGCCCGTAAGCCGGTTTCTGTTCGGATCTACCATAGGGTCTGGAATGCTTACTTTACTTGGTGTGCGTCTCACAATCATGAAGTTTTCAAGTTTAGTACGGCCAAACTATTGGCCTTTCTACAACAGGGCCTGGACTTAGGCCTGCGTCTGGCCTCTGTCAAGGTTCACATCTCTGCCTTGTCGGTTTGGTTTCAGAGAAAGATTGCTACCCTACCTGATGTCCATACATTCACTCAGAGTCTGGAGGAGTGAATGTATGGTGGCACATAAGGAGGCTGACTGTTGTGGAGTCAGCCTCCTTATGTGCCACCTGTGGCCCCTTGGATCTGTCGGTGGTTTTGGAGGCCTTTGAGCCTCTTGGCTCTGCTGCCCTTAAGTGGCTTTCATTTAAGGTGCTATTCTTGCTGGCTATTGCTTCAGCTAGAAGGGTCTCGGACTTGGGTGCCTTATCCTGTAAGTCTCCCCATTTGATTTTTCGCCGTGACCGGGCGGTTCTTAGAACACGGCCAGGTTATTTACCCAAGGTGATATCTTTTTTCCACCTTAACCAGGAGATTGTAGTTCCGGCCTTTAATTCTCCTGAGTTGTCTACCAAAGGGCGGTCTTTGGATGTAGTACGGGCTCTCCGTATCTATTTGAAGAGAACATCCTCCATTAGGAAATCTGATTCTCTTTTTGTACAGTATGGTTTTCACAAACGTGGCTGGCCTGCTTTCAAGCAGACTCTGGCCAGATGGATTAGAATGGTGATTGCACATGCTTATGTACAGGCTGGTCGTCCGGTTCCTGCTACCATCAAAGCCCATTCTACTCGGTCGGTTGGACCTTCTTGGGCGGCCCACCGTGGTGCGACCCTTGAACAGTTGTGCAAGGCGGCTACGTGGTCCTCTGGGAACATGTTCATTAGGTTCTATGCCTTCGATACTTCCACCTCCCAGGATGCTTCCTTTGGACGCCGGGTTCTTGTGCCCGCTACAGTGCATCCCCTCCAATAAGGAACTGCTTTAGGACATCGCCGATGTTATTCCTTGTGGAGCCCAGTGTACCCCGCAGCAGAAAACGAGATTTATGGTAAGAACTTACTGTTGTTAAATCTCTTTCTGCGAGGTACACTGGGCTCCACAAGGCGCCCACCCTGACTCACTTAGCTTCTTTGGGTTGGTATGGCATTAGGCGCTGACACCCTCTCCTGTGGTGTGTGGTGTAATTGGCTACGAGCGATTGTTGTCTCTGGTACCTGCTACTGCATTAGGCTGGTTAACGAAACTGAGCTCCTGTGCACGGAGGCGGGTTATAGAGGAGGCGGCGCTGTGCATCTTGGGAACAGTCAAAGCTTTAAGCCTGTTGGTGCCTCGGATCAAGATCCTACTCTACACCCCGATGTTATTCCTTGTGGAGCCCAGTGTACCTCGCAGAAAGAGATTTAACAACGGTAAGTTCTTACCATAAATCTCGTTTTACGCCGTAATAAGCTGGTGTATATACACTGTGATAATGAAGGAAGGCATGTGCATATACACTGTGATGATGCCTGAAGGCTGGTGCATATATTAGATACTGTGATGAAGCCTGAAGGCTGGTGCAAATACACTGAGACAATGTATGAGGGCTGGTGCAAATACACTATGATGATGCCTGAAGGCTGGTGCATATATACTGTGATGATGGCTGTAGGCTGGTGCATAGATTGTACAGTATACTGTGCTGAAACCTGAAGACTGGTGCAAATACATAATGCATGCGGGCTGGTGCATATACACTGTAATAATGGCTGAAGGCTGGTGCATATATACTATGATGATAGCTGAAGGCTGGTGCATATATACTGTGATGATGGCTGAAGGCTGGTGCATATATACTGTGATGATAGCTGAAGGCTGGTGCATATATACTGTGATGATGGCTGTAGGCTGGTGCATAGATTGTACAGTATACTGTGCTGAAGCCTGAAAGATTGTACAGTATACTGTGCTGAAGCCTGAAGACTGGTGCAAATACATAATGCATGCGGGCTGGTGCATATACACTGTAATAATGGCTGAAGGCTGGTGCATATATACTATGATGATAGCTGAAGGCTGGTGCATATATACTGTGATGATGGCTGAAGGCTGGTGCATATATACTGTGATGATAGCTGAAGGCTGGTGCATATATACTGTGATGATGGCTGAAGGTTGGTGCATATATACTGTGATGGTGCATGAGGGCTGGAGTAATAAATACACTGTGAAGATGTGTGAGGGCTGGTGTAAATACAGATATGTCCTCATATATCTTGCCTCATTATGTCACGTAGCAGGAGATGCCTGGCGTGAGTGAGCTGATAGGTCTCGTCTTTTTTACCTAAAATGCATAGCTATGTAAATAGGACACATAGGTAGACTCTGCTGATTGAACTAATATGCGGCATGCCTATATGATTGGTACGTTTCAGTGGTTTCTAGGAAAACACTGTAAAGAACCATTTTGTGTGCAAATACAGTCATGGGGGTTTATTTACTAATATTCGTGTTTTTGCCGTTTTTAAGGGTGTTTGAACTCGAATGGTATCGGGTGCATTTTACTGCAACTTTTTGAATCCTGATACGGTCATTCACTAAGCTGGCGAGTTTTGCACAATCGTTTTTTCCGATGTCGATATGATTCGTAATGTCAGGCAGTGTTTTACGGGAGTGATGAGTAAAACACTGCCTGACAAAACACAAAGAATCCCGGCCGGATCTGTGAGATCCGTGCAGGGCTTCATTGTGTACCTTAAAAATGTGTTTTAATTGATTTTAAATCTGAAAAAAATTGCGTGGGGTCCCCCCTCCTAAGCATAACCAGCCTCGGGCTCTTTGAGCCGGCCCTGGTTGAAAAAATATGGGGAAAAAATGACAGCTGTTCCCCCATATTTCATCAACCAGCACCGGGCTCTGCGCCTGGTCTTGGTGCAAAAAATACGGGGGACAAAAAGAGTAGGGGTCCCCCGTATTTTTTTGTACCAGCAATGGGCTCCACTAGCTGGACAGATAATGCCACAGCCGGGGGTCACTTTTATACAGCGCCCTGCGGCCGTGGCATTAAATACCCAACTAGTCACCCCCATCCAAGGGCTGCGGATGGGGGGCTGATAGCCTTGTTGAGAATATATGAATATTGTTTTTTGCAGAAGAACTACAAGTCCCAGCAAGCCTCCCCCGCAAGCCGGTACTTGGAGAACCACAAGTACCAGCATGCGGGGGGGAAACGGGCCCGCTGGTACCTGTAGTTCTACTGCAAAAAAATACCCCCCAAAAAACAGGACACACACACCGTGAAAGTACAACTTTATTACATTCATACCGACACACACATACTTACCTATGTTGACACGCCGACACAGGCCACGTCTTCGTCTGTCGGCATCTCCAAGTCGAATCCGGGGTACCTGAAAATAAAATTATACTCACCTAAAGCCAGTGTGTCCTGTTCTTTTTTTTGTAATCCACGTACTTGGCAAAAAAAAAAAAAAATGGAAACCCGACCACGCACTGAAAGGGGCCCCATGTTTACACATGGGACCCCTTTCCCCGACTGCCAGGACCCCCCCTGACTACTGTCAAAGAGGGTCCCTTCTGCCAATCAGGGAGTGCCACGTCGTGGCACCCTCCTGATTGGCTGTCTGCTCCTGTAGTGTCTGTCAGGCAGCACACGGCACAGATACAATGTAGCGCCTATGCGCTCCATGGTAGCCAATGGTGGGAACTTTGCGGTCAGCGGTTGACCGAAAGTAACCTCACCGCTGACCGCAAAGTTCCCACCATTGGCTACAATGGAGCGCATAGGCGCTACATTGTATCTGTGCCGTGTGCTGCCTGACAGACACTACAGGAGCACACAGCCAATCAGGAGAGTGCCACGACGTGGCGCTCCCTGATTGGCTGGAGGGACCCTCTTTGACAGTAGTCAGGGGGGGTCCTGGCAGTCGGGGAAAGGGGTCCCATGTGTAAACATGGGGCCCCTTCAGAGCGTGGTCGGGTTTCCGTTTTATTATTTTGCCAAGTACGTGGATTATACAAAGGTCTGATTCTACACTGGATTATGTGAGTATAATTTTATTTACAGGTATCCCGAGGATTCTACATGGAGAAGAGGACCGAGCCTCGTAGGAACATAGGTAAGTATGTGTGTATGTTGGTGTGCATGTATGTAATAAAGTTGTAATGTCACGGTGTGTGTGTCCTGTTTTTATCGGGGTATTTTTTTAGTAGTAGTACTACAGGTACCAGCGGGCCCGGTTTTCCACCGCATGCTGGTACTTGTGGTTCTCCAAGTACCAGCTTGCGGGGGAGGCTTGCTGGGACTTGTAGTACTGCTACTAAAAACAATATTCACAATTTCTCACAAGGCTATCGGCCCCCCATCCGCCGCCCTTGGATGGGGGGACAGCCTCGGTCTTCACCCCTGGCCCTTGGGTGGCTGGAGGGGGGGACCCCTTGATTGAAGGGGTCCCCACTCCTCCAGGGTACCCCGGCCAGGGGTGACTAGTTGGGGTTTTAATGGCACGGCCGCAGGGACCGATATCAAAGTGTCCCCCGGCTGTGGCATTATCTCCCCAGCTAGTGGAGCCCGGTGCTGGTTTCAAAAATACGGGGGACCCCTACGCTTTTTGTCCCCCGTATTTTTGGAACCAGGACCAGGCGCAGAGCCCGGTGCTGGTTGATTAAATATGGGGGAACCCCTGTCATTTCCCCCCCCATATTTTCCAACCAGGACCGGCTCAAAGAGCCCGAGGCTGGTTATGCTTAGGAGGGGGGACCCCATGCAATTTTTTTTTCCGATTTTACACTAAACAGACCCTTTCCCATAGATAACCATGCACAGATCTCACTGATCCGTGCATGGTTATCCAAACTCGACTGGAAAAAGTAGGTTTATTTTAATGCTGCTTTTTTTAACGAATCGAGAAAAAACAGACCCGCACTTGAGCACTCAGAAACTAACACCCAAATACGAATGAATAGTGAATGCCCGTATTGTATGAAATAACAGCTGCGTTTGACCGATGGTCTATTCATTCGTATTTCTGAACGTTGTCATTCAAACCATTACGAATAGTCCAAACACTGCCGAGATTGGTGCTTAGTGAATTCCCGGATTGGGACTTAGAAAAAAAAAACACAAATCGGACAAATTCGGATTCTTAGTAAATACTGGCAATAGTCACACACAGAATATAGGCATGCCGCATATCATTTTAATCAGCATAAACTGCATGTGCGTCCTATTCACATCATTTTTTTAATAAAATGCATTATACAGGTTGAGTATCCCTTATCCAAAATGCTTGGGACCAGAAGTATTTTGGATATGGGATTTTTCCGTATTTTGGAATAATTGCATACCATAATGAGATCTCATGGTGATGGGACCTAAATCTAAGCACAGAATGCATTTATGTTACATAATCACCTTATACACACAGCCTAAAGGTAATTTTAGCCAATATTCTTTATAACTTTGTGCATTAAACAAAGTGTATCTATAGTCACACAATTCATTTATGTTTCATATACACCTTATACACACAGCCTGAAGGTCATTTAATACATTATTTTTACTAACTTTGTGTATTAAACAAAGTTTGTGTACATTGAACCATCAAAATACAAAGGTTTCACTATCTCACTCTCACTCAAAAAAGTCCGTATTTCGGAATATTTGGATATGGGATACTCAACCTGTAATGGAAAAAAAGTCGCAGGTAAAGATGCTCAGCGCTACCGATTCACACTACGGCATGGCATGACTAGAAGGGCTGTTTAATGTGCATTGAGGCTAGATGTGAGGGAACACATCTGTACATTGTGATGATGCCTGAATGCTGGTGCAGATACACTCAGTCCCGTCTTAACAGCATTGTAGGCCCTGGACAAAGCAATGTACTCATTCGCGGGAACCATTTAAAATCATAAAATAGCTCCAGCCACCCACCAATAAGCATGCTGGGAGGCATGGTAGAGAATGCTGCCTTGCCGGTCTGATTGTGTGACCACCACCTACCCCTGCTCAAAAGCCCCTAGAATTGTGGGGCCCTGGGCAGCTGCCGAGTGTGCCTATATGTTAAGATGTCCCTGAATACACTGCGATGATGCCTGTGTGCTGGTGCAGATACACTGTGATGATCGCTGTCAGCCATAGCTAGCCACTTCTGATCAGCTGATTGTGAATACAGCTTTGAGGCAGATAGATTCTTTCCTGATTCATTTTTCATGTACTGTATAAGACAAATTTGTCTGTTTTTTTTTAATACTAAGTGTTTTTGCTATTATCATTTGTGCGCATTAAGGCCCTCATTCCGAGTTGTTCGCTTGCTAGCTGCTTTTAGCAGCCGTGCAGACGCTAAGCCGCCGCCCTCTGGGAGTGTATTTTAGCTTAGCAGAAGTGCGAACGAAAAGATCGCAGCGCTGCTACAAAAAAAAGATTGTGTCATTTCTGAGTAGCTCGAGACCTACTCCTAGCTTGCGATCACTTCAGACTATTTAGTTCCTGTTTTGACGTCACAAACACGCCCTGCGTTCGGCCAGCCACGCCTGCGTTTTTCCAGCCACTCCTGCGTTTTTATCTAGCACGCCTGCGTTTTTTCACACACTCCCTGAAAACGGTCAGTTACCACCCAGAAACACCCACTTTCTGTCAATCACTCTGCGGCCAGCAGTGCGACTGAAAAGCGTCACTAGAGCTTGTGTAAAACTGCATCGGCTTTTGTGAAAGTACCACGCGCGTGCGCAGTGCGCCCCATACGCAGAATTTCCGTTTTTTTGCCTGATCGCTGCGCTGCGAACGAAAGCAGCTAGCGATCAACTCGGAATGAGGGCCTAAGAAAGATAATACCTGACTGTATTATATGCTCCTGCTTTATAGTTACTCTTATAATAGAATAACATTTACAATTACGATAGATGTATTATTACAGCAAAAGATCTGTATCTTCAACTCCACTCTGGCTCTAGAATCTAGTTTAAAAAACTGATTGACTCTTCTCCGATTCCATGTCTTGGAGCTGTTTCCTAGCTCTGGAGCTGAAGCATCAGCTATCTCTAAAACAAGATACGCTAGCTATGTGGTGTTCATGGGACTTTTAACAATCAACCAATTCAGTAGATTGCACGGACATCCTTACATAAAGTACTAGATGTGTTTGTAATGTGTACAATCAGCTGTACCGGAGATACTGTCCCAAAACGATTATCTGTAGATATGTGCTTGCAAATCTGGTCTTTCAGTTCAACTAAAGAGATAAAGATAGAATGTTTAAAAAAAACAAACACATTTTTCAATGATTTTCATTGTATTGTAATTCAAGTCATGATGTTATATAGTATCCCTTATGCAAAAGCATGGGCAGCTCTCACCGATAAAAGCTATTGAAGCTCAGGCTGGGTACACTTGTCACCAACACTTTGGCAGACCCGTCGTCACGCTGACAAAGCGGATGATCCAGGTAAGTTTACACACTTACCAATCAGCCGCCTGACGTGTTGGTCAAGACACCCAGCTGGGCATTTGAATTTGCTACCGAACTGTGGCGTTGCCCTCCCACAGCATGCGAGCGGGCAGTTGGTGGACTGCCCGTACACTCAGCAAGATGCGACCTGCTGTGTGCAGCTGCACAGCCGACGCAATATGTCTGTGAACAATGCCATTCACAGACATATCGGAGTACACACCTGCTGACGGGCTCACGATATATGGGCCGTTCGATCGAACTCCCGATATTTCGCCTAGTGTGTACCTAGCTTAACTGCCGGCGAGGTTTACCACAGACAATAGAACACTTCGGTTTTAACCACAGGTACAAATATGAAAAACATTAAAACACCAACAAGTTTACCAGAATTGCTAAATATTATAAGCTCCTTATAAAAGGTAATATTAAGCAGCTCCTTATAAATGGTAATATAAAGCAGTTTAAAAGGATGGGAGGGGTACATCTTTATCAAGTGTCTGAATATAAAATGTGACCCCCCAAAACACCAGGTTCACATCTACCTTATGTTTTTGCCAAGAATAGCAAGGCAGGCTCCTTACCTAGAACTTGTAGCACTGGGTGTGCTAGGGGAGTCCGTGCTGTGCAGGTTAGATTATCACACCCACCCACCAAGGAGCTGAAGAATTTTTGAAGCCAAAAATAATAAGTCTTTCTATGATTTTTAGACAATTGCATCTAAAGGCCCATACACACTTGACGACGTCGCTCTGTGACTGACGTCGTCTAGTGTTTCACCTCCCGGGTAGGGCGATCAGCGGCCGCCCGTACACACTGAGCGATATGACAGCTCATATCGCTCTGTGATGTCTTGCAGCCGCTGGCCGTGCATGCAGCTCCTGAACGACAGTCCAGATCGAGCTTGCATTCACTGCCGACATCGACGATCGTTGCAGACCCGCAGGGCCATGCGTCGTTCGTCGCCTGCAGCATACACACTTGCCGATAAAATGAGCGACGTCGCTCAGAAAGGGGGAAAATGAGCGACGTCGCTCATTTTATCGGCAAGTGTGTGGGCCTTTAAAGATGAGTCTGATAGTGATGATATCTTTGGAGCATAATGTAACAATGTTATCTGCCACTACGTCTTTCTACGCAGAAGCTGTATGAAAATATGCTAAAGCTGGAGGAGGCGTCTTAAGTACAAAGACGTCCACTGCCGTCTTCTCTGAACTGCTGCTGCGTTCGAAGATGCAGCATTAGACCAACTGTGTGAATATCAGACATCTGAGTAACCCTCAGGATGTAAGGTCAGTGTAGCTGCGTCCAACATGCCCCTATTTTCTGGAACACTCCCTGTTGCCAGCAGCATGGCAATCAATGTGACTGCAGGAGGCGGCATGCGGCATGAAACCCCCTGACAACGATTGTTGCCTTATAGGTAATTGTCTGCACTTAGTATAATATTAGGGCAATGGATATTGTCTGAATCAAAATATAATTCATTATAAATAGGCGATGTTACCATAGTGGACAGTATACTGGATATATATAGTAAGGAATAGATATGAAATAAGTTTGAATGTATGAGGTAATGTTTAGCTGATTTAAGAAATTAGGTTTGTGTATGTGTTTATATAGATATACTGTATATTTGTGTTTTACAGCAAGATGGTAAAAAATAGTGTAGGGAACAGGTTTATTCTGCTCTAGTCATAAATAAGGCCAGAGAGGTTACAGTAAGATCAAGAGTCATTGTAGAGAAAAGGTATTAGGCCATAAATGATAATAGGTATGTGACAGAGCTCTGTTGGTCATTGGAATTCACAGGTGTGCTTACAGTAGATCAGAATCTACTGGTTTGTCTATTGTCCAGTGAAGGTTAAAAGCTAGGGAGTATAAATTAACTACTATGAAAAGAGATCACATCCATTGATAAAACATTGTGTAACCGACCCCAGGAAAACTTGTCAATACAACAGAACTTTGGATGAAAAGACATTCCAGATTTTACAATACTATACTTGCTTAAGGCAGTGTGGACACCACACTTTTATGACACCATGCCTCCGTGAACAGGACACGACAGCCCAGTTCAATGTTTGTTTTATTACACCTTGGAATCTGACAAACCTATAATTACCTATTCCATTGGAAACTATGAGAATATGATAGTTTGAATTGGTAAAATATGAGATAAAAGGACCAGACTTGTAGTTAGGAGTTAGAAGGAAGAGGGAGAGGGAGAAGAAGAAGGAGAAGGAAGGAAGTCAGTCAGGAGGAGAAGTCATGGAGAACATGCAGAAGGAATGATTCTTGGGATGGCAATCTTTAACTTGCAAGTATACATTTTATGTTAGCAATTGAAACTGTTTGTGAAACTTATGTCATGTTGTTTTATGTTATGTAACGAAGGAAGCATATATAATTATAATTAGTATATATATCACTACTGTGTATATCTTATTCTGTACGATTTGATCTGCCTGTAAATAAAGAATCATATAAAAAGAGCGGTAATATTCAAGCTTGAACTCTCTTTAAGGAATCTTAACTTAATAACTTCATAAGTCATATGTATAAGGACTGCATATATGTATCAGCCAATTAGTTTGTAAGCCTGACATAATATATTTGCAGATATATATGATAAATGCATATTAATTGAAATATATCCATATATTAAATACCATATATGATATATTAAATATTAATATTCATAAATATGATTCCATAAAGCAATATTGGCGACCACGAATTGGACTTGTTATTACTGAATCTGATTATCTGATTTATAATATTTATGAGGAGTAGCAAATGCTATAAGCTGGCTACCAAATCTGCAGAATCACGGTGGGGATGTATCTATGAAAATTTATTACCATTGTGTAATGTCAATTTTGTATTCTGTATAACCTAGGATAAATGTGTTAGTGCAATATACGTTATTTTAACTAACATAATATCTATTAGGAAGCAGCACCAAAGGCTATAAGCCTGCTGGCAAAATACAAGATCACAGTGGAATAGGTTACAAATGAGAATAAAGAATTTAAAGGCCTAGAATAGAAAATGTGCACAGTGGAAAAGAGTATTTCCAAATAAATGTATAAATGTACCAGGTATTAGAGTTTAACCTTAAGACACCGGTCAATCTTAAGGAGAGGATACCTTCAGTACTAAAAACAAAGAATATATAAATTTAGCATTGAAATGTTAAAAATGCAAAAGTTTTCTGTAGCATTTAGAAAAATGCGCAGAACTGCGGCTCTAGAAGCCAAACAGAAATGTAAAGAAGAATCAGGTTCACGTCTTCGTAAGGCGTGCCTGACCATTAATGCAAAAATGCATTCGTTATTTAAGTCCCTTAAACAGAAAAATAAACAGAAAAAGTTTGGGGCAGAAGCGAAAAGCCTGACAGTTTGTAATCAAATTGTCAAGATCTCTGATGAAGAGATAACATCCAGCAAGCAAGCTGAGATAGAAACACCAAACAGGAATAGTGTTGAGGTATGTGAAACTCTGTACACAGAGTCTACAGGAGTCAGAAATGACTTAATCAGTCAAGATCCTAAAATTAAGGAAAGTTACATGTTGCAGGACTGCATCAATGTGCAGCGCATGGAGTCTGCTATGGTCACACAGACCACCAGCAGAACAGCCTCTGTGGTAAAGGAAGAAAGTAGCAATGTGCCGGATGTGTCTATCATCAGACAGCACATTAATGTAAAGGAGGTAGCAGCAATAGGAGATGTCCCCTATACTGTGTCTAGTAAGGGGGAAGATCATTGTAACTCAGATTATGAGTATTCTGCTGAATACACTCTCAGAGTTCCCAATGTAAATGAAGAATTTGTTATGCCCTTAGGCAAAGGTGAATTGTCAGCAGATTTAAACACTGATAGCAGCAGTACAGTGCACACAGGGGTGGGGAAGTTCCCCATGGTGAAAACTCCCATGGCAACCAGAGTTGCAAACCTTGAAATGTATTCACCTGGAAACATGTTTAAAGGGAAAATCCATGAAATTAATTCAGGAATGCATGTTTACAAACAAAGTTCCCAAACTTATGTAACCCCCACAGAGCACTCAGAGACTTCTAGTGATGGTGCAAATGTTTGCATGCTCTCAGAGAGACCACATGCAGAGTGTCATTCTGCAAACCACACACCAATTAACAATGACAAAAAGGATCACCAGGATGAAAATGTTTTTATGCCCTGGTGCCATAACCATTTTATTACAGGTGTGGAAAGACAGAAAGCCCTGGGACCTGCAATACATATTTGGCAAAGTTTAACAAGTTTCTCTCCCCACAAAAGTAGGTTTTTTCAGAAGCTCCAAGATTCTTCCAAACTAAGGAGCCACACCAAGCAGCAAACGCTATGGTTAAAGACAGTCTGGGACCAGGCTGCATCACAAGGGAGTATGGTCACAAGTGAATACGGTAGTATCATTCCTTTACTTGTTAGATCCAATGAAGCCATTGTTTGCTTTGATGTTCAAACAGCCACAGTTTCCAAATTAAACCTGCATCATATCTGCAGCGACAATTGTGCTGTCATTGACACACAATGTGACAGGAAAGATTGGCACAGGCCAGAAACAATTGTTTGTTTGTTATTCAATCGTTAAAAGACACATTTGTAAATTCTGTACCTGATAACATGCAGCAGATAGGACAGAATGCATAGCAAGCTATGTTAAATCACTGTATAAATATCTGTGATAGTCATTGTATGTATTTTTGTTTGATTCATAGTAATCCTGGCAACCTGTATACAGAATGGTGCAAGACTCCAAAAAGACTCCAATTTACAAGGGAAAAGGTCTTCATTAACCCTTTCATCGCTGCTATCCAGCAAAATCTACATAGCATCCCTAAAGACTGATATATGGACAAATCCTCAAGGAGTTTTCTAGTTTCACAAGAAAGGGGAATGTTTTCATTAACCTTTTCATCACAAGTAATCATTACTTGTCTTTCAAACTACATGTACACTCCCAAAACAGTGTACAGCACATCTCATCACTGTGATTATACAGAACTGTCTCATCCCTTCATATACCTTAATCACATATATGTAAACATTTGTCTGATATATATATATATATATTATGTAATTGTATTATATACCTTGTAAATATTTTATGTTTTTTTAATATTACACAGTAGATACTACCTATGCTTCCTTCGTAAAAGCTTCAAAAGTAATTAAATATCTAATACAGGATGGTATACCGCGTTATAACAAATTGGGCCGAGATTATTAAGTGGGATGAATAATTCTCTTAATAAAGACTGTCACAAGTCTAAGATAATTATTTGTAGCATAACAGGGTCACTGTATATGCACATGGCTGCATATAAAATAATATTGGATGGAATTAGATATATTTAAAGCCATTCCTAAATGATATTTAATATCTGTTTGAAGCAAAATTATATTCATTTATTGTATTGATAGGATGTTACTATATACACATCAAAAGCATTTTAAATAATTATTAGTCAAAATATAGGTAGGATAGAAAACGCCTTTATATGGGTTAAACTGGTATAAGTTTATGTAAGATTGAGATGTATAAATAGGTACAAGGTAGAATAAGGAGATTTAAGACTGCATGGTAATTTATTCAGTGAGGAAATACAGAACAGAGTAGGTGTACTACTCACAGCCATTTGTGGTACTATTGCCCGAAGACAATTAAGACCTACTATTAACAAGCAAGGAAAGAAAGAAAGAAAGAAAAAAAAAAAAAAAGACTGTTTCATATATGCCTGTTCTATTCAAAATCACAACCTGTTTGTGCAAAAGCAATATGGACACTGGTCACAACTGCGGCATTGGATAAACGCAAAGGAAACAGAACTGCTAAAGACTGTATAAAGACTATTACTATTACTGAGGGTCGTCACAAGTACTGAATGTTCAAGACACAGCACTCGACGTACACAGCCCTCTGCCTCAAACAGCGAAATGGCAAGCAAAGGAGCAGCTGCTACGAAGAATTCTACTTCTAGTAATGGTGCAAATGTTGCAAACGCAAGGCCATAATGCAAACGCAAGGCATCTCCAATTGCAAGCAAACCACGCAGATGACAGTCTTATCCCAGTAAATTGCTACATACAAGAACAGCAAAAATGTCCAAACGTACTGATCCAGATACAGAAAAAAGGTCTACAATTGGGCTATGGTATTCCAAATGTCTGTAGAAATTAGTTTTCCTCATGAATACTGAATAAAAACCTCAGTTTTGTCTGCTTTAGTTAAAAAGTAGAATAAGGTTAGGTAAGCTAAGAATTTTTAGAGATTTTTAAAATCATAATGGTTATTATTATTACACTTATGGTATATATTATGGTTACAACGAAAGTTATGTTTGAAGGAATATTTTGAAATGTATTTGGAAGCAATTACGCTAGTTTAATGTGTGGCCAATCAAAAGAATTTCTCATGGCCACAAGGGGGCGACTGTTGCCTTATAGGTAATTGTCTGCACTTAGTATAATATTAGGGCAATGGATATTGTCTGAATCAAAATATAATTCATTATAAATAGGCGATGTTACCATAGTGGACAGTATACTGGATATATATAGTAAGGAATAGATATGAAATAAGTTTGAATGTATGAGGTAATGTTTAGCTGATTTAAGAAATTAGGTTTGTGTATGTGTTTATATAGATATACTGTATATTTGTGTTTTACAGCAAGATGGTAAAAAATAGTGTAGGGAACAGGTTTATTCTGCTCTAGTCATAAATAAGGCCAGAGAGGTTACAGTAAGATCAAGAGTCATTGTAGAGAAAAGGTATTAGGCCATAAATGATAATAGGTATGTGACAGAGCTCTGTTGGTCATTGGAATTCACAGGTGTGCTTACAGTAGATCAGAATCTACTGGTTTGTCTATTGTCCAGTGAAGGTTAAAAGCTAGGGAGTATAAATTAACTACTATGAAAAGAGATCACATCCATTGATAAAACATTGTGTAACCGACCCCAGGAAAACTTGTCAATACAACAGAACTTTGGATGAAAAGACATTCCAGATTTTACAATACTATACTTGCTTAAGGCAGTGTGGACACCACACTTTTATGACACCATGCCTCCGTGAACAGGACACGACAGCCCAGTTCAATGTTTGTTTTATTACACCTTGGAATCTGACAAACCTATAATTACCTATTCCATTGGAAACTATGAGAATATGATAGTTTGAATTGGTAAAATATGAGATAAAAGGACCAGACTTGTAGTTAGGAGTTAGAAGGAAGAGGGAGAGGGAGAAGAAGAAGGAGAAGGAAGGAAGTCAGTCAGGAGGAGAAGTCATGGAGAACATGCAGAAGGAATGATTCTTGGGATGGCAATCTTTAACTTGCAAGTATACATTTTATGTTAGCAATTGAAACTGTTTGTGAAACTTATGTCATGTTGTTTTATGTTATGTAACGAAGGAAGCATATATAATTATAATTAGTATATATATCACTACTGTGTATATCTTATTCTGTACGATTTGATCTGCCTGTAAATAAAGAATCATATAAAAAGAGCGGTAATATTCAAGCTTGAACTCTCTTTAAGGAATCTTAACTTAATAACTTCATAAGTCATATGTATAAGGACTGCATATATGTATCAGCCAATTAGTTTGTAAGCCTGACATAATATATTTGCAGATATATATGATAAATGCATATTAATTGAAATATATCCATATATTAAATACCATATATGATATATTAAATATTAATATTCATAAATATGATTCCATAAAGCAATACGATCAAGAAGTTTAAAAAGGTACCATACTGTGGGGCATATTAAGGTGTCGGGCGCATAACTGGGGCATAATATGGTGTCCTGGGCAGTACTGTGTGGGGCATAATAAAGTGTCAGAGGCATTACTGTGTATGACTTAGTATGATGCTAGGGGCATTACTGTGTGGCGCATAATATAGAGCAGGGGGCATTACTGTATGGGGCATAATATGGTCTAGGGGGCATTACTGTGTGGGGCATAATATGGTGCAAGGGGCATTAATTACTGTGTGGTGCATAATATGGTGCAAGTATGGTGCATTACTGTGGGGGCATAACATGGTGTAAGGGGCACTATTGTATTCCCACTATTGTGTTGACCTTGCAACAAGGCCACACCCCTCGATGTGCACACATTTTTTTAATTACAATGTTTAGGGGGGGAGCTAATTTTTTGTGTTCTCACTGGGAGCCAAAATGTCTAGAAACAGCCCTGGGGCCTGTGCACACCTATTCCATGCTAATGTACTTTTTGTGTGTTAACAAATACATGAAAGTGCATAAAAAGTTTTACTAAGTGCTTTGTGGAGTGTTAATGCAGACATATTAGAACATGCGATTCCACAGGGTCAATCCAGTTAACCGCAAAGGGTGCTAGTTACAGTTGCTGTGGCGGTAAAACACAGACAACGGCACCGCATCTTGCCCCTGCTCTGTGCCCGAATTAACACAATTTTGCTCACAGCCCTATGGAGCTGCAGCAGCTTTAATGCGAGTTCAGGCTGCCGTAAAGCACGGCGCTGACTTGCACCCGCAATGTAGTTGCGGTTAATTGGATTAACCTATGTTTGTAATCTGTTAAAGTGCATAAAGTATATTGGTAAAAGTGCATGAAATCCCCTTAAAAAAAGATAAAAACATTTGTATAGTGTACATTAGTTTTCATGCATTATTATCCTTTTTCTCAGCCATTGTACAGTATGTGTGAACAAGAACTCCATATGTATTTTCATTTGGTAGAGTAATGTAGATTTATTATCTGAGAGCCTGAAATAGCTGTAGAATTCCTGGTATTAATAAACATATTTATAATATTTCTGTGCTTGTCTAACTTTAATCTTGCTGTCTCTGGATTACAGTTTATTAAAAACATCACTGGCACCAGTACAAGCTAGTCCTCAGTGTGATTGCCTCTTTAGTCTCTTTCATAGTGCATGCATTACTTTAACTAAAATTGGAGCTTTGAGACTGGAAACATAGCTCAGGAAGCTGAGGGAGGGAACCAGAAACAAGGGGAGGTGGCTGCTATGGGCTGTGTGGAATGAGACACGACTGTGAGAGCAGACATGGATGAACAAGAACCAGAGCTTTAAGCTTGGTTTGGCCGCTTGGCCGGACTAGAAATGAATTATTCTACCTCTCAGATGTCTGGAATAACTATGGTGGCACAGTATTAGACCGACCAAAGGCAGAGCTACCTAACAGAGGATCCTAGCAGGATAAAGTTGAGAGCCTGGCATCCAGGGATACATAGGAACCCAGAGGAGGATAAAAAGCTGCTCTATTTGTATTTAACTTATTGTACTTTCTAGAGGACTAGCTTCTATAGGATGTTCACACTTAGGATGGGACAGAAGAGACCTCTGCTGCTCTATACTTATGTTCGAATCAGGTCTGTCTAATCAGTAAGTGCAGCAGAGAGTCGGAGAAGAGTGTCCTGGGACAGCAAGAGGAAAGGGAGATTAGCAGGCAGAGGAATACTGCTGTGCGACTGCTTGTTCGTGCAATGCCCTGGCTGAGTGGTGGCAGGAGGAGAAGGCAACAGCAGCCACAGCAGCATCAGCAGCAATGCCCATCCCAGTGTCCGCTGCCTGGCATGAGGGAGAGCTCAGAGTTGCCTTTACCAGCTGGCTGGGAGGAGGCAAGGGACTACGACGGAAGGGTATTTTATATTGATCACAACACCAGACAAACCTCATGGATTGATCCAAGAGACAGGTAACCAGTCACATCATTATTCATTTATTGTTTAATATCTGATAACACCTACACCGGTGCCTGACGGGGGCATCATCTTGGTCTAGGCCTTAATACAGTTATATCATCCATGGTTTAAAATGAAATAAAAGCCTGTTACCATATGTAAATTACTATATATTCGCAGAAACTGCGAGATGAAATGTGTACTATAGTCGCTTTACTGAAGAGAGGCTTCTGTGTTGGCCTATCTGTGTATAAGAGCACTTAGGACAAGGGTACATTTTCTGGACTTGTTATTTAGTTTGAAAAAAGATCTGTGCTGCATTCTAATGTACATTATAACAGTGATAACATATTAAATGCATTATATACATGGATTTCATGTGTGGCTGTAGTTTAATATGGAATTATGGGCCTAATTCAGACCTGATCACACCTCTGCGAATTAGCAAAAGTGTGCGATCGGATAGTCGCTGCCCAGACAGAGTGAAAAACCGCTCCGTGCAAGTCTGCGTACGCCGTGCGAAAAGCTTTGCATATGCGGGTCAGCTGCAAATCCGTTCGCAACTCAAATCACCATCAAAAGTTTTTTCCTGTCTGTGCATAGGCCAGGACTTACTCCTACAGTGCGATAGAATCAGGCTGATCGGGCCGGAGCTGACGTCACAAACCCTCCCTGGAAACGCTTGAGAATGACACTCCCAGAAAACGGACAGTTACCACCCCCAAACGCCTGCTTCCTGTCAATCAGCCCGCGTTGGCCTAGCGATAACAAAAGACGCAGGATTTATTAGCAGTTTGGCCTCCCGCCTGCGCATTACGATCCGTACGCATGCTCAGTGGTTCGATAATCGGCCGCTGTACGATTTCGCACAACAGCGATCAGGTCTGAATTATGTTCTATGTTTTAGAAGTATATCATGTTTATGAAGTCATGGAAATAAATGGCAGCATGTAAATGCCTTAGCTGAGTAAAATAAGTCAGTGGAGGTTTTGATCCTTGTTCTTATCAGTGCAGCTTGTCATACTGATTAGTTCCCAAGCATAAAGGTTCTGCATTTAACCTACAGGCTGCAGTCCAGTAGAATGGATTCATGTGGTTATACATATTTTGAATAGAGTGAATTCTCTGTGGTCGTCGGTTTGTGAGTTTCAGATTACATTTCTCATTTTGACTATAATATGGAAGAAACAACTTTAATAATAAAGGAATGCTTATATTAATGATGCTCTGGATCAGCTTACAATAATATAATAAAGTGAATCCAGTGGCTAAGTACAATGCCAGTCAATTTGCAGGTTAAACCAGGCTACATTACAAGAATGCCAGTGACAGGACTGAGGAAATGTATGTCTGCTATCTCATTCGCTCTGGTGAAATGATGGTCTGCGTTCACCCCACAATCTAGCCATCTGCATTGGACCTAATTTATGAAGTGTATGGGTTATCCCATTAAAAGCATAGCACGCGACTAGATCTAAGAGCTGGAGCAATAATTACGTCCTTTTACACAGTCAAAATGGGCGTGAATCTCCCCAACATCCTAAGCATGTTTCCTCTCTACAGATTTATCACATTTCAGTAATCTTGCTCTGCAAAATGAATTTCACTGCTCTGCAAAATTAATTAAAAAGGCACTGATGCCTTTACTGCACCCATCCCTTCCAGTTAGCTGATGCCAGCTTGCTCCTCCCCAGGCATCATATCTTGCTCTCTGATCCATACTTGCCAACTCTCCTATTACATCTTTGAGTCTCACAAATTTTAGGGAGTTCTCAAGGACTCCTGAGAGAATGAGCCAACCTCCCGTATCCATCTACTTCTCCAGAGATATGGACAGTCCTTGGGCTAGTTGATGCAGATCCTGGTGAATTGCATCATTTTGGCATTGTATAGTGAGGAAGGGCCTGTTGCGGCAGCGATGGCCTCACCTCTCACCTGGTCCTTTTACTTCAGAATATTGGCGGGTCATGAATGAAAAGTCAGTAGGAATACCATAAACCACTGCAAATTGATGCTCATACCACAAGTACATTATAAATCAGGCACAGTATGTAGGCATTGGATGCGCTTTAGATAGTATTTCCATAAGGAAAAACTGGTACAGTTTAGTTGGCTACTTATTTGAGTGACATGTTGACATAAAAGATCTGAAAAACATGCTGTTGGGGTATCTTGGAAAGGATGGGGTTTGCTTGAACATAGAAATAAATTATTTTATCATTTCAGTTAGCAGTGGTATCTTGTACGTATATGGGGGGTAATTCCAAGTTGATCGCAGCAGGAAATTTTTTAGCAGTTGGGCAAAACCATGTGCACTCTCTGCTCTACTTCTTATATATGTTTCTCATTGTGCTACGTAGATATGAGTTGGTCAGTACCACCTAGGGGCTTAATTGTCACTGCTAGCCTACTTTTGCATGGTATATACATGTTCCACTGATTTAAAATACACTATCATAGTATTTAGTAGATGGTGCCTTTGGGAAATATTTTTATTCACTTGACAGTACAGCAAATGATATAGAGATGTATAGAGGCGTTCTCATACATGGCTTCATACATTCTCATATGTGGCTTTATACATGGCTTCAATATGCCATGCAGTGGGAAATGCCTGCCGTGAGTGAGCTGTCAGGTCCCGTGTAACTTCGCTAAGGTCGGGCATCTTTTGCTGAAAATGCATCTTATTCTCAACGCAATGCGACTAGGATGCACCAGTAGACTGAGCTGATTACAGAAGGTGTAATCATTAGCACAACTGCCTTGCAGCACTGAGGTCATGGGTTTGATTCCCACCATGGCTCTAACTGTGTGGCGTTTGTATATTCTCCTTGTGTTTGCGTGAGTTAAATCCGAGTACTCCGGTTTTCATCCACAATCCAAAAATATACCGGTAGGTTAAAAAGAAATGAATGTGATTAGGGCAAACTAGAAAGGCCAAGTGGTTCTTATCTGCCATCAACACAACAATTCAACAATCAACAAATCAACAATTCTCTGTAATTAGATATGTGACACTTTTATATCTGTGTGCGACTGAGTCTGTATATGAAGCAAAATGGAACTTGACATGGAAAAAGCCAAGGCCACTGCATTGTATCACTATGTATACAAATTCAGAGGTGTTTTTGGCAAAACAAGATTCCCAACACTAGCAGGGTGTCACAGGACCTGGCGTGCCAAGTTCGCCTATTTGACGCAACTGCTGCAAATATAAAGACACATCTGTACATATAATGTGCATGTATATTAATGTTTAGAAACAGTAAAGTATACTTAAGGTAGCATGTGCAGGGTCAAGGGTAGTGTTGCTTATAGCAGGGGACATTTAGATTATCTTAACTACATGTGGAACCTTCTTCTGCTTTAAATTTTTTTTTTAAATCGGACAAAGTACATTTCATTAAAAGTGTAGGGCAGGACCCGATCTCTGCCAGATCTCTGCGCCCAACTACACAACAAGAAATGCACATGGAAGTGCACACCACCAATGCACATGCTCCACACCTTTACAAGCACTGGCCTAACTCGTTCTCAAAATTCTGCTCCATCGCACACTACATTTACTCCATGAACTAATACACTTTGAGGAATATCTTGTCTACTTGTGCATATATAGGACACATACAGTAGGGCTTTCAACTAGGCTGTTTTCTGCTTTGTAAATGTCTTCCGTATCTCAGGGGCAGATGTATTAACCTGGAGAAGGCATAAGGAAGTGATAAACCAGTGATATGTGCAAGGTGATAAAGACACCAGCCAATTGGCTCCAATATGTAAATTAACAGTTAGGATCAGATTGGCTGGTGCCTTTATCACCTTGCACATATCACTAGTTTATCACTTCCTTATGCCTTTTCTGGGTTAATACATCTGCCCCTCAGTACCAAAAGATTTGCAAGCTAGTTTTTGATGTGAGACACATGGAAATAAGGGTGCATAAGGTCAGAAGAAGCCATCAAACTTGTGAAAGCTGACAACTACAGTATATCCATACTGCTGACGACCAGAAGGCCTGGTTTAAATATTCTTTCAGAGTTGTAATTTCCCAGTTCCAAATATTTGTCATTACTATAATTCTAGAGGCATTAAGTTTTCTAAAGCATAATACAATCAGCTCTTATGTACAGTAGGAGGGAATCAGGGCACACAATCTGTCTGATGATGAAATACTGTATATGGGGTAAAATGGCATCTGATACTTTATAATTATTAAGTGCCCCTTTTTTAATTGTTTATTTTCTAATTTTCATATGTAAACAAGTGTTAAAAGTAGCAACTTAATTTAACTAACCAAATACATCGTAGTGTAAAAAAATAATTATAAACAAATAAACAATAATAACAACATTTATCTGGATTACATTTTAGCCACTCAACCAATCACAAGGTGTTTCTCACTAACTACAATGTGATTGGTGGTAAGAGTAGTCCTGGCGGATCCCTACTTTGGCTTCTCTATTGACATTAGGAAAAAAATAATTAGCAATACTTTATGTTGTTAATCAATTAATTTCAATTAATTGTTCATTTAAGTGGTGTTCTTACATGGTAGCGTCTAGTTTACCTTCGTGGAGAGGATCTTTCCCATAACCCCCTGGGTCCATGTCACAATCTATTTGGAATAGTAAAGTGTTCCGAGCGAAGCGAGACACCGAGCCCGAAGCATGGTGAGCGAAGCGAGCCCGCGAGGGTCTAATGCTGCATAGAAAAAAAAATTACCCCAAACGAATGGAGAACGAAGAAAACATTTAGGTGCTGTAAGGGCGGAAGTTCTCTCCTGCCCTCTCGTTTTGTCACTTCCAGGTCCTGAGCACGAAGGGAACATAGACACAACCGTTCATACATGTAGTCCACAACTTTATTGAGGCTATTGGGCCATTGAAATGAATGGCCCAGTTACATTAATGGCAAGATTAAAGTACAGTTTAGATTAAACCACTTGTTTTAACTCCTTATGGGGTTGTAACAGCAGCCATGTGTGCTTCATTCTCATTGTTTGTGACGGACATTGTACTAGCAGCACTGTCATAGAGATCTGTAAAATATGCACTGGAGTTGGGATGACACCATTAATTCAATGACTATGTAGGTACCTGGGTAGAAATGCTCAATTAATTTCATGAGCTGAAGCACCCAGGATGGTATGTAGACGTAGCACCTTCAAGGGGCATATTCACCCAGCAGCTAATTGTGGGCTAAATAGCACACGGAATGGGTAACCCCCGAATGGGTCTCTTTTTCACAGACTTTACCTGGCAACTTCACACCCGGGTGAATCCTGCTAATTGGACTGCGCCAGCGCAGTAATTGTCCACAGGATAAACCTCACTGCTAGCTGAATATGCCAGCTAGTCTGCTATTTCTTAGTACTCATGTTTCCGAAGATAAAAAGGTGGGGAGCACAGCCTGCTTTCGGATCTTGTGCACCTAGGATGGGCAGACTGGAACTAGGTGATAATGCTTCCCACGAATAGGTGTTAATAGCCAGGCCCATTGTGCAGTGCCCACCAGAATCAGACTTGCTTTCTTCCAGTTTGTTAAGCTCCACTCTTTGCAGTTTGTTTTCCCATTATGTGCAATCTATAAAACCGTGTTAGAACACATGTGAATAACTAATAGTTACTGTATGCTCAAAGCACTCTCTTATGCCCATTTGCTAATATGTTATACTTTAATGTCTCGTGTATGTATGTATTAACATTTTTCCTTGAAAAGCAGTGTCCTCCCGAGTCCCTCTTCTCCTTACCCCAGATGTAACGGATGTTCAGTGCAGCTCAATATTGTGCTTAATGATTAAGCTACAGGATTTTTAGGGGTGGAGGGAGGAATTTAATCTTGCTCATTTTTTTCTTCCTCTTTACGCCTCCTCCACCCTTTCCTCCTCAGCTCTTTAAAACATCAGTTATTGGTCAGACTCAGAAAAAACTCATGCTACAGTACAGCAGAATTATAATTAACTTATTATATATTTTATATTGTAATGCTATACAACTGGAGCATGTAATTCCACACCGAAAAAAATTATTCTCCCACAAGCCCTTGTCTTTATTACACTCCTAAATCCATGGGTTTCTTCTTCCATCCCGAAGTAATGCAAGAAAAAATTCCAGGACAAAAATAACCAAATAGTAATTCTTCAGTGTTATTATAAAATGTGATAGGTTTTGTTGTGCTGGATTGCTGATACAAAATCACAGCTACATTTGCCTGTATTTGAGCGTGATGTAAAACTACTGATTATTACTGAGGCTATTGGGGGTCATTCCGAGTTGATCGCACGTAGCAAATTTTTGCTGCTCATGCGATCAACTTGACGCCGCCTATGGGGGAGTGTATTTTAGCATAGCAGTGCTGCGATCGCTTGTGCAGCCCTGCTATGCTAAAAAAGTTTCCTGCAAAACAAGACTAGGGTTAGACCTACTTACCCTGTGCGACGGATCCAGCGACGAAGGTCCCGGGATTGACGTCAGACATCCGCCTTCCAAACGCCTGGACACGCCTGCGTTCACCTCACCATGCCTGGAAAACGGTGAGTAGACACCCCGGAACGCCTCCCTGCCGTCACTCTTCTAGCGATCACCGCTGCGATCACTTTCTGCGCTGCCGGCATCGCTGCGTCGGGACTGCGGCGTCGGGACTACGGCTGCGTGCGCATTGCAAGCGCAGCCGCAGTCCCGATCCGTTCGCACCACAGCGAAGAACCGCTGCGTGCGAACGGGTCGGAATGACCCCCATTGTGAATCTCTTTAAGTTAGCAGCTTGGCCATGATGTGGTGTTCCGTAGTGGCAGCCAGCAACATTACAGCAAAATTAGCGATGTTGAACCTGACATAATTGGTCCGATGTTTGGTGACATATTGCTGCTGATTGAATCAGCCCCTAAAAGCATAAACATATAATGTACAGTACTGTATTATTCTGAATAAAATAAGCATTAGCTAGTCACATTTAGTAGTTGTGCAATACTGACTGCATAACTGTACATAACAAATTCCCAAATTCCCGCTCACAAGCTCACTATAGGCAAACTACTGTATAGCTAAATATACAGTATCATTGAATGTAACCCTTTCATAAATTTCCCATTTTAAGTTATATTCAATTTTGTTTGGAATTATATGTAAATCATACATAGAAACAAAGGATTTGATGGCACATCTAGTCTGCCCGAAACACGTGTACACGAGCGCACACAGCCAGTTAACCTATCAGTATATTTTTGGAGTGTGGGATGAAACCAGAGCACCCGGCGGGAAATCATTCAAGCACAGGGAGAATATACAAACTCCACAGAGATAGGACCGGTTGGGATTGAACCCATGACCTCAGTACCATGAGGCAGTAATGCACCATCTGTATTACCACTTAAGAACCAGCAATTGTTCCCTGTACACTTTTTCAATCTTTGGCTTGAGGTTTAATTGGGCGCAATTGTGCCGCAAACTCAGGCACAGTTTGTTCGCTAAAAAATATACAATTGCATAAATATATGCCAAGCTGTGGATGTCAACATCAGTAGCATATATGTATTGTCTATATATTTCCTTCCTATTGCCCATGTTTATAGCCATTTGTTTAGTTTGCAAAATATGCATTTGCTATTAGCCATCAATAAAACTTTAAATAGTTATCTAAGGGGTATATTCAATTAAAGCCGGATCCATTCCGACATGTATTTGTCGGAATGGATCCAACAACCCCTATTCAATCCCATCTAAAATTCGACTTTTTCTAGTCGAATTTAGATGGGACCCAGAGGAGGAGAGGGGGGGCGAGCCGCGGGGGGACAGCCGGCGGGCATACAGGGGAGATCAGCGCTACGGAGTAGCACTGCAGCAGGATGTCACTCAGCCGCCCGACCTCACGGCCGCTTCCACCCGGCTCCCCCCGTGAGGTCGGGCGGGTGAGTGACATCCAGCTGCAGCGCTACTGTAGCGCTGATCTCCCTGTATGCCCGCCGGCTGTCCCCCCGTCTCCCTGCGGCCCCCCCCCCCTCACCTCCTCTGGGTCCGCATCTCAGTCCGACATAATTTTGATGTCGGACTGAGATGGTCGAAAAGGAGGCCAAAACTTGTCGGATTTGGCCCCGTTTTCGACATCAACACGTGGATTGGCAGCTATTCCGCCGATCCACGTGCTTTTCGACAAGTCGTATTGAATATACCCCTATGTCACCAGAAACAGCTGCTTGTTTTACATGCTATAAACAAAAACAAAACAAAAACATTTGCTTAAATATGTACCCAAAAGCATAAAATATGCATGAACAGCAAAGAAAGTGGAAGTCCGATTGCATTGGCAGTTGCCATCACCATTCTCTATTTGCGCCTTGATCAGGCTTTCACCAGCTAATATATGTGTCTGTGCCTGTGGGTAAAGTGCCTGGAGCTATTTAATTATAGACCCGAGGTCATCCCACGAGCAGCCTTAGGCAGAGGTTAATGCTTATTTCTGCTCACACCCTCCGGAATTGTGACCAGAAATGAGGAATAACTGCTGTATCGAGACTGCTCGCAGGTCTGTAATTGTAATTACTGTCAGGCTGTGTTATTCTAATATGTTGCATGCTCCGTTTTTATGCTAGAAACTTTAAGCAACAGTGACACTAAATGAATCTGCATTCCCCCTGTAATTAGGTAAACACAGATAAATGAAAAGGACCATTTCATTACAGTGGCAGGCATTATTGTTCTAACCACACTACAGTGTATGTTGATTTTTTTTTTAAATTTTTTTCAAACTCGGATAATATGTCCGAGGTAAGATCTACTATAGATTGTAAGCTTGCGAGCAGGGCCTTCCTACCTCTATAACTGTCTGTTATTACCCAGTTGTTTTATCACTGTTGTGTCCAATTGTAAAGCACAACGGAATTTGCTGCGCTATGGCCCTTATTCAGTAAGAGTAGCCTCTTGCAATCGCAAGCTGAGGGCCGCCCATCTCAGGGCAAGGCCACCTATCATGCTACTTGCAGCCCACCAACTGCGATAACACTCTAATTGTGATTGTGCTGCAATTAGAACGTGGTTGCAGAAACTATGGAAACCTCCTGACGGCGCAGCCTGGCTGCGACGGCAGGAGTTTACGCCACCATTTATTCGATCGGAGCGGCTACAACGCGCAGCCGCCCTGAAAACACAACTGTCATGCCCCCGTTTCCCTGGCACCACCCTGAAAATGCTTCATCATCGCCCTCCCGCCCCGTGAATGCCTCTGCCAGACAATCAGGCAGAGGCGTTCGCAGTTAATGCGGGCCAACCAAATTAACTGCTCACGCATGCGCAGAACGGTACCTGCACGTGCGCACAGTGGGGACGTCTCAGAAATTGCGGTCGCATTGCATTTGCGATGCGACCTGAATTAGGCCCTATACAAGAAACTGTTAATAAATAATTTGCTAGTATCTGAGACATAGCTAATAAAAGCAATAATGTATTTTAGGTATTGTACAAACTGCATTTCTAATACACCTGAGTTTTTGTTGCACTTTGGTATCATTTTTATTCTCATAGCGCAGAGATAAAAAAAAACACATTGGTATCAAGAAGTTTTGACAGTGATGGGTCCACTTTAAGATCATGCCACATCTATCAGAAAAATGTAATTTGCATTAACAGATTACCCTTTGTATACTAAAATAACAGTAACTCTTTATGGCCATACACTGTATAATGTGTCCCCATAGGAGTCAAAATGTAGACATATAAGTTATATCCTAATTTTTGGTGACATTAGAAATTTTTTTACAGTGGTGCTGTATTTTTTTCTAGGCAAATGATAGTACATAAACATTTTCCCAGTTAATCTTTATTGAATACGTTATCCGTGACATTTTGCTACATAAATATAACTGCAACTTGCTCCTGACATCATAGAATAAACCTGTCTGTAATATGGGGGTTAAGTTTACAATTACAAAGTGTGTAATGACTTAGCTTTTATAGCAAGTGAAAGCTAGGCAAGGACAGGGTGAACTTCAGTGTCTATAATGTCTGTGGTAGAAGTATGCCTGGAATGTTAAGCAGGCCTCAGAAATCCAAAGTGGAGCCCATAGTAGACTGTAATAACAGCCTCACCAATTCCTGTTTACTAGCACACGGAATAGCTGGCATACCACTTTCTTGTAGCTGGATATTTATGTAAACAAGAATCGCTTTCCCATGATAGGTGTATTTAGAGAGCTTAGCTTGGGACATTGTTTTCATTTTTCTGTTATTTTTCTGGGGAAATCTTGAAACGTTTGTGTGTCTCTGACAATTTGTGGTACTGTGCTATGTGTGTTTTCTACAGTGTTGTATTAAAGGAAACTAAGTCTACATACAAGTTGTTTTTTTTTTGTAGTCATACATATTGTACGACTAAGCACCTCAACACTTTAATTGCTTAAAATACTTTTCCATTCGCATATTATTATTATTATTATTATTATTATTACTGCTACTATTATTATCAAAGATGTTTTTGGCTGCAGTTACATTTTAACACACAAAAACATTCATGACCTTTTTCTTTTTTTCAGAAAAAGGCAGGCATTGCATTTTTGCAAAGTGTGATAAATCCCAATCTGGACTTTTGGCCTGATTCAGAGGTGGATGCAGTTGTATAGTATTCGTATGCATCGATACTGTGTAACTATGCTAAGTGCACAGCAGCGATAATTCGTACAAAGATGCACCATCGGTTGCACACTGGCCCTCATTCCGAGTTGATCGCACCAAGCAACTTTTTGCTGCTGGTGCGATCAACTAATCCCCACCTATGGGGGAGTGTATTTTAGCATAGCAGGGCTGCGATCGCTTGTGCAGCCCTGCTATGCTAAAAAAGTTTCACACAAATCAAGACCAGCCCTGGACATACATACCCTGTGCGACGAATCCAGCGATGATGGGGTCGGCTTTGACGTCAGACATCCGCTCTCCGTTCGCCTGATCATGCCTGCGTTTTTCTTAATACTCCCCGAAAACAGCCTCCAACGGTCAGTTGACGCCCCGGAACGCCTTCCTGCAGTCAATCTTCTTGCGGTTGCCGCTGTGACCGCTTTCTCCGCTGACAGCGTTGTTGCTGTTGCCGGGCAACGACGTGCATGCGCATTCCAGACCCGATCGCACCGCTGCGAGGAAGTGCAGCTTGCGATCGAGTCGGAATGAGGGCCCTTGTTTGCACCATCAAACATCTGAGCAAGCCTTTGCCTGCTCAAAATGTGCAACTAAGCCTTTGGAGCCCTTACAGCTGTGCACACAGATGCATTTCCTGGTCGCGACATGCCTGCCTTTGACTAGCCCCTTTACCCCTCCCCGTTACCTATTCATTGCTGTATCCAAATTCTCACTGTGACCGCCATTGGTAATCAATCATGGTGCATGCGCAGTGCGATTCAGCACCTCTGAATAAGGCCCTTTGTCTCATGCTGCAAAAGGTGCAAAATGACAGCAGATTTTCTGCCACTGGCCCAACTTCAGTGTCTGTGATGCCCACCAGCAAACTGCTTCACATCTGTCAGATCATTACCAGGTGTCAGTGATGCAGGAAATGGTGTGACTTGTTTGCCACCTTTGTGTGTGGGAAGTTTCCGAGTTCTGACTTATTTTACTCTACTTATAAGATTCCCTGTTGTCTACTGTGAAATCTTGTTTTATAGATTTACTAGTTACCAGCCCGTCAAAATCACTAAAAAACATAACAGTAATGTCAGCACCAGCGGCTGTGCGTGCCCAAACGCCATCTAGTGGCTGGTGCGCAAAACACTTGAATTCCCCCCATAGAGGTGAGGAGCAGTGTTGCAGCGGGATGTAATGCAATCCGAGTTGCTGGGGGTGCGGGTTGCTGGATGATCTTGTCCCTTTAAAAACACGTCCGGCAATCTTGGACTGCATTATATCCCGCCTTTAGTCTTTTATTATACGTTGGTGGTATATCATATATGCAGTGATAAAAAAGTAGCACTTTGATTATGAACATGTTTATCTTTAGACTATTTTGCATGTGTACCCCCCAAAAAAAGTGTAAAAAGTATTTCATGAGGGAAAATGTTAGAGCTGTTAAACATTTTTATTTTTATACATATATTTAAATTAGAGAAACATCATTGTAGGCTACACTTTAGTTATTCCACTTATAATAATACCTCTGTATCTGAACTTCCTGCTTTTTGTTTCTCAATCTATTTTAACACCCCACACAATAGTCCAGTTTTGTTGAGGTAGGAAATCACGTCTAATTTTGACACTCTTCTCTATTCTAAATAGTGTTTATATTACACACAAGACATCTCTCCTTCTTGAAACATTTGTATAAATTTAGGTCAGCAATCAACAACCACTCTGTGGGAACATATCTTTGTTTTACTATAAGAGACTGGATTTGTCCCAATGGTTTATTTGCTTACTGGAAAAATATCTAAAAATAAGATAAAATGTTAGGACCCAGTGATCTTTTAAAAAGTGTCTCATTCAAAATTACATTTGGGTGCTTAGAGAAAAATGTGTCATAATACATTAAAAGGGTGTAGTACTGCTGACCGGCGGGCCGGGATCCCGGCAGCATACCGACGCCGGGATCCCGGCGGGGAGGGGCGAGTGCAGCAAGCTCCTTGCGGGCTCGCTGCACTCGCCACACTGCGGGCTCGGTGGCGACCTGCGGTCGCCACGGGTTAAATTCCCACTCTATGGGTGTCGTGGACACCCACGAGTGGAAATAGTCCCTGTTGGTCGGCATGCCGACCATCGGGATAGTGAGCCGTCGGGCTGGTGGAGGAGGTCATGTGACTATCGGTCAGGTGACCGGCGGTCACATGAATACCACCCCATTAAAATCATAGTAACGATTTGCACTTAGTTTCATTTTCAGTTGATGAAGTGTAGTCAATATTTGCCTGTTTTATTTAATTTTAGATATAGATTAGCATTGCTATTTCACAACAATGAATCACGTCAGCAGGTACCATTGAAGATGCACATAAGGGTATACTTTGCACAGAACATACAAGAATACATACAGATGTGTCCTCATACATCTAGCCTCAATACGCCATGGAGATGCCTGGTGTGAGCCAAGTCCTGTGCAACTCTGCTAGCATTGGGTATCTATTTTTCTCTAGCATCCATAAGGGATATTGGGGACAGATTAGTACAATGGGTATAGACGAGTCCAAAGGAGCCAGTGCACTTTAAATTTCTTCAAATGGGTGTGCTGGCTCCTCCCCTCTATGCCCCCCTCCCACAGGCAGTTTAGAAAAAAAGTGCCCTCAGGAGAGGATGCACACTCTGCAAGCTCCAGAGTTTTTCTTCAATGTCATTTAAACTTTTACTTATTTGGGCAACAGCATACCTGCGCCGTGGGAGTTGGGGGGGAGACTGTCACCGGCCTCATGAGGTGCTGAGCCACTTCTCCGCTGCAGGACCACCGTCCTGAGGGGCTGTTTTTTCAGTGGTGCACTGCGCCTAAGCTGTCGCAGCCGCAGCTTGCCGCACACCCCTAACAGAGCCTGAGGTGATCGTCGTGGTGAGTACAAACCGGGGGCCCCGCTAGGGGGGCCCCCCAGTTCATTGTGAGGCAGTAGCATGGGTGAGGCATACAGGTCCCTCCTGGGGGGCAACCGCGGGTGCCCCTGCGTGAGACTGTCGGGAGGTGTGTTGTACCAAGCATTTATGTGAGGCTACACAGCCTGTGGAGACATATCCAGTATAAAACTTATTAGTAGCTCCGGTGCCATAGCGGCGGGCGGAGCTGCATCAGAGCGTGCTCATCCGCATTTTGGCGCCTTCCTCTGCATAAGCAGCAGCACCAGCAGCCTCATACAGCTCCTCCAAACGGTCACAGGATCACTGGTACCAGGTGTAGAGGGGGAGAGCTGCTATTAGTGCACAGTTTATATTCCTCTGGGGAATTTTCTGTACAGCAGTATCACTGTTATACAGGGCCGTAACTAGGGGGAAGCTAAGGGGGCATGCGCCCCAGGTGCAGGATTAGAGGGGGCGCTGAGGAGTTAGAGGAGCAGGGTTTGTGGTTTTTTTTTTACCGACAGTGCTGTGCTGCTCCAGTGAGACAGCAGACGGCTCCTGGGGTAGTGTCTGTGACCCACTTGTCTGCCCAGAGATGACTCTGACGCTGTGCAGGTGAGCTCCAGTACCTGGGATCTTTCCAATGCAGGCTACTGTCTTAAACTCTCTTCTTTGCCGTGCAGTGCTGCGGCTAGCGTGCAGTGCAATGTACAAGCTATAGAAGCGAGCTGTTGATGCAGTGTTTTTCAGCAGGCTATGATCCCTGCTGCCTGCCCAGCACCAACCAGTAACTAGCTGTAGGCTACACCACATTGAGAGGACACACTGCCCCAGGCTTATGCTTGTTAACAGGTGCAGTCACCGATGTTACAGAAATCAAAGGTTCACTTTGCTAGCTATCCACTTGACAGTAAAAACTTAGAGCCTGTACAAGTTCCAAATCTCACCGAGTATCACTACAACAGCTTTGTGGTGAGTTTAAAGACAGACTTTATTATCGGCACTGTGCTCCCAGTTAGTATCAACCTCTGCTTTGCCTCCCAGATGGGGGGATTTGGTGTAGCTTATAGGGGGATGTAGTGTAGTGATGCATGTAGTGTAGTAATGTATTGCAGTGTATAGGGTAGTGCACTGATGTGGTGTAGCATATAAAGGGATGTAGGGTAGTGATGTAGTGTAGCATATAGGGGATGTAGTGCAGTGTATAGGGGCATGTAGTGTAGTGATGTTGTTCGGCTTGTATGGGATATAGTATACTAGTGCAGTGGATAGGGGACTGTAAGGAGCATGTATTTAAACACGCTGCTGGAGCTGCATGTGACGCATAGGGCATTTGAGGCACATAGGGGAATATTGTCCAGTAGTATCCCATTTTTTATTTTTATTTTGATAATCTAATTATTTTAGTCTGACAGGGTTTTCTTTTTTTTCTGTTGGGGGGTGTTTGGGGGGCGGGCGCCTAATTACTGCCTTGCCCCAGGTGACGAAAATCCTAGTTTCGGCCCTGTGTTATATATTACTACATAAAACGCTGACAGTCTCACTGGAGCTGTACAGAGTTGGGTGTGCTGGTGTCGTCTCTTCTGTGTCTCCTCTCACATGCAATAGGGCAGGCTTTTATTGTATTCAGTCTGTGTTGTATGTGTATTGTTTCTGTATTTCATTTTGGTGAAACAAGATTCTCCCCTATTTCATCGGGCTCCATATCCTGTGAGCAGTGTAGTCAGTCATCACAAAATGCTGATAACAACATGGGAGAGAGTCCAGAGCCTTCCTGGCTGGGGGCTATAAAAACTATGATGTCGGATATGTCATCTCAGCTCACTGCCAATGCCAACAAAACGCAAGAACTGTAACAAGCAGTAATTAGCCTAACTGCCAAGGCTGATGCTTCCCATCCCCCACTGTCTGCTACAGGTACACAAAAACATGCTTTACCTGCAATTTTAGCAGATTCTGATGATGATGTACAGGTGGATGGGGATGATGGGGATCCCATTAGAGGGGACTCCACCCCTACACAGGGTATTGAACCCCTCATATTGGCCATACGGGATGTGTTTAAGCTCCCCCTGGAGGATGATAATAATCAGCAGTCATTTTTCCTCCCTCAAGACAAACTGACAGTCACTTTTCCTGATTCCAAGGAATTGGATGATTTATTTAAATTAGCCTGGAAAAATCCAGATAAAAAATATCAGGTATCCAAAAGGTTTTTAAATACCTTCCCATTTGCCCCTGAAGGCAGGAAATTCTGGGAAGAATCTCCAGCAGTAGATGTCTCAGTCTCTCGCCTTTCTAAAAAGGCGGTGCTCCCTGCTCCGGGCTTTTTTACGGTAAAGGACCCGGGGGATAGGAAAATTGAGACCACTCTGAAATCTATCTATACTGCTGCAGGTGTAGCTCAAAGACTGGTCATTGCTGGTTGCTGGGTGACACATGCCATTCATACATGGGCTACTCAGATTCAAGAGTGTCTTTCGGGTGATATGACCTTGGTTACTATTGTAACTTTCCTAAAACACATTCAAGACACGGCAAGAGTCCTCTGGGACTCCCTTAAACAGATTGGTAATATAAATGCTAGAACTACTGCTATGGCTGTGTCTGCACGCAGAGCCATATGGTTGCGTCAGTGGATGGCAGACGCTGACTCCAAATGTAATGTGGAATCTCTTCCCTTCACAGGTGAATGGCTCTTCGGAGCTGAATTGGACGCATGGATCTCCAAAGCTACTGCTGGGAAATCCACGTTTCTCCCTTCTGGGGCTCCGCCTGTTAGGCGTACCTACCCGGGACGTCTACTCAGTCCTTTCGGTCCTCCAGATTTCGTTCTAGGGACCGAGGTGCCTCCAATGCAACTAGTGGCTTCAGAGGTAAGCCTAAGAAATCAGCCATTGCTGGCTCTCAGGAACAGAGCACCAGTTCAGCTTCCACAAAGACTTTGGCATGACGGTGCCCACACACCCCGAGGGGATCTCGTGGTGGGAGCTCGGTTACGTCACTACAGCTGCGACTGGGACGGTTCCTGCCAAGATGCCTGGGTAAGGGACCTTATCTCTCAGGGTTAGAAGCTGGAGTTCGACGGTGCTCCTCCCCAACGATTTTTCAAATCAGTCTTGCCAGTTTTGAAAGATATGCGTGTTACGCTACTACTGGCCATCGACAAGTTGATCCAGTCCCACGTCATTGTTCCAGTACCCCTGCTACAGCAAGGACAAGGTTACTACTCCAGTTTGTTCGTAGTTCCAAAACCAGAGGGGTCTGTGAGACCCATTTTGAATCTGAAGTCCTTGAATCCTTACCTGAAGGTTTTCAAATTCAAGATGGAATCTTTGAGATAGGTGATCGTGGGCCAGGAACAACAGGAATTCCTTGTGTCCCTAGATATCAAGGATGCTTACCTACATTTCCCAATTTGGCCTCCTCATCAGGCCTATCTGCGGTTCGCCCTACTGAACGATCACTACCATTTTCAGGCGTTGCCCTTCGGCCTGTCTACAGCTCCGAGGGTGTTCACGAAGGTGATGGCGGAAATGATGTTCCAGCTCAGAGTCCAGGGGGTCAACATTGTCCCTTACCTGGACGATCTCCTGATAAAAACAAGTTCCAGGGAGCTTCTACTGCTCCATATAGATCGCACTATCCAACTTCTGTCTCACCACGGGTGGATCCTCAATCTACATAAGTCTCAACTGGAACTGTCTCAAAGGCTCCTGTTTCTGGGTATGATACTGGATACTGTAGCTCAGAGAGTGTTCCTCCCAGAGGACAAGGTGAGAACACTTCAAGAGATGGTTCGCATAGTTCTCCGACCCGCTCGAGTTTCCATTCATCTTTGCATAAAATTGTTGGGAAAATTGGCAGTCTCGTACGAGGCGATACAATTCGGAAGGTTCCATGCCAGACCCTTCTAATTGGACATCCTGAACAAGTGGTCCGGTTCACATCTTCAGATGCACCGGATGATTCAGCTGTCTTCCTAGGCCAAAATTTCACTCCTGTGGTGGTTACAGTCTTCCAACCTGCTGGAAGCTCGACGTTTCTGGATTCAGGATTGGATCCTCCTCACGACGTATGTGAGCATGAGAGGATGGGGAGCTGTCACCCAGGGGGCGCAGTTCCAGGGCAGGTGGTCTGCCCAAGAGGCCCTACTTCCGATCAACATTCTGGAACTTCGGGCTACCTACAATGCTCTGCATGCGAGTGTCAAAAATACTTCTCTGGGCGGAAAGAAATGCAAGAGCACTGTCCGCAATTTTCATTCCAGGAGTAGACAACTGGGAAGCGGACTTATGAGTCGCCACGACCTCCACCCGGGGGAGTGGGGATTACATCCTCAGGTGTTTAAACAGATTGTCGACAAGTGGGGATACCCGCAGATCGACATGATGGCATCTCACCTCAACAAGAAACTTCGCTGCTACTGCTCGTGAACCAGAGACCCTCAGGCGAGTGCAGTGGATGTGCTGATGTCGCCTTGGCCTTACCGGCTGGTCTACCTATTCCCTCCGATTCCGTTGATCCCGAGGGTGCTCCAGCAGATCAGACATCACAGAGTACAAGCAATCCTGATTGCGGCGGATTGGCCCCGAAGGGTGTGGTACGCAGCTCTTGGATCTTCTTTAGCAAGGGCCGTTCATCTTCCCAGACTGACGGCGGCTTCGTTTGACGACTTGTAAGTTGAGCGGAACATCCTAGCTCACAAAGAGCTTTCCAAAAATGTTGTCGCCACTATGGTGCAAGCCAGAAAACCTGTGACGTCAAAACACTATCATCATATGGAGGAGATATGTCTCTTGGTGCGAGGAATGCACGTATCCGCCTGCAGAGTTTCACTTAGGACGTTTCCTCCGTTTCCTGCAGGCTGGTGTGGATAAGGGCTTACGTCTGGGTTCCGTTAAGGTCCAGATTTCTCATACGTCCTAGAGGATGCTGGGGACTCCAAAAGGACCATGGGGTATAGACGGGATCAGCAGTAGACATAGGCACACTATAAGACTTTGAATGGGTGTGAACTGGCTCCTCCCTCTATGCCCCTCCTCCAGACTTCAGTTGGACTCTGTGCCCAGAGAGACTGGACACACACTAGGGGAGCTCTCCTGAGTTTCTCTGAAAAAACTTTATGTTAGGTTTATTATTTTAAGGGAGACCTGTTGGCTACAGGCTCCCTGCTTCGTGGGAGTGAGGGGAGAGAAGCAGACCTACTTCTTCTGAGTTCAAGGGCTCTGCTTCTTAGGCTACTGGACACCATTAGCTCCAGAGGGTCTGATCACTTGGTTCGCCTAGCTGCTTGTTCCCGGAGCCGCGCCGTCACCCCCCTCACAAAGCCAGAAGAAAGAAGCCGGGTGAGTATTAGAAAAACAGAAGACTTCAGTGACGGCAGAAGACTTCAGGATCTCTGATGTACCGCGTAGCGGTCGCGCTGCGCGCCATTTGTACCACACACAAGCAGCACTACAAGGGTGCAGGGCGCAGGGGGGGGGGGGGCCCTGGGCAGCAATATACCTCTTAGATATGACCTGGCACAGTGATATACAGTGCATAGGCACTGTATACTGACCCCCACCAGTATAATAATATGCATAAATAACGGGACTGAAGCGCGCCGAGAAGGGGGCGTGGCTTAGCCCTCACAACTCTATACAGCACCATTTTCTCCTCACAGAGATGCTGGGCCCGCCAAAACACTGTTAAACAGCTAACAGTGTAAAATGAGGGGGGCACAGTTATTTAGTGCAATATGGGTTCAAGCATGAAGCACTATATCTATGTATATATAATGAGCATGTGTCAAATGAGTTGGTTAAAGTTTCTGTGTTTTCCCTGTCAGAAATCTGGCCATTTTAGCAATGTTGGTGGACGTTTAGTACACGTGTGTCGACATGTGTGAGTGCTCTACCACAGACAGATATGGGAATCCCTCTGTCGGCATTGCCGACTCCAGATGGTACTTGATTCATGAGATTAAGTGTCAGCATGTCAGTAGTTGTAAGCTTTTCCAAAGTAAACACTGTTTGGGAGACACAGACGTAAGTGGGTGACCCTGTCGGCACCAACTATTATGACTGGGTGTAAAATAATGTAAAAAACCTATACCTGTATGTATATATATGTATGGTACGTTTGCATTGAGCTGTAGCTCGAGCACAGACGTGATAGTATTTGTGGGGGCGTCCTAGTGAAATTAGGTATATGTTTCCTTGGTCACAAAAATGTTATTTTGCCAGTCACTACTCCCTGTTGTCGACACGAATACTAGGTTCTATGTCGGCCATAATGTTTCCTGATTAGATCCACAACATTGGCATTCAGTACATGTTCACACACATTCAGAACACATTAATGTCACTAGGGACCCTGATATTCCTGACAGATTATATATATATATATATATATATATACATGTAGCAATCAGCGGCACTCACGGCTCCCAGGTAGGGAAAAGAAGACTCTCAGTCGTTGTGCGGTCAACGTTTCAATGTTATTAATCTTAACATTTTCATCAGGACATGATGAAAATGTTAAGATTAATAACATTGAAACGTTGACCGCACAACGACTGAGAGTCTTCTTTTCCCTACCTGGGAGCCGTGAGTGCCGCTGATTACTACATGTATCTATGGACACCTCATTTGGGGTAGTTACTTGGAGGGCACTGGCTTACTGAATATATTAAATTTCTGGATGGAGTGCTGCTGATCTCCATGTGTGTGTATATATATATATATATATATATATATATATGAGATGTATATATAGATATATGTGTATATATATATATGTATTTAAATGTGTACATTTATATTACAATTTATTATGAATGCTGAAGTAAAGTTATTCCTTCTCATGTGCTGGTTGCTCTGTTGATGAAGCTCTAGGTCAGCCGTGACAAGATGGTCTCGAATCCTCACGAGGAGTCCGAGTGTTTATTCTTCTCCCGCCGTGGATAGAATAAAGTGAATGTCAACCCCTGGTCTGCACGGGGCCCTGTCACAAAGGATCGTATACAGGAAGCTAAGTGATATTTTAATTATATGCTTTGATGATAGTTGCATTACATACGCATGGGGGAGTGCTTGTATTCAGAAATGGTCGGTTACCTTGTTATCCGATATAATTACCCTGGGGAGAAATGGGATATTTCTTGGGTCTTATCTAGAACATTGCAGCTTGCTGCCGTGCGACTACAAGAGGTATGCACTGACTTCGAGAAATACTGGAGTATCTTCCCTATGAAGGGATAATCTGGTTTGGGGATGACTTGGTTAAGTTGATCTCGGCAGATACCACTGGTAAGTCTACCGTCTTGTGCTATGTTCCGGGTGACGCATTTTTTGTGGGATGCAGTCATTTTGACCTGTTGGATGCCGTTTTTATTCCCCTTCTTTGTAAGTAGAGGGAGGTGAAAAGGTAAGAGGTCTGCAGCCTTTTCAACTTCTCAGAACCTGATATCGTCCTCTGTTTCTACCCCATCCACCGCAGGTCGCTGGGTCTATCTTGCTGGAGCCCACACCGGTGGGACCTCGTCTAATACTCTTCAGTCAGTCCTGGAATGGACTTGACACAGAGTTAAGAATAGAGTCCAAAGGGGGACATACTCAAGTTTTCCAAATGATTCCCCTCACTGAGTTTTCAAATAGATCTTACCAATTCTCCTCTGGAGATGTAGTATGCGACACCATACAAAAGTTGGGTCAGGATCAGGACATTGTCCTGCTGTCCCTGTCACTTAAAAAAAAAAAAAAAAAAAAAAAAAGATTTCTACTCAAGAAATTAAACTACAAGATGGAATCTCTCAGGGCAGGGATCTCCAACCTGTAAAAGAAGAAAGAGGGTTTAAATGCGATGTCATCCGCATTAAGTTTACCTGGTTTTGCTATTCAGGATTGTCATTGCCATTTCACCAGAGTGATGGCAGTATGATGGTTTTCCTTCAAGAGCCATTATTATTCTGTACTGGGACGCTCTCCTGACTACGGCGAGGTCAAGAAACAAGTGGTACAATTCGTTGTTTCTCTCTGACAGTTCTTCAACACAAAAAATCGCTGTTGATCCCAACGACGCAGAGGTCGGAGTTGGGAATAAGATTAGATACTTATCTGTTAAGAGTTTGTTTTTTCCTGTGGAAAGAGATCTGATGATCCAGAGTCGGATCAGATTTGCAACAGTGTAAACCCGTCGATACGTTCCGTTGATGCAGAAGATGGTTGCGGCCTACGAGGCCATTCGGTGAGCAGGTCAAATGCCAGAGTTGTTTTTGTGGGACCAGTTGGACATGTGGTCAGGGTCTTACCTGCACATGCACCGGAAAATAATCCTATTTTCCAGGACCAGGATGTATCTCCTGTGGTGGCTTCACACCTCCTATAGGGGGACGAAGGGTCGGGATCCAGGATTAGATCCTGGTGTCCATGGATACAGGTCTCCGAGGCTGGGGAGCAGTCTTTTCAGGGGAAGAATTTCCAGGGGGAAAGGTCAAGCCGGGAAGCTTGTCTGCAATAAGCTTTCTTGAATTAAGAGCTATTTACAACGGAACATCTTCTTCGTGTTCTGCCCGTCTTAATTCAGTCGGACGACTAAACAGCAGTGGCGTAAGTAAGCCGCTAGGTCGGAACGAGGAGCAAAGCGGAAATGGTAGAAGCCGCAAAAGTTTCTGATGAGCGGAAAGGCATGTAAACGCTCAATTAGAGGTCGTTGTTCCGGGTGAAGACAACGGAGAAATAAACTTCCTCAGCAGACACGATCTCCATCCAGGAGAGTGGGATCTTCATCAAGAAGTTTTCACAGAAGTGACAAGTCTTTGGGGAATTCCTCGATTAGACATGATGGCGTCTCGCCTCAACAAGAAACTTCAGGGATATTGTATCAGGTCAAGGGACACTCAAGCTATAGCAGTGGACGCCCTCGTGACACCTTGGGTGTTTCAGTCTGTCTATGTGTTCCCTCCACTTTCACTCTTTCCGTAGGTGATAAACATAAGAAAAACAAAGGTTTCAGGCGATCCTCATTATTCCGGTTTAGCCAAGGAGGGCTTGGTATCCAGATCTTCAAAACTTACTCATAGAAGATCCCTGGCCTCTTCCTCTATGAGAGGACCTGTTACAGCAAGGACCGGGCGTGTATCAAGGCTTACCGGGGCTGCGTTTGACGGCTTGTCGGTTGAACGCCATATCCTAGCCCGAAAGGGTATTGCCGTTGAAGTCATTCCCACATTGCTTCAGGCTAGGAAAGAAGTAACGGCGAAACTTTACCACCGTATTTGGAGGAAGTATGTGTCTTGGTGTGAATCCAAGAAGGCTCCTACGGAGGAATTTCAGCTGGGTCGTTTTCTTCATTTTTGCAAGCAGGTGTGGATGCGGGCCTGAAGTTAGGCTCCATTAAAGTACAAATTTCTGCCTTATCAATTTTCTTTCAAAAAGAATTGGCCACCTTTCCAGAAGTTCAGACTTTCGTGAAAGGAGGTCTGCACATCCAACCTCCATTTGTGCCCCCAGTGGCACCATGGGACCTTAACGCGGTGTTGCAGTTTCTTATGTCACACTGGTTGGAACCTTTACGAAAGGTTGGGTAAAAATTTCTCACTTGGAAAGTGGTCATGCTATTGGCCTTGGCGTCCGCAAGGCGGGTGTCGGAATTGGCGGCTTTGTCTCACAAGAGCCCCTATTTGATCTTCCATGTGGATAGAGCAGAATTGAGAACTCGGCAACAATTTCTGCCAAAAGTGGTTTCTGCGTTTCACAGGAACCAGCCTATTGTGGTGCCTGGGGCTACTTAAGCCTTGGCTGATTCGAAGTCTCTCGATGTAGTCAGAGCTTTGAATATTTATGTCGCCAGAGCGGCTCAGATTGGGGAAACAGACGCTCTGTTTATCCTGTATGCTCCCAACAATAGTGGGGCCCTGCTTCTAAGCAGACTGTTACACGCTGGATCTGTGATACGATTCGGCATGCTCATTCTACGGCTGGATTGCCGTTACCGTAGTCGGTGAAGGCCCATTCTACCAGGAAGGTGGGCTCTTCTTGGGGCAGATGCCGAGGAGTCTCGGCGGTTCAACTTTGCCGAGCAGCTACTTGGTCGGGTTCAAACACTTGCTAAGTTCTACAAGTTTGATACCCTGGCTGATGAGGACCTCATGTTTGCTCAATCAGTGCTGCAGAGTCGTCCGCACTCTCCCGTCCAGTCTGGAGCTTTGGTATAAACCCCATGGTCCTTTTGGAGTCCCCAGCATCCTCTAGGGCGTATGAGAAAATAGGATTTTAATACCTGCCGGTAAATCCTTTTCTCTTAGTCCGTAGAGGATGCTGGGCGCTTGTCCCAGTGCGTACTGTAGCTGCAGCTTTTGGTTGTCGTTACACTCATGTGGTGTTTCTTTTCAGTCAAGTCTGTTGCTGCTGTTATTCATGCCATTGCATGCGGTATGTGATTATTGGTCGTGTTTACACACATGTTGTGTTACATTTTCGGTCAGCATATTGCAGTATGTTTTTTCCATGCCGTCAGCTGGTGTCCTATTGAATGCCACGTTCTGCGGCATGTTCGAGGTGTGAGCTGGTATGACACTCACCGTGTTTACACAATAAATTCTTTCCTCTAAATGTCCGTCTCCCTGGGCACATTTTTCTAACTGAAGTCTGGAGGAGGGGCATAGAGGGAGGAGCCAGTTCATACCCATTCAAAGTCTTATAGTGTGCCCATGTCTCCTGCGGATCCCGTCAATACCCCATGGTCCTTTTGGAGTCCCCAGCATCCTCTACGGACTAAGAGAAAAGGATTTACCGGTAGGTATTAAAATCCTATTTTTAGCTCTCTCAATTTTCTTTCAGAAGAAATTGGCTGTGTTGCCAGAAGTCCAGACCTTCTTACAAGGGGTACTCCACATACAACCCCCCTTTGTGCCGCCTACGGCACCCTGGGATTTGGATGTAGTGTTGAAATTTCTACAGTCCTCCTGGTTTGAGCCTCTGATGATGGTAGAAGTCAAGTACCTCACATGGGAGACAGTGATGTTATTGGCCCTGGCTTCTGCTAGATGCGTCTCAGAATTTGGGGCCTTATCGTGTAAAAGTCCCTACTTGGTTTTTTTACGAGGACAGAGCGGAGCTCCGGACTAAACATCAGTTCCTACCGAAGGTTGTCTCCGCATTCCACCTGAATCAACCTATTGTGGTTCCGTCCTGTTCTGACGCTTCGGCTCCTCCGGAGTTTTTGGATGTTGTGCGTGCTTTGAAGATCTATGTCAGGTGCAGTGCTCGGGTCAGAAAGACGGATTCCTTGTTCGTGCTTTATGATGCGCAGAAAAAGGGTTGTCCTGCTTCAAAGCAGACAATTGCTCACTGGATTAGGCTTAGTATCCAACAGGCCTATGTGTCGGCAGCCTTACCTGTTCCTCAGTCTCTGAAGGTCCACTCTACAAGGTCATTGGGCTCTTCCTGGGCGGCTTCCTGTGGAGTCTCGGCCTTGCAACTATGCCGAGCGGCTACCTGGTCATGGAAGAACACTTTTGTGAAATTCTACAAATTTGATACCCTGGCAAAAAAGGATACCCAGTTTGGGCAGGCAGTGCTTCAGCAGTCTCCGCCCGTTCCCGCCCGTTCTGGAAGCTTTGGGGCGTCCCCATCGTATTAATCTTTCCCCAATATCCCTTATGGATGCTAGAGAAAATAAGATTTTAAATACCTACCGGTAAATCCTTTTCTCGCAGTCCATAAGGGATACTGGGGGTCATTCCGAGTTGATCGCTAGCTGCCGTTGTTCGCTGCGTAGTGATCAGTGTAAAAAATGGCTATTCTGCGCATGCGTATGCAGCAATGCGTATACGCAGAGCAATGTGCACGCATGACGTACGGGTACAAAATTCTTTGTGTTTTTGCACAGGTTCTAGCGAATCTTTTGGTCGCACGGCACAATGCAGGATGATTGACATGAAGTGGGCGTTTCTGGGTGGCAACTGACCGTTTTCAGGGAGTGTTTAGAAAAACGCAGGCGTGCCAGGGAAAACGCAGGCGTAGCTAGGTGAACGCTGGGTGGGTGTGTGACGTCAAAAGCCGTCCCTCCCACGTTAGAATCAACGCACACGAAGAGTAGGTTCAGGGCTGGCCTAGTTTTGCACAAGATGTTTTTGCAGGCGCTCTGCTGCACAAGCATTCTCACTTCTGCAAAGCGAAAATACACTCCCCAGTGGGCGGCGGCAATGCGTTTGCACGGCTGCTAAAAAATGCTAGCGAGCGATCAACTCGGAATGACCACCATTGGGCGCCCGCCTCTGTGCGGGGACTTTCTGCAGGTTTTCTGTTATGTTCAGCTGTTGCTGTTTTCTGTTTGTCAGCTGTTGCTGGCCCGGTTATGTTATGGTGTGCTGGTGTGTAAATCTCACCACACTTATTGTTGTTATGTTCCTTCTCTCAAATATGTCCTTTCTCCTTCGGGCCCTGTTTTACCTATAACTGCCTGTGGGAGGGGGCATAGAGTGGAGGAGCCAGCACACCCAGTTGAAGAAATTTTCTCTATCGTCCTAGTGGATGCTGGGGTTCCTGAAAGGACCATGGGGGAATAGCGGCTCCGCAGGAGACAGGGCACAAAAAGTAAAGCTTTAGGATCAGGTGGTGTGCACTGGCTCCTCCCCCTATGACCCTCCTCCAAGCCAGTTAGATTTTGTGCCCGGCCGAGAAGGGTGCAATCTAGGTGGCTCTCCTAAAGAGCTGCTTAGGAAAGTTTAGCTTAGGTTTTTTATTTTACAGTGAGTCCTGCTGGCAACAGGATCACTGCAACGAGGGACTTAGGGGAGAAGAAGTGAACTCACCTGCGTGCAGGATGGATTGGCTTCTTGGCTACTGGACATCAGCTCCAGAGGGACGATCACAGGTACAGCCTGGATGGTCACCGGAGCCTTGCCGCCGGCCCCCTTGCAGATGCTGAAGTAAGAAGAGGTCCAGAATCGGCGGCAGAAGACTCCTCAGTCTTCTAAAGGTAGCGCACAGCACTGCAGCTGTGCGCCATTTTCCTCTCAGCACACTTCACACGGCAGTCACTGAGGGTGCAGGGCGCTGGGAGGGGGGCGCCCTGGGAGGCAAATGAATACCTATTTTGGCTAAAAATACCTCACATATAGCCTCCGGAGGCTATATGGAGATATTTAACCCCTGCCAGAATCCGTTAAGAGCGGGAGACGAGGCCGCCCGAAAAAGGGGCGGGGCCTATCTCCTCAGCACACAGCGCCATTTTCCCTCACAGAAAGGCTGGAGGGAAGGCTCCCAGGCTCTCCCCTGCACTGCACTACAGAAACAGGGTTAAAACAGAGAGGGGGGGGCACTAATTTGGCGATATGCTTATATATATATTAAGATGCTATAAGGGAAAACACTTATATAAGGTTGTCCCTATATAATTATAGCGTTTTTGGTGTGTGCTGGCAAACTCTCCCTCTGTCTCTCCAAAGGGCTAGTGGGTCCTGTCCTCTATCAGAGCATTCCCTGTGTGTGTGCTGTGTGTCGGTACGTGTGTGTCGACAGGTAGGAGGACGATGTTGGTGAGGAGGCGGAGCAATTGCCTGTAATGGTGATGTCACTCTCTAGGGAGTCGACACCGGAATGGATGGCTTATTTAGGAAATTACGTGATAATGTCAACACGCTGCAAGGTCGGTTGACGACATGAGACGGCCGACAAACAATTAGTACGGTCCAGACGTCTCAAAAACACCGTCAAGGGTTTTTAAAACGCCCGTTTACTTTAGTCGGTCGACACAGACACAGACAGGGACACTGAATCCAGTGTCGACGGTGAATAAACAAACGTATTCCTTATTAGGGCCACACGTTAAAGGCAATGAAGGAGGTGTTACGTATTTCTGATACTACAAGTACCACAAAAGAGGGTATTATGTGGGATGTGAAAAAACTACCATAGTTTTTCCTGAATCAGATAAATTAAATAAAGTGTGTGATGATGCGTGGGTTCCCCCCGATAGAAAATTATGGGCGGTATACCCTTTCCCGCCAGAAGTTAGGGCGCGTTGGGAAACACCCCTTAAGGTGGATAAGGCGCTCACACGCTTATCAAAACAAGTGGCGGTACCGTCTATAGATAGGGCCGTCCTCAAGGACCAGCTGACAAGGCTGGAAAATATAATAAAAAGTATATACACACATACTGGTGTTATACTGCGGCCAGCGATCGCCTCAGCCTGGATGTGCAGAGCTAGGGTGGCTTGGTCGGATTCCCTGACTAAAAATATTGATACCCTTGACAGGGACAGTATTTTATTGACTATAGAGCATTTCTATATATGCGAGATGCACAGAGGGATATTTGCACTCTGGCATCATGAATAAACGCGATGTCCATAACTGCCAGAAGATGTTATGGACACGACAGTGGTCAGGTGATGCAGATTCCAAACGGCACAGTATGGCCGTATAAAGGAAGAGGACTTGTTTGGGGTCGGTCCATCGGACCTGGTGGTCACGGCAACTGCTGGAAAATCCACCGTTTTTTACCCTAAGTCACATCTCTGCAGAAAAAGACACCGTCTTTTCAGCCTCAGTCCTCTCGTCCCTATAAGATCATATCTGCCCAGGGATAGAGGAAAGGGAAGAAGACTGCAACAGGCAGCCTATTCCCAGGAACAGAAGCGTTCCACCGCGTCTGACAAGTTCTCAGCATGGCGCTGAGACCGTACAGGACCCCTGGATCCTACATGTAGTATCCCGGGGGTACAGATGGGAATGTCGAGACGTTTCCCCTTCGCAGGCTCCTGAAGTCTGCTTTACCAAGTCTCCCTCCGACAAGGAGGTAGTATGGGAAAAAATTCACAAGCTGTGTTCCCAGCAGGTGACAATTAAATTACCCCTCCTACTACAGAAAAGGGGTATTATTCCACACTATATTGTGGTACTGAAGCCAGAAGGCTAGGTGAGACTTATTCTAAAAAAAAAAAAAAAAAAATTTTTTTTTGAACACTTACAAAGGTTCAAATTAAGATGAAGTCACTCAGAGCAGTGATAACGAACCAGGAAGAAGGGGACTATATAGTGTCCCGGGACATCAGGGATGCTTACCTCTATGTCCCAAATTTGCCCTTCTCACTAAGGGTACCTCAGGTTCGTGGTGCAGAACTGTCACTATCAGTTTCAGACGCTGCCGTTTGGATTGTCCACGGCACCCCGGGGTCTTTACCAAGGTAATGGCCGAATTGATGATTCTTCTTCGAAGAAAAGGCGTCTTAATTATCCCTTACTTGGACGATCTCCTGATAGGGGCATAGTCCAGGGAACAGTTGGAGGTCGGAGTAGCACTATCTCGGATACTGCTACAATCAGCACGGGTGGATTCTAAATATTCCAAAATCGCAGCTGATCCCGACGACACGTCTGCTGTGCCTAGGGATGATTCTGGACACAGTCCAGAAAAAGGTGTTTCTCCCGGAAGAGAAAGCCAGGGAGTTATCCGAGCAAGTCAGGAACCTCCTAAAAACAGTGCATCATTGCACAAGGGTCCTGGTAAAAATGGTGGCTTCCTACGAAGCAATTCCATTCGGCAGATTTCACGTAAGAACTTTTCAGTGGGATCTGCTGGACAAATGGTCCGGATCGCATCTTCAGATGCATCAGCGGATAACCCAATATCCAAGGACAAGGGTGTCTCTCCTGTGGTGGTTATAGAGTGCTCATCTTCTAGAGGGCCGCAGATTCGGCATTCAGGATTGGATGCTGGTAACCACGGAGCCCAGCCTGAGAGGCTGGGGAGCAGTCACACAAGGGAAAAATTCCAGGGAGTGTGATCAAGTATGGAGACTTTTCTCCACATAAATATACTGGAGCTAAGGGTAAATTTATAATGCTCTAAGCTTAGCAAGACCTCTGCTTCAAGGTCAGCCGGTATTGATCCAGTGGGAAAAACATCACGGCAGTCGCCCACGTAAACAGACAGGGCGACACAAGAAGCAGGAGGGCAATGGCAGAAACTGCAAGGACTTTTCGCTGGGCGGAAAATCATGTGATAACACTGTCAGCAGTTTTTCATACCGGGAATGGAAACTGGGAAGCAGACTTCCTCAGCACGACCTCCACCCGGGAGAGTGGAAACTTCATTGAGAAGTTTTTTCCACATGATTGTAAACCGTTGGGAAATACCAAAGGTGGACATGATGGCGTCCCGTCTGAACAAAAAACGGGACAGGTATTGCGCCAGGTCAGGGGACCCTCAGGCAATAGATGTGGACGTTCTGGTAACACCGTGGGTGTACCAGTTGGTGTATGTGTTCCCTCCTCTGCTTCTCATACCTAAGGTGCTGAGAATTATAAGACGTAGAGGAGTAAGAACTATACTCATGGCTCCGGATTGGCCAAGAAGGACTTGGTACCCGGAACTTCAAGAGATGCTTACAGAGGTCTTATGGCCTCTGCCGCTAAGAAGGGACTTGCTTCAGCAAGTACCATGTCTGTTCCAAGACTTACCGCAGCTGCGTTTGTCGGCATGGCGATGGAAAGCCGGATCCTAAGGGAAAAAAGGCATTCCGGAAGAGGTCATTCCTACCCTGGTCAAAGCCAGAAAGGAGGTGACCGCACAACATTATCACCACGTGTGGCGAAAATTTGTTGCGTGGTGTGAGGCCAGGAAGGCCCCACAAAGAAATTTCAACTCGGTCGTTTCCTGCATTTCCTGCAAACAGGAGTGTCTATGGGCCTCAAATTGGGGTCCATTAAGGTTCAAATTCGGCCCTGTAAATTTTCTTCCAGAAAGAATTGGCTTCAGTTCCTGAAGTCCAGAAGTTTGTCAAGGGAGTATTGCATATACAAACCCCTTTTTTGTGCCTCCAGTGGCACTGTGGGATCTCAACGTAGTTCTGGGATTTCTCAAATCACATTGGTTTAAAACCAGTCAAATATGTGGATTTGCAGCATCTCACATAAAAAGTGACCATGCTCTTGGCCCTGGCCTGGACCAGGCGAGTATCAAATTGGTGGTTTTTTCTCAAAAAAGCCCATATCTGTTTGTCCATTCGGACAGGGCAGAGCTGCGGACTCGTCCCCAGTTCTCTCCCTAAGGTGGTGTCAGTGTTTCACCTGAACCAGCTTATTGTGGTGCCTTGCACCTACTAGGGACTTGGAGGACTCCAAGTTGCTAGAAGTTGTCAGGGCCCTGAAAATATATTCCAGGACAGCTGGAGTCAGAAAATCTGACTCGCTGTTTATACTGTATGCACCCAACAAGTTGGGTGCGCCTGCTTCTAAGCAGTCGATTGCTCGTTGGATTTGTAACACAATTCAACTTGCACATTCTGAGGCAGGCCTGCCACAGTCTAAATCGGTTAAGGCCCATTCCACAAGGAAGGTGGGCTCATCTTGGGCGGCTGCCCGAGAGGTCTCGGCATTACAACTCTGCCGAGCAGCTACGTGGTCAGGGGAGAACACGTTTGTAAAATTCTACAAATTTGATATCCTGGCAAAAGAGGACCTGGAGTTCTCTCATTCGGTGCTGCAGAGTCATCCGCACTCTCCCGCCCGTTTGGGAGCTTTGGTATAATCCCCATGGTCCTTTCAGGAACCCCAGCATCCACTAGGACGATAGAGAAAATAAGAATTTACTTACCGATAATTCTATTTCTCGTAGTCCGTAGTGGATGCTGGGCGCCCATCCCAAGTGCGGATTATCTGCAATACTTGTACATAGTTACAAAAATCGGGTTATTATTGTTGTGAGCCATCTTTTCAGAGGCTCCGCTGTTATCATACTGTTAACTGGGTTTAGATCACAAGTTGTACGGTGTGATTGGTGTGGCTGGTATGAGTCTTACCCGGGATTCAAAATTCCTCCCTTATTGTGTACGCTCGTCCGGGCACAGTACCTAACTGGCTTGGAGGAGGGTCATAGGGGGAGGAGCCAGTGCACACCACCTGATCCTAAAGCTTTACTTTTTGTGCCCTGTCTCCTGCGGAGCCGCTATTCCCCCATGGTCCTTTCAGGAACCCCAGCATCCACTACGGACTCCGAGAAATAGAATTATCGGTAAGTAAATTCTTATTTAAAGTGCACTGGCTCCTTTGGATCCGTTTATACCCATCATACTTATCTGTCCCCAATATCCCTTATGGACTACGAGAAAAGGATTTACCGGCAGGTATTTAAAATCCTATTTATGACAAAAATTTGTTGCAACACAATAGTGGTCATTCGGAGTTGTTCGCTCGTTGCCGGTTTTCGCTATGCTGCGATTTGTTGCGAAATACGCATGGTACGCAGAGCGCACGCTGGTGTTCGTGCTGCGCTTTTCAGTCGCACTGCTGATCGGTGAATGATTGACAGGAAAGGGGCGTTTCTGGGTGGTAACTGAGCGTTTTCCGGGAGTGTGCTAAAAAATGCAGGCATGTCAGGGAAAAACGCGGGAGTGTCCGGAGAAACGGGAGAGTGGCTGGCCGAACGCAGGGCGTGTTTGTGATGTCAAACCAGGAACTAAACGGACCGAGCTGATCGCAATCTGTGAGTAGGTCTGGAGCTACTCAGAAACTGCAAGAAAATATTTAGTAGCAGTTTTACTAATCATTCGTTCGCTATTCTGCTAAGCTAAGATACACTCCCAGAGGGCGGTGGCCTAGCGTTGCAAGGCTGCTAAAAGCAGCTAGCGAGCGAACAACTCAGAATGAGGGCCCATGTGACTAGGATGCACCAGGAAACTGTGCTGGTTAATCTGATATATAACACTTGTATATTGGGGGTCATTCCGAGTTGTTCGCTCGCAAGCCGTTTTTAGCAGCTTTGCACACGCTAAGCCTACGCCTACTGGAAGTGAATCTTAGCTTCTTAAAATTGCGAACGAAAGATTTGCAATATTGCGAAAAGACATCTCTGTGCAGTTTCTGAGTAGCTCCAGACTTACTCGGCATCTGCGATCAGTTCAGAGCTTGTCGTTCCTGGTTTGACGTCACAAACACACCCAGCGTTCGCCCAGCCACTCCTCCGTTTCTCCAGCCACTCCCGCGTTTTTCACAGAAACGGTAGCGTTTTTCCCCACACGCCCATAAAACGGCCTGTTTCCGCCCAGAAACACCCACTTCCTGTCAATCACATTACGATCGCCTGAACGAAGAAAAAGCCGTGAGTAAAATACCTAACTTCATAGCAAATTTACTTGGCGCAGTCGCAGTGCGAACATTGCGCATGCGCACTAAGCGGAAAATCGCTGCGATGCGATAAAATTTACCGAGCGAACAACTCGGAATGACCCCCATTGTGTTTGACTGAGTCTCTATACAGAGCACAATGGAACTTATATTGGAAAAAAGCTGTGGATGCTACATTGTAGCACTTCATGTACAGATTCAGTGACTCAGGCAGATTTATTAAACCTGGTGAAGTGATAAAGTGGAAGATGATAAAGCACCAACCAATCAGCTCTTAACAGCCATGTTACAGGCTGTGTTTGAAAAATGACAGGAGCTGACTGGCTGGTGCTTTATCACCTTCCACTTTATCACTGCACCAGGCTTAATAATTCTGCCCCTCAGTTGCACACAGATATACAAGTGTTGCATATCACATTAATCATCACTGTCTCTGGTGCATCCTAGCTGCACCGAGTTACGGCTGAAGCTGGCCATACACTATACAATTATCTGGCAGACCATCTGTCCAGTCTGTCTAGTTTAAATGAAAATCTAGTACTAGATGGGATCAAATGACAATCAACCATTTGCTCCCACTGGAAAACAGACAAAAACGATCTTTCAGCCAAATTGGTTATACCGTGATTTAACCAATTTATTTGAACAACCATTTTTTTCTGGTTTCACTGTTTAAGAGCAAATGGTTGATTGTCATTTGCTCCCATCTGTTACCAGATCTTCATTCCAACCAGCCAGATTGGATAGATCTGCCACTTAAATGTATAGTGTATGCCCAGCTTTAGCTGCACTTTCAGCAAAAAAGACACCCAACGCTAGCAGAGTCCCACAGGATCTGGCGCACCGAGAGGGACTGAAAGGCTCACTTGTAGTAATGATGTATGAGGGCACATGTGTACTTCTTTTTTCCCCATCTCTTGTGGTTTAAGTTGCTGATGATGACCAGAAATGCTAGCGTGGAGTCATTTTGGGACCAAGATCCGAATTCAGAGATGTATGCAAACCGAATTGTTTACGTATATCTCCGATGTTTTCTTGATGTGCATATGCACAGTATCTGTACTGCTCATGGGCAGATCAGTGTCTGCGATGACGGCCACAATGCCTCCTAAGCTGCAGATACCATGCTGTGGTCATTTGAGGGCAGTGTTCTGGCGTGCTGAGCCATTGTCTTCGCCCCCTGGAAGCGTGAAAACACCAGCCATCCTGAGTAACCTGAGCTGCATTCAAAGACACAGCTGCTATATGAACTGCGGCCATCTCTGAATCAGGCCCCAAGAGTGATATACTATGAAGCCATTATTATTATCATCATGTTTTATTTATGAAGCACTGTCATATTATGCTTAGGTGTGCATTGCCACCAACAAATTCTATACAAGCATTAGACATGTCTTCCTGTAGTGGCCTAACATTATGAGTTTAAGGCACGTTCCATCATAAATACTGAATACTTCTATAATGCAACAAATATTAAACCTTACAGTAAAATCTAGACAACAGTTTCCTCTGTCCCCAGCAGCTACATTGACCATTCCTTAATATCTGATGATAATATTCATTTACAGTATGTCACCTAAATCTTGTGCTTGTGCAGTTACCATGTGTAAACACGACGAGCGGCATTCTGCTCCGAGGCATGCAGTTTCTCAGAGGAAAATGTGACAGAAGATAGCACAAGGGGACATTTCTGTCTTGACAACTTACAAGTTTGCTAATTAGCAGAGTGCTGCAGCTATACAACTGTACTTATATTCCCAAATATTAGTAATTGATATACTAATGCACTTTAAGATTGTTTTACAGATCAAATAATGATAATTTAGTACATTGTCTCCCCACCCCCTGGCTTTGCCATACCCCTTCTTTACTCCCAAACTAAAAATGTTTGTTTCTCAATAATACTTTACATGGATGATGTGTATTTATATATGTTAAAATATGTGATTCAAGATGATGTATATTTAGGGCGGTATTCAATTCTTTTCACCCCTGTCCCCAACCATTATGTTTCTTTTGACGGGCGTGGTATAATCACTTCAGCTCGCTTCCCCCAGGGTAGCGAGGTCGTCCAACCCTTTACGCAGCTAAACCTGAGTGCTATGGGCGCGATATGCGTGATAACAGGGATCACTTTAGAAAGGAATTGGGCGTGATATAACATTTGAATACCGCCCTTTGGGGGTCATTCCGAGTTGATCGTAGCTGTGCTTAATTTAGCACAGCTACGATCATCTTCCATGACATGTGGGGGGACGCTCAGCGCAGGGCTAGTCCGCCCTGCATGTCAGTGCCGCCCCCCCGCACAAATACAAAAGCATCGCACAGAGGCGATGCCTTTGTATTTGAGGAGTAACTCCCGGCCAGCGCAGCTCCTGCGGCTGGCCGGGAGTTAATTATCTCTGTCACTGGCCACAGCAGCTGCGTGAGATGTCACGCAACCGCCACGGCCCGCCCCCTGAATGTTCCAGCCATGCCTGCATTGGCCGAACTGCTCCTCCTAAACGGCGGCTTAACGCCGCCGTTCAGCCTCCTCTCGCCCAGCGACCACCTCTGTCTCAGAGGCGATCGCTAGGCAACGAAAGCTGCCATGCGCCGGCGCACTGTGGCGCTGGCGCATGCGCAGTTCCGACCCGATCGCTGCGCTGCGACAAACTGCAGCGAGCGATCGGGTCGGAATGACCCCCTTAGTGTCAATCCTTTTTTATCTATTGAGCACAAATATACATATTGCATTACAAATCTTCAGACGCCCGTTCTAGAATACAATTGAAAGTTACATGACTGTAACACAAGGACTCAAAGAGATATAATGATAAAGAATTTTGGGTAAATTAACTAAAGCATATAAATATGAAAAGTGGTATTGCCCATAGCAACCAATCAGATTCTAGCTATCCTTTCTCACTTGCATTCTTGAAAATAATAAAGGGTGGGATGCTAAGTGTTGCATTTTACATGCAATGCACTCCATCGCTCATTGCATGCATAGCGACGTTTGGTAACGCTGTATGCTTGAAAACGAATAACAGTGGACAGTTCTCCTGATAAGAGCTGTCCTTTGCGAGCTGTCTTTGTCAGTTGGCAGCGTTTTTCATGATAAATTGGTAGCATTTGCTAAAGGCCGGTTTTGATGTGTAAATTGAATTGGCCATCGATCCTTGCCGGATTCTAAGTGACCCGCTGTGGCGTGTTCTATTTGTCAGCGGTTTCTATTGAAACCATTGTGGAATAGAATCTAAACAATAGACAAGCACTGCACAGATTGCCGTGATCTGTGCAGGCTTCGTTTAAAATCATAGAAATAGTATAAATAATAAATAAAAATACTCCCCCCCCCCCCCCTTCCCCAATCAATAACCAGGCATGCAACGCTGACCCTGGTCTGGTATTGGAAAATAGAAGGATAAAAAGGCCTGGGGTTCTGCCTAGTTTCCAAAAACAAGCACCAGCCTGAAGCAGCTGGGGAGATAAATAACACTGTAGCAGGGAGACACACAGAGTGGATCGCCCAGCCATACCATTATCTATCCCCCAAACTGCCCCAAAATGGGTGGCTGTATAAGAATATAGGCTTACCATGTGTATAGTTCTAATATGGGTGAAACAAAACAGTATATAATTATATGCAGGTACTTCCATTTCTATATTATTGTTGCCCCTGCTTTCTCACTTATCTCAGTACTTCTCAATGCTGGGTTAATTTCTTCTTTACGGAGTCCGGTCCCCTCACCCCACGGCTTGTCACATGACTCACCTGTCACACAAAATCCCTTTCATTGTGTGGAACATACAGTAGTTACAAATTTTCCAGCTTTGAAAACGATTGACTTTGAATCAGATTTTAAAGCACTGTGCTCTATTACCAAGTGTAGGTAGCAGCACTAGATGGGTTGGCATCCATCATTGCTGGCAGGAGATTAGTGCATAGAAATGATCTAGTGGGGTGCCAGTGTTATTGAGGGTTATGTGAATTCTGTATTCAATTAATGGAATCTCTGTATAAACCAATATCTCCTTCAAAGCTCTCTGTGACATTATTAGTCAATAATTGTGACCATTCAACTACTCCTATATTTCTATCTGATTGATCTGCTCCTCTGAATTTTTTTTCCAAAATAAGGAGGTGGTTGTGGACAGTGGCTTTTGTGAAAAACTAAACAATTTGTAAAAATTGGCACCACTGATCTGTAACTGGAGTTTTCAGTTTGTACGTGTAATGTTGAATGCAGATTATATTCAGCAGAAACAAAAAAATAGAATGGCGTATATTGCTGCCTTGTCCATTTTTTGCCAAAGCATTGTGCTCTCGATTAGTGGTTTGGTCACTAATGGTGCCTGTTTTTTCATCCACCCCCCACCCCCCTCACTTTGTTCATGACTTCCAAGTTCCAAAAGAACAGGGCAATGCTATTCCATTTCTCAGTGCCTATATATTTAGATTTGAAATCTATGGTTTGGTTACCGACAATAGCTTTATAAATACTCAAAGCATTTAAATCTGTGGCACAACTACCGAGGGTGCAGGGGGTGCAGCTGCTATGTGGCCGAGCTGTTTCCAGGGCCTGCTGCTCCCTCTGCACCCAGACATGGGCTCCCTCCAAGGCCTCTGCTCCCCCTTTCACCCCCGGCCACGGTGAGAACAGCCGCTGCAGCCGATACCTCCCCCCTCCTCTGCGGGCTGCTGCTATGCGGAGAATATAGAGGGGGGGGGGGGGGGGCACTCCTGGCCAGCTCAAAGTCCTGGCAGCCAGTGCCACGATTTGCGGGTATTTAGGAAGCAGGGCCTTATTCAGAGAAGTGCCCATCAGAGGCCTCTGCTGTGTTCAGGACAGACAGGTAATGTATCTCTGGCTTGCCCCCCCCCCTCTCACTCTCTCACCCTCTCCCTGATACCCTCTCCCTTGCTTCTCTCTCTCTCGCTTTCTCTCCCTGACACACTCTCACTCACTCTCTGAGACTGTCGCTCTCTCCCTCTTTTTCCCTGATACTGTACCCCCTCTCTCTCCCTCCCTGACATTGTCTCTCTCTGACACTCTCTTCCTCTCTCTCTGACACTGCCTCTCTCCCTGACACTTTCTCTATCTCTCTCTGAAACTGCCTCTCTCTCTCTCTCTCTCTCTCCCTGACACTGTCTCTCTCCCCCTCTTTCTCTCTGACACTGTTTCTCTCTCTCTGACACTGTCTCTCTCTCCCTGACACACTCTCCCTCCCTGACACCCTCTCTCTTTCTCCCTTTCCCTGACACTGTCACTCTCTTTTGCACCCCTCTCTTTCCTATCTCTCCCTTCCTCCATGACACTCTTGCTCGCTCTTCTTCCTCTCTCTTTCTCCTCCCCGTTCTCTCTCTCTTTGACACTCTCTCTCTCCCTGACACCCTCTCCCCCATCTCTTTCTCCCTGACACCCTCTCTCTCGCTCCTGTCTCTTTTTCTTATTCCCTCTTTTATCATGAAGCTCTCGCTCTCTCCCTGACCCCCCCTCTCTCCATGTCTTTCTTGCTCTTCTATTTTCTCTCTCTCTCCCCCGATACCCCGTGTGTGTGTGTGTGTCTCTCTCTCTAACCCCCCTAACTCTCTCTCTCTCCTGCTCTCATAAGGGGACTTGTAGTGACAATGTGTGTGTGTGGGGTGGGGGGGTGGGCTTTTTAATATTTTGCTATGGGGCCCCAAAGTTCTAGTTACGCCCCTGATTTAAATCCTTGTGTTATGAAACTTTACTGCATACGTAACAGGCCACCTTTTTAAAATTAATTTTTGCTATATCCAGGTATAGCTTCCACATGTACACGTGTATAGCCTTTATTATTATTATTGTGATTATTATTATCTTTTACTTATATTTCTCTATCGTCCTAAGTGGATGCTGGGGTTCCTGAAAGGACCATGGGGAATAGCGGCTCCGCAGGAGACAGGGCACAAAAAAGTAAAGCTTTACTAGGTCAGGTGGTGTGCACTGGCTCCTCCCCCTATGACCCTCCTCCAGACTCCAGTTAGATTTTGTGCCCGAACGAGAAGGGTGCAATCTAGGTGGCTCTCCTAAAGAGCTGCTTAGAGAAAGTTTAGTTTAGGTTTTTTTTCTTTACAGTGAGTCCTGCTGGCAACAGGATCACTGCAACGTGGGACTTAGGGGGAAAGTAGTAAACTCACCTGCATGCAGAGTGGATTTACTGCTTGGCTACTGGACACCATTAGCTCCAGAGGGATCGAACACAGGCCCAGCCGTGGAGTCCGGTCCCGGAGCCGCGCCGCCGACCCCCTTGCAGATGCTGAAGCGTGAAGAGGTCCGGAAACCGGCGGCTGAAGACTCCTCAGTCTTCATAAGGTAGCGCACAGCACTGCAGCTGTGCGCCATTTTCCTCTCAGCACACTTCACTGGGCAGTCACTGAGGGTGCAGAGCGCTGGGGGGGGGCGCTCTGAGAGGCAAATATAAACCTTATACAAGGCTAAAAATACCTCACATATAGCCCATAGGGGCTATATGGAGATATTTAACCCCTGCCTGACTGGAAAAATAGCGGGAGAAGAACCCGCCGAAAAAGGGGCGGGGCCTATCTCCTCAGCACACGGCGCCATTTTCTGTCACAGCTCCGCTGGTCAGAACGGCTCCCAGGTCTCTCCCCTGCACTGCACTACAGAAACAGGGTAAAACAGAGAGGGGGGGCACATTAATGGCTATATATATATATATTAAAGCAGCTATAAGGGAGCACTTAATATAAGGATATCCCTTGTATATATAGCGCTTTGTGGTGTGTGCTGGCAGACTCTCCCTCTGTCTCCCCAAAAGGGCTAGTGGGTCCTGTCTTCATTAGAGCATTCCCTGTGAGTTTGCGGTGTGTGTCGGTACGTGGTGTCGACATGTATGAGGACGATATTGGTGTGGAGGCGGAGCAATTGCCAAATATGCAGATGTCACCCCCCAGGGGGTCGACACCAGAATGGATGCCTTTATTTGTGGAATTACGTGATGGTTTATCTTCCCTTAAACAGTCAGTTGAGGACATGAGGCGGCCGGACAATCAATTAATGCCTGTACAGGCGCCTCAAACACCGTCAGGGGCTGTAAAACGCCCTTTGCCTCAGTCGGTCGACACAGACCCAGACACGGGCACTGATTCCAGTGACGACGGTAGAAATTCAAACGTATTTTCCAGTAGGGCCACACGTTATATGATTTTGGCAATGAAGGAGACGTTACATTTAGCTGATACTACAGATACCGTAAAACAGGGTATTATGTATGGTGTGAAAAAACTACAAACAGTTTTTCCTGAATCAGAAGAATTAAATGACGTGTGTGATGAAGCGTGGGTTGCTCCTGATAAAAAGTTGATAATTTCAAAAAAGTTATTGGCATTATACCCTTTCCCGCCAGAGGTTAGGGCGCGCTGGGAAACACCCCCTAAGGTGGACAAGGCGCTCACACGCTTATCCAAACAAGTGGCGTTACCCTCTCCTGAGACGGCCGCACTTAAGGATCCATCAGATAGAAAGATGGAAGTTATTCAAAAGAATATATACACACATGCAGGTGTTATACTACGACCAGCTATAGCAACTGCCTGGATGTGCAGTGCTGGAGTAGTTTGGTCAGAATCCCTGATTGAAAATATTGATACCCTAGATAGGGACAATGTTTTACTGTCGTTAGAACAAATAAAGGATGCATTTATCTATATGCGTGATGCACAGAGGGATATTTGCACACTGGCATCTCGGATGAGTGCTATGTCCATTTCAGCCAGAAGAGCCTTATGGACACGACAGTGGACAGGCGATGCGGATTCAAAACGTCACATGGAGGTTTTGCCGTATAAAGGGGAGGAGTTATTTGGAGTTGGTCTATCAGACTTGGTGGCCACGGCTACTGCCGGGAAATCCACTTTTTTACCTCAAGTCACTCCCCAACAGAGAAAGGCACCGACCTTTCAACCGCAGCCTTTTCGCTCCTACAAAAATAAGAGAGCAAAGGGCTTGTCGTACCTGCCACGAGGCAGAGGAAGAGGGAAGAGACACCAACAGGCAGCTCCTTCCCAGGAACAGAAGCCCTCCCCGGCTCCTGCAAAAACCTCAGCATGACGCTGGGGCCTCTCAAGCGGACTCGGGGACAGTGGGGGGCCGTCTCAAAAATTACAGCGCGCAGTGGGCTCACTCGCAGGTAGACCCCTGGATCCTGCAGATAATATCTCAGGGGTACAGGTTGGAATTAGAGACGGATCCTCCTCATCGTTTCCTGAAGTCTGCCTTACCAACCGTCTCTTCCGAAAGGGAGAGGGTGTTGGAAGCCATTCACAAGCTGTACGCTCAGCAGGTGATAGTCAAAGTACCCCTATTACAACAAGGAAAGGGGTATTATTCCACTTTATTTGTGGTACCGAAGCCGGATGGCTCGGTAAGGCCTATTCTAAATCTGAAGTCCTTGAACCTCTACATAAAAAAGTTCAAGTTCAAGATGGAGTCACTCAGAGCAGTGATAGCGAACCTGGAAGAAGGGGACTTTATGGTATCCTTGGACATCAAGGATGCGTATCTACACGTTCCGATTTACCCCGCACACCAGGGGTACCTCAGGTTCATTGTTCAAAACTGTCACTATCAGTTTCAGACGCTGCCGTTCGGATTGTCCACGGCGCCTCGGGTCTTTACCAAGGTAATGGCCGAGATGATGATTCTTCTTCGAAGAAAAGGCGTATTAGTTATCCCATACTTGGACGATCTCCTAATAAGGGCAAGGTCCAGAGAACAGCTGGAGACAGCTTTAGCACTATCTCAAGAGGTGCTAAGACAACACGGGTGGATTCTGAATATTCCAAAATCCCATTTAATCCCGACAACTCGTCTGCTGTTCCTAGGAATGATTCTGGACACGGTTCAGAAAAAGGTTTTCCTTCCAGAGGAAAAAGCCAAGGAGTTATCCGATCTGGTCAGGAACCTCCTAAAACCAGGAAAAGTGTCAGTACATCAATGCACAAGAGTCCTGGGAAAAATGGTGGCTTCTTACGAAGCAATTCCATTCGGCAGATTCCATGCAAGAATATTCCAAAGGGATCTGTTGGACAAATGGTCAGGGTCGCATCTGCAGATGCACCTGCGAATAACCCTGTCACCAAAGACAAGGGTGTCACTTCTGTGGTGGTTGCAGAAGGCTCACCTATTAGAAGGCCGCAGATTCGGCATTCAGGATTGGATCCTGGTGACCACGGACGCCAGCCTGAGAGGCTGGGGAGCAGTCACACAAGGAAGAAACTTCCAGGGAGTATGGACGAGTCTGGAAAAGTCTCTTCACATAAACATTCTGGAACTAAGAGCAATCTACAATGCTCTAAGCCAGGCGGAACTTCTCCTGCAAGGAAAGCCGGTGTTGATTCAGTCGGACAACATCACGGCGGTCGCCCATGTAAACAGGCAGGGCGGCACAAGAAGCAGGAGTGCAATGGCAGAAGCTGCCAAGATTCTTCGCTGGGCGGAGAATCACGTGATAGCACTGTCAGCAGTGTTCATCCCGGGCGTGGACAACTGGGAAGCAGACTTCCTCAGCAGACACGATCTTCATCCGGGAGAGTGGGGTCTACATCCAGAAGTCTTCAACATGTTAATAGACCGTTGGGAAAGACCAATTGTAGACATGATGGCGTCTCGCCTCAACAAGAAACTGGACAAATATTGCGCCAGGTCAAGAGATCCACAGGCAATAGCTGTGGACGCACTGGTAACTCCTTGGGTGTACCAGTCAGTGTATGTGTTTCCTCCTCTGCCGCTCATACCAAAGGTATTGAAGATCATACGGCAAAGAAGAGTAAGAACAATACTAGTGGTTCCGGATTGGCCGAGAAGGACTTGGTATCCGGAACTTCAAGAGATGCTCACGGACGAACCGTGGCCTCTACCTCTGAGAAGGGACCTGCTACAGCAGGGTCCCTGTCTTTTTCAAGACTTACCGCGGCTGCGTTTGACGGCATGGCGGTTGAACGCCAGATCCTAAAAGGGAAAGGCATTCCAGAAGAAGTCATTCCTACCTTGATTAAGGCACGGAAGGAAGTCACCGTGAAACATTATCACCGCATTTGGCGAAAATATGTAGCGTGGTGCGAGGATCGGAGGGTTCCGACGGAGGAATTCCAACTGGGTCGTTTCCTACATTTCCTGCAATCAGGATTATCTATGGGTCTCAAATTGGGATCCATTAAGGTTCAAATTTCGGCCCTGTCAATATTCTTCCAAAAAGAATTGGCCTCTGTCCCTGAGGTCCAGACTTTTGTCAAGGGAGTACTGCATATACAGCCTCCTGTGGTGCCTCCGGTGGCACCGTGGGATCTAAATGTAGTTTTAGATTTCCTCAAATCCCATTGGTTTGAACCATTGAAAAAGGTGGATTTGAAATATCTCACATTGAAAGTGACTATGTTACTAGCCCTGGCATCTGCCAGGAGAGTATCTGAATTGGCGGCTTTATCTTATAAAAGTCCTTATCTAATCTTCCATTCGGATAGGGCAGAACTGCGGACTCGTCCGCATTTTCTCCCTAAAGTGGTATCAGCATTTCATCTGAACCAACCTATTGTGGTGCCTGCGGCCACTAGCGACTTGGAGGACTCCAAGTTGTTGGACGTTGTCAGAGCCTTAAAAATATACATTGCAAGGACGGCTGGAGTCAGAAAATCTGACTCGCTGTTTATATTGTATGCACCCAACAAGTTGGGCGCACCTGCTTCTAAGCAGTCGATTGCTCGTTGGATTTGTAACACAATTCAACTTGCACATTCTGTGGCAGGCCTGCCACAGCCTAAAACTGTAAAAGCCCACTCCACAAGGAAGGTGGGCTCATCTTGGGCGGCTGCCCGAGGGGTCTCGGCATTACAACTCTGCCGAGCAGCTACGTGGTCGGGGGAGAACACGTTTGTAAAATTTTACAAATTTGATACCCTGGCAAAGGAGGACCTGGAGTTCTCTCATTCGGTGCTGCAGAGTCATCCGCACTCTCCCGCCCGTTTGGGAGCTTTGGTATAATCCCCATGGTCCTTTCAGGAACCCCAGCATCCACTTAGGACGATAGAGAAAATAAGAATTTACTTACCGATAATTCTATTTCTCGGAGTCCGTAGTGGATGCTGGGCGCCCATCCCAAGTGCGGATTATCTGCAATACTTGTACATAGTTATTGTTAACTAATTCGGGTTATTGTTAAGGAGCCATCTTTAAGAGGCCCTTTCTGTTGTCATACTGTTAACTGGGTTTAGATCACAAGTTGTACGGTGTGATTGGTGTGGCTGGTATGAGTCTTGCCCGGGATTCAAAATGCCTCCCTTATTGTGTATGCTCGTCCGGGCACAGTACCTAACTGGAGTCTGGAGGAGGGTCATAGGGGGAGGAGCCAGTGCACACCACCTGACCTAGTAAAGCTTTACTTTTTTGTGCCCTGTCTCCTGCGGAGCCGCTATTCCCCATGGTCCTTTCAGGAACCCCAGCATCCACTACGGACTCCGAGAAATAGAATTATCGGTAAGTAAATTCTTATTTTCACCACCTGTCTGTAGTACTGTACAGAGACAATTACAAAAAACATACACCACTAATACAATTGAAAAAGGTTATAAAAGCAGTACAAATGGAAAAATCAAACCGTGAGATATAAAGGCAACTACAAAAGTGACAGAAGAGTGACAGCTTAGGAAAAGACAGATAACATCAATAGCATGCAATGAGCCAACGCTCTGGGAACGGTGGACAAAAAGGATTTGATTTGTTCACTGTTGTCACACATCGGGGATCGCGGCCACCGCGCTTACACCTGCGTGTTCGCTGGCTCTCCTGGCGGCTCCGACCTCCGGTGGGTTCCGGGTCCCGGCGTCTGGCTGGCGCTGCTCCCGGCGGTCCTCCGGAGCGTGGGCGCCGCCATTGCGCTTGGCGGCCACATAGGTGTTGTGAGCGGGTGACGTCACTTGCTCCCCTCTCCGCCAATCAGGGTGAAGCGGGAAGTTCAAAAGCGGACGCCCGTCTGTGTCCGGCGCCTGAGTATCGTCTCTCTACAGTAACGAACGCCAGTGCTCCTGGTAACAGCGTGTCTTCCTGTGGCTATACTCCAGCGCCTCCTGCATCCAAGGTGTCTGCCTGCAGGCATAGTTTCCAGTGTTCTCAATAATCAGCGTGTCTTGTGGATTGAACAAACTTTAGTCTTTCAGTTTCAGCATCGCTCACAAGTTCTTCAGTTCTTCTGTGTGCTTCAACATCGCTCCCCAAACTTCTCACATCGATTTCTTCAGCATCGCTCACAAGTTCTTCATTTCTTCTGTGTGCTTCAACATCGCTCCCCAAACTTCTCACATCGATTTCTTCAGCATCGCTCATAAGTTCTTCATTTCTTCTGTGTGTTTCAACATCGCTCCCAAATCTTCTCACATCGATTTCTTCAGCATCGCTCACAAGTTCTTAATTTCTTCTGTGTGCTTCAACATCGCTCCCAAATCTTCTCACATCGATTTCTTCAGCATCGCTCACAAGTTCTTCATTTCTTCTGTGTGCTTCAACATCGCTCCCAAACCTTCTCACATCGATTTCTTCAGCATCGCTCACAAGTTCTTAATTTCTTCTGTGTGTTTCAACATCGCTCACAAGTTCTTCATTTCTTCCGTGTGCTTCTGCATCGCTCCCAAACCTTTGTCACATCAAGTTCTTTAGCGTTATACACAAATTATAATTGCCAAGTAGTTCTGCATGAGGAAGACCTATATCCGCCCATCCCTACTCCGACCCAGCTGCAGTTCCTCTTCCCGGCCATCGAAAGAACCCCCGAGTTCTCAACTACTTCCAACCAGGTCAGTGACAGTATACTCAGGCCCAATGGACCCGGGGGATCGCGACGCAGAGTCAAGCGCTTTTCAAAGTTTGGCCTCCCGAGTTCAGAGTCAGGAGGCGGCACAGGGTCAAGTGATGCAGTATCTTCAGGAATTATCTGGTCGTCTGGATCAAATTCAAGCTACTTTGGCTTCTGTAGTTCTGGCTCCTGCTCCGGTATCTGCTCCAGTAGTTGCTTCTAGTAATATTCAACCCTCAGCTGTAATCAGGCCGCGACTTCAGCTTCCTACTCCCTCCTGCTACAATGGGAATCCTAAAAATTGCCGCGGTTTTCTAAATCAGTGTGAGGTGCACTTTGAACTTCTCTCATATAATTTTCCCACGGATCGGTCTAAAGTGGCCTATATCATTTCCTTGCTCGAAGGTGCAGCATTGGATTGGGTGTCTCCATTATGGGAACGGTCTGATCCGTTGGTCTCTAGTTACGCTAACTTCATTGCCTCCTTCCGGAGAATTTTTGATGAGCCCGGTAGGGCTACCGCTGCCTCTTCAGATTTGCCTAGAGTTCGACAAGGCTCCTGCTCCGTGGGACAGTACGTTGTTCAATTTCAGACCATTGCCTCGGAATTACGTTGGAAAAACGATGCTCTCCGGGCTGCCTTTTGGAACGGGCTCTCTGATCGCCTGAAGGATGAGCTGGTCACTAGGGATTTGCCGGATCCACTGGAAGAATTAATCTCGCTCTGTGTCAAGGTGGACCTTCGCATGCAGGAGCGTGGAGGAGAACGTAGTCGGTCGGATCGGTCAAGGTCTCGGCTTCCTCCTCCTAGGCCAGTGGCGTTACCTGCTCCGGATGAACCTATGCAAATTAACCGATTCCGACTGTCCCCGGAAGAACGACAACGCAGACGTGACGGTAAGCTCTGTCTTTATTGTGGAGCTGCAGATCATTTCATCAAATTGTGTAAATCTCGCCCGGGAAACGGGCAGGCCTAGCTTGTTCCGGAGGAGTCAAGTTGGGAGTCACGTCCAAATCTTCTCCAACTGTGGATTGTCTACTCTCTGTGTCCCTGTTCTCCGAGCTGACTTCCAAACCCCGGTATACCCTGCTAGACTCTGGGGCTGCAGGAAACTTTAGTTCTCGCTCTTGTGCTCTGAGTTTGGGTTTGAAATTGCAGCCTGTCAAACAACCAATTATGTTCACTGCCATCAACGGTACCAAAATATCTGGTGGTCTTATTACGAGTCACACGGAGTCAATCAAGTTGCAAGTCGGGGCCTTACATCAAGAGTTTTTAGAATTTCTAGTGATTCCGGAGATGCCACATGACCTCGTCCTTGGCTTGCCTTGGCTCAAAACCCATAATCCCCAAATTGATTGGAAGTCATCTCAAATATTATCTTGGAGTTCCTACTGTCATTCTAATTGTCTCACACCTGTTATTCCACTCAGTGTATCTTCCGGATCTGATGTGGATCTTATTCCAGAGGCCTATCGTGAGTTTACGGATGTATTTTCTGAGCAGGCAGCCGACCGGTTACCTCCCCATAGACCGTGGGATTGTCCCATTGAGCTTGTTCCGGGGAAGATGCCACCCCGAGGACGCACGTATCCCCTGTCTTTACCCGAGACCCAGGCAATGTCAGATTATATTAAATCAAATCTTCTAAAAGGGTTCATTCGCCCTTCTACCTCTCCGGCTGGAGCAGGTTTCTTTTTCGTGAAAAAAAAGATGGGGGTCTAAGACCGTGCATAGATTACCATGGATTGAACAATATCACTATCAAGAATAGATATCCCCTGCCGCTCATCACGGAGTTATTAGATAAAGTACGAGGAGCCCGCATCTTTACAAAGCTTGACTTGAGAGGATCTTATAACCTTATTCGCATCCGACAGGGGGACGAATGGAAAACCACCTTTAATACCAGTGACGGGCATTACGAATACCTGGTGATGCCGTTCGGGCTCAGTAATGCTCCTGCTGTGTTGCAAGGATTTGTAAATGAAATCTTTCGTGATCTGTTATACCAAAGTGTAGTAGTGTACCTGGATGACATTCTAATATTTTCCAAGAATCTTGCGGAGCACAGGATACAGGTTAAGGAGGTTCTACGCCGGCTACGTAGGAATCATCTCTACGGCAAGATTTCCAAATGTACCTTTGAGGTTCCTTCAATTCCATTTCTCGGTTACATCATCTCGGGCACGGAGCTCCGTATGGATCCGGAGAAACTCACAGCCATCCGGGACTGGACTCGGCCTCTCTCCTTGAAAGCAGTACAAAGGTTCTTGGGCTTTGCTAACTACTATAGGAAGTTTACTAAGGGATTTTCCACCATTGTTGCTCCCATTACTGCATTGACCAAAAAGGGTTCCAATCCAAGTCTATGGTCCTCCGAAGCTATGGAAGCGTTTACCCAGCTGAAATTAGCCTTCATGTCTGCCCCGGTACTACAACAGCCAAATTTCAAGGAACCGTTATTCCTGGAAGTCGATGCCTCTTCGGTTGGAGTTGGGGCCGTCCTTTCTCAGTATTCTTCTGATGGGAAATTGCATCCATGTGGTTTCCACTCTCGAAAATTTTCTCCTGCGGAACGGAATTACACAATAGGAGATCAAGAACTTTTGGCAATTAAATCTGCTTTGGAGGAATGGAGATATTTATTGGAAGGTGCTAAACATTTAATTACTATCTACACCGATCACAAGAATTTATTATACATAAAAATCGCCCAATGTCTGAATCCCCGTCAGGCCAGATGGGCGCTCTTCTTTACTAGGTTTTCATTTGTCATTAAGTACCGGGCTGGGTCCCTTAATGCTAAAGCTGACGCTTTGTCTCGTTCTTTGTCTGCCTCGGATGAAGAGAATTCTTTAGAGAAAAGTTTAATTCTCAGTCCAGTCTCCATTTCCGCAGCTCCAACGTCCCTAGATCCTCCTTCTGGGAGAATGTCCGTGCCAGCTGAGTTCCGACCAAGATTGCTTCGATGGGCCCATGTTTCTAAGTTCTCCGGTCACCCGGGCGCTCAAAAGATGTTTGAATTCCTCCGAAGATCTTATTGGTGGGACACTATGAGAAGAGATATACAGGACTATGTTAATTCTTGTCCACAATGTACCCCACATAAAATTCCTCGTTTGCCTCCAGTCGGGTTGCTTCGTCCTTTGTCCATTCCTGGTAAACCCTGGACCCATATTTCCATGGACTTCATCACCGACTTGCCCCTTTCCAAGGGTTGTAATACCATTTGGGTAATTGTGGATCGTTTTTCAAAGATGGCACATTTTGTTCCGTTGACAGGTCTACCAACGGCTCCCAAGTTGGCTTTACTATTCATCCGAGAACACTTTCGTTTACATGGGTTACCACAGAAGATAGTCTCTGACCGGGGAGTACAGTTTACTGCAAGATTCTGGAGGGCTCTCTGTTCTGCCTTACAAATAAAACTCAAGTTCTCATCAGCTTACCATCCACAGACCAATGGACAAACCGAACGAGTCAACCAGGATTTAGAGACTTTTCTCCGCATTTATCTTTCTCCCTCACAAGACAACTGGGTGGAACTTTTACCCTGGGCCGAGTTTGCCCATAATCATCTGTATCACTCTTCCTCTGGCGAGTTTCCATTTTTCATCAACTATGGATTCCATCCACAAATTCCAGAGTTACCACTCCTTCCTTCAGAGGATGTTCCTACAGTTGCTTCCACCTTACAACACTTCAGTCAAGTCTGGAGTAAGGTTCATGCTAACCTCAAGAGGATCTCTGCTCGATACAAATTCTTTGCGGACAAAAGACGACGGGCAGCTCCTCAATATAAAGTCGGCGACAGGGTATGGCTTTCCACCCGTAATCTCCGTCTCAGGGTACCCACTATGAAATTTGCTCCGAGGTTCATCGGTCCCTATCCAGTCTTGCAAATCCTAAATCCTGTATTTTGCAAGTTGGGTTTGCCCCCACACCTTCGGATACCAAATTCCTTCCATGTTTCTCTTCTACGACCTCTCATCCTAAATCGTTTTCATTCAGAGTCCCCTAGTCCAGTCTCGGTAGTGACCGAGGTTGGAACAGAATTTGAGATCAAAACGATTCTTGACTCTCGTTACTATCACAAGAATCTTCAATATTTAGTAGAGTGGAAAGGCTACGGTCCTGAAGAAAGAAGTTGGGTAAAAGCTTCTGAAGTCATTGCTACTCGACTAGTTCATATCTTCCACTCCAAGCATCCAACAAAGCCAGGAAAGTGTCCGGAGGCCACTCCTGAAGAAGGGGGTACTGTCACACATCGGGGATCGCGGCCACCGCGCTTACACCTGCGTGTTCGCTGGCTCTCCTGGCGGCTCCGACCTCCGGTGGGTTCCGGGTCCCGGCGTCTGGCTGGCGCTGCTCCCGGCGGTCCTCGGGAGCGTGGGCGCCGCCATTGCGCTTGGCGGCCACATAGGTGTTGTGAGCGGGTGACGTCACTTGCTCCCCTCTCCGCCAATCAGGGTGAAGCGGGAAGTTCAAAAGCGGACGCCCGTCTGTGTCCGGCGCCTGAGTATCGTCTCTCTACAGTAACGAACGCCAGTGCTCCTGGTAACAGCGTGTCTTCCTGTGGCTATACTCCAGCGCCTCCTGCATCCAAGGTGTCTGCCTGCAGGCATAGTTTCCAGTGTTCTCAATAATCAGCGTGTCTTGTGGATTGAACAAACTTTAGTCTTTCAGTTTCAGCATCGCTCACAAGTTCTTCAGTTCTTCTGTGTGCTTCAACATCGCTCCCAAATCATCTCACATCGATTTCTTCAGCATCGCTCACAAGTTCTTCATTTCTTCTGTGTGCTTCAACATCGTTCCCAAATCTTCTCACATCGATTTCTTCAGCATCGCTCTCAAGTTCTTCATTTCTTCTGTGTGCTTCAACATCGCTCCCAAACCTTCTCACATCGATTTCTTCAGCATCGCTCACAAGTTCTTCATTTCTTCTGTGTGCTTCAACATCGCTCCCAAATCTTCTCACATCGATTTCTTCAGCATCGCTCACAAGTTCTTCATTTCTTCTGTGTGCTTCAGCATCGCTCCCAAACCTTTGTCACATCAAGTTCTTAAGCGTTATACACAAATTATAATTGCCAAGTAGTTCTGCATGAGGAAGACCTATATCCGCCCGTCCCTACTCCAGCCCAGCTGCAGTTCCTCTTCCCGGCCATCGGAAGAACCCCCGAGTTCTCAACTACTTCCAACCAGGTCAGTGACAACTGTGTGTGCACTTGAGAAAAGGATAGTGTAAGATGAGACCCAAGAAGGTTGAGTTCCCTACTCGTTAGAGCGTAAGGTCTACTCGAGTAGTGGCATATAACTGGTATGTGAACTATGGAGATGAGGAGGGAGGACAGAGGGCGAATGTGAGAGAAAGCAGGTTGATAAATAGTCTTATAGGCTGATGATGTGAGTTCTAGGACGGTAGAGATGCATGGGAGTGGTAGGAGGTAAGCATTGTGGAGGCAAGTCGACAGCTTGAGGCATAGCAGAAAGAGCAAGAGGGAGTGTGAACTGAGATGAGGTCAGAGAGGTATGAGGGGTGGAGTGATTTAGTGGATTTAAAGGGAGTACAGATGTGCCCTCATACACCTATCTTTTTTTGTTGTATATTGGACGTAGCAGCAATGTCAAAATATGCTATTGCGAAGGAGGCGCCTCCTTTCTGCTACTGTGATCCACTGTTGTATCCTACACAGGCTTCTCTGATTGGCCATCGCAGCTTTGTAGCCGAGGCCAGGAAATCTGTATCGGAAGTTGTAGACTCTGGCCACGTACTCCCAGAAAACAGGGGTGTGACGCGTCTCTGTCTCGCCACCAAAATGGCCACAACCTGTCAATTAGGCTGCGATTTGTAGATGACTGACACGTGCAATGCAGATTCTGCTCATGTGCCAGTCTTCTAACATCGGAGTAGCACATGTGCTACTCTGCATCAGGTCCTTATTACTGTATTTAGGATTAATGGTTTTTGTCACAAAGGAATTGGTATAAAGTAGCAGATTAAGCACAATGATACGTGGCATGAGTCACTCATATAGAACTCCTGTCTTTTGCCTTTTCACCTAGATTAGGTACCTTTTTCCTGAGTTTTGCATCTTAATTCAATGAGGGACGGATTCAAATTATATCGCACACGCTAGAGCGTCTAAAGTGACGGGAGATAGAGGGGCGATATTCAAATGTGCCCCGCTATCGCGCTGATCGCGCTCATTCCAGTCTGGTTGCGCCTAAACCGGCTAAAGTAATGGGCGCGATCGTGAAGTGACCCGTTTGGGTGCCCAAATGGGTCTCTTTACACGCATTTCAGCTGGCTACCTCCGGAGGTAGCCAGCTGAAATGAAGTTGTCTCACCCATCAGCAGTAACATTAGAATACTACCGGCAGGCGCGATAGGGGTCAAGAGGGATGGTTGAACATTTGAATCCAGAGATGGACGCAGATCTTGCTTCCGCTCCAAGAGCTGCATCTGTCTGCTCACATGTTGGGGGTCGCCCAGCACAGGGATTTGAGGTCGGCCCCTGCCTGCGTAGCCTGGCTGCACTGGCAGGCGGTCCGGTTCCACTTTTTTTTCTCGGTGCGGCTGCGTGTGATGTCTGGACCACGCCTGCGAAATGCTGCGTCGAGGCCCCTCACCCCCCTCCCAGACAACCACTGTTGTTAATCACCCTCACCACAGCATGGTGAAGGGTTGCACACACGCACTATATGTGTTGCGTGTGCACAGACCCTCTGGATGCGGCCGCTGTGTGGGAACGCACAGCAGCGTCCAGGTCAGAATAGCCACCTAAGTACTGTATTTAGGATTAGTATTTTTTTATCACAAAGAAATTAGTATAAAGTAGCACATTGAGACGCATTTTAAGAAAAAGTTGCATAGTGTGGCTAAGTCACAATGTCTGTGGCTGAGGTATTTGCCGCAATTTGAGGATAAGTGTATATGGACACATCTGTATAAGGAACTGGATTCTAAAGGGGAAGGGGCGCCAGCGAAGGAGTTGAAGGAGCGAGAAGCTATATCAGAGTGATGGGATAGAAACAGGACTGGAGCAATTTTAGGGAAAAAAAATGAAGGATGTCTCTTTCACTGCTGGACGGGACTACTGCTGACCAGGCCAACACTGCCGAGGTAGCAAGCCTGCTTAACTCCCCCAACCCCGTTACTGCACTCTCATTGATGGCATATAAATAGTTTGGAGCACTTATGTTTGGCATATGTATTGTGGGAATTATGTGGAATAATTATGAATTGGAGGCACAGCTAATTGGCATACAATACATTTTGAGCACATATTATGTATTGGGGCACAGGCATGTGGCATGTTATGCATTGGGGGCATACAATTGTAGCATAATTATGAAATGGGGATACAGCTGTGTGGTATATAATGAATTTGTGGCATATGAGTTGGGGCATTGTTGTGAGGTACATTATGACATTGGTTCCAGAACTGGGTCCTGTCACTCCTGTGGCACCCTGGGATGCCTTGGGGCACTTGCAGGGGTGCCCTGGGTAGGTGCTCCAGGAACATTTCAAAGTATTAAGGATCAATGTAACAGGCAGAACCTCACCACATAACTGACCCTAAGGATGACATACTGTATAAACACAATTTACGTTCTTAATATTTTTTTCTGAATTTCTCAGCAAGAAACTTTAGGCCTAGGTGTGTAGTAAAAAATTTTAATACTGTAGGGTGCCGTTATTTAAAAAAGTATGGCAACCACTGCATTATGATTTTGGGGCTGTGTGGAATATTAGTTGGGCCATTTCTATATAGTATTTTATGAAATTGGGTCTCTGCTGTGTGGTATATTATAAACTGGGGAGGTGATGTGTTACCTAGGGCACCCGGAAACCTTGCACTGGTACTGCATAGAAAGATAAGCAGCAGTGTTAAGAATAGATTTAAGAGGTGAGAGTGCTTGCTGTTGGGTAGGGCTCATAGCGCTGGCTACTGTCTTACAAACTTCTCGCTCTCACCAGCTCCCATCTGAAACTTACTGGAATACTCCACAGCGGCAGAAGAGCTTTGGGGATCGATCGCCATTAGCGACCATGACATTTTTTTTTTATCTCCCAGAGAACTATAGATTTGCAGACGATAATCGATTTTTGAAATATATGCTTTACAAGTATTAACTCCTGGATTGGATTTCAGAATTACAGAACAGTTTTTTTCTATTGTGCCTCTGTATTTGGAACAAAAATAAAAATTTGGGGTAATTACAGATTGAATAAAATGTCACATGACTGTGCTGCCTTTGGTCGCAATGACTGCTGTATTCAGTAATGAGTTTAAGTTACAGTGAAACATTTGAAGTATCCCTGTACAACAATAAATATGGGGGATGGCTACAGCGCTGCTTGGAATGAACATAATAAAACATTATTGTTTAGTATACTAATAGTAACATTAGAACTTGGAATTTGATCTATTAAAAACTCTAATATTTTCTTGATATAATTTGGACTGGGCAACGCTTCTACGGTTTCTGAACTGAAATAAATATTTAATGGAACAGTCCAGATATAATTATGTCAGTTTAGCAGGAGTCTCGTCTGCCAGTTTGTTCCCAGCATGTTGTGTATTTGTGTATTGTCATAGCCAGTACGTTTGAGTATCCAGATGGTAGATAATTTTTGCTGTTCCGACCTAATGCCATGTGTTGTGTTTTATTTATGTATGTAATGTCTATAATTGCCACTATGCACAGATTCCTTTTTGACAGCCCACAGCTACATACTATATTAGTAACCTACCCTAATATGAGAAACTTTATTTATATATATATATATATATATATATATATATATATATAAAATTTAGTTTTATTTTTCATTTTTTTTTATTTGAATTAGCTTCTTGCTTGTTAAAGGACTAGGGGAGATATTCAGTTAGGGCTGTTTTTTCGCTATTTTTTAGGGCGAATGAGGATTCGCCCTATTCAATAGCAGGGACATTTTTTCACCTAGGGGAAAAATTCAGCAGGAGCAAAAAACATGTGGATCGACGAATCGACGTGTTTTCGCACCTGCGTCGGCGAAAATGTGAAAAGGCATTGTAAAAAATGCCTTAAAAACTGGCAAAAAAGACCCCCAGTTGAATACGTAGGGGGGTGAATTCGATAGCTCCGAAATTGTTGGAGCTAATTGACTACCCCTCTAAGTGTGTCAGGGGCAGTCTCATTGGGTTGGGTACGGGATCGTGGCGGTCAGAATCCCGACGGTCAAAATACCAATGCCGGAATCCCGACCATCAGAATGCCGGCAGGGAGGTGAGTGGAACGAAGCCCATTGCGGGTTCACCCCTATGGTGGCTCGCTTTGTTTGCCACAGGTTCTAGTCCCACTCCATGGGTGTCGTAGACACCCAGGAGTGGGAATAGCTGTGGCGGCGCTGCTGGCTTTCTGGCGGTAGGGATTCCGGTGTAGGTATTTTGACTGCCGGGATTACGACCGCCGGGATTCCAACTACATCCTGTCTCATTTTACAGTTATTTCTGCAGTGGGGTACACTGTGTTCCACAGGGAATAAATCGGGGTGTAGAATTGGATCTTGATCCGAGGCACCAACAGGCTAAAGCTTTGACTGTTCCCAGGATGCATTGCACCACCTCCTCTATAACCCTGCCTCCGGACACTGGAGCTCAGTTTGTAAGTTGGTGCCTGAAGAGCAGGTCACTAACAGGTGGGGCTGCGCTAGGCAGCCCTGAAAAGATCTTTTTAAGAAGACTTCAAGGGCCGCAGCACTGTTTATGGCATTCTGACATTCTGTGCTGTGGCTCCATCACCTCCCCAGCAGCGCTGCATACTCCTGCGGCCTGGTTCCCGGGTACTTGCAGCGGAGGCGCACCAGTCTTCAGTCACACCACCGCTGAGGTAAGAGGGCCCCCCAGGTGGGACCCGCCCGGTAAAATCGCGGTCCCGTCGCGGTCGCAGGAGACGGACCGCGCCGCTGGCGTGGACACTGTACTGCACAGGGACCCCACTATGGGCCTAATTCAGAGTTGATCGCAGCAGCAAATTTGTTAGCAGTTGAGCAAAACCATGTGCACTGCGGGGGGGGGGGGGGGGGGGGCAGATATAACATTTGCAGAGAGAGTTAGATTTGGGCGGGTTACTTTGTTTTTGTGCAAGGTAAATACTGGCTGCTTTATTTTGACACTGCAATTGAGATTTCGGTTTGAACGCACCCCACCCAAATCTAACTCTCTCTGCACATGTTATATCTGCCTTACCCCTGCAGTGCACATGGTTTTGCCCAACTGCTAACAAATTTGCTGCTGCGATCAACTCTGAATTAGGCCCTATATCCACTAGGGCAGGGAGCACAGGTCGGATTCAACAAAAATCCGTTTTACCTAGGCACCACAGTACCCGTTGGTGAGGACCAGCATAGGGGATAAGGCGCTGACCTGTAGCCCCTCCCCCAGCTCTGGGCACCATCAATTGCTGGTGTTCCCGCTCTGGAGCTGCATTTCACTCTCCCTCACTCCCTGACAGAGATTTTGGTGCCATCTTTACAAGTAGCTGCGGCTGGTCTCCGGGCTGCAGGGCATTGTCTCCTCTGTAAATCCGCCTGTCTCATCAGCGCTGTGATTTTACAGACACTTAAGAATTCTACATGTCATTTTAGACAGTGTTAGTTAAGAACAAGTGTACTTCTACCTGAATATTTAGTACAAGTATTCTGAGATAGACATCCAGTATCTACTGTGCATTGTTCTATCTATCTATCTATCTATCTATCTATCTATCTATCTATCTATCTATCTATCTATCTATCTATCTATCTATCTATCTATCTAGTTTTACTTGTCCAGTGCAGTTTTATTGTTTATCTGTAATAACGTCTGCATTGTACCTGTGACTGAGTGTGCCTGTAGCTGCTGTGTGCATTTCATTCTCGTGTATCACACTTCTTGCTATCACTATATTCTGTACCCTGGGGGGCTAGGTGCGTCAGGGTCTCATATGTATATAGTGCTACACAGTATATACTGTTTTGTATTTTTTACTGTGTATTTCAGTCACCTCATACCGCTTTAATTATCTGTTTGTGTCCTTTATTTACTGTCATATAAATCAGGGGGTTATGTGCAGGTATTGTGTTTGTCTGGCTATATTGTACTGTTACGCTCTAAGGGGTATATTCAATTGCGGTTGAATTCCGGCGTGAATTCGACCATTTTTGAATTCGACAGGCGAAACCCTCCAGCCGGGACCCGAATTCGACATATTCAATAAATAACGGATTCGACAGTCCCCCTGTCGAAAAACGGACCAATTGACGAATAGTGGGCAGCCTGGATTCGACTCCATGGACAGCACAAAAGTGTTAAATAAATCCTGAAAAAAATTGCGTGGTGTCCCCCCTCCTAAGCATAACCAGCCTCGGGCTCTTTTAGCTGGTCCTGGTTGTAAAAATATGGGAAAAAAAGTACAGGGGTTCCCCCATATTTTAACAACCAGCACCGGGCTCTGCGCCTGGTCCTGGTGCAAAAAATACGGGGGACAAAAGATGTAGGGGTCCCCCGTATTTTTAACACCAGCACCGGGCTCCACTAGTCAGAGAGATAATGCCACAGCCGGGGGACACTTTTATATAGTTCCCTGCGGCCGTGGCATTAAATCCCCAACTAGTCACCCCTGGCCGGGGTACCCTGGAGGAGTGGGGACCCCTTAAATCAAAGGGTCCCCCCCCTCCAGCCACCCAAGGGCCAGGGGTGAAGCCAGAAGCTGTCCCCCCCCCCCCCCCCCCCCCCATCCAAGGGCGGCGGATGGGGGGCTGATAGCCTTTTATGACAAAAAAAAGAATATTGTTTTCTCATACGTCCTAGAGGATGCTGGGGACGCTTCAAGAACCATGGGCTATAGACGGGATCCGCAGGAGACATGGGCACTTTAAGACTTTTAAGGGGTGTGAACTGGCTCCTCCCTCTATGTCCCTCCTCCAGACTCCAGTTTAGAATCTGTGCCCAGTGAGACTGGATGCACACTGAGGAGCTCTCCTGAGTTTCTCTTCAAAAGACTTTAGTTAGGTTTATTATTTTCACGGAGACCTGCTGGCAACAGGCTCCCTGCTTCGTGGGACTGAGGGGAGAGAACAGACCTACTTCTGTGAGTTTCAAGGCTCTGCTTCTTTGGCTACAGGACACCATTAGCTCCTGAGGGTCTGAACGCTAGGTACGCCTAGATGCTCGTTCCCAGAGCCCGCCGTCACCCCCCTTGCAGAGCCAGAAGTCAGAAGACAGGTGAGTAGAAGAAGATCAGAAGACTTCAGTGACGGCTTTGAGGTACCGCACAGCGGCCGCGCTGCGCGCCATGCTCCCACACACAGCGGCAGTACTGGGTGCAGGGCGCGGGGGGGCACCTTGGGCAGCATTAAAAAATCCGAACCCCCGCCAGTATAAATATTTAAAAAAATAGCGGGGCTGAAGCGCGCCATTAAGGGGGTGGGGCTTAGCCCTCACAGCTCTCATCAGCGCCATTTTCTCTTCACAGAGCTGCAGAGACGCTGGTCCTTCCTCTACACTGCTGTATCAAGTAACAGGGTGCAAAGCAGGGGGGGGGGGCACAGTTTTTTGGTATATTTATATTAATTTATAAAAGTGTTAACAGGTCTGAGGCTTTGTATAAGGGTTTTCAGAACCGGGATAAGCGCTGGGTTGTGAGCTGGCAAACTCCCTCTGTGTTTCTCTGACAGGCTTTACTGTGGGTCTGTCCCCTATATGCCCAGTGTGTCTGTGGGTGTCTGTACACGTGTGTCGGCATGTCTGAGGCTGAGTGCTCTTCTCAGGAGGAGGCTGGATTAGGGACAGAAACGACTGTGGGATTGACCATGTCTGCACCGCCGACTCCTGATTGGGTAAATGTTTTGAGTGCTTTGAATGCAAATGTGGCTCTATTAAATAAGAGATTGGATAAATCTGAGTCTCAGAACCAGGCATGGAAAAAATCCATGGAGGATGTTTTGTCACAGGACCAGACCCCCTCGGGCTCGCAAAAGCGTTCATTTACCCAGATAGCAGATACAGATACCAACACGGACTTTGACTCCAGTGTCCACTATAGTGATGCCAGATTAAATCCTAAACTGGCTAAGAGCATTCAGTACATGATTGTGGCGATAAAAGACAAGTTACATATCACGGAGGATCCTGCTGTTCCTGATACAAGGGTCTTTATGTATAAAGGAAAGAAACCTGAGGTAACGTTTCCTCCCTCTCATGAACTGAACTCGCTTTTTGAAAAGGTTTGGGAAAATCCTGACAAGAAGTTTCAGATTCCTAAGAGAATTCCGGTGGCATATCCGTTCCCCTCTGGAGATAGGGAAAAGTGGACGTCACCCCCCACTGTAGACAAGGCTCTGTCAGGACTGTCCAAAAAGGTGGCGCTTCCGTCCCCTGACACGGCAGCCCTAAAGGAACCTGCGGATCGTAAGCAGGAAAATACATTGAAATCCATTTATGTCACTACAGGTAAGCTGCTCAGACCTGCCGTTGCTTCGGCGTGGGTGAGTAGCGCTATTGAAAAGTGGGCAGATAACTTGTCATCTGAGATAGATACCCTGGATAGGGATAGCATTCTTTTGACACTGGGTTATATCAAGGACGCTGCAGCCTACCTAAAGGAAGCTGCGAGAGACATTGGCCTTTTGGGATCAAGGGCCAAGGCCATGGCAGTCTCAGCTAGAAGAGCATTGTGGATTCATCAATGGAATGCTGATGCTGACTCTAAGAAGGCTATGGAGTCTCTGCCGTATAAAGGTGGTGTCTTGTTTGGTGACGGCCTCGCTGACCTGACGGACTCGCTGACCTGGTATCTACGGCTACCGCGGGTAAGTCATAATTTTTACCTTATGTTCCTGCACAACAAAAGAAAACGCACCACTATCAGATGCAGTCCTTTCGGCCCAATAAATACAAAAAAGGACGAGGGTCTTCCTTCATTGCTTCTAGAGGAAGAGGAAAGGGAAAAAGGTCACCGGCTGTGGCAGGTTCCCAAGAGCAGAAGTCCTCTCCGGCTTCTGCCAAATCCACCGCATGATGCTGGGACTCTTCTGCGGGAGTCCACACCGGTGGGGGCACGTCTCCAACTCTTCAGTCAGTTCTGGGTTCGTTCGGCCCTAGACCCATGGGTGTTAGAGATAGTGTCCCAAGGGTATAAACTGGAGTTTCAAGACCTTTCCCCTCAGTGATTTTTCAAATCAGCCTTACCAGCTTCTCTTCCGGACAGGGAGGTGGTATGCGCCGCAATACAAACGCTGTGTCAAAATCAACTCATTGTCAAGGTGCCCCCGTCACAACAGGGAGAAGGTTTTTATTCAAGCCTCTTCGTGGTCCAGAAGCCGGACGGCTCGGTCAGACCAATTCTGAACCTAAAATCCCTCAGTTTCTATCTGAGAAAATTCAAATTCAAGATAGAATCTCTCCAAGCAGTGATCTCCAGTCTGGAGGAAGGGGATTTTATGGTGTCGGTCAACATAAAGGATGCCTACTTATACGTCCCCATATATCCTCCGCATCAGGCTTACCTGAGGTTTGCGATTCAGGATTGTCATTACCAATTTCAGACGTTGCCGTTTGGTCTATCCACGGCTCCGAGGGTTTTCACCAAAGTTATGGCGGAAATGATGGTTCTCCTGCGTAAGCAAGGAGTCACAGTTATCCCGTACTTGGACGATCTCCTGATAAAGGCGAGATCCAGGGACCGATTACTGCAGAGCATTACGATTTCCCTGACAGTTCTGCAACAATATGGTTGGCTCCTGAACTTGCCAAAGTCACAGTTGAGTCCGACGAAACGACTGTCGTTTTTGGGAATGATTCTAGACACAGAATTACAGAGAGTTTTTCTTCCAGAAGAGAAGGCTCTGGAAATTCAGAGTCTGGTCAAACAAAATCTGAAGCCAGCGAGAGTGTCTATCCATCAATGCACTCGGTTGCTGGGGAAGATGGTGGCGGCCTACGAGGCCATTCAGTTTGGCAGGTTCCATGCCAGAGTTTTTCAGTGGGATCTGTTGGACAAGTGGTCTGGGTCCCATCTGCACATGCACCGACAGATAATCCTGTCTTCCAAGACCAGAATCTCACTCCTGTGGTGGCTGCACAGCTCTCACCTACTAGAGGGACGCAGGTTCGGGATCCATGACTGGATCCTAGTGACCACGGATGATTGTCTCCGAGGCTGGGGTGCAGTTACACAGGGGAAAAATTTCCAGGAAAAATGGTCAAGCCAGGAAGCTTGTCTACACATAAACATTCTGAAATTAAGGGCCATTTACAACGGCCTTCTACAAGCGGAACATCTTCTTCGCGATCTGCCAGTCTTGATTCAGTTGGACAACATAACAGCAGTGGCGTACATAAACCGCCAGGGCGGAACGAAGAGCAGAGCGGCAATGGCAGAGGCCACAATAGTTTTCCGCTGGGCGGAAAGACATGTAAGCGCTCTGTCAGCGGTCTTCATTCCAGGTGTGGACAACTGGGAAGCAGACTTCCTCAGCAGATACGATCTCCATCCAGGAGAGTGGAGTCTTCATCAAGAGGTCTTTGCAGAAGTGACAAGTCATTGGGGAATTCTTCAAATAGACATGATGGCATCTCGCATCAACAAGAAACTTCCGAGATATTGTTCCAGGTCAAGGGACCCTCCAGCAATAGTGGTGGACGCCCTAGTGACACCGTGTTGTGTTTCAGTCGTTATATGTGTTCCCTCCGATTCCACTCATTCCAAAAGTGATAAAGATCATAAGAAGAACAAGGGTTCATGCAATCCTCATTGTTCCAGACTGGCCAAGGTGGGCCTGGTATCCAGATCTTCAGGAACTGCTCATAGGAGATCCCTGGCCTCTTCCTCTACGAGAGGATCTGTTACAGCAGGGGCCGTGCGTGTACCAAGACTTACCGCATCTTCGTTTGACGGCTTGGAGGTTGAACACCGGATCCTAGCCCAAAAGGGTATTCCCAGTGAAGTCATTCCCACACTTCTTCAGCCTAGAAAAGAAGTAACGGCGAAACATTCTCACCGTATTTGGAGAAAGTATGTGTCTTGGTGTGAATCCAAGAATGCTCCTACGGAAGAATTTCAGCTGGGCCGTTTTCTCCAATTTCTGCATGCAGGTGTGGATGCGGGCCTAACGTTAGGCTCAATTAAAGTACAAATTTCGGCCTTGTCAATTTTCTTTCAAAAAGAATTGGCCTCCCGTCCGGAATGTTCAGACTTTCGTGAAAGGCGTACTGCACATCCAACCTCCCTTTTTGCCCCCCGTGGCACCGTGGGATCTTAACAGGGTGTTGCAGTTCCTGCAATCTCATTGGTTTGAACCTTTACGTAAGGTAGAGTTGAAATTTGTTACTTGGAAAGTGATCATGCTGTTGGCCTTGGCCTCTGCAAGGCGGGTGTCTGAATTGGCGGCTTTGTCTCACAAGACCCCCTATTTGATCTTCCATGAAGATAGAGCGGAGTTGAGAACTCGTCAGCAATTTCTGCCAAAAGTGGTGTCATCGTTTCACATGAACCAACCTATTGTGGTGCCAGTGGCTACTGACGCCTTAGCGGAATCGAAGTCTCTAGATGTGGTCAGAGCTTTGAAAATTTATGTAGCCAGAACGGCTCAGATTAGGAAAACGGAGGCTCTGTTTGTCCTGTAGGATCCCAACAAGATTGGGGCTCCTGCTTCCAAGCAGATTATTGCACGCTGGATCTGTAATACGATTCAGCAAGCTCATTCTACGGCTGGATTGCCGTTACCGAAATCGGTGAAGGCCCATTCTACCAGAAAGGTGGGCTCATTCTGGGCGGCTGCCCGGGGGGTCTCGGCATTACAGCTTTGCCGAGCAGCTACTTGGTCGGGTTCAAACACTTTTGCAAAGTTTTACAAGTTTGATACCCTGGCTAAGGAGGACGTCATGTTTGGTCAATCGGTGCTGCAGAGTAATTCGCACTCTCCCGCCCGTTCTAGAGCTTTGGTATAAACCCCATGGTTCTTGAAGCGTCCCCAGCATCCTCTAGGACGTATGAGAAAATAGGATTTTAATACCTACCGGTAAATCCTTTTCTCTTAGTCCGTAGAAGATGCTGGGCGCCCGTCCCAGTGCGGACTCTATCCGCAGTTATTAGTTATGTTTACACACAGGTTGTGTTTCTGTTATAGTCAGCCTGTTGCTGACATGGTTCATGCCGTTGACTTGCGTTGTGTTAAATGCCATGTTGTACGGCGTGCTTGAGGTGTGAGCTGGTATGTATCTCACCTTAGTTTAACAATAAATCCTTTTCCTCGAAATGTCCGTCTCCCTGGGCACAGTTCCTATAACTGGAGTCTGGAGGAGGGGCATAGAGGGAGGAGCCAGTTCACACCCCTTAAAAGTGCCCATGTCTCCTGCGGATCCTGTCTATACTCCGTGGTTCTTGAAGCGTCCCCAGCATCCTCTACGGACTAAGAGAAAAGGATTTACCGGTAGTTATTAAAATCCTATTTTTTGTAGCAGAACTACAAGTCCCAGCAAGCCTTCCCCACAAGCTGGTACTTGGAGAACCACAAGTACCAGCATGCGGGGGGGAAACGGGCCCAATGGTACCTGTTGTTCTACTACAAAAAAAAATACCCAACTAAAAACAATACACAGACACTGTGATATTACAACTTTATTACATACATGCACACCAACATACATACATACTTACCTTTGTTGACACGAAGCAGTCTGTCCTCTTCTTCAGTAGAATCCAGGGGTACCTGTAAATAAAATTATACTCACAACAGTCCAGTGTAGATCGGTCCTCTTCTGTTTGAAATCCACGTACTTGGCAAAATAAAAAAAACGAAAAACACGAACCACGCACTGACGGCGCACTGGAGATACAATGTAGCGCATAGGCGCTCCATTATTTCCAATGGTGGGAACTTTGCGGTCTGCGGTAGACCGCGAGGTTAAGTGGGGGCAACCACAAGAGTGACCCCACTTAACCTCGCGGTCTACCGCAGACCGCAAAGTTCCCACCATTGGATACAATGGAGCGCCTATGCTCTACATTGTATCTCCAGTGCGCCGCCTGACTATCAGGAGAGTGCCATGACGTGGCGCTCCCTGATTGGCTGAAGGGACCCTCTTTGACAGCAGTCACGGGGGGTCCCGCCAGTCGGGGAAAGGGGTCCCATGTGTAAACATGGGACCCCTTTCAGTGCGTGGTTCATGTTTTTCGTTTTTTTATTTTGCCAAGTACGTGGATTACAAACAGAAGAGGACCGATCTACACTGGATTGTTGCGAGTATAATTTTATTTACAGGTACCCCTGGATTCTACTGGAGAAGAGGACCGACTGCTTCTTGTCAACGTAGGTAAGTATGTATGTATGTTGGTGTGCATGTATGTAATAAAGTTGTACTATCACGGTGTCTGTGTATTATTTTTATTTGGGTATATTTTTTGTAGTAGAACAACAGGTACCAGCGAGCCCGTTTCCCCCCGCATGCTGGTACTTGTGGTTCTCCAAGTACCAGCTTGCGGGGGAGGCTTGCTGGTACTTGTAGTTCTGCTACAAAAAACAATATTCTTTTTTTGTCACAAAAGGCTATCAGCCCCCCATCCGCTGCCCTTGGATGGGGGGGGGACAGCCTCGGGCTTCACCCCTCGACCTTGGGTTGCTGGAGGGGGGGACCCCTTGATTTATGGGGTCCCCACTCCTTCAGGGTACCCCAGCCAGGGGTGACTAGTTGGGGATTTAATGCCACGGCCGCAGGGACCTATGTAAAAGTGTCCCCCGGCTGTGGCATTATCTCTGACTAGTGGAGCCCGGTGCTGGTGTTAAAAATACGGGGGACCCCTACGTCTTTTGTCCCCCGTATTTTTTGCACCAGGACCAGGCGCAGAGCCCGGTGCTGGTTGTTAAAATATGGGGGAACCCCTGTAATTTTTTCCCCATATTTTTACAACCAGGACCGGCTATAAGAGTCCGAGGCTGGTTATGTTTAGGACGGGGGACGCCACGCAATTTTTTTCAGGATTTTTAACCATTTCACACCCCTTCCACCTGAAAAACATGCACTGATCTCTCCATATTATTGTAGTCAGTAAAAAAAAAATATATTCTTTTAAAAAATCTATTAAATAATACTTGTGGCTCAAAAATAGACAAACCAAATAAATAATCCCTTCAAATATAAATAGATAAGCTATTAGCAATCGAAAAGGCACCAAAACATACATGTTTTTAATTTTTTTGATTAGATCACGACAGAAAAATGAGGCGGAATGAAATTGACGAAATGACTGTCGAAAAGCACTGTTGTCGAATCGACAGTCTTCAATTGAATATACTTTTGTCGAAAAGCCGCATTTTAACATTGCAGACATGTTGAATTGAAAAAATGTAGAATTGCAAAAAGTCGAATCTGAAACGGCAGGTTTTTTGTCGAAAAGTACTGTATTGAATTGTCAAATCAAATTTGACAGTTTTTTTGTGTCAAAAATGACCCGTTTTTCGACAATTTCGGCAATTCGACCGCAATTGAATATACCCCTAAGGCTACATTCCCTATAATGTCTGCCACACAGGGCGGGAAATCTGCGGATGCTTCTGCATCATGCAGTGCTTGCACCAAGGATTTACCTGAGCGGGAAGTTTTAGCTGATGGTTCAGACACTGGGAGCCATACCTCTCCCAGTCAGCCCGCAGCCAATCAGGAACCACCTTGGGCAGTGTTCTCAAGTACTGTATGCTGAATACACTTGTGACACATCTTACGCCCCCTGTGGGACCCCCTGTGCCATTACAGCCACATATTGTCCCTGTAGGTAATCCGCCCTGGGCGGACACTCTGTCTACCCAGATACAACTATTAAATCAATCTTTGGTTAGACAGAAATCTTCCTCACGCCCTTCTCGGGTCACGGGGTTATCTTAGCGGGCCGCTTCCCCCTCACAATCCACTAATATCTCAGATAATTCGTCTGATGTCCGTCAGACACTGATACAGTAGCTTCTGACAAGGAAACTACAACTCAAGTTGATGTTCCTGACCTAGTGGAGGCTATTAAGCTGATTCTTCAAATTGAAGATGAGATAGATCCCACTACTGCGTCTAAGAAACCTGATAAATTCAAACGTTAAAAAATTACTAAAGTAGTTTTACCACATTCTGACCATTTAATTGACATATGTCAGGAATCCTGGTCATCTCCAGGAAATAAATTTTCCCTCTCTAAAAAGATGCTAGCTCATTATCCTATCCCTGCAGAGTTGAGTAACAAGTGGAAACTCCACCGCCGGTGGACTCTCATGTCGCCCGTCTTGTGGTGTCATCTACCCTGCTTGTTACCACCGTCATCTCACTGAAGGAGCCGATGGTTAAGCGTGTGGAGGGATGCCTGAAATCTATTTACTCTCTTACCGATGCTGTACATAGACCCACTATAGCAGCCTCCTGGGCCGCAAAAGGAATTGAAGCATGGGTTCGGGCATTAGAAGAAGAGCTACTTCAGGATATTTCTGACACTGCCAGACATTATCTGTCTCATATTACCACAGCCTCACACTATATTCAGGAGGCGTCCTCTGAGGAGGTGTAATTGCAGCCAAGGCGTCTACTATGTCAATCCTGGCTCGCCGAATTCTGTGGTTGAGGTCCTGGAAGGTGTACCTGGACTCTAAAAAGACCTTGGAGGTGCTCCCTTTTAAGGGAGGATCTGAATAAGATTGTGACAGATTTGGCGACTGCTAAGATTGCGTTTCTCCCAAGTACTAATCCTTCTGCACCGAAGGCAAAGAGTACCACTTTTCATTCCTTTCGACCTCCAGGGAAAGTAAAGGGTCAGGCATACCCGAGACAGGCTCGTACTTCCAAATCCACTAAGCCCAAACCTAAAGAATCCTGGGCCGCTCGTCAGCCTGCTTGCAAACAAGATAAGCCTGCTGCATGACGGGGCGGGCCTCCCCCTGGGGGACCCCGGGGTGGGAGGCCAACTTCTGCAGTTCGCCCAGGCCTGGTTACAGACCACTTCGGACACCTGGGTGCGGGAAGTTGTCTCTCACGGGTACGCAATCTCTTTCAAGAGACGTCCCCCTCGCCAGTTCTGCTCGACGGTTATCCACTTCGGATCTGTTGAAAGGGCAAGCTCTACACTTGGTTCTGCAATCCCTCCTGGACACAGGAGTGGTAGTGCCGGTACCCCTGTCCCAGAGAGGCAGGGGATACTATTCGACCCTGTTTCTAGTCCTGAAACCAAATGGGTCCTTCCGGCCTATACTCAAGCTCAAATCATTGAACAAATTTGTGAGGGTGTCCAAATTTCGTATGGAAACTCTTCGTTCTATTGTACTGGCCATGGAACCTGAGGACTATATGGTGTCCCTGGACATACAGGATGCTTACCTGCACATACCTATTGCCATTTCGCATCAGCAATATATGCGGTTTGCTATTGGCAACCTACATTATCAATTCCAGGCTCTGCCATTTGGACTGGCCACGGCCCCTCGGATTTTCACCAAGGTCATGGCCGTCATGACGGCCCTTCTCCATCATCAGGGAATCAGGATCCTGCCGTATCTGGACGACTTGCTGATTCTGGTGAACTCCCAAGATGTTCTCCTCAGTCATCTGGAAATGACGGTCCAATTCCTACAAGCCCACGGGTGGCTCATGAACTGGAAGAAGTCCTCTCACAGATTTAGAATTGACTCTGCGCTTGGATAATAAAGCAGCTTCCTATAAGGATTAAACGATTATTGTATGAAAAAATAAGGAGCGCTAATGATGTAAATTATGTGCAAACACCTGTAAAGATAGAGTGCGCTAATTAATTGTATGCAAACACCTGCGTAAAAATAATAATAAAATCAGTAATGTTTACAGCACTTTTAAGTGCTTTTGCAGGAGTCCGTTTTGTGGCTTCCGTTAATTGCCGGCTTTTATTTCCCGCACTGCAGCGGTGGTTCGGGGCTGGCTCACTAACTTTCCCTAACACTGCCTACCTTAGATTGAAGGTTGTCGGACTTCAGATCTTTCTTCGCTTGGCTGGTTCCTGCACAGTGCTTCTTCATTCTCTCACCTGTTGGCGCAGGCTGAGTGACGTGTTCTGATGTCAGATTCTCCTGCAGTCGCTTTCCAACCCGATTCGGACCCGTGGGTCCTTAATCATGGATAGCGTCCATATCCTCAATTGTTCTTTTTATGTTAATTGGCTCAATCACAAATCAATTAAAAGTTGTTCTAAACATTTTTATTATTTTTATTCACTGGTGTTTGCCTTGTTATGTCTTAATTGTATAATAATAAATTATTTTAAAATAAATTAGATATTATATGTATCAAAAATAAAAAATAAAAAAAGGGGGTCTAATGATAGTAAATAATTAGTGGTAATTATAAAATTAGTATTAAATCCTGTATATCTATAATAGTAAATTAATTTTAAAAGATTTCTGTACTCTCAAGTTTTATTAAAAAATATAGTGACATTGTTTAGATTTATTTTAAAGGTAATTAATAAATATTATAAGAATGAATTAAAATCAAAATCAATATTAAGTCCTGGGGGTTCCAAAGTTTGTAAAAGGAAGATCCATTTTGATTCTGCCCTCTTCAAGTTCTCTGAAATGTTCCCCCCTCTCCAATTGGGGGTGATTTTAGAAGGCTCGTGGAGAACGAGCAACGACTTCTGCTGCTCCTGACACTGCAGTTTACTGACTGGTCCCAGGAGATAGCACTCAGTGAACATTTCAGAGAAATTGAAGAGGTCAGAATTAAAATGGATCTTTCTTTTACAAACTTTGGAACCCATTTTAGACCCCCTTTTTTTCTTTTTGATACATATAATATCTAATTTATTTTAAAATAATGTTATTATTACACAATTAAGACATAACAAGGCAAACACCAGTGAAAAAAAAAAAATTTAAATAACTTTTAATTGATTTTTAATTGAGCCAATTAACTAATAAAGATTTAACATAAAAAGAACAATTGAGGCTATGGACGCTATCCATGATTAAGGTCCCACGGGTCCAAAACGCGTTGGAAAGCGACTGCAGGAGAATCTGACATCAGAACACGTCACTCAGCCTGCGACGACGGGTGAGAGAACGAAGAAGCACCGTGCGGAAACCAGCCGAGCGGAGAAAGATCTGAAGTCCGACAACCTTCAATCTAAGGTAGGCAGTGTTAGGGAAAGTTAGTGAGCCAGCCCCGGACCACCGCTGCAGTGCGGGAAATAAAAGCCGTCAATTAACGGAAGCCACAAAACGGACTCCTGCAAAAGCACTTAAAAGTGCTGTAAACATTACTAATTTTATTATTATTTTTTGCACAGGTGTTTGCATACAATTAATTAGCGCACTCTATCTTTACAGGTGTTTGCACATAATTTACATCATTAGTGCTCCTTATTTTTTCATGGAAGAAGTCCTCGCTGGACCCTGCTCGGAGCATGGTGCACCTGGGGGCACTGCTGGACACACACAGCCAGAGACTACTTCTGTACCCAGAGAAGGTCCTGAAATTTCAGGACAGGATCAGATACTTCCTTTCTCGCCCAAGAGTGTCAATACACTCAGCGATGCAGGTACTAGGCCTCATGGTGTCTGCTTTCGACGTGGTAGAGTACGCTCAATTTCATTTCCGCCCTCTTTAGAGGTTAATCCTCTCCAAGTGGGACGGCCTGCCTCATCGGATCAGGTTTCAAATGATCTCCTTGACTACGGAGGTTCATCTGTCACTGGGCTGGTTGCTACAGGACCAACAGTTGAGCAGGGGCCGTCCTTTCTGGATCTCCAACTGGGTCCTACTGACAACGGACGCCAGTCTGCGGGGTTGGGGCGTGGTAGTGGAGAACCCCTCTCTCCAGGGTCGGTGGACCGCGGAGGAATCTCTCCTCCCGATAAACATTCTTGTATTGCGGGCAGTGTTCAATGCTTTGTTCAATGCTCTGATACAGAACAGGCCTGTTCAAATACAATCAGACAACGCCACCATGGTGTCATACATAAATCATCAGGCGGCACTCAAAGCCGCTTGGCAATGATGGAAGTGTACGAAATCCTTTGTTGGGCGGAACGCCATCTGCCAGCAATATCGGCAGTGTTCATTCCAGGAGTCCTCAACTGGGAAGCGGATTTCTTCAGTCGTCGGGACGTGCACGCCGGAGAGTGGAGTCTTCATCAGGAAGTCTTTCAACTCCTAGTGGACAAATGGGGTCTACCAGATGTTGACCTGATGGCGTCTCGACACAATCACAAAGTTCCAGTCTTCGGATCAAGAACAAGGGATCCTCAAGCAGCGTTCGTGGACACACTGGCAATTCCATTGAACTTTCAGCTGCCATACGTATTCCCTCCAGTGTCGCTCCTGCCCAGGGTGCTACCAAAGTTCAAGCAAGAAGGAGGAATACTACTTCTAGTCGCTCCAGCGTGGCCCAGACGGCATTGATTCTCAGACCTGCAGGGTCTATCGATAGAGCGTCCTCTTCTGCTTCCTCAACGCCCAGGCCTCCTCGCTCAGGGCCCTTGTGTCTACCCAGACCTGGCCTGGCTGGCTTTGATGGTGTGGCTCTCGAAAGTTCACTCCTGAGGGTGAAAGGATTCTCTGAGGCGGTTATCCAAACTTTGCTGAAGGCCCGCGAACCGGCTTCTGTAAGGATTTATTATAGGGCTGGAATTCTCACTTCACCTGGTGTGCTGCTATGAATTACGACGCATACAAGTTCAGCACTGCCAGACTTTTGGCTTTTCTGCAACAAGGCCTGGACTTAGGCCATCGTCTGGCCTCCCTCAAGGTTCATATATCTGCCTTGTCGGTGTGGTTTCAGAGGAAAATTGCATCTATTCCGGACGTTCATACTTTCACTCAGGGTACTTTACAGATTCAGCCTCCCTATGTCCCTTCTGTGGCTCTATGGGATCTGTTGTTTGTCTTGAATGCCCTGCAAGAGTCTCCATTTGAACCTCTTGAGTCTGTGGACCTTAAATGCCTAACGCTTAAGGTCGTCTTTCTGCTGGCTATTGCCTCTGCTAGGAGGGTGTCGGACTTAGGTGCTTTGTCCTGTCGTCCACCCTTTCTGATTTTTCACCGTTATCGGGCAGTTCTTAGAACTCGCCCCGGTTATCTAGCTAAGGTGATGTCATCTTTCCATCTTAACCAAGAGATTGTGGTTCCGGCTTTTATCTCTTCTGGTTTGTCCTCCAAAGAGCCGTCTGGTAAGGCCTCTCCGTATTTATGTAGAGAGGACTGCCTCTTTGGTTTTTACAAATGTGGCTGGCCTGCGAATAAGCAAACCTTGGCCAGATGGATTAGAATGGTGATTGCACAAGCCTATGTGCAGTCTGGACTCCCAGCTCCTGCTGCTATCAAAGCCTAGGCGGGATTGTACACACTGAGCGATATGATGTTCATATTGCTCAGTAATGTTACGCAGCGGCCGGGCCGTGCAGGCAGCTCTTGGACGACAGTCCAAATTGAGCTGCCTGCACGGCCAACAGCGAGGGTCGTTAACGACCCGTGGGGCCACGCATCGCTGGCGGGCGTGGCATACACACTTCCTGAGAAGGTGAGCGACGCCGCTCAGGAAGGGTGAAAATGAGCGACATTGCTCATTTTCTCGGCAAGTGTGTAGGCACCTTAAGATGAGATGCACACCCTCACAATTTTAGAAAAGCATGGATAATGTTGGAACAAGTATTGCTGAGTATTGGTAACAGTATAGAGAATGATAGTAATGGATAATTGAGTTATAGATGTGATCAGAGGTTCCCAAACTCAGTCCTCAAGGCCCCCTAATGGTCCAAGTTTTAAGTATATCGATGCTTGGCCACAGGTGACTTAATTAGTACCTCAGTCAATTTGATTTAGCCATCTGTGCTAAGATATGGATATCTTTAAAACCTGGACTGTTAGGGTGCCTTCATGACCGAGTTTGGTAACCACTGTGATAGATAATGCTGAAGATGATGAATTACTGGGAGCAGTGTGATGTGATTACTGGGAGAGGTATTGTTATGGGGGATATTCGAAAAAACTTTTTGCGCGTTTTTAGGTGAAATTAACTGGGAATTGACATTCGACATTGACATTCGACCTATTGAATGCCCGTACCATTTTTTCGACTGGTTTAAAAATCTGCACGGGCAAAAAATCACGTGTATCCACGTGTTTTGTCGAATTTACAGGTGTTTTCGACAGTTTTTAGTTTCGTCTTCGCCCATGCCTGTTCAACAGATTCCCCCCGAAAAGGCATGGGCAAAACTGGATTCAAAGATGGGTGAAAACGCCCGCTATTGAATACACCCACATCGAATTAGTGCCGATTTTCCGACTGTCGGAAAACTCGGCACTAATTGAATATACCGGTAAATGGAAAAGGACAATATGACAAGTGTGAGACGTCGACACTATTATGGTATTCAGATATTGTGTGTTGTTGTGGAGACTGTGTCGTAACATACACTGTTGTAAAATTCAAATAGTTTTTTGGAGACTGTGTAGTAAGATTACATATGTAGTGTGTTTATACACAGAAATAGTAGTACTGGCATTGCTGTACACTCTGGGCAGTAGTGGTGTTCAGGGCCGCCATCAGTGGGGGATGACTTCCGGGACTGTAGTCACGGGCTCGGACAGCCAAGTGGACCCGGTTGCAGCAGAGTTAATTGTTCATTTATCATCCTCACACAGCATAGCGCAAACTGCTAGAGCTGGCCCCAGAGTGATCTGGATGACTCATTGCACAGCTAAGCTATGCGATGAGTCATTCATTAATTAACTCCCCTGCCAACGCTGCTGCAGTGGCACCAATGATCTGACCTTCTTCTGATACTGTGAGTCAGAAGCACCTGCAGCTGGACCAGATTATGATAAGGTAAGGAGTGCTGCCCCCCCCTGCTCCCCTTTCTCAGAGGCAGGTGTCACATCTCTGGACCCCACCAAATAAGCTTTCCTTATTCAGCTCTCCTCACCCCGCTCTCATTGGACGGATATAGTGTGCATTGCACTGAACAAGGAAATTTGACATTGTGGCGCTGTGCTCAGGAGGTGCCTCTGCCCCTCTCTCCTATACAGTCTGTCGCAATGTCCCCTTTACTGTTACTGCCTCTGCGATCCATTTTTGCCTTGTAAAAATGGCAGGATATTGCGGTTAATGACCAATGGTCATTATCGCCCTATCATCGGGCAAAAACGGGCCCGCGATCGCATGATAACACATGGGTTTATCCTCAATCCAATGTGTTATCGCGGCTGAGGCTCCCAAAGCATAATCAGCAATCAGTGCCGGCATCAGGGGGAGGAGCATACCGCATCAGAGCTAATAGGATAGCCCCTGTTGATACAGTTACCCGAGGTCATCGACCACGGGTAATTGGATACCCCCTATATGTAAGTGGCTGGAATGAAATTAATATATAGCGCATATACATTGTGGCCATAATTAAAGTTTCTCTATTCAAAGCTCTAAATAATATGTGAAATTGCACCTAAATTGCCACATTGTATATGTAATTGTAATTCACACATATTCCTTGGGTAAGCTGGAAACTAGATTTTTATGACTATTTGTTAAAGGCTCATACAACTACAGTATTTACTTTGCTATTAGCTCCTATGTGCTAGAAGCACATCCTTTTACTGAGATCTCCTGGTCCTGAATCAGAACACTGCGCATAAGTGGTTGAATGCCTGTACTACCCAATAACCAATTTATGAAGCAAAAAAATTGGATCATATTTTCATTTTATTGTCAAAATAAGTCAGTCGAGTTTTCAATTATATAACTAGATTTCACCAGCCAGTAACCACATTGTTGTAGTATATGCCAACCATTTCTTGTAAATATTGGGCATATTTTATTAGTGCATTTCATTGGCATTCCATGTATATGTCTTTTTGTTGTGGCTTGGCTCTACATGGTATAATTTTACCAAAAAAGTCTAAGTACTAATTATTCAAAATTATATAGAGATTTGGTTTCAAGCTCAAAGGGCTAATACATTTATTTTGGCTGTATTACACATTTATTTTAATACATTTTCTTTTCACATTTTTCTTTATTTGTCTGTGCCTGTTTTTCATTGAGATTTTGTAAAATTACCAGGTCCTTTACAATGACCACAAATCAGCAACTTGAATGCCTCTTGAATAGATGGTAGAAAGGCAATTGCACACTCATAGTTTTTTTTTGTGTACAGTAAAACTATAGAAAATATGTATGAAAGAGTGGTAGAACATAGACGGTTAAATTAAACTGAATGTACAATACCCACATTATTGATGGAGTTTAATTAGCCACTCATATTCCCACATTATTGATGGAGTTTAATTAGCCACGAAAATGAAGTCATTTGCAGTAATTAAACTTTTTTGTGGCTATCGCACAAAAACTTTTCAGGGGTATGCACGCTCCCGCGACTCGACCAATCCAATTGTCAGTGTGTGAAAACAAGATTTGCACGATAATTCTTACCGGCAAAACTAGAGAAAAGTGTAAGTAAAAATGTAGAAATCTGTCTGTACCCCCCAAAAAGCCAAAATAAGATAGACTAACAGTATAGAAGTGTATTAGTGGTCACAATAAAAGTATTTGGGGAACTTAAATTGGGTCAATTGGCTGTTGTATGCATTTTTCAAAAAAAGTGAAACAATGATAGAAAGCAAGTGTTTTTCAGCAAAATTACTGCTCAAATTAAAATTAGGGGTACATAAAAAATGGGCATAACTATATATTTGGATTATTTTAAGCCATTTAAAAAAAAAAAAAACTTTAAAAGAAATGATTACTCCCACGTGCAAGGCTACAAACAATTATCCCGCTCATAAAGCTCCTCAATATACCTGTCCCATACCTTGTACCTCAATTTCCATTATTTTGCACTTTTTGGCCAAAAAATTACATCATTATTGTCCAAATCGAGATAAGAAAAAACTTTTAAGTACCTAATTAGTTATTCAGTGGGGTGTCCCAGCGGTTCTGAACTAAATCTCCACATTTGTACGTTAAAATAGGGATTTTTTTCAAACTTTTCATCTGCTCAGAAACTGGAGAAAATACATTTTTGATAAACCTATGGAGAATTATCGCCGGGTCATGATGAAAGCCCTGTTTTATGGTGAAAACAGCATTTTGCGTCTAATTGAATTCCCCCCTATAAAGCCAGTTGTGCGTATAAATGGCCTTATTCAGGTTGGATTGCAAAATTTGAGATTAGCAATCCGTCCGATTATCGAACAACTGCACATGTATACACGCAAATTGCAATTATTTTTTTTTGCCAATGCGTTGTGTCACAAAGCAATCGCTTTTTGATTGACAGGAAGCCAGCGTTTATGGGAGGAAACATACCGTTTTCTCGGTGTGTTTGTAAAAATGCAGGCATGGCCAGGAGTTTTTAAGGAGGGTTCCTGACGTCAGCGATGACATCTTCCAGCCTCTTGCATCACCAGAATAGTGGACGTCCTTGCCTGGCGCAGATGGGAACATTTTTCGATGTTCCGGTAATTGCGTGTGGTTTTTCGATGCATTCACAATTTCTGCAATGGGCGTTTTTTCTCTATTTCTGGGTGGCAACTATTTGATCGCAGCAATTACTTTTTAGCACAAACTGCAATCCGTGCTGAATTAGGTCCAATGTGCATAATTTGCATAAAAGATAATACTGGTTTATTTCTAAAATAAGTGTTACTAAAAAATCTTTTTTTGTTTAAGGGTTCAAAGAGAACTGTTTTTTATTATATTCCCTTCTTCACTTGTGTAGAATATAATAGGATTCCTGCTCTCTTACCTCTATTGTTAATGACATGAATATTGTATAAGGGATGTAGTTATGTGACCGGCGGAATACCGACGACTACATCCCGCCCCCTCACAATCCCGGCAGTCGGCATGCCGACTAGCAGGGAATTTCCCACTCGTGGGTGTCCACGACACCCATAGAGTGGGAATAGAACCTGAGCCCGCAGCATGGCGAGCGCAGTGAGTCCACAAGGGGCTTCAATGCGCTCACCCTCCCAGTCGGCATTATAATCACCAGTATGCCGGCGTCGGAACGGTTACTGGCGGGATCACAAGCGCCAGTTATCCATACCCAACCCTTGTATCCCTCATTATACCTGCCATATTGCATAGATATCATTAGCAATATAAATGTAAAAAAAAAATATATATATATATATATATATATAGACCCTTTGAAGAAGTCTGATGAGACGAAACGCGTTGGGTTTCCTGCACTAATCCCCTGCTGTTTCTTAAGTTAAGTTGATCTCCTTATCCTTGTAAAATTTACTTGGTTCATACTTTTATGTTTTTATGTACTTTTTTTACTCATATATATTAAAACATTTTTTTATATAAAATAAATTTTATACATATATATATTTTTTGGCTTTTTAATTTACCATTTTTTAGCAACACTGAGCGCCGAACCCTATCTCTCCAACTTTCCATATATATATATATATATATATATAAACAATGGCCGGGGCCCTCCAGCAACAAATACAATACAATTGTTGAATGATCCTGTTACCCCTTCGGCTGCACTGTCAGCGCTTCAAAATAATACACCACACAGTGTCTTATGTCAACGTTTCAATGTTCATTGAACATTTTCGGCAGGACAGCAAAACACAGTACATTTCACTCACCTGTATACCTCCGTCCTCCCCTCCATGGCGATCGCTGCCCGCCGTCTCCCGCTCCTTAAATAATGACGTCATCGTCAGGAGTCCGGCGCCAGCATCACCGTCACTGGAGGGAGGGACCAGAGCACCCAGTGTTAAGACAATACATAATATTTTATTACATATAACAAATACAATTAAAAACAGTGTAATAGTTAAAATACCTGAACCAATACAAGAATAAGTATATTATATACTATCCATCCGACAACTGCGCTATCTTTTAGTGACACATCATCATAATGTAAATACATTCTTTCATGAATAATCCAAAAAATCTAAACTTCATTGATTTAATCACATATCCATACAGTACAATAATTCTTAATACCCATTATATTCCAGCAGATACATATAAGGGAAGCAAACCTATACTAAATACTTTCATAATTCACAAAAAACATGATAGTCCGGATTGTTCATTAAGACCCCTCGGAGAGAGGGTATCCAATGAAAAAATCCACTTGGCCTCTGCCTTACACAATAATAATCCTCGATCTCCACCCCTCTCCAATGGTGGGATGTGATCGATAATCCGATGCCTCAAAACCGCTATTGAATGTTTGGCATTAAAAAAATGTCGGGCCACTGGCTGATCACTGTGACCCGAATTTAATGCAGATCTAATCGCATGTCTGTGTGCAGCCATCCGTTCCTTCATCATACACTCTACTCGTAAGGTGGGGTCTTCCTGGGCGGCTGCCCGGGGTGTCCCGGCAGTACAACTTTGCCGAGCTGCAACTTGGTCAGGGTCGAACACGTTTGCAAAGTTTTACAAGTTCGATACTTTGGCCTCTGATGATCTGTAGTTCAATCAATCAGTTCTGCAGGAGCCGCCGCACTCTCCCTCCCATTCTGGGAGCTTTGGTACATCCCCATGGTACTAATGTGGACCCCAGCATCCTCTAGGACGTAAGAGAAAATAGGATTTGGTACCTACCGGTAAATCCTTTTCTCGTAGTCCGTAGAGGATGCTGGGCGCCCGCCCAGCGCTTTGTTTTCCTGCAAATCTTATTTGGTTCAGTACAACTTTGTTTTAGTTGAGTACTGCATTGTTACTGTAAGTAATGTTTCAGCAGTTGCTGAATGTTCAAGCTATGTTGGCTTGTCGTGCCTTGTATGTGTGAGCTGGTGTGAATCTCACCACTATCTGTGTATAATCCTTCTCTCGAAGATGTCTGTCTCCTCGGGCACAGTTTCTAGACTGAGTCTGGTAGGAGGGGCATAGAGGGAGGAGCCAGCCCACACGCTCAAACTCTTAAAGTGCCAATGGCTCCTGGTGGACCCGTCTATACTCCATGGTACTAATGTTGACCCCAGCATCCTCTACGGACTACGAGAAAAGGATTTACCGGTAGGTACCAAAATCCTATTTTCTTATTCTAACGCCCCATCTCTCCCAAGCAAGCCTACTTTAGATCTCTCTCCCATTGCCTTCACAGCCACCTCCTAACTCTCTGAATGCTAATTCACTGTATCTGCTATTCAGACATCCCTCGCCCTTCCTCTTCCTGATATGATTCCTCAGGGCTGTGTTGTTTCTGCTCTGTTTTTCTCTTTTTATATACCATGTCTCTTAATTACCTAATATGTTCACTTGGCATCCATGACTATCTCTGTGCACATGACAGACAAGTCTTTATCTCCTCTACAATCTGTCCTAAGTGCTGTTGTGAGCCTGATCTATCTCTCTTGCCTCTATATCACTCTACAAATTCCTACACTGGATTCCCCTATCCTCTAGTTCAATTCATTCTTCTCACCTTTACGACTCTTCCCATTCACACATCTCTGATCTCATCATGAGATACACTCCCTCTTCAGTCTGCCTCTAACCTTCACCTCTACTCTTTCCTGGTAGCCACATGTTGTTCCTGTTGGCCAACCTTCAATCTTTCAAGCACTATTTCAGTGCCAGAGCCAGTATCATATATATATATATATATATATATATATATATATATTATTAGTTTAACTAGCTTCTGTTGGGTTCTGTATGACATCCCGGTTGTTGGGATACCATACACTGGCATCCAGACATTGAAGATTGTGACGTTGAATATTTTCCCACCCTACCCTAACCCTCCGGGGGGTGGTGGCTAGGTCTAACCCTCCAGGATTGGCGGCTAGGGCTAACCCCTCTAGTGCCTAACCCTAACTCCCCACCCCCCCCTCCCCGCCTGGCCCTATCCCTGACAGTGACTCCAATATTTACCTTCGGGATGTCAGCTGTCTGTATTCCGGCACCGGTCTCCCTAATGGTCTCGGGGTTCCGCTTTCCCGTCCATCGATATGCTAAATGCACCCCCACGCAGCCTGATCTGGCCCCAGATTCATGTTTTTTTTTTTTAGGCAGCGTACTGTAAGTGGAGCATCTAGCCGAACTTACACCCGCTAGCAAATCACGGGTAACTGAATTAACCCCTAAAACATTTAATTTCATTTCTGTTATGCACACCAGTGCCAGCAGGAATGTACTGGTGTCTGAACGGTGAGGGATGCAAAACAAATGAACTCACAGACAGACTGGGGAATATGACATTACATACACAGAAGGTGATAGGATAACAAAATAAACACAAAGTGAACAGAGAAGCCCAAAGGCTAAGAAACTGGGTGTCTCCCTAGTATTAGGAATGCTCAGATGGAAAGAAGCGAGATGTAGTGATTTAATACGTAGAGAACCCGAAATGCTGTTGCTTAGGGCAACAGCAAAACCCTAAAGGGTTACCAACGGGTGTGGCAGTAAACTCCTTGGTCAGAGATGGAATAATAGACACAAGGAGAGTCTCCACAATCCTAGTCCTCACTTGCAGTGCACTGGTTCAGCTTACTGCCACTAAACTGACACCTGAACACCTTGCACAGTGAGAAAGGATTTTGGCAGGCAAGTCTGAGAATACAGCCGCAAACTTGCTAGGTTCACAGAGTAGCAAAAGAACCCTAGCAGGTTAAACGACTGACTCCAGTCTTACTGCTAGGTCTGGATTGGCAGAGTGTAATACCAAATCCCAAGGCCTATTTGCAGTAAGCAACAAACAAATACAAAGTTTACACAGTACTAGCTAGCTTTCAGGAACTGACTAACCAACAAAGATTCAGCAGCATCTGCCTAACCTGAGAAGAAGGTTTATATAGCAGGTGCTGTCCACGCCCCACTCAGACCTCACAGACTGTGAGCACAAAAACCAGCACCGGATCCCCTGCCGTGCACAGAGCCTGTAACCACTGCACAGCAAAAGACCCGAACCGGAGTATCAGCTACGCTCAGGTTACTCCACTAGCACTTGTCTCCCGGTTGCCATGACGACGTGGCAGCACAGAGCAGGAGACCCTAACAGTACCCCCCCTCTGACGAGGGGTCAAAGAACCCCTACCACCGGGTTTATCGGGGAACTGCGAGAAGAAAGAGCGTAACAGTCTGGGGGCATGAAGATCACAACTGCGCACCCACGACCGCTCCTCCGGGCCATACCCCTTCCAGTGCACCAAAAATGACAGCCGACCCCGAACCATCTTGGAGTCAAGAATCCTTTCAACAACAAACTCCCTCTGGCCACGTATCAGTAGAGGGGAAGGTCTTCCACTGGAAGAAGGATTACTAATTGCCCGTTTTAAAAGGGAACAATGAAATGTTTTATTGATACCCAAAGAACGGGGTAGATCTAACTGAAATGCCACCGGATTGATAACCCTAGTGATCTTATAAGGACCGATGAACCGGGGGCCTAACTTATGAGATGGCTGTCTCAACTTCAAATTCTTGGTAGACAACCAGACGAAGTCTCCTAATTTGAAGCTGCAGGGTCTTTTCCGCTTATCAAAAACCCTTTTGGTCACTAATGACACAGACACAAGGGCTTTCTTCACTTTCCTCCAAATACCTCTAAGGACCGAAACCACAGAAGAACCACCAGGCGTGGAGTCCAGGGGGTCAAAAGAATTGGCCTTAGGATGATGCCCATACACACAAAGGAAGGGAGAGATCCCTGTAGCAGAGTGAGCCGCGTTGTTATAGGCAAACTCCGCCATGGACAGATGAGCAACCCAGTCAGTCTGACACTTGGAGACATAACACCTGAGGAACTGCTCCAAGGACTGGTTCACCCTTTCAGTATGCCCATTAGACTGCGGATGGTTGCCTGACGACAAGCTGACAGAAATCTGGAGATCGGAACAAAATGCCCTCCAGAATTTGGCCACAAACTGGGATCCGCGGTCAGAGACCACATCAAGTGGCAACCCGTGGAGGCGCACAACATGCAGCATAAATAATTCAGACAGGCGTCTGGCCGATGGCAGCCCAACCAATGGAACGAAGTGCGCCATCTTCGAAAACCTGTCAACGACAACCCAGATGGCTGTCATCCCCGAGGATTTGGGCAAGTCCACCACAAAATCCATTGAAATGTGGGTCCATGGCTTAGATGGAATAGAGAGTGGATGTGCCAACAGGAACCCCTCTAGGAGTCTTATTTCGGGCACAGATGTCACATGCCCGAACCCACTGATCCACATCCCTAGCCACCGAGGGCCACCACACCGCCCTAGATAGCAACTCCCGAGTTCTGGCAATACCCGGGTGACCTGCCGACTTCTTGGCATGGAATTCCAGGAACACTCGCTGTCTTAACCTAGGAGGCACAAACAAAAGACCTACCGGAAGGTCTGGAGGAGCCTGCTCCTGTGCTCTAAGGACTAATGACAAGAGGTCCTGGGTAATGCCCACTTTAATACATGATGGGGACACAATGGGCAATGGCTCCTCGGTGGTCTCCTGGATTGGAGCAAAACTCCGCGAGAGCGCATCAGCCTTGATGTTTTTTGACCCAGGGCGATATGTTATCAAAAAATTAAAGCGAGCAAAAAACAAAGCCCATCGTGCCTGCCTGGCATTGAGGCGCTTCGCTGACTCTAAATATGCCAAATTCTTATCGTCGGTGACAATTGAGACCACAAACTTAGCCCCCTCAAGCCAGTGTCTCCACTCCTCGAGTGCATCCTTAATAGCCAACAATTCCCGGTTACCCACGTCATAATTCATCTCGGCAGGCGAAAATTTACGGGAAAAGTAAGCACAGGGATGAAGGCGATTATCAGACACCCCCATCTGAGAGAGCACTGCCCCAATACCCATCTCAGAGGCATCCACCTCCACCACAAAAGGACGCTCTGGATCTGGGTGTCGCAGCACCTTGGCCGAGACAAATGCCCTTTTGAGACGGGCAAAAGCCGCTTTGGCCTCCCAAGACCAGTGAGCAACATCCGCCCCTTTCTTAGTGAGTGCCACCAAGGGCGCCACTAGAGACGAAAATCCAGCGATAAATCGTCTATAAAAATTTGCAAAGCCCAGAAAACGCTGAAGCGCCTTCAAACTAGTGGGCTGCACCCAATCCAGGACTGCCTGTACCTTGGAACCCTCCATTTGGAAACCCTCTGGGGAGATAATATATCCTAGAAATGCGATTTGCTGAACTTCAAATTCGCACTTCTCCAGCTTCGCCCCAAGCCGGTGGTCTCTGAGTTTCTGGAGGACTAAGCGTACATGCTTCCGATGTTCCTCCAGGGAACGGGAGAAGATTAGGATGTCATCTAAGTATACAACTAAGAATCTATCCAAATATTCCCTGAGCACATCGTTCATGAAGTCCTGGAAGACTGCCGGGGCATTACAGAGCCCAAAAGGCATCACCAAATATTCATAATGCCCTGAGTGGGTATTAAAGGCAGTCTTCCATTCATCCCCCTTTCTTATTCAGATTAGATTGTACGCACCGCGTAGGTCAATCTTAGAAAAAATGGTGGCAGTACGAAGCTGGTCAAACAAGACCGAAATAAGAGGCAGTGGGTATGAGTTTTTAATCGTGATACGGTTCAATTCCCTGAAGTCGATGCAGGGTCGCAACGAACCTTCCTTTTTACCCATGAAGAAGAACCCCGACCCAACTGGAGACTGTGAAGGTCTGATAAATCCCTTAGCCAAGTTCTCCTGAATGTACTCTGCCATAGCCTGAGTCTCAGGACGTGACAGGGAGTACAACCTGCTCTTGGGAAGCTTAGCATTCGGCAACAAATCAATGGCACAGTCATAGGGGCGATGGAGAGGTAGTACCTCTGCAACTCTTTTGGAGAACACGTCCGCAAAATCTGCATAACATCCTGGCAATCCTGGCAAACTTAGCTGCGAGAGCCTGACTGGAAGGCTCAAGCAACTCCTGAAACAATCAGTACCCCAACTAAGAATCTCCCCAGAGACCCAGTCAAATTGAGGATTGTGGGCCCTTAACCAGGGTAACCCCAGCACCAATGGGGCAAAAGTACAGAAAGTCACATAAAAGGACAATTTTTCAGAGTGTGTGGCTCCAATAAACAAAGAAATCTGACTAGTGCAAGAGGTAATTTTACCCTGGGATAATGGTTCCCCGTTTAACCCACAAATCTCAATTTCCGATGCCAAGGGTACTAAGGGAACAGAGTGTTTCAGGGCGAATTGGCGGTCCATAAAAACCCCGTCGGCCCCACTGTCCACAAAGGCCTCAGTCTTGACAGTTTGACTGAGGATCTTCAAGGTCACCGGAATGATAAAAGTCTTCTTGGGAAATTCTGACTTCTGGCCTGACAGGATTTTTCCCATCACCCTCAGGCCCTGAAGTTTTCTGGCTTTTCTGGGCATGATACTACAACATGACCTTTATTCCCACAGTACAAACATAACCCCTGCTGTCTCCTCCGCGTCTTCTCACGCGAGGAGAGGCGGGTAGCCCCAATCTGCATAGGCTCCTCGGAAAATTCCTCAGAGTCTGAGGTTCCCTTGGGAAAGAAGGAAACCTCGGTCTCCCTTTCAAGCCTGCGCTCTCTCAGCCGTCTATCCACCCGAATGGATAACTGCATGAGCTGATCCAAGCTATCAGGCAAGGGATATTGTACCAGTTGGTCTTTTAACTGGTTAGAAAGACCTCTTCGGTACTGGTGCCTCAGGGCTGGGTCATTCCACTGGGTATCATGGGCCAACCTCCGAAACTCCGTACAATAAACCTCAACTGGCCTTCGCCCTTGCTTAAGGATCGAAATCTGAGCCTCGGCTGAGGCCGTCTTGTCAGGGTCATCATACAACATGCCCAGTGCCGTAAAAATAGCATCAACACTTTTAAGCGACGGACAGTCAGGCTGCAACCCATATGCCCAGACCTGTGGGTCTCCTTGTAGCAAGGAAATCACTATGCCCACCCGCTGAATCTCCGACCCAGAAGACTGAGGCCTAAGCTGGAAATATAGCTTGCAGCTCTCCTTGAAACAAAAGAACTGCGAGCGATCTCCAGAAAAACGATCCGGGAGATTTACTTTCGGCTCCTTAACCCCTGAAGGTACTGCTGCTGCGGGAGCTCCGCCAGCGAACTGCGAGGTGTGCATTTTAATGGACAAATCATTAAATTGTCGAGTCAGGACCTGCACCTGATCGACCACCTGTTGCAAAGTATTTTGAGGGGTATGCTCCATATTCCCACAAAATTTCAACAGGAGTATTAGGCTGCTGAATATGTTATGCACACCAGTGCCAGCAGGAATGTACTGGTGTCTGAACGGTGAGGGATGCAAAACAAATGAACTCACAGACAGACTGGGGGATATGACATTACATACACAGAAGGTGATAGGGTAACAAAATAAACACAAAGTGAACAGAGAAGCCCAGAGGCTAAGAAACTGGGTGTCTCCCTAGTATTAGGAATGCTCAGATGGAAAGAAGCGAGATGTAGTGATTTAATACGTAGAGAACCCGAAATGCTGTTGCTAAGGGCAACAGCAAAACCCTAAAGGGTTACCAACGGGTGTGGCAGTAAACTCCTTGGTCAGAGATGGAATAATAGACACAAGGAGAGTCTCCACAATCCTAGTCCTCACTTGTAGTGCACTGGTTCAGCTTACTGCCACTAAACTGACACCTGAACACCTTGCACAGTGAGAAAGGATTTTGGCAGGCAAGTCTGAGAATACAGCCGCAAACTTGCTAGGTTCACAGAGTAGCAAAAGAACCCCAGCAGGTTAAACGACTGACTCCAGTCTTACTGCTAGGTCTGGATTGGCAGAGTGTAATACCAAATCCCAAGGCCTATTTGCAGTAAGCAACAAACAAATACAAAGTTTACACAGTACTAGCTAGCTTTCAGGAACTGACTAACCAACAAAGATTCAGCAGCATCTGCCTAACCTGAGAAGAGGGTTTATATAGCAGGTGCTGTCCACGCCCCACTCAGACCTCACAGACTGTGAGCACAAAAACCAGCACCGGATCCCCTGCCGTGCACAGAGCCTGTAACCACTGCACAGCAAAAGACCCGAACCGTAGTATCAGCTACGCTCAGGATACTCCGCTAGCACTTGTCTCCCGGTTGCCATGACGACGTGGCAGCACAGAGCAGGAGACCCTAACAATTTCCAGCCTTTGAGTTGCACTCTAAAATTGAAATGTGACATTATATCCCGGTCTCTACTGCTGCTGCAACTCTACAATCTTTCAGCAACATTTCAGTGCAGTTAGAGATAGCTTAATGAATAAGCTGAGCAAACAGCAAAGTTTTATAAGTTTTATTTCTTGGTCTGTGAAGTCTTGTCATTTATAAGGGTGTTGCCGGCAAATTCTCAGCTGTTATGGTATTCCCTGCATAGCGTTTAACACTGTTCCACCCATCTAATACCTACATAAATAGACCAATGCTTCTTAATTTGTATACTTGTTTCATGTATTTTCAAAGAAACTACTTTTTGTGAAAAGGAAATTGTGCAATTTTTCTAAATGCATTGTTGGGGCTTGAAAATCAGGTGTATGTATATAGACAACATGTGCCTGACATTTATTTCCTAAATCAGATTTCTGGCAGTAGTGTCTTCTGAGTGACATTATGGAGTCAACACAATTAGGTGCGAGTTGCCGTTTACTCTGCAAATTCGCATTTTACAATCCAACTAGAAATGTGCATTGAACTAGGCATAGTAAGCTCGCATTGTTCCGTTCGCACCTCCCTGAGGGTGAGAGAGGGAAGGGAAAGTCCTTATTTTAAGGTTAAAATGTGGAGACAACGTGCAGAACCACTTGTACACACCCATAAAGACTAATTAAGCAATTGGAAGTTTAAAGCCAACTTAATCCAATAATTACATGTAATTTTTGGGGGTTTAAAAAAATATGGCATCAAATTACCTCAAAATCAAATTTTACATTGCTTTATGCTCCCCAAATGTAATTTTAGTATTTTTTTTTAAATAATTGCTCTTTATAGTTCTTCTACATTTTTTAAATCACCTTAAAGTACCCCTAAAGCATATTTTTTCTTATTTTTCCCCCGTATATATATATATATATATTTTTTTTTTATATACACAAAGCAGCCATGTGACACCATTTAAATACCTCCAGTACTTTCCTTATGACCACTAACAGCCTTCTGTATGAGTCTGCTAACTAAATTGTCATTTTTTGGGGGCCTCATGAAGGTCACCCCACTTTTTCAGGCACTTCTGCCATATCGCATATGGCTGATAATTTGCAAACCTCCGCTGCGAGTACCGTGAATATCTTCCAACTCACACCTATTTGGATTAACCCCTTTGTGTCACAAAATTACTTTGCTCTTATTTTAGGAAGGTAAAAGCAGAAAACATATCATTAATACTTGTGGTATTGAGGGCATGAGTCATAAACTTAGAGCAGGAACTGCCCAGTGTGAGTAGTTAATGTAGTGGGTTACATTTCAGTATCATATACAGTGTTTCTAGACCTCTGACATAAATCAGACAGCTTGAGTCTTGGACACTGACCATTTGCTTTCACTCTTGCCAAAGATGCCTTGATCAGCTTGCCAAATTCCCATGAAAGAGAGACATGTATTTCAAGAGCTCCTTTATTTCCTGACTGACTAATATAAGTAGATAGTATAATTTCTGCTGCGGGGTACACTGGGCGCCACAAGGATTCACATCGGGGTGTAGAGTAGGGTGTTGATCCGAGGCACCAACAGGCTCAAAGCTTTTGACTGTTCCCAAGATGCTCAGCGCCGCCTCCTCTATAACCCCTCCTCCATGCACAGGGAGCTCAGTTTGTAAGTTGGTGCCATGCAGTAAGCAGGCACTTAACAGGGGGCTGCCTCAGGCAGCCTTTTCAGAGTTTCATTTTAAAGACGGAAAAAGATTCTTGTACAGAATACTACCAGGGCTGCAGCAGGCAAAGTCTCATAGACTTCCCTGCGTGCAGCTCCGTCAAACCCCAGCGGCGCTGTATACTCCCTCGCCCTGGTTGCCGGGTCACTGCAGCGGCGACTCCGGTTTCTTCTAAAAGGTCAGTGACACACACGCCGACCTCCCGGATCATGGGGCCGCAGACCAGGGAGAGGTAAGGGGCTTCTGTGTCCGCACTTTACCGCCATCCAGCCCGGCCGTAGGAGGCGGGCTGCGCACGCGCTGGCATGGACACTGATTACTGGGCAGCTGCTCCACTAGCCACCAGGGACGTTCATGGGCACAGGTCAGGGTTTTTTTCCCTTCATATTAACCCCGTTTTCACCGCCCGCAGTACCCGATGGGGATGCCAGCAGGGGGAGCAGGTCGGACCTGAGGCCCCTCCCCCCTGCCCCAGGGCGCTATTTCAGCAATGTTCCCGCCCTGGAGCCTCATATCTCTCCCTCACTCCTGACCAGCGGCCATCATAGATTGAGCTGAGCTGTTTCTAGGACTGCTGGGGCAAATCCTCCTCTGTAGAACCGCCTGATTGCCAGTGCTGTGCTTCATACAGGACACTTAAGTATTCTACCTGTCACTGAGACAGTGTTAGTTAAGAATGAGTGCATACATTCAGGGTTGTGTGGTACAAACACCCTGTGATATACATCCAGTGTTTACTGTGCTTTGATATATCTATTGTTAACACATATAACCATACTGAGTATTACTTTGTATTGCTAGTTCAGTGCAGTTTTATGGTACATAATTTCTGCATGGTACGCTTGTGACTATATCTATGTGTGTGTGTGCATGTAGCTGCTGCGTGTTTGCCTTATTAAAGAGTATTTCACTCAGTGGGCTATTCCTATATTGCTATACATGAGGGGGCCAAGTGTTTCAGGTTTTCTTTCTGTTAATATAGGATTGTATCACAAGATATACTGACGGTGTATTTTTACTTGTGATTTATAGTCACCATACAGTCTATATCTCTTGAACTCCCGGTCTGTGCTATCATAGGCACATTTTACTGAGAGTTCTTGATAGGTATAGTGCTGCTACACTTTGTACCAGTTTGCCCATTATTGTGCACATAAGTTATGTCTGCTACACGTGGCAACGACGCTGGGGCTTCTCCCATACTGCGTGGTAGTGTGGCTGCGGACGTAACAGAGGATAATATGGCAGCTGAGAGTTCAGGTTCAGGGAGTTCCTTACCCCCCAGTGGGTCGGTAGCACCTGGGGCATCACAAGACCACCTTGGGCTACATTTTCCACATTGTTAAACACGCTTGTAACTAAATTGACGCCCCCTGTGGGACCACTGCAACAGTTTATGGTCCCTGCTGTTAACCCGCCATGGGCGGATCAGCTTTCCACTCAGTTACAGCATTTGAACCGATTTATGACTAAATCTAAGAGTCACTCTCGCCCGCCTAAGACTAAGTCGTCTTCTAAACGGGCCATTACCTCCTCCAAATCCACTGCTATTCCAGACACGTCATCTGACGAGGACGGTGCATATACTGACCCCACAGACACTGACATTGGTGGATGTCCCGGATTTTATTGAGGCAATCAGGCTCATTCTTCAGGTGTCTGAGACTATCTCCAAGAAACTGGATAGGTTTAAACATTAGAAGGTGGTTAAACAAGTTTTACCTCATTCTGAACACCTGGTTGACATACGTCAGGAATCCTGGGAAAATCCGAGGACAAAATACACACCGAAAAAGAGACTGTTGGCTCGCTATCTTCTCTCTGCAGAGGTCTGGAAAAATTGGGAAACCCCTCCGACTGTAGATACTCATGTGGCGCGTATGGTTGTTTCCTCTGCTCTGCCAGTAACTACTGTCACCTCTCTAAAGGAACCGACGGATCGACGTGTGGAGGGCTGTTTAAAAACGATTTATACCCTAACGGGGGCTGTGCATAGGCCAACAATTGCAGCAACTGGGCTGCTGAAGCTGTTGAGGCGTGGGCTCAGGAACTTGAGGCGGAACTGCCTTCCAATGCATCTGAGCATGCTCGACAATGTCTCTTGTATATTACCACGGCTTCTCTGTACCTTAAGGAGGTGGCCTCCGATGCCGGGGTGCTCGCGGCCAAGGCTGCTTCTACGTCCGTCTTGGCCAGACGTATCCTTTGGTTGAGAATCTGGTCGGTGGATATGGATTCCAAGAAAACCTTGGAGGTGCTTCCTTTCAAGGGAGACATTCTCTTTGGAGAAGACCTCAATAAGATTGTGGCTGATCTGGCTACTGCTCAAACAGCTTGCCTACCTAGTACTGCTCCTTCCGCGCAGAAGGCTAAAAGTACTTTCGCTCGGCCCTTTCGTCCTCCAGGATAAGCAAAAGGTCAGGCGTACCCAAAGCAAGCTCGGGCTTCCAGACCTGCCTAGCACAGACCGAAGCGTGTCTGGGCCGCTCGTCAACCAGCTCCCAAATCTGACAAGCCTGCCACATGATGGGGCGGGCCTCCCTCTGGGGGATCCCAGGGTGGGGGCCCGACTTCTAGGTTTTGTCCAGGAATGGTTGAAGACCACTTCAGATACCTGGGCGAGGGAAGTCGTTGCTCGAGGTTACGGTATACTCTTCAAGAATCGTCCCCCGCAGTGATTTTGCCTGACAGATGTGCCTCTGGATCCGGCAAAAGCAAACACGTTGCACTCGGTGGTACATTCCCTCCTGACCACAGGAGTGGTAGTACAGGTGCCTCTGGCTCAGAGAGGCAAGGGGTACTATTCACCGCTGTTTCTAGTCCCGAAACTGAACGGGTCCTCGCGCCCCATTCTCAATCTGAAGTCCTTGAACAAGCATATCCGGATCTCCAAGTTTCGTATGGAAACGCTGCGCTCTATTGTTCTGGCCATGAAGCCTGGGGACTATATGGTCTCCCTGGACATACAGGATGCCTACCTACATATTCCTATTGCGATATCTCATCAGCAGTACCTGAGGTTTGCGGTGGCCAACTTTCATTATCAATTTTGGGCGTTACCTTTGACAAGGGCTCCCCGAGTTTTCACCAAAGTTATGGCGGTCATGACGGCTACACTCCGCCGTCAAGGGGTCAGGATCCTACCGTACTTGGACAATTTGTTGATCCTGACAGATTCCCCAGAACTTCTCCTGTGTCACTTCGATCTGACGGTCCAGTGCATGAAAGCCCACGGGTGGCTGATCAACTGGAAGAAATCCTCCTTGGTTCCTGCTCGGAGCATGTTACATCTGGGAGCGTTATTGGACACTCAAAACCAACGGTTGTTCCTGTCTCAGGAGAAAGTCCTGAAGCTTCAGGACAGGATTCGATGCTTCCTTTCTCGTCCGCAAGTGTCGATACATTCGGCAATGCAGGTGCTGGGTCTCATGGTGTCGGCTTTCGACATGGTGAAGTATGCTCAGTTCCACTCTCGCCCTCTGCAGAAGTTAATTCTGACCAAGTGGGACGGCCTGCCTCATCGGATTAGATCTCACATGATCTCATTGTCTCCGGAGGTCCGCCTGTCACTGAGCTGGTGGCTTCAGGACCAACAGTTGAGCATGGGCCTTCCCTTCTGGATATCCGACTGGGTCCTTCTGACAACGGATGCCAGTCTGAGAGGTTGGGGCGCGGTGTTGGAACAACACTCTCTGCAGGGTTGGTGGACCAAGGAGGAGTCTCTGCTCCAGATCAATATTCTGGAACTGCGGGCAGTGTTCAGCGCGTTGACAATGGCCCAGTATCTAATAGAGAACAGACCTGTTCAAGTACAGTCGGATAACGCCACCACGGTGGCGTACATAACTCATCAAGGCGGCACTCGAAGCCGCTTGGCAATGAGGGAAGTATCACGGATTCTTCAATGGGCAGAGCGCCATCTGGCGGCCATATCCGCAGTGTTCATTCCGGGCGCCCTGAACTGGGAAGCGGACTATCTCAGTCGTCAGGACGTACACGCAGGAGAGTGGAGCCTCCATCCGGAGGTGTTTCAACTTCTCGTGGAAACGTGGGGCCTTCCAGATGTGGATCTGATGGCGTCTCGACACAATCACAAGGTTCCGGTCTTTGGAGCAAGGACAAGGGATCCTCAAGCTGCGTTCATGGATGATATGGCAATGCCATGGAACTTTCAGCTACCGTACGTGTTCCCTCCAGTGTCACTCCTGCCCAGAGAAATACGGAATTTCAAGCAAGAAGGAGGAAACCTGCTTCTGGTCACTCCTGTGTGGCCCAGACGGCACTGGTTCTCCAATCTACTGGGTCTCTCGTGGGATTGTCCCCTTCTACTTCCACAATGACCAGACCTACTCGTTCAGGGCCCTTAGATTTACCAGGATTTGGCCCGTCTGGCTTTGACGGCATGGTCCTTGAGGCTTCCGCCCTGAGGGCCAAGGGTTTTTCTGAGGCTGTCATTCAAACTATGTTAAAGGCCCGTAAGCCGGCTTCTGCTCGGATCTACCATAGGGTCTGGAATGCTTACTTTACTTGGTGTGCGTCTCACAATCATGATGTTTTCAAGTTTAGTACAGCCAAACTATTGGCCTTTCTACAACAGGGTCTAGACTTAGGCTTGCTTCTGGCCTCCCTCAAGGTTCACATCTCTGCCTTGTCGATTTGGTTTCAGAGAAAAATTGCTACCCTACCTGATGTCCATACATTCACTCAGGGTGTGTTGCGGATTCAGCCTTCTTTTGTGCCACCTGTGGCCTTTTGGGACTAGTCGGTGGTTTTGGAGGCCTTGCAAGTATCTCCGTTTGAGCCTCTTGCCTCTGCTGCCCTTAAGTGGCTTTCCCTTAAGGTCCTATTCTTGCAGGCGATTGCTTCCGCTAGAAGTGTCAGACTTGGGTTCCTTACCCTGTAAGTCTCCCTATTTGATTTTTCACCGTGACCGGGCGGTTCTTAGAACGCGGCCAGGTTATTTACCTAAGGTGGTGTCTTCCTTCCACCTTAACCAGGAGATTGTGGTTCCGGCCTTTAATTCTCCTGAGTTGTCTTCCAAAGAGCGGTCTTTGGATGTGGTACGGGCTCTCCGTATCTATGTGAAGAGAACTTCCTCCATTAGGAAATCTGATTCTCTGTTTGTACTGTTTGGTTTTCACAAACGTGGCTGGCCTGCTTCCAAGCAGACCCTGGCCAGATGGCTTAGAATGGTGATTGCACATGCTTATGTACAGACTGGTCGTCCAGCTCCTGCTATCATCAATGCCCATTCTACTCGGTCAGTTGGACCTTCTTGGGTGGCCCACCGTGCGACCCTTGAACAATTGTGCAAGGCCGCAACGTGGTCTTCAGGGAACACGTTCTTAAGGTTCTATGCCTTTGATGCCGCCGCTTTCCAGGATGCTTCCTCTGGACGCTGGGTTCTTGTGCCCGCTACAGTGCATCCCCTCCCATAAGGAACTGCTTTAGGACATCCCCGATGTGAATCCTTGTGGAGCCCATTGTACCCCGCAGCAGAAAACGAGATTTATGGTAAGAACTTACCGTTGTTAAATCTCTTTCTGCGAGGTACACTGGGCTCCATAAGGCGCCCACCCTGACGCACTTAGCTTCTTTGGGTTGGTATTGGCATAGCCGCTGACACCCTCTACTGTAGTGAGTGTGTGGTGTACTTGGCTATGTCTCGGATACCTTGGGCTGGTTAAGAAAACTGAGCTTCCTGTGCATGGAGGCGGGGTTATAGAGGAGGCGGCACTGAGCAACTTGGAACAATCAAAAGCTTTGAGCCTGTTGGTGCCTCGGATCAAGATCCTACTCTACATCCCGATGTGAATCCTTGTGGAGCCCAGTGTACCTCACAGAAAGAGATTTAACAACGGTAAGTTCTTACCATAGATCTCGTTATCCCATATGAAGTAAGTTGAATTCTTCATCATTGCTGTAAAATCCTTTTTTTTGTTTTATTTTGTAATTTTTATGTGAAAGAAAAAATGAAATATGAAGTATGACGTCTTAAGATGCTGGGCATGATGCAGAGATAAGCACAACCCACAAAAGACAGCACTTTCTTACACGTAAAAATTTGTATATTCGTCTGTATGGAGAGTGATACGCATCCTCGCGAACAGAGCACGCCTATCTGTACACTTGGTTTGATACCCATCATCGTCATCAGTGTGCACTTGTATGAGCCGTATGCTAAGTGCGAAAGATGCACCTGAATACAGCCATGTTTATGCTTCCATCCAACATGCATGGGCTGCAGTTGTGTCAGCGCTAAGCTTTGCATTAATACCAAATAACACCTTTTCTGCTGCAAGTGAAGAGGCCAATGAAATGCATACAACTCTGCATCTGCCATGCTTGTGTACACGTGGGGGGGTAATTCAGAGTTGATTGCAGCAGAGAATGTGTTAGCAGTTGGGCAAAACCATGTGCACTGCAGGGGGCAGATAAAACATGTGCAGAGAGAGTTAGATTTGGGTGGGTTATTTTGTTTCTGTGCAGGGTAAATACTGGCTGCTTTATTTTTACACTTCAATTTAGATTTCAGTTTGAGCACATCCCACCCAAATCTAACTCTCTCTGCACACATTATATCTGACCTTCCTGCAGTGCACATGGGGGGGTCATTCCGAGTTGTTCGCTCGTTGCCGATTTTCGCTATGCTGCGATTTGTTGTAAGCTGCGCATGCGCAAGGCACGCAGGGCGCATGCGCTTAGTTATTTAACTGAAAACTTAGCAGATTTGCTCTGGATTCTGCGGCTCTTTTCAGTCGCACTGCTGATCGGTGAATGATTGACAGGAAAGGGGCGTTTCTGGGTGGTAACTCAGCGTTTTCCCGGCGTTTGCAAAAAAAACACAGGCGTGTCAGGGAAAAACGCGGAAGTGTCTGGAGAAACGGGGGAGTGGCTGGCCGAACGCAGGGCGTGTTTCTGATGTCAAACCAGGAACTAAATGGACTGAGCTGATCGCAATCTGTGAGTAGGTCCGGAGCTACTCAGAAACTGCAAAGAATTATTTAGTAGCAGTTCTGCTAATCTTTCGTTCTCACTTCTGCTAAGCTAAGATACACTCCCAGAGGGCGACGGCCTAGCGTGTGCAATGCTGCTAAAAGCAGCTAGCGAGCGAACAACTCGGAATGACTCCCCATGGTTTTGCCCAACTGCTAACAAATTTGCTGCTGCGATCAACTCTGAATTAACCTATTGGTTCTTGCATGGGCAGTGCAAATAGGAAAGCTTTGCAGTGGCTACACTTTAATTACTTGTTTATCATCATTATTATTATTATTTTATTTTTAGTGTTATGATTAGAAGTATTATTATGATCATTGTATTTTATTTATGTCAGCTGGTTTTATACTGCTGTTTTCATCTGTGTTAAATTGTTGAATTTATCTGTAGTACAGTTTTGGAATATAAATCTCTGTGTAACACATGCATTACTGACACTAATTGCTGTCTGCTGGAACAAACCAAGGGCCGTAATGATGCCCGAGTTCAGTGGCCGTGCGGCATGCCGGCCAAACTCTGACTTTTTTAAAGAGGCAGTCACTTACAAGGTAAAACCATGCCTTGTAAGTGATTGCTCCTTTAAAAAAACATCTCAGTTCGGTCGGCATCCTGCACGGCAGCCGAACTCAAGGGTCATCACTCCATAACTGAGTGCTGATAGACTCAGTACCTGAGTGCACATTTTTTATTATTTTTTGTCCTTTTTTCATAAAGCTCCTACATATTACACAACTCAGATACAGTGCATACATCAACAATTGATACATAAGGTAGCGTAATAAAAATGAGAAATTAAAATCATCTATCATCTTTCTGCAGCTTCTGGTGTAGTAGGAGTACTAAAGATGACATCACATGAAATTGTAAAGGATCTTATTAAATAAAGTACTGTTTTATTGAGATTTTTTTTATTTAATAAGATCCTTTACAATTTCATGTGATGTAATCTTTAGTACTCCTGCTCTATCATGGCTCCATCCCCACCGCACTGTCTGGTCCCCCTTCCTCGGGTCCCTTACCCCATTCTCAACAGCTAGCCCTCCTCTTCTAGGTCTGTCCCATATCCATTGCAATGGGAGCAGCTGGAGCATACGCCCAGGCTTCATCTGTGCACGCATAGAGGAGACGTGACACAGTCACTCAATGCCTCTCTGTCTCCCACTATCTCCCCCGATCACCCTCTCTATTCCCGCCACCCTTTCCTGTCACCTACTGCCTCTCCGTCTCCTACTATATCTACTTGTCACCCACTGCCTCCCCCTGTCACCCTGTCCCTGGTGTCACCCACTGTCTCTCACTATCACAATCTCTTGTCACCCATTGACTCTCCGTCTCCCACTTTCTCTTCTCGTCACCCACTGCCTCACCCTCTGCATCACTATCTCCCCATCACCCTCTGCTTTCCCAAGCCATCAGGCATCACCCTCTCCATCTGGTTTTCTATTGCCAGCTACTGCGGCAATAGAAAACTACCTTTCACCATGATTGACTGGTATAATTACAAAGCACTGTAGTTTCAAACCCCCCAATCTTACCCCAGCATTACCTCGGTACTGTCTGCCCTAACCCACTCCTTGCTCCAGTACAGCCCCAACTCACTATCACAATCTCCTGTCACCCACTGACTCTCTCCGTCCCCCACTTTCTCTCCTCGTCACCCACTGCCTCACCCTCTGCATCACTATCTCCCTATCACCCTCTGCCTTCCCAAGCCATCAGGCATCACCCTCTCCATCTGGTTTTCTATTGCCAGCTACTGCGGCAATAGAAAACTACCTTTCACCGTGATTGACTGGTATAATTACAAAGCACTGTACTTTCAAACCCCCCAATCTTACCCCCAGCATTACCTCAGTACTGTCTGCCCTAACACACTCCTTGCCCCCAGTACAGCCCCAACTACCGCATGCCCTTATCTCCCTCTACCCAAACTGCTACCCACTCACAGCACTTCTCAAACTGTTGCCTGCCCCAGTTGTGCCCAACTACTGCCTGCCTTACCCCCTCCCTACCCCAGCACTGCCTGCCCTTAAGCCCCTGTACCCCCTCCCTGCCCCAAGTGTTCCCTGCCTCAACCCCCAGCTCTATCCCAACTGCTGCCTGCCCCCAGCATTGCCTATAAAGTATAAATTGTGATGGGACCCAGAAACCGTGGAGTAGGACCCCGATTTTATTTTTAGTGAGGGGTCCCTGGGACCCACAAATTTTTTCACTCAGTGCGATCACTGAGTCCTAATGTTTCACCAGATTCAAGATATCAAGGTGTACTGTGGATGCATCCATGTCTAATTATATCGCATTTATTGTTTATGAACATGTCTTTTATGTACTTGGCTTATGCTTGCCCACATCTGCCCGCTCCCATTACACCTCCAGAGGCAATTCAGTAATGTGTGTATGAATTTTTTTCATACATCCACCCTGGGGCATATTAAGAGAGGAGTTTGCAGCCACTGTCCAGGCCCCCTCCTCTCTAGCTGGCGGTGCAAGGGAGTAGATTCTGTCACTGTGCAGGTTATCCGGTAAAAAGGCGCCACACCATTTTCCCGGTGATTTCTGCAGCATTGCCGATGCAGGTCTTCAGAAAGGTAAATGTAAATAAACATGTGCACTAGGCTGATGCACTGTGGGGCACAGGCAGCAATCGCCAGATAGAGGAGTTTTCACTCCCCTACTTTGGTGTTCGAGATGTTAATATTAGAGATGAGCGGGTTCGGTTTCTCTGAATCCGAACCCGCCAGAACTTCATGTTTTTTTTCACGGGTCCGAGCGACTCGGATCTTCCCGCCTTGCTCGGTTAACCCGAGCGCGCCCGAACGTCATCATGACGCTGTCGGATTCTCGCGAGGCTCGGATTCTATCGCGAGACTCGGATTCTATATAAGGAGCCGCGCGTCGCCGCCATTTTCACACGTGCATTGAGATTGATAGGGAGAGGACGTGGCTGGCGTCCTCTCCGTTTAGAATAGATTAGAGAGACACTTGATTTACTAATTTTGGGGAGCATTAGGAGTACTCAGTACAGTGCAGAGTTTTGCTGATAGTGACCACCAGTTTTATTTATAATCCGTTCTCTGCCTGAAAAAAGCGATACACAGCACACAGTGACTCAGTCACATACCATATCTGTGTGCACTGCTCAGGCTCAGGCCAGTGTGCTGCATCATCTATTATCTATATATAATATTATATATATCTGTCTGACTGCTCAGCTCACACAGCTTATAATTGTGGGGGAGACTGGGGAGCACTACTGCAGTGCCAGTTATAGGTTATAGCAGGAGCCAGGAGTACATAATATATTATATAGTGAGTGACCACCAGACACACAGTGCAGTTTATTTAATATATCCGTTCTCTGCCTGAAAAAAGCGATACACACAGTGACTCAGTCAGTCACATACCATATCTGTGTGCACTGCTCAGGCTCAGGCCAGTGTGCTGCATCATCTATATATATTATATATCTGTCTGACTGCTCAGCTCACACAGCTTATAATTGTGGGGGAGACTGGGGAGCACTACTGCAGTGCCAGTTATAGGTTATAGCAGGAGCCAGGAGTACATAATATTATATTAAAACAGTGCACACTTTTGCTGCAGGAGTGCCACTGCCAGTGTGACTAGTGACCAGTGACCTGACCACCAGTATATATAATATTAGTAGTAGTATACTATCTCTTTATCAACCAGTCTATATTAGCAGCAGACACAGTACAGTGCGGTAGTTCACGGCTGTGGCTACCTCTGTGTCGGCACTCGGCAGCCCGTCCATAATTGTATATACCACCTAACCGTGTTTTTTTTTTCTTTCTTTATACATACACACTAGTTACGAGTATACTATCTCTTTATCAACCAGTCTATATTAGCAGCAGACACAGTACAGTGCGGTAGTTCACGGCTGTGGCTACCTCTGTGTCGGCACTCGGCAGCCCGTCCATAATTGTATATACCACCTAACCGTGGTTTTTTTTTCTTTCTTTATACATACATACTAGTTACGAGTATACTATCTCTTTATCAACCAGTCTATATATTAGCAGCAGACACAGTACAGTGCGGTAGTTCACGGCTGTGGCTACCTCTGTGTCGGCACTCGGCAGCCCGTCCATAATTGTATATACCACCTAACCGTGGTTTTTTTTTCTTTCTTTATACATACATACTAGTTACGAGTATACTATCTCTTTATCAACCAGTCTATATATTAGCAGCAGACACAGTACAGTGCGGTAGTTCACGGCTGTGGCTACCTCTGTGTCGGCACTCGGCAGCCCGTCCATAATTGTATATACCACCTAACCGTGTTTTTTTTTTCTTTCTTTATACATACATACTAGTTACGAGTATACTATCTCTTTATCAACCAGTCTATATATTAGCAGCAGACACAGTACAGTGCGGTAGTTCACGGCTGTGGCTACCTCTGTGTCGGCACTCGGCAGCCCGTCCATAATTGTATATACCACCTAACCGTGGTTTTTTTTTCTTTCTTTATACATACATACTAGTTACGAGTATACTATCTCTTTATCAACCAGTCTATATATTAGCAGCAGACACAGTACAGTGCGGTAGTTCACGGCTGTGTCTACCTCTGTGTCGGCACTCGGCAGCCCGTCCATAATTGTATATACCACCTAACCGTGGTTTTTTTTTCTTTCTTTATACATACATACTAGTTACGAGTATACTATCTCTTTATCAACCAGTCTATATATTAGCAGCAGACACAGTACAGTGCGGTAGTTCACGGCTGTGGCTACCTCTGTGTCGGCACTCGGCAGCCCGTCCATAATTGTATATGCCACCTAACCGTGGTTTTTTTTTCTTTCTTTATACATACATACTAGTTACGAGTATACTATCTCTTTATCAACCAGTCTATATATTAGCAGCAGACACAGTACAGTGCGGTAGTTCACGGCTGTGGCTACCTCTGTGTCGGCACTCGGCAGCCCGTCCATAATTGTATATACCACCTAACCGTGGTTTTTTTTTCTTTCTTTATACATACATACTAGTTACGAGTATACTATCTCTTTATCAACCAGTCTATATATTAGCAGCAGACACAGTACAGTGCGGTAGTTCACGGCTGTGGCTACCTCTGTGTCGGCACTCGGCAGCCCGTCCATAATTGTATATACCACCTAACCGTGGTTTTTTTTTCTTTCTTTATACATACATACTAGTTACGAGTATACTATCTCTTTATCAACCAGTCTATATATTAGCAGCAGACACAGTACAGTGCGGTAGTTCACGGCTGTGGCTACCTCTGTGTCGGCACTCGGCAGCCCGTCCATAATTGTATATACCACCTAACCGTGGTTTTTTTTTCTTTCTTTATACATACATACTAGTTACGAGTATACTATCTCTTTATCAACCAGTCTATATATTAGCAGCAGACACAGTACAGTGCGGTAGTTCACGGCTGTGGCTACCTCTGTGTCGGCACTCGGCAGCCCGTCCATAATTGTATATACCACCTAACCGTGGTTTTTTTTTCTTTCTTTATACATACATACTAGTTACGAGTATACTATCTCTTTATCAACCAGTCTATATATTAGCAGCAGACACAGTACAGTGCGGTAGTTCACGGCTGTGGCTACCTCTGTGTCTGCACTCGGCAGCCCGTCCATAATTGTATATACCACCTAACCGTGGTTTTTTTTTTCTTTCTTTATACATACATACTAGTTACGAGTATACTATCTCTTTATCAACCAGTCTATATATTAGCAGCAGACACAGTACAGTGCGGTAGTTCACGGCTGTGGCTACCTCTGTGTCGGCACTCGGCAGCCCGTCCATAATTGTATACTAGTATCCAATCCATCCATCTCCATTGTTTACCTGAGGTGCCTTTTAGTTGTGCCTATTAAAATATGGAGAACAAAAATGTTGAGGTTCCAAAATTAGGGAAAGATCAAGATCCACTTCCACCTCGTGCTGAAGCTGCTGCCACTAGTCATGGCCGAGACGATGAAATGCCAGCAACGTCGTCTGCCAAGGCCGATGCCCAATGGCATAGTACAGAGCATGTCAAAACCAAAACACCAAATATCAGTAAAAAAAGGACTCCAAAACCTAAAATAAAATTGTCGGAGGAGAAGCGTAAACTTGCCAATATGCCATTTACCACACGGAGTGGCAAGGAACGGCTGAGGCCCTGGCCTATGTTCATGGCTAGTGGTTCAGCTTCACATGAGGATGGAAGCACTCAGCCTCTCGCTAGAAAACTGAAAAGACTCAAGCTGGCAAAAGCACCGCAAAGAACTGTGCGTTCTTTGAAATCCCAAATCCACAAGGAGAGTCCAATTGTGTCGGTTGCGATGCCTGACCTTCCCAACACTGGACGTGAAGAGCATGCGCCTTCCACCATTTGCACGCCCCCTGCAAGTGCTGGAAGGAGCACCCGCAGTCCAGTTCCTGATAGTCAGATTGAAGATGTCAGTGTTGAAGTACACCAGGATGAGGAGGATATGGGTGTTGCTGGCGCTGGGGAGGAAATTGACCAGGAGGATTCTGATGGTGAGGTGGTTTGTTTAAGTCAGGCACCCGGGGAGACACCTGTTGTCCGTGGGAGGAATATGGCCGTTGACATGCCAGGTGAAAATACCAAAAAAATCAGCTCTTCGGTGTGGAGGTATTTCACCAGAAATGCGGACAACAGGTGTCAAGCCGTGTGTTCCCTTTGTCAAGCTGTAATAAGTAGGGGTAAGGACGTTAACCACCTCGGAACATCCTCCCTTATACGTCACCTGCAGCGCATTCATAATAAGTCAGTGACAAGTTCAAAAACTTTGGGTGACAGCGGAAGCAGTCCACTGACCAGTAAATCCCTTCCTCTTGTAACCAAGCTCACGCAAACCACCCCACCAACTCCCTCAGTGTCAATTTCCTCCTTCCCCAGGAATGCCAATAGTCCTGCAGGCCATGTCACTGGCAATTCTGACGAGTCCTCTCCTGCCTGGGATTCCTCCGATGCATCCTTGCGTGTAACGCCTACTGCTGCTGGCGCTGCTGTTGTTGCCGCTGGGAGTCGATGGTCATCCCAGAGGGGAAGTCGTAAGCCCACTTGTACTACTTCCAGTAAGCAATTGACTGTTCAACAGTCCTTTGCGAGGAAGATGAAATATCACAGCAGTCATCCTACTGCAAAGCGGATAACTGAGTCCTTGACAACTATGTTGGTGTTAGACGTGCGTCCGGTATCCGCCGTTAGTTCACAGGGAACTAGACAATTTATTGAGGCAGTGTGCCCCCGTTACCAAATACCATCTAGGTTCCACTTCTCTAGGCAGGCGATACCGAGAATGTACACGGACGTCAGAAAAAGACTCACCAGTGTCCTAAAAAATGCAGTTGTACCCAATGTCCACTTAACCACGGACATGTGGACAAGTGGAGCAGGGCAGGGTCAGGACTATATGACTGTGACAGCCCACTGGGTAGATGTATGGACTCCCGCCGCAAGAACAGCAGCGGCGGCACCAGTAGCAGCATCTCGCAAACGCCAACTCTTTCCTAGGCAGGCTACGCTTTGTATCACCGCTTTCCAGAATACGCACACAGCTGAAAACCTCTTACGGCAACTGAGGAAGATCATCGCGGAATGGCTTACCCCAATTGGACTCTCCTGTGGATTTGTGGCATCGGACAACGCCAGCAATATTGTGTGTGCATTAAATATGGGCAAATTCCAGCACGTCCCATGTTTTGCACATACCTTGAATTTGGTGGTGCAGAATTTTTTAAAAAACGACAGGGGCGTGCAAGAGATGCTGTCGGTGGCCAGAAAAATTGCGGGACACTTTCGGCGTACAGGCACCACGTACAGAAGACTGGAGCACCACCAAAAACTACTGAACCTGCCCTGCCATCATCTGAAGCAAGAAGTGGTAACGAGGTGGAATTCAACCCTCTATATGCTTCAGAGGTTGGAGGAGCAGCAAAAGGCCATTCAAGCCTATACAATTGAGCACGATATAGTAGGTGGAATGCACCTGTCTCAAGTGCAGTGGAGAATGATTTCAACGTTGTGCAAGGTTCTGATGCCCTTTGAACTTGCCACACGTGAAGTCAGTTCAGACACTGCCAGCCTGAGTCAGGTCATTCCCCTCATCAGGCTTTTGCAGAAGAAGCTGGAGGCATTGAAGAAGGAGCTAAAAGGGAGCGATTCCGCTAGGCATGTGGGACTTGTGGATGCAGCCCTTAATTCGCTTAACAAGGATTCACGGGTGGTCAATCTGTTGAAATCAGAGCACTACATTTTGGCCACCGTGCTCGATCCTAGATTTAAAGCCTACCTTGGATCTCTCTTTCCGGCAGACACAGGTCTGCTGGGGTTGAAAGACCTGCTGGTGACAAAATTGTCAAGTCAAGCGGAACGCGACCTGTCAACATCTCCTCCTTCACATTCTCCCGCAACTGGGGGTGCGAGGAAAAGGCTCAGAATTCCGAGCCCACCCGCTGGCGGTGATGCAGGGCAGTCTGGAGCGACTGCTGATGCTGACATCTGGTCCGGACTGAAGGACCTGACAACGATTACGGACATGTCGTCTACTGTCACTGCATATGATTCTCTCAACATTGATAGAATGGTGGAGGATTATATGAGTGACCGCATCCAAGTAGGCACGTCACACAGTCCGTACTTATACTGGCAGGAAAAAGAGGCAATTTGGAGGCCCTTGCACAAACTGGCTTTATTCTACCTAAGTTGCCCTCCCACAAGTGTGTACTCCGAAAGGGTGTTTAGTGCCGCCGCTCACCTTGTCAGCAATCGGCGTACGAGGTTACATCCAGAAAATGTGGAGAAGATGATGTTCATTAAAATGAATTATAATCAATTCCTCCGCGGAGACATTGACCAGCAGCAATTGCCTCCACAAAGTACACAGGGAGCTGAGATGGTGGATTCCAGTGGGGACGAATTGATAATCTGTGAGGAGGGGGATGTACACGGTGATATATCGGAGGGTGAAGATGAGGTGGACATCTTGCCTCTGTAGAGCCAGTTTGTGCAAGGAGAGATTAATTGCTTCTTTTTTGGGGGGGGTCCAAACCAACCCGTCATATCAGTCACAGTCGTGTGGCAGACCCTGTCACTGAAATGATGGGTTGGTTAAAGTGTGCATGTCCTGTTTTGTTTATACAACATAAGGGTGGGTGGGAGGGCCCAAGGACAATTCCATCTTGCACCTCTTTTTTCTTTTCTTTTTCTTTGCATCATGTGCTGATTGGGGAGGGTTTTTTGGAAGGGACATCCTGCGTGACACTGCAGTGCCACTCCTAGATGGGCCCGGTGTTTGTGTCGGCCACTAGGGTCGCTAATCTTACTCACACAGTCAGCTACCTCATTGCGCCTCTTTTTTTCTTTGCGTCATGTGCTGTTTGGGGAGGGTTTTTTGGAAGGGACATCCTGCGTGACACTGCAGTGCCACTCCTAGATGGGCCCGGTGTTTGTGTCGGCCACTAGGGTCGCTAATCTTACTCACACAGCTACCTCATTGCGCCTCTTTTTTTCTTTGCGTCATGTGCTGTTTGGGGAGGGTTTTTTGGAAGGGACATCCTGCGTGACACTGCAGTGCCACTCCTAGATGGGCCCGGTGTTTGTGTCGGCCACTAGGGTCGCTTATCTTACTCACACAGCGACCTCGGTGCAAATTTTAGGACTAAAAATAATATTGTGAGGTGTGAGGTATTCAGAATAGACTGAAAATGAGTGTAAATTATGGTTTTTGAGGTTAATAATACTTTGGGATCAAAATGACCCCCAAATTCTATGATTTAAGCTGTTTTTTAGTGTTTTTTGAAAAAAACACCCGAATCCAAAACACACCCGAATCCGACAAAAAAAATTCGGTGAGGTTTTGCCAAAACGCGTTCGAATCCAAAACACGGCCGCGGAACCGAACCCAAAACCAAAACACAAAACCCGAAAAATTTCAGGCGCTCATCTCTAGTTAATATATCTCGGCGCCTGCTGCTTCCTGCTTTGTCTCGGTAAAGAGGCAAAGCAGGAAGCGTAATACATGCACGATAAGTGCGGGTATAAAACATTTCCCCCACAGCATAGAACATGGCAGTTAGGAGCTGACTGGCGGCTACTTTATCTCCATCCACTTTATCTCTCTCCAAGGCTTTGTACATAGACCCTTCAGTCTCCTGACTCGGATAATAACAAGATTGCTGACTAGACCAGCGTCACTGAAACGCAGCACACAGTCCCCAGATCTGCATTAGTCCCTTATGAAGCAGAGTATGCAAGTTAATTTACAGTGTGCTCTTATAAGTTGTGTCTGGCCATTACAGACTAGCTTTTTAATGCTGTATGTAATTTAGCATGGGCTCAAAGTTGGGGGGAATACATTTAATCATATTACATCTTAGTTTTATTTCATTATTAAAAAGCTTCAGAAGAAAAACTGCCAACTGTTTACATACATTTCAAGCATATTCACCCAGGACAAGTGCAAGTTTTTGACTATATTAATATTCGTTGCATCACATGCGAGGTCATGTGATTGGCCTTGCAAGTACACCCAATTACACAACCTCACATGCGACCCGCGGGTGTGCTTATTCGGCCATACAAACTGCACGATATTGCCGATTTGCCCGGGATTCTATCCAATCAGAGCAAAGCAGGCATGTTTATAAAAAATAACCGGCTTAATCTAAAAATAAATGCAGATGTATTTTTGTCTTTTTTAAACATTTGTCATGGAATCAATTTCTATGGGACCTAAAACAGTATATATTTATATATTGGGAGATTATTTAACCTCAGTATCACAGTAATAACTCTAAGCAGCCATACTGTAAGTCTTTAGTAAGTCATCTCTAGTGTACTGAATGCAGCACTTTGCTGTTTAAATCCAGCTTAAAATTTTTAATAAGTTCCTATAGAGAAAGTTTAGGAGCAGAAACTGTGAAGTTGACTACTGACAAGAGCACAGTTCATTCAAGTACTGTACATGTATTCAGGGTGGGAGATACCATTAGGCAACTAAGGTGAACACGTAGATCGCCAACATTTCAGGGTGCCTAAAATTTTGATTATCAACTTATGCACTTATTTAGGGACTCATCTATGCACTCAGATAAAGTTGTATTAACCTTTTGTACACAATAATGTAATTTCTCTGACGTCCTAAGTGGATGCTGGGGACTCCGTCAGGACCATGGGGATTAGCGGCTCCGCAGGAGACAGGGCACAAAACTAAAGCTTTAGGATCAGGTGGTGTGTACTGGCTCCTCCCCCTATGACCCTCCTCCAAGCCTCAGTTAGGTTTTTGTGCCCGTCCGAGCAGGGTGCAATCTAGGTGGCTCTCTTAAGGAGCTGCTTAGAAAAAGTTTTTAGGTTTCTTATTTTCAGTGAGTCCTGCTGGCAACAGGCTCACTGCATCGAGGGACTTAGGGGAGAGAAGTTCAACTCACCTGCGTGCAGGATGGATTGGCTTCTTAGGCTACTGGACACCATTAGCTCCAGAGGGAGTCGGAACACAGGTCTCACCCTGGGGTTCGTCCCGGAGCCGCGCCGCCGACCCCCCTTGCAGATGCTGAAGATTGAAGGTCCAGAAACCGGCGGCAGAAGGCTTTTCAGTCTTCATGAAGGTAGCGCACAGCACTGCAGCTGTGCGCCATTGTTGTCACACACTTCACACCAACGGTCACGGAGGGTGCAGGGCGTTGCTGGGGGCGCCCTGGGCAGCAATGTATAATACCTTATTCTGGCTAAAAATACATCACATATAGCCCCTGGAGGCTATATGGATGTATTTAACCCCTGCCAGGTCTCAGAAAAACGGGAGAAGAAGCCCGCCGAAAAGGGGGCGGGGCCTATTCTCCTCAGCACACAGCGCCATTTTCCCTCACAGAAATGCTGGTGGGAAGGCTCCCAGGCTCTCCCCTGCACTGCACTACAGAAACAGGGTTAAAACAGAGAGGGGGGGCACTTATTTGGCGATATGTATATATATATTAAAATGCTATAAGGGAAAAACACTTATATAAAGGTTGTCCCTGTATAATATAGCGTTTTTGGTGTGTGCTGGCAAACTCTCCCTCTGTCTCCCCAAAGGGCTAGTGGGGTCCTGTCCTCTATCAGAGCATTCCCTGTGTGTGTGCTGTGTGTCGGTACTTGTGTGTCGACATGTATGAGGGCGATGTTGGTGAGGAGGCGGAGCAATTGCCGGTAATGGTGATGTCACTCTCTAGGGAGTCGACACCGGAATGGATGGCTTATTTAAGGATTACGTGATAATGTCAACACGCTGCAAGGTCGGTTGACGACATGAGACGGCCGGCAAACCAATTAGTACCTGTCCAGGCGTCTAAAACACCGTCAGGGGCGTTAAAACGTCCTTTTTACCTCAGTCGGTCGACACAGACACGGACACTGACTCCAGTGTCGACGGTGAAGAAACAAACGTATTTTCCTTTAGGGCCACACGTTACTTGTTAAGGGCAATGAAGGAGATGTTACATATTTCTGATACTACAAGTACCACAAAAAAGGCTATTATGTGGAGTGTGAAAAAACTACATGTGGTTTTTCCTGAATCAGAAAAATTAAATGAAGTGTGGGATGATGCGTGGGTTTCCCCCGATAGAAAATTATTGGCGGTATACCCTTTCCCGCCAGAAGTTATGGCGCGTTGGGAAACACACCTTAGGGTGGATAAGGCGCTCACACGCTTATAAAAACAAGTGGCGTTACCGTCTCCAGATACGGACGCCCTCAAGGAGCCAACTGATAGGAGGTTGGAAAATATCCTAAAAGTATATACACACATACTGGTGTTATACTGCGACCAGCGATCGCCTCAGCCTGGATGGGCAGCGCTGGGGTGGCTTGGTCGGATTCCCTGACTGGAAATATTGATACCCTTGACAGGGACAGTATTTTATTGACTATAGAGCATTTAAAAGATGCATTTCTATATATGCGAAACTCTGGCATCAAGAGTAAGTGCGATGTCCATATCTGCCAGACGATGTTTATGGACACGACAGTGGTCAGGTGATGCAGATTCCAAACGGCACATGGAAGTATTGCCGTATAAAGGGGAGGAGTTATTTGGGGTCGGTCCATCGGACCTGGTGGCCACGGCAACAGCTAGAAAATCCACCTTTTTTACCCCAAGTCACATCTCAGCAGAAAAAGACATAGTCTTTTCAGCCTCAGTCCTTTCGTCCCCATAATATCTGCCCAGGGATAGAGGTAAGGGAAGAAGACTGCAGAAGGCAGCCCATTCCCAGGAACAGAAGCCTTCCACCGCTTCTGCCAAGTCCTCAGCATGACGCTGGGGCCGTAAAAACAGGTGCGGTGGGGGGTCGTCTCAAGAGTTTCAGCACGCAGTGGGCTCACTCGCAAGTGGACCCCTGGATCCTACAAGTAGTATCCCAGGGGTACAGATTGGAAATTCGAGACGTCTCCCCCTCGCAGGTTCCTGAAGTTTGCTTTACCAACGTCTACCTCCGACAGGGAGGCAGTATTGGAAACAACTCACAAGCTGTATTCCCAGCAGGTGATAATCAAAGTACCCCTCCTACAACAAGTAAAGGGGTATTATTCCACACTATATTGTGGTACTGAAGCCAGACGGCTCGGTGAGACCTATTCTAAATGGAGTCACTCAGAGCAGTGATAGCGAACCAGGAAGAAGGGGACTATATGGTGTCCCTGGACATCAAGGATGCTTACCTCCATGTCCAAATTTGCCCTTCTCACAAAGGGTACCTCAGGTTCGTGGTACAAAACTGTCACTATCAGTTTCAGACGCTGCCGTTTGGATTGTCCACGGCACCCCGGGTCTTTACCAAGGTAATGGCCGAAATGATGATTCTTCTTCAAAGAAAAGGCGTCTTAATTATCCCTTACTTGGACGATCTCCTGATAAGGGCAAGGTCCAGAGAACAGTTGGAGGTCTGAGTAGCACTATCTCAAGTAGTTCTACGACAGCACGGGTGGATTCTAAATATTCCAAAATCGCAGCTGTCTCCGACGACACATCTGCTGTCCCTAGGGATGATTCTGGACACAGTCCAGAAAAAGGTGTTTCTCCCGGAGGAGAAAGCCAGGGAGTTATCCGACCTAGTCAGGAACCTCCAAAAACCAGGAAAAGTGTCAGTGCATCATTGCACAAGGGTCCTGGGAAAATTGGTGGCTTCTTACGAAGCGATTCCATTCGGCAGATTTCACGCAAGAACTTTTCAGTGGAATCTGCTGGACAAATGGTCCGGATCGCATCTTCAGATGCATCAGCGGATAACCCTGTCTCCAAGGACAAGGGTGTCTCTTCTGTGGTGGCTGCAGAGTGCTCATCTACTAAAGGGCCACAGTTATGCATTCAGGACTGGGTCCTGGTGACCATGGATTCCAGCTTGAAAGGCTGGGGAACAGTCACACAGGGAAAAAATTTCCAGGGAGTGTGATCAAGTCTGGGGACTTCTCTCCGCATAAATATACTGGAGCTAAGAGCAATTTACAATGCTCTAAGCTTAGCAAGACCTCTGCTTCAAGGTCAGCCGGTATTGATCCAGTGGGACAACATCACGGCAGTCGCCCACGTAAACAAACAGGGCGGCACAAGAAGCAGGAGGACAATGGCAGAAACTGCAAGGATTCTTCGCTGGGCGGAAAATCATGTGATAGCACTGTCAGCAGTTTTCATTCCGGGAGTGGACAACTGGGAAGCAGACTTCCTCAGCACGACCTCCACCCGGGAGAGTGGGGACTTCATCGAGAAGTTTTTTCCACATGATTGTGCACCGTTGGGAAAGACCAAAGGTGTACATGATGGCGTCCCGCCTGAACAAAAAACTGGACAGGTATTGCGCCAGGTCAAGAGACCCTCAGGCAATAGCTGTGGACGTTCTGGTAACACCAGGGGTGTACCAGTCGGTGTATGTGTTCCCTCCTCTGCTTCTCATACCAAAGGTACTGAGAATTATAAGACGTAGAGGAGTAAGAACTATACTCGTGGCTCTGGATGGGCCAAGAAGGACTTGGTACCCGGAACTTCAAGAGATGCTCACAGAGGACTGAGGGCCTCTGCCGATAAGAAGGGACTTGTTTCAGCAAGTACCATGTCTGTTCCAAGACTTACCGCGGCTGCGTTTGACGGCATGGCGGTTGAACGCCGGATCCTAAGGGAAAAAGGCATTCCGGAAGAGGTCATTCCTACCCTGGTCAAAGCCAGGAAGGAGGTGACCGCACAACATTATCACCACATGTGGCGAAAATATGTTGCGTGGTGTGAGGCCAGGAAGGCCCCACGAAGAAATTTCAACTCGGTCGATTCCTGCATTTCCTGCAAACAGGAGTGTCTATGGGCCTCAAATTGGGGTCCATTAAGGTTCAAATTTCGGCCCTGTCGATTTTCTTCCAGAAAGAATTGGCTTCAGTTCCTGAAGTCCAGAAATTTGACAAGGGAGTACTGCATATACAACCCCCTTTTGTGCCTCCAGTGGCACTGTGGGATCTCAACGTAGTCCTGGGATTCCTCAAATCACGTTGGTTTAAACCGCTCAAATCTGTGGATTTGAAATATCTCACATGGAAAGTGACCATGATGTTGGCCCTGGCCTCGGCCAGGCGAGTGTCAGAATTGGCGGCTTTGTCTCACAAAAGCCCATATCTGATTGTCCATTCGGACAGGGCAGAGCTGCGGACTCGTCCCCAGTTTCTCCTTAAGTTGGTGTCAGCGTTTCATCTGAACCAGCTTATTGTGGTACCTGCGGCTATTAGAGACTTGGAGGACTCCAAGTTGCTAGATGTTGTCAGGGCCCTGAAAATATAGATTTCCAGGACGGCTGGAGTCAGGAAAACTGACTTGCTGTTATCCTGTATGCACCCAAAAAACTGGGTGCTCTTGCTTCTAAGCAGACGATTGCTAGTTGAATGTGTAGTACAATTCAGCTTGCACATTCTGTGGCAGGACTGCCACAGCCAAAATATATAAATGCCCATTCCACAAGGAAGGTGGGCTCATCTTGGGCGACTGCCCGAGGGGTCTCGGCTTTACAACTTTGCCGAGCTGCTACTTGGTCAGGAGCAAATACGTTTGTAAAATTCTACAAATTTGATACCCTGGCTGAGGAGGACCTGGAGTTCTCTCACTCGGTGCTGCAGAGTCATCCGCACTCTCCCGCCCGTTTGGGAGCTTTGGTATAATCCCCATGGTCCTGACGGAGTCCCCAGCATCCACTTAGGACGTCAGAGAAAATAAGATTTTACTTACCGATAAATCTATTTCTCGTAGTCCGTGGTGGATGCTGGGCGCCCATCCCAAGTGCGGATTGTCTGCAATACTTGTACATAGTTGTTGTTACAAAAAAATCGGGTTGTTATTGTTGTGAGCCGTCTGTTCAGAGGCTCCTACGTTTGTCATACTGTTAACTGGGTTCAGATCACAAGTTATACGGTGTGATTGGTGTGACTGGTATGAGTCTTACCCGGGATTCAATATCCTTCCTTATTGTGTACGCTCGTCCGGGCACAGTATCCTAACTGAGGCTTGGAGGAGGGTCATAGGGGGAGGAGCCAGTACACACCACCTGATCCTAAAGCTTTAGTTTTGTGCCCTGTCTCCTGCGGAGCCGCTAATCCCCATGGTCCTGACGGAGTCCCCAGCATCCACTACGGACTACGAGAAATAGATTTATCGGTAAGTAAAATCTTATTTTTCTTATACAAGAGTTCCATGTGTAATATAAACTATAATTAAATGGAAACAGTAAAAAATTGTAAATTTCTTTCCTTTAAGAAGTCCAAATGCAAATGTCATGTAAGTAATGAGTCAGTGAGAAGCTGCTCTATAGTCAACATCATCATCATCATTGTATTTCGTTGCGTATGCCCACTATAATATGTTACCTCATTATAAGGCGTAGCTGTAAGTAATTTTTAGGTATATTCCTATATGGCTTAGTCTGTAAGTTTACTGTAAATAAACTTCCACTACCACTGCATATAACAGGGCCTACTTCATCACGTCCCATCAGAGATATGGCTGAAGGGCAGGCCTTTGAAAAGGGTTGGGTATGGGCAACCGGCGTTTGGGTACAATGAAGCCCCTTGCAGGCTTGCTGCACTCGCCACAGGTTCTATTCCCACTGTATGGGTGTCGTGGACACCCACGAGTGGGAATAGTCCCTGCCAGTTGGCGTGACTGTCTGGCTTTCCACCGGGCGGGATTTCAGCGTCTGTATAGTGACCGCCGGTCACATAACCAGATCCCTTTGAAAGCATGTAGGGTGACAAACATCATCTATAGAATAACTTATCTGTATCTTCATTATGGTTAATTTAAGCTCACCAATGGCTAATGAAGCCACTACATCTGTGATTAATTGCAGCAATTCGCAGTTATCTCGATGTCTGGACTGGGGGATTGGCATAATGAAACATGTTGGAAACCCTCAATTCACTGATTCTGACCCAAAAATTACTGGAATTAGCAAGTCTCGGATTTGTAATATACTGTATATTGACGTTTCCCTGGTGGATCACCGCTCATCGGATTGGCCTCGGGATTTGCTGGGTAGATGTATGTTAGGCACTATTTATTTATTTCTGTTGGGTAGTTACTTAAAAACTGATAGCGTCATAGCATTATAAAGCACGTAATTATGTATTTTGCATGTTTTAGCTAACATTCTACTAATTAAAATATACAAATGCAGTCTCCTACCTTACATGCATACTGAAATAATAAAATATTAGATGCTGGTAATAAAATGGAATTATTATTATTATTATTATTATTATTATCAACATCAAATAAAATTTTTTTTTATTAATTAAGTCTAGCTAGAACCCCTCTGATTATAGTTATATGACACTTGTCAGTTTGCCAAAGCATCTTGTTTTTTCTGTTACAGTAATGTTTTCACCTAAGTTGAGACGTTGTCCTTTCATTAATACATGTTGCATATAGCACTAACACTTCTCAGCATTTCTACTCATTGGTTTAACATCATTTCAGCGAAGAGTTTATTTACTTGGGAACAAAATTGGCTGCATTTCATGTTTGGTGTTTACATTCTAGAACTTCTTGGCATGGCTGAAGTGCCATTACAGGAGCTGGCATGTTGTAGGGAGCTCTCAGTGACACGCTGCTGTTCAGCTTCTATGTAACAGTTTGGATAAGAATTTTGTTTTGAAGCAAGGTGGATTATTGCTTATTAGGAACATAAATAATCTCCTGAAATAGATCCGTTGTTAACTATGTTTACAAATGTGAATGTGGTTTCTTAGATTGCCTTTACTTAACACTGCATTTAATAAAAACCCCATGTAGGAGAATGTGTCTGCAAGTATCTATAATGTTATGTACTTGTGTCTAATCCTACAAATGAAATGAGGGGTGCCCAACTGGCATTGGGAATAGTAAGAATGACATAGATATTGGGCCTTGACACAAGCACAAATGTGCCACATCATAAAGCACAACAGTAATCTCTGTCCCCATTACATGTATTATATTATAGAAATGATCAATACAATCTGTTCTCTGCATATCCCCCATCCAGCTCATGGCATGGTTCTCCTCTTGTATTGCTGCCCCTGTACTCTTCTATGGAGATCTCACCAACAGCAACAATGTTGTTGCATATACATGTGCTTGAATTTAAAAAGCAAATGGAATCAGTCAAGAGAAATGCAAAATAGAGTACACCATTGTCCTGCAAGGCTCAGTGGTAAGGAGTTAGTGCAATGATATACACAAACATAGGTAGATGACAATCAAATCTTGAATGTCCAACCTTAATGGGGTTAATTAGGATGGGTGCGTTTCTCTTTTACAGCTAAAGTGGTGTTTCATCTTTCTTACACTCGTAATTAGATTTGTTTATTTTCTTTATAATGAAACTCACTCAGAGATGCCGTAGTGCTTGAACTACTTGATCATTTCCAAGTCTTATGGTGTGTACACACGGTGAGGTCTTTGCTATGGCCGATTTTGACTATGCGATTTCCCCTAAACTCCCCGGAGCCCAGCACCACCGATTTTGACTAACGTTTCTTGAGATATGGACTATGTGTGCTTACGATTTTGGCTTATGTGAGATTTTGGCTTATGTGATATTTAATTGACATGTGAGATGAACTAGATAGTACACCGATCTAGCAAGGATTGACTTGCCTGCACAGTCTATCTTTTCTTGCGATACCGACCTGGCGGGACCGCGTATCGGGATCGAATCGGGATCGCAAGTGGCATAACACCTTGCGATTTGCACTAACTTTTCTTGCGATTTTGACTATATAGTCAAAATCGAAAGAAAAAATCTCATCGTGTCTACAGACCATAACATGTAGCCCCCAGCCTCTAAGAATCTCCTCTGTGGTAATTACAGTGATCCTTAATAAAGCACTCTGGGGTATATCTACTAAGCCTTGGAGAGGGATAAATTGAAAGGAGATAAAATACCAATCAGCTCTTAACTGCCCTGTTACAAGCTGTGTTTGAAAAATGACAGGAGCTTATTGGCTGGTACTTTATCTCTCCACTTCACCACTCTCCAAGGGTTAATGCATCTACCCCTTGGTGTGTCACAGTATATGTATGAATCTGGTAAGGGGTGATATGTGAAAGGTCATGCCATGAAAAGTTTAATAGTTGATGATGATGACCACATGGCTGGACTTACTGTTAAAATTATAATGATGAGGAGGAGAATTTATGGGGTTAAAGTAATGATGATAATGAAATGGACAGGCTGGCACTGAGGTGAACATGTTCATATAGGGTTTTTGGGAAGAAGACGATCAGGGGAACCTAGAATGGAGAAAGAGGTTGGTTGGGGAATGATGAGGTAGGTGAATACATTTTGTATCAGAGAAGCATGGAAAATGGACTTGAGGTGGGCTGGAGGTGTGTACCATAGAAACATACACACACAGAATTTGATGGCAGATTAGAACCACTTGTCCCATCTAGTCTGCCATTTTTAAGTGTAGGTGAGGGCTGAGATGGAAATAGAAGGAGATAGAAGAGATTGGACTTGGAAGGGGTTGTTGCTGGGGCTATGTATATGGTACAGTAAGTTGATTATTAACAGATGCCATATCAAACGGTTTCCTAATTTTAAATTTTTTTATTTTTAGGCAGATTCCTAGAGTGCTAAATATTTTAGAGCCTTGCCATATTCTTCAGTAAAAATCAATTGGAAATTTATGGATTGTAATAAAAGAATGACATAAATGCATTTTTGGTATGTAGTAATTGGCTCATAGTGCTGCCTCTTTTTCTTTTGTGACATTGCATTGCTGTCTTGTTATATTTTTTTGAGGTGCTCAGGGTTACTCTGAATGATGGGTGGATTGAGAAGAATTATGGAATTCCATACACTTAATAATCAAGTCTCAAGTGCAGCAAGCTGGGCACAAAAACATAATGTCACTTGTGCAAACAAGAGTTTTAAAGAGTTATTTTGCTTTGGAATCCATGTGTTTTTTGCCAATGTGGAGGTTGTATAAAACACTATTGTTATCTGTGCAAATAAACCAAATCTGCTCCAGAATTGTGAAAAGGCCATATACAATCATGTTTGAAGCATTAGGACTGCATGAGCGACTTGCTCGTCTCTCTCTAATTTGAAATTGACCTAGAACCAACATAGGATGTTGCACAGCATAGATGTTGCAATGCTGGGTCATCTGCTTGTGAGGACCTCTATCCTTCCTTCATAGCATGTATGGAACATGATCACAAGAGCAGGGTGGAAGCACCAAAGCAGATGGACCAGCATTGCGTAGTCCCCCCAAAACTGAAATCAATTCCTCTATTTTCCACATATATGACACTTAAAATAAAGTCAGTCTGTTCCCTTACTGTGTGATTTGTTTTCGACTTAATAATTACATTTACGATCATTCCTGTTAAACCACATTTTAAAGATATGAGAGGTTAATTTTTAATTCTAATTACTTTACTCTCCAGTTATTTGTATTCTTGTAGCTGAAAATACCAGAGCATAGGAAATAAGAACTACACACTGATTTTATGATAAGTTCTATAACAATCTCAATAGTTGCATTTTATAAACTACTGTAGTAGCAAACTTAGCAAATAATTCACTAACAGGATATGCCAGATGTGGATGTTATTAATACAACTGGTAAAGTGCATTTGGCATCTTTCCCTAGAAAAATAATAAGATTTTCTAATGCCAAGAAATGGGTTACGAAGGCAACCACAGTTTGTTTATAGTATCGCAACGTTCTTCAGCAGTCAAAGGCCAACGCTGCAGCAGATGATGAGCTGACATTCTTCATGCAGCATTCCTTTGCCTTTGTTAACACTCTGTTCTACAGAGATTTAATAGTAATTTGGGGACAAATATACAAAGCTTGTGCTACCGGACTTTTTATAGATTTAGGGGCAGATGATGCGTTGCCCCTCTTAAGCGTTTAAAAACAATAAGCACTAAAAGGCTGTACATAGCAACATTTTGAAGGGGCCCCTGTTCCAAAACACCTCTCTGCAACCATTGTTAATTTTATGCCCCAAATAGTGCCCTAGTACATTTTCTGAACGATATTATTGCCATAATTAATGTTATACCCCATTGTAGTGTCTTGGTTCTCATTATGTCACATTGTAGTACCCCAATGATCTTTATGCCACACTAAAGTGCCTCCACTTCATATTGTGTCACATTACATTGCCCCAGTTCATATTACATTATGTAACATTATTTTGCCCTCCATTATAATGCCATTGTAATACTACATTACAATGAGCAGGTCCAGGAGCATAACTAGATATATTGTAGGCCCCAAGGAAAAAGTTGGTAAGGGCCCCTATGTATCACCCAATGGTTAAAAATGTATATGACACATGTCATTTTGACAGGGAAGGTGGTCCCCTTTCAGCTCTGGGCCCCATAGCAGCTGCACTCTATGGTAGCTACGGGATGCAGTCAGTTTACCTCCAATCAAAATCCCGACGTTCAAATCCCGACACCAATTGACCGATGGTCAAAATCCCGACAAGGTCAAAATCCCGACATGGACAAAATACCGACATTTAAAATACCGAAAAGGTCAAAATGCCGACATGTAAAATGCTGACAGGTCAAAATACAGACATGAGCTTTTCATGATTTTTTTCATTGAAGCCGACTTGTTCATACTTTACCATCCCAGTGGACCTGGAGGGGGAATATAATAGCGTGCGGGGAATATAATAGTGTGCCGAGCGCAGCATAGCGAGCGCAGTGAGCCATGCGAGGGGACGCGGTACACTTTATATGGTGTCCATGTTGACTTATGTCGACATACACACAAAAAACAACAAAAACCACATGGGTATTTTGACCTGTCGGCATTTTACATGTCGGTATTTTGACCTTGTCGGTATTTTAAATGTCGGTATTTTGTCCATGTCGGGATTTTGACCTTGTCGGGATTTTGACCATCGGTCAATTGGTGTCGGGATTTTGAACGTCGGGATTTTGATTGGAGGTATTTCATACCGATCCCGTAGCTACGCCCGTGCATGAAAGTAGTGCATTTACGCCTATGGCAGGTATCCTATAACCAGTGGTAAATTTACCACAAGGCAGAAAACCACAAATTAACCACAACGGGCTGTCCAATTATAGCACGTTTTTGCCATGCGGTAAATGACCCTGTATTGCGGGAAAACACGTAAGTTCTGTGAAAAGCCGCAGACCTATGTTTTCCCGCTGCAGTGATCACGGCTCCTGATTAGACTTATCAGGGATTTGGTCTTGTCTGCCTGAGGCAGGCAAACCAAACCCCCGATAAGTGCCATAGCCCAGGGCTAATAGGATAGCCCCGGACACCCTAATTAGACGCGGTAATGAACCTGCGGCTAATTTAATACCAGCCTATATGTTTGAATGTAGTCATTGCAAGATGCATCCAGCTCTTCACAAGTAGCATATGCTGAGTCTAATAAACTTAAGCCAATCATTTATCATGACAACTGTCACAATATAAGTGTGTATTAATAATGGTAATGTGTTTTTTCTTTCTCAGCAATCAGCCAGTATGATAACTAAAAACAATGAAGCACACAGCTACAGACATACTGTCTGTGCAGCAATACAACAGTGAAAAACGGCATCACAGAACAGTGTTTTTTTTATGCAGCCAAACAAATATATTGGGGGTAATTCCAAGTTGATCGCAGCAGGATTTTTGTTGGCAATTGGGCAAAACCATGTGCATTGCAGGGGAGGCAGATATAACATGTGCAAAGAGAGTTAGATTTGGGTGTGGTGAGTTCAATCTGGAATCTAAATTGCAGTGTAAAAATAAAGCAGCCAGTATTTACCCTGCACAGAAATAAAATAACCCACCCAAATCTAACTCTTTCTGCACATGTTATATCTGCCTCCCCTGCAGTGCACATGGTTTTGCCCAATTGCTATCAAAAATCCTGCTGCGATCAACTTGGAATTACCCCCATTGTTTTGAACAGGCTATTATTGTAGGGCCACTCATAGCGGCCAAACGGGTCCCATTCAGCGGGACCCGCTTGGTCGGAAGGAGAGTGCACATGGAAGGAGAGTGCACTATGCAGGCGCCCACACGTGCAGCAGTCCCGCCGCCGCTGGATCCATGGTTGGGCCGGGCAGCAGGACGACGGGATTTCAGTGTGAACACATACATTTCAATGTATGTGTTCACAAAGTGCGTCTGTGACGCACTGTGTTCTATGTAATCCCATGTGTCACTGACCGGATACTGTTCTGCGGGAACACAAAAGCCCCTCCCGGCCACCGGACCCACTTGGCCACTATGTGTGGCCCTAGCCTTACTAGTTTATTTACTAAACAACAGCTTTTTGAAGTCTCATATTACAAGCATTTCTGACTGCACAATTTAAAACCTTATTCTATTAAGTGTAATACGCACCTATAAGGACCTGCACTTTTGTAAAATAAAAACCCTTATGGTGCCCATACACTTGTGCGATGCTACGCGACGCGACATCGCGGGGCATCGCATTGGCAGTTCAAGTGCGATGAAATCGCACCTGAACTGTCAAAGTATTACAATGCAATCATGCGATACATCGCATGGTAATCACGTGATGGGCTCGTCACCACAGAGTGGGAGCGGCCTCCATCCGCTCCCGGCGGGTGCCCATCGCACATCGTAGTGCGATACATAGCATGTGTTTTTAAAACCATATGCGATCGCACTGCGATTCGATAAATATTAAGTGCAACACATACTATCTTGAGACATGCGATACGACCGGCGTGCCCGCGCATCGCGTCGAAAGGTACCTAAAATGTGCATACAATCCCCCGATTTCTCTCACAGATGCGGTCGAAATCGAAGGTTAGTACCGATTATCTCACAAGTGTATGGGCACCATAAGAAGAGACTTACAGCAAGCAGTTGTAATCGAAGTTTTCAGCACTAAACCGTTACATTTAATTTGTGCATAAAATACAAATATTTTGCAGAGCATAAGAAAAATTAGTATTTTGGGCTACAGTCCAGGCAAGCATGCCTTTTCAGTAATTTTCAAAACTGTATATCCAAGCCACAAAAAGAATGCTTTACAATGTACCTTTGATGGCCATGATGGATGACAGCTGTCTGTGCACCGATTTTGAGGACACTTTAACATTATGAAAGGAATTTGTTTTTTGGACAATGTAGGGTAATATGTGCTCAACAGAGCTATTAATTTGTGTTGCCAATTTTGAGCAACTGCATTACTTATCGTGCTTGCCATGCCCAAATGCACTGGGTTTAAATCTACTACACCCTTGCAAAATCCTGGCTAGGGTGCCCAAATTGCCAACATTTCTCCTCGCCACATAAGGAAGTTGCAAGCAGAAATAACGCAGTTGTGCCCGATTGCAAAATATTGAATTGCTGCCATCAGGTGGCTGTTACTTAGGGGCGCCCAAACAATTGAATTCTCCCCTATATATTGGCAGCATTAGTACAATGTATTTAGTTACTACAGATGGTTTAGGCTTGAAATTCTCCTACCCCTCAAAATAAATATGTAGTTGTAGCCATATAAAAGTAAATCCTTCGGTGTTAAATGGATTGAGCAGTGGGTACTTCAAGTTATTTTTGAATTCCAGATCACATTATTATTATTATTATTATTATTATTATTATTTTAAAGTTTACATTCTTGGATAATGTATTCTCTTGTAAGTCATGATATTTATAATTAGAAATATTATAGCAGTGATTGATTGAGGATGTTATTTTATCATATGCTGACAAAGTTTCTGATGGACTAATCTGGACAAGAACAAATTAAATGTAAAAGTAATTGAAATTCATGACATACTGTATAACTGTACCCTTCACATTGACACAAGCAGCTGTTTTGGGGCTGAGCTAATATTCAAGGGAATTTAGCCTATCATTTCACACGGATGTTTGTGCATCATGCCTCAGTCATGTCACTGGCTTCCAGCTGCATCATGTTCAGCCCACAAATGACTTTTTCACTTTGTGTGGGGAGAGATGCACTTTTTTAAACTTTGTGATTTCTAGGATATAATGTGAATCACATACCTGGCTAATTTGTGGCTAAATCTCACATTTCCAGCAGATTATCATAGAGATGACAGGACAAAGTGAAAATACTGTGAGCATGTACAGCATGAGCAAGAGCAGGAGGATAAATTACACCAAGCATCAGCCACGGCACAGACTTGTTATTGCATAGCGATGATTGAGAAATACATTTGAAGTAACTGTAGCTTCTGTGCACTTGTTAGGGCAAGTCATTAAATGTACAAAATGGCAACAATCAAAATAGTTTCAAATGCAGGACGTCTAGTTCGTCTTTGCTGTCATCTTGCTTCTGTCATGTATAATATTTAAGTGTACTTAATATACATTTTTGTAAATGTTTTGCATGCAGCATAGTGCACAATCCTTATAATTATTAGACAATTCACTCACCTTTTCATGGAAATGAAAAATGTGGGAGTGGCACTCATTTAGATGTAAAGGATTGTGTGGTGTATGTACACTTGTACAGTGTACTAAGCCTTGATAAAGTGGACGGAGATAAGGTATCAGCCAATCAGCTCCTAACTGTCATGTTATAGGCTTGTTTGAAAAATGACAGAAGCTGGTTGGTTGGTACTTTATCTCTTTCGAAGGCTTTAGTACATAGACCCCTAAGATGTTTACTTGCAGTGGTATAATAGCACTTGGCAACCATTTCAATAACCTACTAGATGACTTTCTTCATAGTCCTCATGGAATGGTGACTGAATTGTGAGTGAATTCCATATAATTTATAAGGGCTATCTGCCAGGTATTGCAGGTGCACACGCATGCCATGTAGGTACATGATCCTCCCAATAAATCTGCATAAAGCTCTCCAACCTCCATGAGTATAAGTGGATTGGTGAATAGGTATAGGCCATTATTTGGGCAGCAGGTGCAGAGGGAGAGTGGAGAGCTCTGGAACACAAAGCTCTCCTCACACCTGCTGCTGCCGCACTGACATAGCCAAGGCATTAAGGGGACATGTACTAAGCAGTGATAAAAGTGGAAAAGTGAGCCAGTGGAGAAGCTGCCCATGGCAACCAATTAGCTGCTCTGTATATGTTTATAGTATGCAAATTATAAATGTTACATCAATGCTAATTGGTTGCCATGGGCAACTTCTCCACTGGCTCACTTCACTTTTATCACTGCTTAGTACATGGGAGAGGGTGATGCCAGCCAGCGTTCACGAAAACAAGGGCTCGTCACTTACATTTTCAGGAAGTGCTAAGGTCAGGGTTTGCATCTGCAGACGCAGATTTCCTGTCTTCTTTTACAGAGCTGCAACGCCCATTCTGCATAACCTAAAGGTTACTTAACAGGCCAATGGTCTCCCGGAATCAGGCCCAAAGCTGGCTGTTGGTCTCACATTGGAATCAGGCCCTTGATACAGTTCGCAGATAGGTTAACATAGGAAATTGTAAACCTTGGAGACTTTCTACCAAAATGGTCCTCTGCAAAAAAAATTGTGACCATTGTAGTGATTTGTCTGTTGTGGTTTACATAGGCAATAAATTGATTGTTTCTGAGTAATAAAGACCTCTTTCAGGTGGCCACTATGTAATTCAGGAACGTCAGTCTCATGTCTACTAAGCCTTGCAGACTGCAGTGGGTAGGAAACACTCCAACTAACATAGAGCCAGACTCCGGCTAATCGGCAAGCTCATGCTTGTATAATGTACTCTGATTGGCTGACAGAGACCACTGTACAAGTGGCCTACATCACTATTCACCAATTATAGTGTTATACTGTATATGAGTTTCATTATGTCAAGTATAAGTAAAGAAAAGTTACAAACAAATCTCAGCTTTACAGAAGAAAAAAGGGGGGTGTTGTAGGTGCACTGTCTCTAGCATTACTGATATCATATTGCTTAGCATATAATAAATAGTGGAGTTTAGTTATGAATTGATCAATGCATGAAGCTGCAGCCCCGCGGCAAGGGACTCCACTCTGCTGCAGTACCTAACACTATAGGGGTTCAAACCTAGGGCACGGGACCCCCCAAAAAACCACAGCCAAGCAACCCCAGGGCATCGCAGGGAATAATTATGTGTAGTGAGAAGGATTAAGGGATAGGTGAGAAAAAAAGGGTGTTATGGGGTGAATTAATATAAGTGAAAAAAATGTGTAACATGTATAATAAACAAACGGTGAAAGTGCCAAATTAAATGTAATGCTGCGATGCCCTGTTGTCGCCCAGCCACGGCAGTCCAGGAGGCCCCGTACCCCAGGAGCCACCCCATTTCTGACCTATTGTTCTGAATAATTGGACTTACCTAGAATTGTGCCATATTCACAAGTGCAGTCATGCTAGGTACCCTAGTTAAAATAAATGAGGGTCAGGTGCGGGTGGGTGCAAGTCTAAGAATGAAGGTGTCTCACTCCTTCAGGTGTGTCTATACAAAACACTTTTAGTTTGCTAGGGAGGGGCCTTAGACTGCACACCTATAGCTGCCAGTAATGTGAGGTGCTACCTACTGAGACTTGTAGTTCTACAGAAGAAAAAAGGGGGGTGTTGTAGGTGCACTGTCTCTAGCATTACTGATATCATATAGCTTAGCATATAATAAATAGTGGAGTTTAGTTATGAATTGATCAATGCATGAAGCTGCAGCCCCGCGGCAAGGGACTCCACTCTGCTGCAGTACCTAACACTATAGGGGTTCAAACCTAGGGCATGGGACCCCCCAAAAAACCACAGCCAAGCAACCCCAGGGCATCGCAGGGAATAGTTATGTGTAGTGAGAAGGATTAAGGGATAGGTGAGAAAAAAAGGGTGTTATGGGGTGAATTAATATAAGTGAAAAAAATGTGTAACATATATAATAAACAAACGGTGAAAGTGCCAAATTAAATGTAATGCTGCGATGCCCTGTTGTCGCCCAGCCACGGCAGTCCAGGAGGCCCCGTACCCCAGGAGCCACCCCATTTCTGACCTATTGTTCTGAATAATTGGACTTACCTAGAATTGTGCCATATTCACAAGTGCAGTCATGCTAGGTACCCTAGTTAAAATAAATGAGGGTCAGGTGCGGGTGGGTGCAAGTCTAAGAATGAAGGTGTCTCACTCCTTCAGGTGTGTCTATACAAAACACTTTTAGTTTGCTAGGGAGGGGCCTTAGACTGCACACCTATAGCTGCCAGTAATGTGAGGTGTTACCTACTGAGACTTGTAGTTCTACAGAAGAAAAAAGGGGGGTGTTGTAGGTGCACTGTCTCTAGCATTACTGATATCATATAGCTTAGCATATAATAAATAGTGGAGTTTAGTTATGAATTGATCAATGCATGAAGCTGCAGCCCCGCGGCAAGGGACTCCACTCTGCTGCAGTACCTAACACTATAGGGGTTCAAACCTAGGGCACGGGACCCCCCAAAAAAACACAGCCAAGCAACCCCAGGGCATCGCAGGGAATAATTATGTGTAGTGAGAAGGATTATGGGCTAGGTGAGAAAAAAAGGGTGTTATGGGGTGAATTAATATAAGTGAAAAAAATGTGTTACATGTATAATAAACAAACCTAGCAAACTAAAAGTGTTTTGTATAGACACACCTGAAGGAGTGAGACACCTTCATTCTTAGACTTGCACCCACCCGCACCTGACCCTCATTTATTTTAACTAGGGTACCTAGCATGACTGCACTTGTGAATATGGCACAATTCTAGGTAAGTCCAATTATTCAGAACAATAGGTCAGAAATGGGGTGGCTCCTGGGGTACGGGGCCTCCTGGACTGCCGTGGCTGGGCGACAACAGGGCATCGCAGCATTACATTTAATTTGGCACTTTCACCGTTTGTTTATTATACATGTTACACATTTTTTTCACTAATATTAATTCACCCCATAACACCCTTTTTTTCTCACCTATCCCTTAATCCTTCTCACTACAAATCTCAGCTTTGCCACCATGAACTCCCTTACTGTTGTAGCAGTGGGAAAAAATATGGCCTATCCCTACTTTCAAGGAATCACAGAGATCAGTTGCGAAAATCTTTTTTTCTGTGTGAAAATCTTGAGCCCAAGATAGAGGGGTCAAATTCGGTGACTCCTTGGCTGTGAGCCAAGACTGCTCAATCCTGCCTGGCTCCACAAGGTTGCATGCTGTGTCTGATTGGCAGATAACAAGCTTACAACTATGTTTCTTGTAGTGTGGTATAGATTATGATCTCCAGAAGACATGAATTCCTTCAAGCAGGAAAAAAGCTAACATGTTATACTGTTACCAAAATCATCAATATATGTATGATATTATTATACTAATGATGAACATTTTTTTTAATTTGAACTTCTTTTCCATTTGTAATTCTTTCGGCTTAGTAACTGTAGTGCAGAACTGTAGAAGGTGGCAGAAATCCCGACAGGGGCTAGTTATGTATAGTTACCTGCCCCAAATATCCCCCTAACCCTCCCTTTCTGCAGCCTAAACCTAACCCTTCCCATTGGTGCCTAAACCTAACTTCCTGCAGCCTAACCATAACCTTCCCTTTCCTGGAGCCTAACTCTAACCCTCCCCCCGCAGCATCAACCTAACTTCCACCCCCCTCGTCCTGGCTTACCTGAGCGCAGCCCTGGTAAACGCTCGTCTAGGGATCCTGGCGGTCGGGATAGCGGCGTAGGGATTTTGAACCCTGTCGGGATGCCAGCGCCTTCATTCCGAACAGTGTTGGGATTCCAGCGTTGGTATTTCGACTGCGGGGATCCTGATCAGATCCCGCTCAAAACGAGACCATGTTTTAACGCTTATATCTCAGCACCAAAATTATTTACAATACAGTGGCTAGTATATGTCACCTCTGCCCTGTGTATTTAAGCCCAAAATTTAAAAGGGCAATGCTGTTGCTAGCAAAACGCAAAAGTTAAAGGGCTCTTGGTGTATTGCAGTTAAAAGCATTGGCATTTTATATTATGGGCTTAAATACACTGAGTTGTGAGGGGTTTTATAAACCGCCATTTAGTAAGTAAACCCCCAGGCACCTACTGTATGTATGATTAGGACACCCATTAATTGGCAAATGAAATGGCGAAGAATATGACCCTAAGTTTATTTAGGCTAACTGATTTTTCTTTTTTTTAATCGCAAACATGAAAAAGCAATTATAAGAACCTATTTAAACTTATCTTAATAACTTAGGTTACTTAGGACTTTATAAGTTGCTAGAACATACATGTTCTTTCTTTCTTTCTTTCTTTCTTTCTTTCTTTCTTTCTTTCTTTCTTTCTTTCTTTCTTTCTTTCTTTCTTTCTTTCTTTCTTTCCCTCTTTCTTTCCCTCTCCTTCACTTGCACTTTGGGGGTAATTCAGAGTTGATCGCAGCAGCAAATTTGTTAGCAGTTTGGCAAAACGGGTGGTCTTCTGTATGCCGGCGGTCGGGCTCCCGGCGCTCAGTACACCGGTGCTGGGACCCCGACAGCCGGCATACCGACACTTATTTTCCCTCGTGGGGGTCCACGACCCCCATAGAGGGAGAATAAAATAGTGTGGCGCGCGTAGCGCGCCACCGTGCCAGTAGCGTGGCGAGCGCAGCGAGCCCGCATGGGGCTCATTTGCGCTCGCCACGCTGTCGGTAAGCCGGCGGTCGGGCTCCCGGCGCCGGGATGCTGGTCGCCGGGAGCCTGACCGCCGGCCAGCCGTAGTGAACCCGGGCAAAACCATGTGCACTGCAGGTGTGGCAGATATAACATTTGCAGAGAGAGTTAGATTTGGGTGGGTTATTTTGTTTCTGTGCAGGGTAAATACTGGCTGCTTTATTTTTACACTGCAATTTAGATTTCAGTTTGAACACACCCCACCCAAATCTAACGCTCTCTGCACATGTTATATCTGCTCCCCCTGCAGTGCACATGGTTTTGCCCAACTGCTAACAAATTTGCTGCTGCGATCAACTCTGAATTAGGCCCTTTTCACTTTGTCTCTTTTTCCTCCCTCCCTTTCTCTCCATCTCTCTGTCCTCACTCTTTCCACTCTGCCATTTTGTATTTCTCCTTTCTCTCTTATCTCTTTTCGGCAGTCTGTTTTCGCTCTTTGGGGGAGATTCTCAAACCTTGGAGAGAGTAGAGAAAGATAAAGTACCAACCTTTCAGCTTCTAAATACCATTTTACAGGCTGAGTTTGAAACATGACAGAAGCTGATTGTTTAGTACTATCTCTCTCTTCAAGGTCTGATACATTTTCCCTATAGCCTTTATGTCTCTCTTACTCTCTTTTCTCACAACTCTTTGGCCGAGATTCTAATATCTCGGGTCCCCACAGCCGTGCGAGCCTGCCAGCAGCTATTCAAATATTTCTGCCGACCGGCGCGATAACTTAATTTCAGCTTGCTACGGGATCCGGTCTCTACGTCAACAAGAGTTTTTCAAAAAATTTTTTTTATTTTTTTTAACTTTTTCATACTTTACGATCCACGTGGACTACCTTTGGGAACGGTAACCTTGCTCGAAGCATGGCGAGCCATGTGAGAGGACACGGTGCACTAATTGGGGTTCCCAGTCACTCTACGAAGAAAACGACACCCCAAAAATGTAAAAAAAATCATGTCAACCTTTTTTCATGTCCACCTAGTACATGTCGACCTAGAGTCCCTGTCGACCTAGAAACCATGTCGACCTAGAAACCATGTCGACCAACTTACTGTGGACCAATAGTGGTCGACCTAGACACTGTCGACCTAAGTCTATTCTAACATAGCACACCGTTTGCTACCCACCATTCGTTTAGTTGAGTTTTGCTGTTTTACACAGCTAAACCCAACTGATATGGGCGCGATAATGGGGGACAATTGAATATCGCCCTGCGATCTCCCATCACTTTAGATGGGAGATCAGGCGTGATTAAACTATTGAATTCCCCCCTATATCTCTTTCTCTGTCTCTTTATATCTGTTTCTCTCTCTTTACCTTTGTTCTCTGTCTATCTTATACCCTCTCTCACTCTCATTTTTCTTTCTGTTTCTCTTCTCTTTCTATTCCTGTCTGTCTGTCTGTCTTTTTCTCTGGCTCCGTCTTTCTCTGTCTTTTATTGTGGGTATAATTGTTCCTATAGTCTTCTGTACACAGTTAGGGCTGGGAACAAAGTAAGGAATCTTGGGCAGTTCTTGACAACAGTTATTTGTTGTCATGTATGTTATTACTTTTGTTTCCTGCCTTTCCCATACTGAATAAAAAAACATAGCACAACCCCTGTTTTACATGTCTACTTTAATTGAAAACAGCTTAGAAAGGGCAATATATTCCTAGTTCTCTCATCTTTGTACTAATGCCATTTTTCTAAATGTGGAGTTATTTTTATTGACAGGGTTTAGAAGTTTATTTTCTGCATAAACTGACATTAGTTTTGTGTTGAAAATTTTAAAGAATGTTATTGTCCCCTCCTGTTTCAGCTTTATCTGCCAACATAGTTTTCCTGTGCAATTTCAATTTAATTTACTTTTTCCTCTTATTGTTTGTTTTAAGTCTCTATGAACTTATAACCTGTTGTAGAGATTTACCATACCATAATCCAAAAAAAGAAAATATTCTGTAGTTCTTATAAATCTGACATGGACTTTATAAATCCGAAAATGACTAAAGAATACTAAAAGGATCATAAAGATCAGAGGTTCTCAAACTCGGTCCCCGGGGGCACACACAGTGCATGTTTTGCCGGTAACCCAGCAGGTGCACAGGTGTATTAATTACTCACTGACACATTTTAAAAGGTCCACAGGTGGAGCTAATTATTTCACTTGCAATTCTGTGAGGAGACCTGCAAAACATGCACTGTGTGTGCCCCCGAGGACCGAGTTTTAGAACCTCTGATCTAGATCAATGGTGGCCAACGCGTGGCTCTTGAGCCACATGTGGCTCTTTCTTTATTCAAATGTGGCTCCCAAGACTCAAAGTCACATGACCACAAGAGATCTGTAAACCGCTGAACTACAGCCAACATGCAGCAGCACTACGTAGACTGAGAACTGAGGGAGCCAAATAAATACACATGGGGGAGCTGGCTGGAGTGACATGGGAAGGCTGCTGGCTGGAGTGACACATGGGGGAACTGAAGTGTATTATGTGAATCTGGCTTTTTCAATATATTTTATGCGGATCTGGCTTTTTCAATTATTTGATGTACAAGTGGCTTTTTCATTGTATTTTATGTTGGGTCTGGCTTTTTCAATGTATTTTATACCAGGGGCGTGGCCTAGCAGGCATAAGATCACACCCCATTTTTGCAAGTGCGCCTTCGGCTCGAAGTCGACTCTTTGATATACCTAACAAGATTTCTTGGCTCGTAGTCTCTGACTGGTTGGCCACCCCTGATCTAGATTGAAAAGTTACTATAAAAGTTTGTGAAAATGATACACTGGAAGGACAGCATATCACATTTTGCAATAAAATACTTAATTTTCACCTCTTTCTAAGGAAACACACTCCCTAGTATTAAAGCATTGTACTGAAATATCATTGTACATATGATTGTACGTACGTATCATTGTACGTATGTGGCCAGTGCTACCACAAACTGTGTACAAGAAGTCACTGACTTCATGGTGTGAAAGGTAGTACAGTTCACCTACTATGATTTTCCACGTTCTCTATACCACACACTGAATTTGTAAACAATAAAAGAACTTATGTAGAATTTGCACAAGAACAGGTGTGCACAATAAAGTGCGTTTCTGCTCACATGCTCAGGTGAGACACATCGCAAAATGCTTTGAGCTCAAAAGCAGTAGTATTTGTGGCAGGCGGTACATGTTGGCAATACTTACACTATATGAAACTCTATGTACTTACAGACATGAATCGGCCCCAAAGTACCAACCAAACAGCTTCTGTCATTTTTCAAACTCTTGACAATTTAGTACTGGTACTGTAGCGTAGCCCATTCTTGACCATAGCAGTGATCAGCAGACACTCGCTGCTGTTTTTCGCAGTGCAGCGATCAGGTTACTACTGCGCATGCATATGCACCGCACTGCGCAGGCGTGTCGTACGGGTACAAAGCAAATCGGTGCCGGGCAATGGATTTAACGAAGAATCCATTCGCACAGTCGATCTCAAGGAGATTGACAGGAAGAAGGTGTTTGTGGGTGTCAACTGACCGTTTTCTGGGAGTGTTTGGAAAAACGTAGGCGTGTCCAAGCGTTTGCAGGGCGGGTGTCTGACGTCAGCAAGGGCTGAGTAAGTCCAGAGTTACTCAGAAACTGCAAAAATCTTTTTCGTCCTGCTCGGCTGCACACGCGTTCGCACACTTGCAAGGCGAAAAAAAACTCCCTTATGAGCGGCGACTATGTGTTTGCACGGCTGCAAAAAGTAGCTAGCGAGCGATCAACTCAGAATGAGGTCTCATATCCATCAATGATAGCTACTGCTCTAAAAATACAATTCTCCTCTTTTGTTTTTGCTTAGCATAAAGCTGGGTACACTACACATTAGCCGACAATTTGAGTGATCTGCCCAATAACTCAGAGATCAAATCGGTCAAATCGTCATAATGTGTACCCACTACATCACTAGCGATGCACACTCCCGTGGGTTGCTAGCAACAAGCCCTGTCATCTTTACATGCAGCTCAATCGAGGGATGTCATTAGCGATGCCATGCTGTCGAATGCAGCATGGCCTCCGCTCACCCTCGCCCCCTCAATTACCGGGGGTTATTGTCTTGCCAGGGGCTATCTAATTAGCCTCGATAAATCATCAGGGGCTGCAGCTTAGCTGGGATTTTGCTTCACCTGCCTCAGCAGGCATAACCAAATCCCTGAAAACAGGAGGATACCTAATCCTGTCGCATGAAAACAGGGCTGCAGTGGGTGAAAACACACAGGTTTCACTGAACCTGTGTGTTTTCGGGAGAATTTTTTTTTAAGGTGATCCTAATAGGATAGCCCAAAAATATATGTAGGATAAACTTTAGTTTCTCTTACAACCTAGAGGATACTGGGGTCCACATTAGTACCGTGGGGTAGAGATGGGTCCAATAGGAGCCATGGGCACTTTAAGAAATAGTGTGGAATAGTGTGGGCTGGCTCCTCCCTCTATGCTCTTCCTACCAGACTCAGTTTAAAAAATGTGCCCGGAGGAGCCGGTCACGCTTTGGAGAGCTCCTGAAGAGTTTTCTACTTTTATATTAAATGTTTGTTATTTTCAGTCAGGGCTGTTTGGCAACAGCCTTACTGCTTCGTGGGACTTATGGGGGAGAACGGCCCAACTTCCTTAGAGTTAATGGTCCCGTTTCTCTGCTGACAGGACACTGATCTCCTGAGGGAGCCATTCGCAAGCCACACCACGGTGCAGCGTACCCTCCCGCAGCACGCCGCCACCCCCTCACAGAGCCACGAGATGAAGAGTGGTGAGTACAACGCCAGCGTCCCGGTTAGCGGGGAGCCGACGGGAATGGCGGCACAAGGGCTGGAGTGCATCTCTGCAGGCTGCGCTTCAGGGGGCTCAGACAGACACATGCTGGCGGTGTGTCCCGCTGTGAGGGGCACGCTGAGCCTTCGCAGATACCCACACTGGCCACAACGTACTATCAGGGGTTTAGACACTAACTCTTTGTTAGACATTTTTTACCTCAGGGCCAGTATAACAAATACGGGAAGCTGCGCGCCAATACAGGGGGCGGGGCTTCACTCAGAGCGGATCCTACAGCTCCCAAGCACCATTTTCCTCTGCAGCTCATACAGGCAGCATTCCCAGGGATGCGCAGCTCCTCCACAAGGACTCCAAGTCTCCTCAGTGGTACCAGGGGGTCTTAGTAAAGGATGGGGGGGGGGGGGGGGGGGCAAGTTTAAGATTATAACCACTACTAAGGTGCTTATTTCTGTGCGACCCAGCTAGGTTTTACCTTGCTAGAAGAGCGCTGTGTGGCTGGCTCTCATTTCTGTGTCTCTCTGAGGACCCTGCCTACATATACTGAGTTTTCACTAGTGTGTGTGTGTGTCCCTTTACAATCATGTCCAGGGACTGTGTGTCCTGTACATCGGAATGTCTCTCATTCCCTGGGGACTCACTACCCTGTACCCAGGATAGTGTTCACTCACAGTCCAGTGGGGCTGAACCCCATGGTTGGCCTCCATTAAAGGGATGATTTCAAATATTTCTACTAAGCTGTCTCATACTGAGAATGAGACAAAACTCTTACGGCAGTCTCTGGATGACCTGATAAATAGAGTTTCAGCTCCCATGCCTGCGCCCCACACTCTCACCATTTGCCCACAAAAGCGTACTCTGGCCCAAATCACGCAGGGTGATACTGATCCTGACACATCGGATCCAGAGGAGGGTGAAGTGGATGCGAGTGGGGAGGGGATGTTGTCCTGTCACAGGGTATACAAGCCCTCATTGAGGCTATCAGATCTGTCCTACATATTCCTGACAAGACTGAAGATGTAGAAAAGGAATCTTATTTTAACACTAAAAAGAAATCCTCAGCTACTTTCCCTGCTTCAAAGGAATTAAATGTCCTGTTTGAAGAGAAGTGGGTGAACCCTGACAAAAAGTTTCAGATCCCTAAAAGACTTATTTCTTCCTTTCCCTTTCCTGCAGAGTATAGGAAGAAATGGGAAAACCCGCCGATTGTGGACGCATCAGTGTCCCGGTTGTCGCGTAAGATAGTCTTACCGGTTCCCGGGGCCGCGTCCTTAAAAGACACAGCTGACCACAACATTGAAATCTTTATACACTGCTGCTGGGGTGGCCCAGAGACCCACTATTGCTTGTGCATGGATCACTAGGGCCATTGCTAAGTGGTCTGGTAACCTATTTGAGGGGTTAGATTCCTTACCGAGGGGGGAGATTATTTTACTCCTACAGCATATTCAGGATTCTGCTAACTTTATGGTGTAGGCCTTAAAGAAAATTGGTTTGCTCAATGCACGCACCACTGCCATGGCAGTGTCAGCACGCAGAGGCTTGTGGCTACGCCAGTGGACTGTGGATTCCAGGAAACCCTACCATTCACTGGTGAGGCTCTTTTTGGAGATGAACTGGATACTTGGCTATCCAAAGCTATGGCAGGTAAGTCTACATATCTTCCTTCCGCAGCAACCCCATCTAGGAAAACCTACTCTGCTCGAACTCTGCAGTCCGAACTTCAAAATTTAAAGGAAAATCCGAGGGTTCTTCTACAGCCTTCCGAGGCGGTAAACGTAAGCTCAGAAAACCCGCGGCTGCAGGTTCCCAGGAAGAGACCTCCGGATCTGCTTCCTCAAAGCCTTTAGCATGACGGTGGGCCACACGGCCTGGAAGACAGGCAGGTGGGAGCCCGGTTATTTCAGTCACATATGGGTGACATCATGTCAAGATCCCTGGGTCAAAGAGCTTATCGCACAGGGATGCTGGAAGACTGGAATTTCAGGAACTCCCACCTCCCAGATTCTTCAAATCCGGCTTACCAGCTTCTCCAGAAGCAGGTTTGACTTTGCAGGCAGTGATTCAAAAACTGGTACAGACTCAGGTCATTGTTCCAGTTCCACTTCACCTACAAAACAAGGGTTGTTATTCCAACCTGTTTGTAGTAACGAAACCGGACAGTTTGGTAAGGCCCATTTTAAACCTCAAGTCACTGAACCCTTACTTACGGGTGTTCAAATTCAAGATAGAGTCTCAGAGTGGTGATCTCAGGTCTGGAGGAGGGAGGATTCCTGGTGTCTCTCGACATCAAGGATGCGTACCTTGACATTCCGATTTGGCTGCCTCATCAGACATATCTAAGGTTTGCCCTGCAGGACTGTAACTACCAGTTTCAGGCCCTGCCATTTGGCCTCTCCAAGGCACCGAGCTGATGGCAGAGATGATATTTCTCCTCCGGAAACAGGGAGCGAACATTATACCATATCTGGACAACCTGCTGATAAAAGCACCTTCCAGGGAGAGGTTGTTGGACAGCATTGCCCTCTCAACCAGACTTCTCCAGGATCATGGATGGATTCTGAACCTACCAAAATCCCACCTGGAACCAACACGGAGGCTTCCGTTCCTAGGAATGATCCTGGATACGGAGGAACAAAAGGTGTTCCTTTCCTTAGAAAAGGCATTGGTAATCCAGTCGATGGTGCGGGATATCCAAAAACCAACCCGGATATCGGTGCATCTGTGCATTCGCCTTCTGGGGAAGATGGTAGCATCTTACGCGGCTCTGCGGTACGGAAGGTTTCATGCCAGGCCATTCCAGCTGGATCTATTGGACAAATGGTCCGGATCACATCTTCACTTGCACCAGAGGATACGTCTGTCGCCAGAAGCCGGGATTTCTCTTCTATGGTGACTCCAGACTTCTCACCTGACCATACCGTAGGTCGACGGTTCGGTATTCAAAATTAGATTCTGCTAACTACGGACGCAAGCCTCAGAGGTTGGGGAGCAGTCACCCAAGGGGAACAGTTCCAAGGAAAATGGTCAAGTCAGGAAGCCATTCTTCCGATCAACATTCTGGAATTAAGGGCCATATACAATGCCCTTCTACAGGCATCGCGTCTTCTTCAAGATCAAGCCATTCAGGTTCAGTCGGACAATGTGACGGCCGTCACGTACATAAACTGACAGGGCGGAACGAAGAGCAGAGCTGCAATGTCAGAGATGACCAAAATTCTCTGGGCAGAAAGACACGTGGTGGCACTGTCAGCAATCTTTATTCCGGGAATAGACAGCTGGGAAGCGGACTTCCTCAGCATACACGACCTCCATCTAGGAGAGTGGGGCATCCACCCGCAGGTGTTCGAGTCCTTGACAAGTCGGTGGGGAATTCCACAGATAGACATGATGGCATCTCGTCTCAACAAAAAGCTAAAGCGCTATTGTTCCAGGTCGAGGGACCCACAAGCAGTGGCGGTGGATGCTCTGGTGACTCCATGGGTTTACCAGATGGTTTATGTGTTCCCACCTCTTCCACTGATCCCAGGAATTCTCAAAAGAATAAAAAGGGAAAAGGTTCAAGTGATTCTCATTGCTCCAGATTTTCCGAGAAGGGCCTGGTACGCGGATCTACTGGAGTTGCTCCTGGAGGACCCATAGCTTCTACCTCTGCATGAGGATCTTCTGCAACAGGGGCCATTCGTCTATCAAGACTTACCGTGGCTACATTTGACGGCATGGAAGTTGAACGTCAGATTTTAGCTCGGAAAGGCATTCCGAACAAGGTTATTCCAACCCTGATCCAAGCTAGGAAAGGGTTAACATCTAAACATTACCACCGTATTTGGAAAAATGATGTCTCGTGGTGTGAAAACAGGAAATTTCCTGCAGTGGACTTTTAACTGGGATGTTTTCTCCTTTTTCTACAGTCAAGTGTGGATGTGGGCCTACGTTTGGGCTCCTTGAAAGTCCAGATTTAAGCCTTGTCCACTTTCTTCCAGGAACAATTGGCTTCCCTCCCTGAGGTTCAGATGTTTTTGAAGGGGGTTCTGTACATCCTACCGCCCTTTGTGCCTCCCACGGCACCTTGGGATCTTAACGTGATATTGCGGTTTCTGCAATCGGACTGGAGGTTGACGTTAAGTTTCTTACGTGGAAGACTGTTACTCTGTTGGCCTTGGCTTCTGCAAGATATGTGTCTGAACTGGGGGCGGTGTCTTACAAAAGCCCCTATTTGGTTTTTCATGAGGATAGAGCTGAACTCAGAACTCGTCAGCAATTTCTTCCTAAGGTGGTGTCTGCGTTTCATATCAACCAACCTATTGTGGTTCCGGTGCTTACTGACACCTCTGCTACCTCAAAGTCCCTGAATGTTGTGAGGGCTTTGAGGATCTACGTGAAGAGGACAGCTCGTAACAGAAAATCTGACTCGCTATTTGTTCTCTATGATCCCTAAAAGATTGGGTGTCCTGCTTCAAAGCAGTCATTTGCTCACTGGATCAGGCTTACTATCCAGCAGGCTTATTCATCAGCAGGATTGCCGGTTCCAAAAGTACAGGCCCACTCTACTAGGTCATTGGGTTCTTCCTGGGCGGCTGCCTGGGGGGGCCTCGGCTTTACAGCTCTGCCGAGCAGCTACTTGGCCAGGATCGAAAGCGTTTGCTAAGTTCTACAAGTTCGATACTTTGGGGACCTTCAGTTTGGTCAGTCAGTTCTGCAGGAACCTCAGCACTCTCCCACCCAGTTTGGGAACTTTGGTACATCCCCATGGTACTAATGTGGACCCTAGTATCCTCTAGGATGTAGGAGAAAATAGGATTTTAATTACCTACCGGTAAATACTTTTCTCGTAGCCCGCCCAGTGCATCATGTTTCCTGCCCTGTTACTTAGTTAAGTAATGTTGGTTCAGCTGTTGCTGTTCCTGTTCAGTTTGGTTAGCATCGCTTTCCTCTTGTTTGTGTGTGCTGGTTCGAATCTCACCACTGTCTGTCTCCTCTGGCACAGTTTCTAGACTGAGTCTGGTAGGAGGGGCATAGAGGGAGGAGCCAGCCCACACTATTGATTTCTTAAAGTGCCCATGGCTCCTAGTTGACGCGTCTATACCCCATGGTACTATTGTGGACCCCAGTATCCTCTATGGACTACAAGAAAAGGATTTACCGGTAGGTAATTAAAATCCTATTTTTTTCGCTCCAGATGTTTCTTCGTAGCTAATTGGATACCTCCTTTATGTTCATGTGTCTGTATATCTGAATGATTGGTTAATTATTATATGCTGACATCCATGATTGCGATAGGTGTTTTTTTTTTAACTTCATGTGCCAAACTCTCTTTATGCCAAAATGATTCCTGTTCTAATGGTTGTAAAGTAGATCTTTGTGTAAATAAATGTGGAATGTTATTCAGTGGCACCATGTTATTGGTAATCTGCACAATTCAGGGTTCACTTGAGTCTGAAATATAATAGTACCATGCAGATTTACCACACACAACTGCTGACACATCATGTGCGTCTGGTCATGACTTCAAAAGTATGCAAAATCCTAATTTTGTGTTGATTCTAAAGTTGTATAACTACACTTTCAAGAGTCCGCTTCCATCAGGCAGACGCTACAGGTCCATTTCTGCGAAGTCCACCTGATCCATTAAAAGCTTCTTCCCACTAGCTGTCCACCATCTGAACAATATATAAAAAGTCTAACATGTATAATATGTCTAATATGTCGAGTCTATCGTACAGTTGCAATGTGCAGTATGAACTCATACGTGTAATGTATGCTACGTTTTTCCCCATTCTTATGCTATGCATACCCCCTTCATGTTGATGCTTGGCAATGCATTGTACCGCAAAAATATTCCTAGTGTACGTGAGTACACCTGGCCAATAAAGCTGATTCTGATTCTGATTAATCAGCATGGATCGCTATTTTGAGAAAATCGCAAACAAGCTATTTTCTCAAAATAGCGCATGTGCCGCGGCTGCATAGCACGTGCACACGCAATTAAAGTACGCTTACATGCTGGAAGGATGCGACCGCACTTTCATTGACATCGGCAGGCATTGCGAGGTCGGAGTAACGGCGTTGCGGGTGCGGTGCAGGGAAAACAGGCAGGTTGACGACCTTTTCAGTCATCTGCGTGACTTAACACGCAGCCGCTCCGATGGGAAAAATGGCAGCGGGGGTCGTCCACAATAGCTGCGACTGCAATCCGATTGCGATTGCATCACAATTGAATTGGGATCGCAGCCGCACGGCGGGAGTTAGCCTGCTGGGCGGCCTTGCAGATTCTGCAATCCGTACTCAATAGGGTCCTTTGCTCAGATTATTGTCAGTAACACTTGTATTGTTGCGTTTACTAACAGATGATTCCAACTAATTTTGCCAAATTCATTCTGTCTCTCTTGATCATTGATAAATATCTTATGAAACTATAAAGACTAAAAGATCTAAATATATATAGTTTGAAACAGAATAAAAGGGGGGGGAGGGGGGACATGATAGAAGCTTTCAGATATATCAAGGGTTTTAACAAGGTACATGAACTAGATATTCTTCAAATGAAGAGAAGTATTAGAACACGAGGACATGCGCTGAAACGGGAGGGAGGAGGCAAGTTCAGGGGAAATCTGAAAAAAAAAAAAATACTTAACAGGAAGGGTAGTGGATAAGTGAAACCAACCAACCATCAGAGGTAGTAGAGAGTAATACAGTAGAGCAACTTAAACATGCTTGGGAGCGACATAAGGATATCCTTACAGAGAACTAAGGATCAGATAGGGTCGAGGTTGCCTTAAGGTAAAAATTGGCTGATTAGATGGTCCAAGTGGTTCTTATATGCTCTCAAAGTCTGTGTCTATGTTTCTGTAGAAATACAACAAATATCTTAATATACGAAGAGTGTGGTTTTTGATAATACCTGTATGTAGCTGAGGCCATGGCAGTAGTGAAGCTAGTGCTCTTTAGCAGTTGTTAATCATTAGGTCGACCAGTATTAGGTCAACAGTCACTACGCCGACCCCATATGGTCAACACATAGTCGACAGCCAAGCCGCATTAACTGCGCATGCACATAGTCGACAGCGACAAAAGGTCAGCAGGGTCATATGGACGACATGTAAAAGGTAGATACCTGAAAAGGTCAACAGATACAAAAGGTCGACACAGTGTAACAATCAACATGGAAATGGTTGACACAAAAATGCTCGGCACAGGATTTTTTTTTGTCATTTTGTATGTTAAACCATGTAAAAGCCAAATTAGTGGAAACATTTATACCCATAGGCTCGCTTCACTCGTCACGCAAGGTTACTATTTCCAATCCTACTCTACTTGGATGGTAAAATATGAAAAAAACAAACACAACAAAACAAAATAACCTTGTGTCGATTATGTGTCGCCCATTGCCATGTCAACCATTTGAACCTGTTTACCTTTTCAACCTGTCAACCTTAAGCACAGTTGACTTTTTACTTGTCAACCTTTTTTTTACCTGTCGACCTAATACACGTCGACCATATGCCTGGCAGGTCACTGGTTGCTAATGAGGGTATCCGGATGATAGGTTGACAGTGAATAGGTCAACCTATCATCCGGATACCCTCATTAGCAACCAGTGACCTGCCAGAGATTGTAAAGGGTTCACAGAGGCAGCAGGATCTGTGTAATGACCAACCCCTGGGGCAAGATGTTCAGTCATATTCTGGTATTCAGCAGATAATTCACATTGACTGAAATGCCAAATTCAGATGTCTTAGATTTTCTTCTGAGAAATCAGCACTACTAACGTCCCCCTTGCCCCTCCCTCCTCCTGCACCACAAACTATCTCAAGAACTGAAAGACGGAAGTCATCAGCTTGTGTACACTTTGCCTGACGTTTTTAAGTCTATGGAACTAAAAATGCTTTGATCTTACCTTAGCAGTCTCATCAGCTATAAGATTTGATCGGTGCATGCATTGCATTGTTTTAATTGCATAAATTACAGAGGAAACATTCTTGTTATTTGAATTATTTCACAGTGTAATATTCTTAAAATGTTGCTCTTCAACATTACACATTGATTTTGTAATGGATCATTAAACTCATATATTAGTTTTTTTTCTTTCAAACTAACATTTACTGGAAAGTCTTAATGAGATTAAACTATATTGTAAAATCTTTGTGGTTATTAGTTAACAGAAATATTCAGAAAACCTGAATATTTCGGCCCTGTAGCGACGTTATGATGTGCCTGGAGTCTGCGGCCAATCATAGACAGGTGGGGGAGTGGCTTTGCAGCCATTCCCTCACAGTCACTGCTGCCAGGACCCGCCACAGACACGCTGGACCTCCTGCTGATGTGTCGACCCCGCTGCAGACACCCCCCGCCGAAGCGCTGGACCCGCCGCGGACCCCTGGGAACCCCCCACCGACGCTCTGGACCTGCTGCGGACACCTGGGACTCATCCGGATAACAGGTATTCTGTTATCAGGAAAACTCCAATATCAGGATTGCGCCTGGTGCAGAGCATTCAGGATATGGAATACTTGACCTATATAGTGATATGCCACTAGCATCCCTTTAATAAACCGTAAGCTTGATTAGGGAAGTGTCATTTTTAATTAAAATAAACAACTCGATTAGCAAAGATGTTGTTCTCCCCCTCTTAAAGCATACATGTCACACATAATTGGGACAGCTATTAGTCAACCTTTGTGTCTCGGGCTGATTCAAAGGTAGTTACATTTGTTCAGAGGCGCCCACTAGCTGTGCCTCTAACCCACCACTTGCATACAAAGATGCACCATTGGTTGCACATTAAAAATGTGCGCACCTCTATGGCTGCTCACAGTGTCTGTGGGAACTAAGCAGCTGGAGCCATTATGAAGATGCAGTCGCTGGCTGCATCGCACCAAGGAAACTGTTACAACACACTTGTGTTTCCCCTCCTTTACCTCCCACAAACACTTAAGAGTATATTTACTAAGGTGTGGGTTTATAGATGTGCAAATTCTAGCTATTCCAGAAGGTGCTAGATAAATGGTAAGTAGAATCTGATTGGTTGCTATGGGCAGCATCTCCAATTCTGAAAACCCATATTTAAGTAAGTATACACCTTACTGTCAATCCCTCTGTATCCAAATTCTAACTCTGACCTTCATTGGTACACAATCGCGTAATGCGACTCATACACATGCGTGGCACAAAAACAATCACTCAACTGTGCAAACATCAGTACATTATCCATCTGTGACTCAGGAGCTGAGTGATACTGTTAGAGAATTGATAGGCTGCACTTTTATGGATACTGGTCAGCCCGTGCAATAGCTAGTTTCTTTATGTATTTAAAGGGGGGAATTCAAATGTTTGAAAATTGGTTGGGTCCAACTGTCTTTTCAAACAATTGAATATCCCCCAAAGTGTTATAAATAATTTTCACATTATTCTCCAAGGCATAATGGGCCTTATTGTAAATTGCACATAAAAGCACATACAGCAGCATCTATTGGCTGTCACTCACCTTATCGACTTTATTCCGATACAAAATCATTCCCTTGTGTATATACATACAGCTGAATGTGTATGGACTGAGGCACCCACTTTTAGGGTCTGTGCACGCTGTAATACCAATTGGTATTACCCCACTGAAACTTGCACCAGCCCTATGGCAGGTCAGTTTCTCCATCTGGCCATGGCCTACTATGCCTGTGGTTGTACATTTGGGCATTCAGACTCTTGCATTGATATTTGATATGCCCTCTGAACAGACCATTTTTACGTGCATTACTAGCCACCTCCCAGTGACCATCCGGGAATGACCATCACTTTTTGGCAACAGTTCTGATACCGTCTGTCCTATGTCACCAGCACCTTTGTGCCTACACTCAGGGTAAGACATGCACTGCAGGAATTTTTACTCATATGCAGTTGGAGAAAAAAAAAACGCACAGCTACGTGAACATTGGCCGCTGCTCTGAATCGGGCTCAGTGTGTTGTAGTTGCGCCATTCTGTTCCTGTTTCCCGGTGTATATCAGAAAGTGAGTTAAATTTAGTAGTAGTGCTATGTACAAGCCATGCCTTGCCAAGTGTGCGCTTATTTATGTACATTGAAAGGTCTGTATACAACATAGTCAAAAATCCCTAGCGCTAGTATAGCCACCAATCCTGCTTGATTGTTTATAAATGTGTTATTAACAAGCAGCTCCCAATTGACACCACTAAAGTATAATTTTTTTTTAATATAAAACAGAAAAAAAGAAAGATATTAAAAATATCAAGGGAGCGCTATATGATAAAATCAGAATTTATTATTAATAAACTTCAAAAGAATATTAAAAACAATATATCATGACCAATTAGTCTGAATAAGATTAACACTAAGAGACCCAATATATGTGCTATTTATATATTTCTTTTTACAAAAAGGATATTACAGGGCACGGGTTTATATTACTTTTATAAAATGTTATGCTATATCCAGTGACGCTAATGTCAGCCATCTTATATTAATATGAATTTGAATAATTGGTGTATGCTATATGTGTCGACCATTTTGTCATGATATATTGTTTTTAATATGCTTTTGAAGTTTATTAATAGTACATTCTGATTTTATCATATAGCGCTCCCTTGATATTTTTAATATCTTTCTTTTTTTCAGTATACAACATGTAAATGTGGCTCTTCCAAGGTTGTGGCTACAGTTTTCCCATTTTGTTTTATTTAAAAAAATATTTGTATAGCCATCATATTTAAATGTATGGTAAGAAGATGACGCCTAGTAAATAAAGTGAGGTGCATAAGAATGCACATTAAGTGCTGTTATTAATAAATGACTAATTTAACCTTAACCACAATTTAATTCTAGCCAAACTTTGCGTTACTACTTTTTAGTTGTCTTTTTCTTTTGCAGCTTTTTTTATTTCTTTATTTTTTTAGCTAAATCAATGTACTTGAACTTGGAGTTAATGCACTTAAATTCTGTTGTCTGATGTCATGTATCCACCAAACATCAGTACAATGTCAAAATTGACCTCAGTAATGAGACTTAAATATGTCATCCACGCATAACTGTACTGCAGAGGTGCATTTATTATTATCCTTTATTTATATGGCGCCACAAGGGTTCCGCAGCGCCCAATTACAGAGTACATAAACAAATAATCAAACAGGAAAACAGCAACTTACAGTTGATGACAGTATAGGACAAGTACAGGTACATTTATGTATCATGGGCTACATCCTAATATAATACTTTCTGTAAGTGAACACTGGTTAGGCTGCACACATAACAAGTACAGAGGTCAGTAAAACAAACATTTAAGGATCATTCTTCTAGAGGTAGTGAGCATGCAGGATACGCCTTTGCCTGATTGAGAGGCAGAGGCGTTCACAGGGTGGGCGGTAGGGGTGACCAAGCATTTTCAGGCACTGCCGGGGAAACGGGAACGTGTCAGTGGCGTTTTCGGGGCAGCTGCTTGTCGTCACAAGCAGCCGCTTTGTTTGAAAAAAAGGCAGCGGAGCTCATGCCATCGCAGCCAGGCTGTGCCGGCAGGAGGCTTCCATAGTTTCTGCGATGACGCTCTAATGCATTGCTGCATTGCGATCGCAGTGGGTGGGCGGCCTTGCACTTCGATCGGCGGCCCCCAGCATGCGATTGAAAGGATTGCAGATTCTGCTAAATATATACATCCACTCAATCAATCAATCAATCAATCAATCAATCAATCAATCATATAATCATAGAAGTTATATGATAAACTGTTCCAAACGTAGGTTCTAAGGCATATTATACATGGGAACCAGCACGCATGTAAGATAATATTACAAACAATATCTTACAAAACGTATGGTGGCAATAGATAGGAAGTCAGTTAATCAGTTACAACCCACCAACAGGATGACAACTACACATTTGCATGGCCAATTGCCTTTCTCAACTACAAGTGCTAAGTCAGGGCCATAACTAGGGGGGCACGCGCCACAGATTTGAGCGGATGTAAGCTGTCCCTCCTCCCCACCCCCAGCACTGCCGCTTCCTCTCCTCTCCTAATCACCGGCATACGTACAGCAGCTATCTCCGTGTGCCCCTCTCCCAGTGTCGCTGCTGCAGCCTGTGTGGGCACCGCTGCTCAGTCTCTCATAGGCTAGGGAAATCTTGGGAAAGTTTTACAGTGTCCCAGACAGTCAGCGAGCTGGGACTTCTATACCATGCTCTGCATGGCTCCGCCCACCACAGCTCTCCTCCAATCACATGACAGGACAGGAACTATGAGTGTAAGGTACACAGAGACACAGACACTGGAGGCAGCAGCTTAGTTCCAGCACTGACAACATACCCTGCTACTCTGAGGATCATCCTAGCAGCACCCACTGCCCTCACACATCGGCCCCAGGCAGTCACCTGTGCATGGGAGATGACAGCCACTACAGTGAGTGAGAGCATCTATAGTGAGCCCATCCATAGGGATTGTATTTATAGGAAATATATCTATACGGAATGCATCTACTGGAAGTGCATCTCTAGAGATTGTGTCAATATGGAGAGATCTCTGCAACTATATACTTCTATATTAGTAAATCTAGAAGAAGTACATGTTTGCAAAGTACCTTTAAATTATGTATCTATTGGGAGCACATATATAAGGAATGCATCTATAGGGAGTACAACTATAGGGAACGCATCTATATGGAATACGTCCCAGAGTAAAGAGATCTGCGTTTGCGAACACAGTACTGCCTTGCCTCAGGTGACGAGAATCATAGTTTCGGCCCTGGCTAAGTTACAAACGCCTCCTCCAATATCACTACAAAATTGCCCAGCCAGAAAGCTTTTGCCGCTGGCCCCGATAACTAATGTAGAGGGGAATATGTTTAGATGGATTGCAGAAATATAGCCACTGGACTGTCTTTCTTTCACGCAAAAAGATCAACAAAGGGAAAAATAGGGAGAGGGAGGGAGAATGAAGAAAAAGAGGCAGAGCCATGGCTAAAACTGCACTAAAACAGCTTCCCATCCCATAAACACACCCCTACAACACTCTAAATGGCTAAAAACACTGAATAAATCCAATAGTTCCCTGCTCTTTAACGCCAAATCTGAGAACTACCTAGGGATTTTAGGGTTCTATTCATGAAGCAGTGAAAACAGTGCAGAAGATGCCCATGGCAACCAATCAGCCGCTCCATACAATTGTATAATATGCAAAATATAAATGCTGATTGGTTGCCATGGGCAACTTCTCCACTGGCTCACTTCTCCACACTTTTCACTGCTTCTTGAATAGACCCCTAATACTTTCTCTTACTTGTTCCTCAATACCTATGGCAGGCATTCCAAACCGCGGTCCTCAAGGCACACAAAATAACTGAGGTACTAATTAAGTCACCTGTGTTCAAGCCTGGATATCACTAAAACCAGGATTGTTGGTGTGCCTTGAGGACCGAGGTTGGGAAACACTGACCTATGGTGTAAGAAATGCTTTCACTAGCATATACTGGGTGTGACTGCGTCAGGTTAAGGAAGGCCACATCCACAGCCTGCTTCACCTTCTTATACAGTATATTTGTGGGAGATTGGATAACTCCAGGGGGTAAATTTACTAAGATGGGAGTTCTATTTAAGATGGGATGTTGCCCATAGCAACCAATCAGATTCCAGGTACTATCTTCTAGAAGGTGCTAGATAAATGAGAAGTAGAATCTGATTGGTTGCTATAGGCAACATCCCATCTTAAATAGAACTCCCATCTTAGTAACTGTACCCCCAGATCTAAGCTGCTCTGGTTAACATTTAATCCTTTTCACCCATACCCTGAGCACTGATTTATGCTGCTATAGCTTTCAGCTTTTGTTCGATTGGCTATTCACAAGAAAGTTTCTCTTTGTGCAGTCAGTGAAAGTTTTCTTTCTTTATTTTACAGTTAAAGGTGGTCATTCTGAGTTGTTCGCTCGCTAGCTGCTTTTAGCAGCATTGCAAACGCTAGGCCGCCGCCGCCCTCTGGGAGTGTATCTTAGCTTAGCAGAATTGCGAACGAAAGATTAGCAGAATTGCTACTAAAACTTTTCAAGCAGTTTCTGAGTAGCTCCAGACCTACTCCTAGATTGCGATCACCTTGGTCCGTTTAGTTCCTGGTTTGACGTCACAAATACGCCCTGCATTCGGCCAGCCACTCCCCCGTTTCTCCAGCCACTGCTGCGTTTTTACCTGGCACGCCTGCGTTTTTTAGCACACTCCCGGAAAACGGGCAGTTACCACCCAGAAACACCCACTTCCTGTCAATTACACTACGATCACTCGAGCGATGAAAAAACGTTGCTCGAGCTTGTGCAAATCTCCAAAGTTTTGTGTTAAATTACTGAACGCATGCGCACTGCGTACCGTGCGCTTGCGCATTTTCCACCTACTCGCTCCGTTGCGAGAAAACGGCAACGAGCGAACAACTCGGAATGACCACCAAAGTGTCTAATTAATCTGGTTTATTAGTACTATTTGCTTGCTTGTATAGTATGCTATTAAGATGAGCATTATTGCGTCTCCATAATTCTTAGATCAGTAAATGAATTTAACATACTGTTTATGGATCTAAATGTGATCTGTAAATACTTTACCAGGGACATAGCCAAGAAATGCTGGGAATAGACCGGCCTATGGTTGTAGCGGAGTATTTACATTTAATTTTAACTTGGCAGAAAGCAACAAATGCACGGTAATGTGAACACAGGATATAGATTTGACTACAGCAAAGGTGTCTGCCTTTAATATTTATGTAAAAAGTATGTTTTTCTGCTGTTCTGTTGAAATAATAATATAATAATAACGGTACTGAACGGGATTCAGGAACTCATGTCTAGACGTTATTTGTCCAATAGTAAATACATTTAAACCAACAGCTATTACACCTCATAAATATCCGCATTGATTTAACATTTTCAAACCTGGAAAAAAATGTATATGGTGACAACCAGTGTTGGTTTTTCTCAATGTGTTAGATTTACTAGCGAGTGGAATCATGTCCAGGGTCAATGGGTGGCCTTATGTGAACCCCGTGATGTAAATGTCGGGTTTTCAAATTAATGATCTCAAGTGCGCAAAGTTAGTAAATGTCTGCAAACTGGCTTAGAAAAGCAGTCCTGGTTGCTGTATTGGAATACATCAAGGCAAATAAAACATGTAGTTGTGAACAATACATGTTAGAATAACTACTAAAATTAGACATTTTGGGGGGAATGTAATAGGGTGTGAGAATCAGAAAATGAAAGATTTTGGGAGAATTCTCCTTTTTTTTTTTTTTTTTTTAAAGTGGCACTCATTTACATGGCAGAATCAACCTGGTTTTGCCATGTAAATGATTGCCACTTTAAAAAAACATCACCAAAATCTTTTACTTTCTGTTTCTCACACCCTATTACATTGCCCCGTTTGTCATTTTATTATTTTTAAATTGTTAGCATTAAAACATTTAAAGGTGAATACACACGGTGAGATCCTTGCTATGCCCGATTTTGACTATCCTTTGAACTCCCCCAGAGCCCAGATAGCACAGATAGTACAGATTTTAACTATCTGTGCTTGAGATTTTGTCTATGTACGATTTTGACTAAGTGCCAATTTTGACTATACTTTGTACTAGTACTTTGTACTTGCCTACACAGTCTATCTAGCCTTGCGATACCGACCCCACGGGAGTGCATATCAGGATCGAATCGGTATCGCAAGCTGCCTAACACCTGGAGATGTGCACTAACGTTCCTTAAGATTTTGACTATATAGTAAAAATCTTACAGATTTATCTCACCGTGTGTACACACCTTATGGTGCCCATATACTTGTGAGATAATCGGTGCTAACCTTCGATTTTTGACCTCGTCTGTGAGAGAAATCGAAGGATTGTATGCACATTTTAGGTACCTTTCGACGCTTTGCCTGGGCACGCCGTTCGAATCTCGCGTCTCAAGATAGTATGTGCTGCACTTAATATTTATCGAATCGCAGTGTGATCGCATGTGTTTTTAAAAACACATGCTATATATCGCAGTGCGATGGGCACACGCTGGGAGCAGACTGAGGCCACTCCCACTCGGCGGTGACGTGCCCATCACATGATTACCATGCGATCTATCGCATGGTAATCACTTTGGCAGTTTCATCGCACCTGAACTGCCGGTGCGATGCCCCACGATGTCACGTCGCGGGGCATTGCACAAGTGTATGGGCACCATTAAGTTTGTTTCATTACTTTTCTATCTGATAGCAGGCAGTGATTGGAAGTTCTATGGTAATTAATTAATCAAATTATACTATTGTAATTATTAGTACCTAATTTTCCAGTTATTCATTTATATTAATATAGTAATTCGATTCTTTTTTTACAACAGTAAAGTGCCAAATGCAGGTAGTAGCAGCACTTTGTGGGCCCAATAGAAAGATTATGGAGAGACCTCTATCCCCTTCTAGAGAGACAACTCTCCACAACAGTTATTCATTTTATGCACCGTAGTAGTGCCCTAGTTCACATTATATCATACAGTGCACCTAGTTCATATTATGCCATATTATAATGCCCTAAATTAACAATCTGACACATTGTATTGTTGCTAATACACATGCCACACTGTGCCCCCAATTCACATTATGCTACACGGTGCCCCCAGTTCACGTTATACCACACAGTGCTTAGCGTTAATTCTAGGACTTTAATAGACAACTTTATGACCTGGGTGGAATTGAGGTAGAACTTGGAGGTGGCCCCCTAAGCCTCTGACTTATGCCCAGTGCCAAATGAAAAATAATATTTATTTAAAGAGATAGGTCATAAAGCTGACTCCTGGTTGCCAGTGCCACACATTCGCACGTTTCCAAGATTTTCTGCATTAATAATGTCCAAGTTTATGAAGTCCGAGCAATTTCATAGTATCACTTCTCTGTTTTTTTATACTTGGTGAAAATCTCCTGTACTCTTCTGATAGATCTTTCTGGCATTTCCAAATCAACAGATCCAGTGGCTTAATATATGCGATCAATGTCGCAGGTTGAATACTGTTAAATCATTTTCATATACACTATGTGATTTCATTAGTTTTTGTCATGTTTTGGGTAGTAGCATTCATCCATTAAGGATCTTGTTGTCACATTAGGCCTTTTTTATTGGCCCTTGACCTATATAATATGTTTGACACTGGATTTTTTCTTCCAGAGATTCAGCTTTTATATTTCACATTGGGTCTGTCTATTATTATGTTGCGCATTAATCCTATGTAATGTGCTGGACAGTGGGGATAATAAGAATTTACTCACCGGTAATTCTATTTCTCGTAGTCCGTAGTGGATGCTGGGGACTCCGTAAGGACCATGGGGAATAGACGGCTCCGCAGGAGACTGGGCACACTAAAAGAAAGATTTGGTACTACCTGGTGTGCACTGGCTCCTCCCCCCATGCCCCTCCTCCAGACCCCAGCCAGGACACTGTGCCCGGAAGAGCTGACACAATAAGGAAGGATTTTGAATCCTGGGTAAGACTCATACCAGCCACACCAATCACACCGTATAACTCGTGATATTTAACCCAGTTAACAGTATGAAATACAACTGAGCCTCTCAACAGATGGCTCAACAATAACCCTTTAGTTAGGCAATAACTATATACAAGTATTGCAGACAATCCGCACTTGGGATGGGCGCCCAGCATCCACTACGGACTACGAGAAATAGAATTACCGGTGAGTAAATTCTTATTTTCTCTGACGTCCTAGTGGATGCTGGGGACTCCGTAAGGACCATGGGGATTATACCAAAGCTCCCAAACGGGCGGGAGAGTGCGGATGACTCTGCAGCACCGAATGAGAGAACTCAAGGTCCTCCTCAGCCAGGGTATCAAATTTTTAGAATTTAGCAAACGTGTTTGCCCCTGACCAAGTAGCAGCTCGGCAAAGTTGTAAAGCCGAGACCCCTCGGGCAGCCGCCCAAGATGAGCCCACCTTCCTCGTGGAATGGGCTTTTACTGATTTAGGATGCGGCAATCCAGCCGCAGAATGCGCCAGCTGAATTGTGCTACAAATCCAGCGAGCAATAGTCTGCTTAGAAGCAGGAGCACCTATTTTGTTGGGTGCATACAGGATAAAAAGCGAGTCAGTTTTCCTGACTCCAGCCGTCCTGGAAACATAAATTTTCAAGGCCCTGACTACGTCCAGTAACTTGGAATCCTCCAAGTCCTTAGTAGCCGCAGGCACCACAATAGGTTGGTTCAAGTGAAAAGCTGATACCACCTTAGGGAGAAATTGGGGACGAGTCCTCAATTCTGCCCTATCCATATGGAAAATCAGATAAGGGCTTTTACATGACAAAGCCGCCAATTCTGACACACGCCTGGCCGAAGCCAAGGCCAATAACATGACCACTTTCCACGTGAGATATTTGAGATCCACGGTTTTAAGTGGTTCAAACCAATGTGATTTTAGGAAACTCAACACCACATTGAGATCCCAAGGTGCCACAGGAGGCACAAAAGGGGGCTGAATATGAAGCACTCCCTTTACAAAAGTCTGAACTTCAGGTAGTGAAGCCAGTTCTTTCTGGAAGAAAATCGACAGAGCTGAAATCTGGACCTTAATGGAACCCAATTTTAGGCCCATAGTCACTCCTGACTGTAGGAAGTGCAGAAAACGACCCAGCTGAAATTCCTCTGTAGGGGCCTTCCTGGCCTCACACCACGCAACATATTTTCGCCAAATGCGGTGATAATGGTTTGCGGTTACTTCTTTCCTGGCTTTTATCAGCGTAGGAATGACTTCCTCCGGAATGCCCTTTTCCTTTAGGATCCGGAATTCAACCGCCATGCCGTCAAACGCAGCCGCGGTAATTCTTGGAACAGACAGGGCCCCTGCTGTAGCAGATCCTGTCTGAGCGGTAGAGGCCATGGGTCCTCTGATAACATTTCTTGAAGTTCCGGGTACCAAGCTCTTCTTGGCCAATCCGGAACCACGAGTATCGTTCTTACTCCTCGCCTTCTTATTATTCTCAGTACCTTTGGTATGAGGGGCAGAGGAGGGAACACATAGACCGACTGGTACACCCACGGTGTCACTAGAGCGTCCACAGCTATCGCCTGAGGGTCCCTTGACCTGGCGCAATATCTAGTTTTTTGTTTAGGCGGGACGCCATCATGTCCACCTGTGGCCTTTCCCAACGGTTTACCAACAGTTGGAAGACTTCTGGATGAAGTCCCCACTCTCCCGGGTGTCGGTCGTGTCTGCTGAGGAAGTCTGCTTCCCAGTTGTCCACTCCCGAAATGAACACTGCTGACAGTGCTAAGACGTGATTTTCCGCCCATCGGAGAATCCTTGTGGCTTCTGCCATCGCCATCCTGCTTCTTGTGCCGCCCTGTCGGTTTACATGGGCGACTGCCGTGATGTTGTCTGATTGGATCAGTACCGGCTGGTTTTGAAGCAGAGGCCTTGCCAGACTTAAGGCATTGTAAATGGCCCTCAGTTCCAGAATATTTATGTGTAGGGACGACTCCTGACTTGACCAAAGTCCTTGGAAATTTCTTCCCTGTGTGACTGCCCCCCAGCCTCGAAGGCTGGCATCCGTGGTTACCAGGACCCAGTCCTGTATGTCGAATCTGCGGCCCTCTTGAAGATGAGCACTCTGCAGCCACCACAGTAGAGATACCCTGGTCCTTGGAGACAGGGTTATCAGCCGATGCATCTGAAGATGCGATTCCGACCACTTGTCCAAGAGGTCCCACTGAAAGGTTCTTGCATGGAACCTGACGAATGGAATTTTGCTTCGTAAGAAGCTACCATTTTTCCCAGGACTCGTGTGCAGTGATGCACCGATACCTGTTTTGGTTTCAGGAGGTCTCTGACTAGAGATGACAGCTCCTTGGCTTTCTCCTGCGGGAGAAACACTTTTTTCTGTTCTGTGTCCAGAACCATCCCCAGGAACAGCAGGCGTGTGGTAGGAACCAGCTGTGACTTTGGAATGTATAGAATCCACTTCCCGAGATAGTGCTACTCCGACCAACAACTGCTCCATGGACCTCGCCTTTATAAGGAGATCGTCCAAGTACGGGATAATTAAAAACTCCCTTTTTTCGAAGGAGTATCATCATTTCTGCCATTACCTTGGTAAAGACCCTCGGTGCCGTGGACAGTCCAAACGGCAGTGTTTGGAATTGGTAATGGCAATCCTGTACCACAAATCTGAGGTACACCTGTTGAGGATGGTAAATGGGGACATGTAGGTAAGCATCCTTGATGTCCAGGGATACCATGTAATCCCCCTCCTCCAGGCTTGCAATAACCGCCCTGAGCGATTCCATCTTGAACTTGAATTTTTTTATGTATGTGTTCAAGGACTTCAAATTTAAAATGGGTCTCACCGAACTGTCCGGTTTCGGTACCACAAACAGTGTGGAATAGTAACCCCGTCCTTGTTGAAGTAGGGGCACCTTGACTATCACCTGCTGGGAATACAGCTTGTGAATTGCCTCTAGCACAGCCTCCCTGCCTGAGGGAGTTGTCGGCAAGGCAGATTTGAGGAAACGGCGGGGGGGAGACGCCTCGAATTCCAGCTTGTACCCCTGAGATACTACTTGAAGGATCCAGGGATCCACCTGTGAGCGAGCCCACTGATCGCTGAAATTTTTGAGGCGGCCCCCCACCGTACCTGGCTACGCCTGTGGAGCCCCCGCGTCATGCGGTGGACTCAGAGGAAGCGGGGGAAGAATTTTGATTCTGGGAACTGGCTGACTGGTGCAGCTTTTTCCCTCTTCCCTCGTCTCTGTGCAGAAAGGAAGCGCCTTTCTGAAGCCGAAAGGACTGTACCTGATAATACAGTGCTTTCTTAGGCTGTGAGGAAACCTGAGGTAAAAATTTTTCTTCCCAGCTGTTGCTGTGGATACGAGGTCCCAGAGACCATCCCCAAACAATTCCTCACCCTTATAAGGCTCTATGTGCCTTTTAAAGTCAGCATCACCTGTCCAGTGTCGGGTCTCTAATACCCTCCTGACAAAATGGACATTGCATTAATTCTGGATGCCAGCCGGCAAAATATCCCTCTGTGCATCCCTCATATATAAGACGACGTCTTATGTTCGCAAAATAGTATCCCTGTTTGACAGGGTTACAGACCACGCTGCAGCAGCACTATCTGCAGGTCTCAGTCTAGTACCTGAGTGTGTAAATACAGACTTCAGGATAGCCTCCTGCTTTTTATCAGCAGGTACCTTCAAAGTGGCCGTATCCTAAGATGGCAGTGCCACCTTTTTTGACAAACGTGTGAGCGCCTTATCCACCCTAGGGGATATCTCCCAGCGTAACTTATCCTCTGGCGGGAAAAGGTACGCCATCAGTAACTTTTTAGAAATTATCAGTTTCTTATCGGGGGAACCCACGCTTTTTCACACTTCATTCACTCATTGGATGGGGGAACAAAACACTGCCTGCTTTTTCTCCCCAAACATAAAACCCTTTTTTAGTGGTACTTGGGTTAATGTCAGAAATGTGTCACACATTTTTTAATGCCGGGATCATGTAACGGATGTTCCTAGTGGATTGTGTATATGTCTCAACCTCGTCGACACTGGAGTCAGACTCCGTGTCGACATCTGTGTCTGCCATCTGAGGGAGCGTCGGTTAATACCTTCCACCTATCCATCCACTCTGGTGTCGGCCCACAGGGGGCGACATCCCATTTATCGGCAACTGCTCCGCCTCCACTTAAGCCTCCTCATCAAACATGTCGACACAGCCGTACCGACACACCGCACACACACAGGGAATGCTCTGACTGAGGACAGGACCCCACACAGCCCTTTGGGGAGACAGAGAGAGAGTATGCCCGCACACACCAGAGCGCTATATAATGTAGGGATAAACACTGTCACTGAGTGAATTTTCCCCAATAGCTGCTTGCATAAACAATATTGCGCCTAAATTTAGTGCCCCCCCTCTCTTTTTAACCCTTTGAGCCTGAAAACTACAGGGGAGAGCCTGGGGAGCTGTCTTCCAGCTACACTGTGAAGAGAAAATGGCGCCAGTGTGCAGAGAGAGATAGCTCCGCCCCTTTTTCGCGGACTTTTCTCCCGCTTTTTTATGGATTCTGGCAGGGGTAATTATCACATATATAGCCTCTGGGGCTATATATTGTGATTATTTTGCCAGCCAAGGTGTTTTTATTGCTGCTCAGGGCGCCCCCCCCCCCCAGCGCCCTGCACCCTCAGTGACCGGAGTGTGAAGTGTGTATGAGGAGCAATGGCGCACAGCTGCAGTGCTGTGCGCTACCTTGGTGAAGACTGAAGTCTTCTGCCGCCGATTTTCCGGACCATCTTCATGCTTCTGGCTCTGTAAGGGGGACGGCGGCGCGGCTCCGGGAACGAACACCAAGGACGGTTCCTGCGGTCGATCCCTCTGGAGCTAATGGTGTCCAGTAGCCTAAGAAGCCCATGCTAGCTGCAAGCAGGTAGGTTCGCTTCTTCTCCCCTTAGTCCCTCGTTGCAGTGAGCCTGTTGCCAGCAAGTCTCACTGTAAAATAAAAAACCTAACATATACTTTCTTTCTAGGAGCTCAGGAGAGCCCCTAGTGGGCATCCAGCTCGGCTGGGCACAGAAATCTAACTAACTGGGGTCTGGAGGAGGGGCATGGGGGGAGGAGCCAGTGCACACCAGGTAGTACCAAATCTTTCTTTTAGTGTGCCTAGTCTCCTGCGGAGCCGTCTATTCCCCATGGTCCTTACGGAGTCCCCAGCACCCACTAGGACGTCAGAGAAATTATGCTAGACTCCAACACTTTTCTGTTTGACGTCAGAGCTAATATGCTTTACAGTGATGAAATTATTAGATTGGACATTGAAGCTACTTACTGTTCTGGACATTGCAGCGCAGCCATCTCCTGAATGTCTGTGTTTAGGCAAGTTTACAGTAGGCGGGACTAGCCTATATTAGAGATGTGCAAGCTTGTATTTACTTGGTTCTTAATGCCAGAATTAACGCGAGTTCGGGTTTACCAGATTTTTCTTATTGGCTATTCAAAACACGTGACATCTGAGAGCCAATAAGGTGCCATTTTGAGATCCGGATAAATCTGGATAAATCTGAACCCACACATCTCTAGCCTTTATGTAGACATGGTAAACATCTAAAGGGTAACAATTGTGCAGACTAGTAATATGATACCCCCTGCCTGACACTAGAGGTGCTTAAACATTCCTATATATGAAATAAAGTACATGTAGTATGATGGATTTTTTATTATCTTTTTTCAGTATGTGAGGAAGTGCAATAACTTATGTGCTTAACAGATAGCACTGATTTATTTAATAAAGTTATTACTGTATAGAAAGTAGTACAGTGCATCACATACAGATTTTCAATTGATACACTACAGGTTGAGTATCTCATATCCAAAATACTTAGGACCAGAACTATTTTGGATATCGGATTTTTCCGTATTTTGGAATAACTGCATAACATAATGAGATATGATGGCAATAGGACACAAGTCTAAGCACAGAATGCATTTATGTTTCATCTACACCTTATACAAACAGCATGATGGTCATTTTAGCCAATATTTTTAATAACTTTGGGGGTCATTCCGAGTTGATCGCTCACTAGCAGTTTTTAACAGCCGTGCAAACGCATTGTCACCGCCCACTGGGGAGTGTATTTTCGCTTTGCATAAGTGCGAACGCTTGTGCAGCAGAGCGCCTGCAAATTTCTTGTGCAAAACAAGACCAGCCCTGTAGTTACTCTTCGTGTGCATTGATTCTAACGACGGAGGGAAGGCTTTTGACATCATACACCTGCCCAGCGAACGCCCAGCCATGCCTGCGTTTTTCCAGCCACGCCTGCGTTTTTCTAAGCACTCCCTGAAAACGGTCAGTTGACACCCAGAAACGCCCACTTCATGTCAATCTTCCTGCGTTCGGCCGTGCAACAAGAATGTTTGTTAGACTCTGTGCAAACCCACGATGCTCATTGTACCTGTACGATGCGCGTGCGCATTGCGGTGCATACGCATGCGCAGAAATGCCGATTTTTAGCCTGATTGCTGTGCTGCGAACAACGGCAGCTACGATCAACTCGGAATGACCCCCTTTGTGCATTAAACAAAGTGTGTGTACATTCACACAATTCATTTATGTTTCATATACACCTTATACACAGTCTGAAGGTCATTTAATACAATATTTTTAAGAACTTTGTGTATTAAACAAAATTTGTGTACATTGAGCCATAAGAAAACAAAGGTTTCACTATCTCACTCAAAAAATTCTGTATTTCGGAATATTTGGATATGGGATACTCAACCTGTATTAACTAACTTTGGTAAGTACATTTTGTTATCTGAATCTACAACAGATTATCCCATAGTAAGGTTTGTAAATCAGTAGCTGAGTACAGTCCGCTGAAATGGAAGAACAAAAAGTTGTCTATCCTGTAATTTTGTTGTAGGCAGTGGCGAATTTCCCATTAAGCACATAAGGCCGGTGCCTAGGGAAGGCACTTGTTTGGGGGTGGCACATGGATGCATGTATTGGTACTGTCAGCCCAAAAAGTACCAGTAACTGCAAAATATTTCCACTGTACTCTACTATATGCCATCCTGAATGGAGTGTAAAGGGGTAGGACATGCACATTCTGCCCCTGTAAGCTGTTCTTCTTAGTAAATATGTACATATAATAAAAAAAAAAAGTAATAGTTAATACCGTTTTCTTTATTATTCTATTAATAAAAAATAATAATAAAAATAATAAAATTAAGCGAGGGGGGAGGTAGGGGGGGTGGTGCGGCCATTACTGTGCCTAGGGGTGCCCTCACCCCTAAATCCACCCCTGGTTGGAGGCTACGCTGGCAGGTACCTTGACGGCCTTCCCCTGGCCAGGCAATGTTCTCCCTGCAGCGTGGCACTGGGCGGCCATGATGTGCAGCTCCAGCAGCTGCCTGTGTTCTCATACACGGGGAGCTGCTGACAGCCGCACGGACACTGGCCAAATCCGACAGTTGAATTAGACTCAAATCCGACAGTCGGATTTGGCCACTCTATTGAATAGGGGTTGTTGGATCCATTCCGACAAATGAATGTCGGAATGGATCCAACTCTTATTGAATATACCATATAGTGTAGTTTGGGAAATGCTTAATCAGTGCAGTTGTGACTCACTGCCAGCTCTCCATTTAAGGTTAACTTTATGCCATTGAATCTTTACATTTGAACTAATCTCACTGAATGCTAAAGCAAGTTTATATCAGATGAAATGGGGTTCAGGTGTTATGAAACTTTGGAATAGACACAGGCTTATGTATACTGGTCATACTAAGTGTATAGATATTGCTACATTAATTGTGTCTCATATCTACTGAGAAACAATAGTTGTCAATTAGAATTGTCAGGCACAGAACTTACTGTAGTTGTGTAATTTTACATTGCTGCACTTCTGTGTGACATATTAGTTTACCTGTCATTGAAGTATTTGTCCTCTCTCTGAGGACTCGTGAAATATACGAAAAGATGTCTGCAAATAATTTACATAACTCATTTGCACATTCCTCAACTTTTCACCCAAAACTCTGCAGGCTGTAATATAATTATGTACACCACCATTCCATTACTGACCTCACTCGACCTTGCGGTGTCTTTTTCCCATTAGAAATTAAGGCAAAATCTGTAATGGTAAAGTACAGCAAAGTGATTTGTTTGGTACTTATGCAGTTAACAGTTTAGAGAATTGGCGTTGGAGCCTGAATGGCATGCAGGGAAATGTTATCTATTTCCCCCCTAGATGTTAAAGTGCTGCTGGATGTAAGAAAGTGCATAACTGACATAACCACATACCATTGTCAGTAATTCATAGTAGAAACAGTACAAAGGAGAAAGTCTAGTTTTACCTGTTTATAAGGAACAACTGTCTGTCTCATTATCCTTAATGAAATATTAATGTTGCTTTTTATACATACTTGAAATAGTTGCATCATACTAAGCATAATTTGTTACACAATAACATATTTCTCTATCAGTGCAGATTTTATGTAAGACACATTTGCTTTAAAGGGCCACTAATCCGAAAATAAAAGTTAATCCAGCATAAAAAGTTATGTAGAGCATAAAAGTATTGATAAAGCTAAATATTTATCTTATATAACACCCTTTATGAGGTCTAAGAACACTGTACGCTATTGACGTATGGAGTACCGTAAGGGTACGCACGTTGCGTAACATTCGCTTAGCCGTGGTCGAGACGCTCAAGCGTCACGTTCGCTCACGGCCAAGAGATCACAGGCAGGCACGCTATTGGCTGCCGACTAACGTAATGGTTCGCTATAGCGTAGCGGACGCTCGGGACCACGAGGAGATCACCAGCGGCGCAGACGCTCACAATGTTAAACCTTTATATCTAAACCATAAACAATGTAATATGCTGTAAAACCTTAGTGTAGAGATAGGGTGTAGATGCAACACAGTGTAACCTTATTAACTTAAAAGCTGTTTGAGCGTCACCGACGCTCTGAGAATACTTAACACTATAAGAAATACACAGATACCTGGGCTTAGGGTCCAACGCCTTATATATATATTATGAATGTTATACTTGCAAAAGAATTAATACAATACAAGTCATACACTACAATATAACATAGACTAACTAACCAGGTAACTACACAGGAAATACAATACAATACTATTACGTTTAAGAGAAAATGAGAGAAAGAGGAGAAGAGAGAGAGAGAGAGATATGGCCCATAATAACAAGAAAGACAATATGATTGCGGAGAAAACTTACGCACAAGGGGAACGATCGCATGCGCCTCTGGACATCCAGCTCCCGATTTTCAGCAATGAGAACCGTTGAAGAGTGAGCTGGATGTGATCGGCTTGTCTATTTATGCCCCACACACAATACAATTCAATGGTCCCTACAATCTCATTGTTCATTGGACACAGGAATTCCTCCTCGCATTATAACAAAAGGTCATAGGTTGATTCATACAGGTGGGCTGTGACGATTTCCAACTGCTCAGGTGGGTGGGAAACTGGGTTTCCCGCCGCATGGATAAGTAAGTGCAAATAGTAGTAAATGGACATAAACTTCTTATGTCCATAACTATTCGCACGAGCGATTAATCCGCTTCAAACCAACACCGGAATATTGCTAATTAAATACTCTTCCGATGGATACTAAACACCACTGTATTACTCCTGTCTGACCCTTCATATCAAACAAAGAGGGATTTCTCTGTCTATGAACATGCTACATTAACTAAACTTTCAGATTCTATCAAAGGGACCATAATCTACAAAATACATTATATAGTGAAAATATGTAACGATTGAGTCGCACGCTACGAACACATGAACTCTACCGTAAATGCACATACTGCGCGCCCACGGGTGCCCGCAACAGCGAGTATGCGCACGCACGGGAGAGCGCATGCATGCGCAGCGCGGACCTGTATGAGGTGCAAATATGGCAGTGTGCTCGTGATATTTTTCTGACTTTGACAGTCCACCCTTTGGCAGTCAACAATAACTGCCACTTCCTAAAACATTTCAAAAAGAGAAAAATATATGTCAGGGGTTAATACATTTACATGGTTGGGTAGGGGAGGAGAGGAGAAGGTAGGAAAAGGGTATGACCTAGTGAGATAGCAGAAGCATGTGTGTATGAATCCGTGTTTGGGGGTCATGTATCATCGTGCCGTACGTGTTTTAAATCAAGCTTCGAGGCATTGCGAAGTATACATTTGAATTCCTTCTTATCCCGTGGTACGGGTCTGTGGATGGGCTGTCAAACTTTACCGAGCTCTTTTCGGCTGTGGTTGTAACAAAATGGGGAGCACATTTTAGTTGATGATACATGAATGGGGGAATATGTGATTGCTGATATCTGTGCCTGTATTCCCTATCGACTATGTGTGTAATTACCTGAAGGTTGTAGAGATGAAGAAAAGACATAATTACGGTAAATGCAGTGGTATTCTATGTCAGGTAAATGAACATTTGTCGGTTGAAGTCTTGTTCGGTGTCTGTTGAATGCAGTCTTCTTTGTGCTTTTGCCAAAAGGCGTGTGGGCAAAAAGCTTTGTCAATGTCCATAGACTTACAAAAATGTTGGGCTAGCGTAATTTTAAAATTTCTAGGGAAACTGGGGGTCTATGGCAAAGTTCATCAAATATCTGTGTATAAGGTTGTCAAAACTTCTTCTTTAATCCATCAGTTGTCTGTATACAGGATCATCAAATTCCTCGTCCAAGTGGGTCTTTTTACCTTGGAGAAAACGGAAAAACAGGTGAAAGAAACGGACCGTAGAAATCGCATTTTCATCACATCATTGTTTCTACATTTGGGTCATAAATCAAATCCATTGGAATTACAATTTCCTCACTCCTTAAACTCATCACCCTGGTACTTCGTTTACACTTCGTTAAAGCCTGACCGCATCTAAATATCAAGCCAATCGTTATGATAACACCTAAGATACATAGGAGAAACTTCCCTACATCCATTATGACTCCTTGAGCCCATTCTCCTAAACCAGAGAACCAATTTCGCGGGTTCAACCATGACACCCAACTAGTCAGCTCATTACTCACAGCAGCAAGGGTGAGATTGTGTCTCCTGCGAAATTCCCACTTCAATTGGAGAATATCGTCCATCTTTTGGTCTATGACCTCGACCGGGTCCTCGGTACTATTTGTAATATATGTGCAACATTTCACGCCGTACTGCGTTGCCAGTGTGACACAATATCCACCTGTCACTGCCGTGAGATAATTGAGAATCATTCTATGCTGAACCAGTTCTGTTTTATAAGCTTGAAGTTCTCTTCCAGTATACCTAAACGTGTCATCATACATTTCTGTGATATTGTCTAACAAATTTGCGAGCGCAGATATGTATTTATAATTCAACACTCCTCTGGCGGTGCGAGTGATGTCTAACGCGATTAGAAACTGAATCCCGGTGGATTCATGGATCATGTCAGAGGCCGGATGCTCTGTTCTTTCTATCAGGTGCCGTTTAACTACGTGCTCGTAATGGGTGTGAGTATAAGGAGCTTGGGCAACACGGTGTATATCTTTCATTTTGGCATGTGATACAGTCATTACTTCAGGCAATACTTTTCCAATATAACACAATCCTTCAGAGTTTGGGGCAAGCCACTTATACGCCTTCCTCCCGCATATGAAATATGCATCATCGGGGAGAACATATGGGACGGAGTAGGACATAACCATATTACACATCTTCCATGTGAAATCTCCTAACCCTAATTCTCCCATCTGTCTAGTACACGTATCAGCTTGTACGATATGTGCACAGTATCCTGGTGATACCTCTCCAACTCTCGTAATCCTATTTCCTAGGGTATACCTATATCGGAAAGATTTTCCTCTACTGGCTATGTGGCGTATAAGCTCTGTATCTGTCGGCATTCTATCTGCTCTATATGAAAAGGTCATGGTTTGGTTACTCCATGACACTTCCCAATTTCCCGGCTTTCGGGGATTGGAAATGTTAAAACATATGAGGGATCTATCCACATGATATTGGTGGAGCTTCAAACTAGGAGGACTGGAGATATTAAACCTCCTGTCCACCGGCCTCCCACCACTTAGCTCAAGTACCTCCCCTATCGTTAAAGGAAATGATACTAGTCCTGATTTGCTATGACCTTGAGGTACTTGAGAGCATACCCAACAATCTGTTTGATTTAGCACACTACCCACTAAGGAGTGATAGTCACTCAAGGGATGCCGGTCCATGTGGATATTAAAACTGGATTGGCATTTCTTGATGCATCCATCCTCAACTACATTGTCACAGAGCCTACAGATACAGTTTTCTTCAGCTAACAATCCTTCACAATTCCTTCTATGGTCAATGCTATCGGATCGTTTTCTGATACTCGCCTTTGCTTGTTGGTTATGTTGTTCTCGGAAAACTACGCCTCCATCTCTGTCATCAGAACCCATTCCAGAACCTCTCTCGACCTCCATGGTACTCTCGCCGGAACAGACTGCTCTGGTCAACATCATGGTCAACAGGAAAATCCGGATCACAGTCTCTTGGGGCAAGTCCATCTTATAGGAGGAAACGAAGAAGAATGAGAAGGGGGAAAAATAATTTGAGGGAGGGGGGATGGGAAGTGGAGAAAAACAATAAAAGGGAACAGGGAATCGACACCTGCTTTTGATCTTGTGATTCTCAATGCTCAGGTGCCGCCTCAGTCCTCCTGGAACAGACACTCCAGTGATACAACTTCCTCTACCGTCTGTTCCTTATCACGGGACCTCTCTGGATCAGCAACCTTCTTACAATGGGACGAATGAACCCAAGTCTCTCTCTCGGCAACTTTCAATGCTGTAGTGCTAGTCAATAAGACTTGGTATTGTCCTTCCCATCTGTCAATAAGGCAACCTGAGCGTAGAAAATTCCGTATCATTACATAATCCCCAGGTTCAATGTCATGACAATTACTATCTGGTAAATCAGGAATCACCAACTTCAAATTATCATTTTGATTCCTTAGCTGTTTACTCATGTTAATCAATTACTTTACAGTCACTTCATTGTTACACTTCAAATCATCCTGAGGGTTAATCATAACATGCGGTTGTCGACCAAACAAGATTTCAAAGGGAGACAGATTAAGAGGGGACCTGGGAGTGGTTCTGATGCTGTACAGTACAATGGGTAAAGCTTCTGGCCATGTCAATCCTGTCTCTGCCATAACTTTGCTCAGTTTATTTTTAATAGTGCTGTTCACTCTTTCCACCTTCGCGCTCGCCTGTGGACGGTATGGAGTGTGCAGCTTGCTATCAATTCCCATCAACTTACACATTCCTTGAAAGACATCACCTGTAAAATGGGTACCCCTATCACTTTCAATTATTCTAGGGATACCATATCTACATACAAATTCCTGCACAATTTTCTTAGCAGTAAACATGGCGGTATTTGTGGCCGCAGGAAATGCTTCGACCCAATTTGAGAATACATCTATACAAACAAGTACATATTTCAAATTTCGACAAGGGGGTAATTGAATAAAGTCAATCTGTATTACCTGAAAAGGACCGCCTGTAGGTGGGATATGAGATGGTTCTGTTGGTATTGCCTTTCCGATATTCTTTCTCAAGCATGTAAGGCATGACATTGCTCTCTTACTTGCATGAGATGAAAATCCTGGGGCGCACCAATATGCTCTTACCAGCTTGCACATTCCTTCCTTGCCCAGATGAGTCAGCCCGTGAGCTGCCTCAGCTAAACATGGAAGATATGCTCTGGGGGCCACCGGTTTACCTTGTCCATCCGTCCAGAGTCCTGAGGACTCCTGGCCATATCCCTTTGCCTTCCAGACTGCCTTTTCCTGTGTGGAACACAACTTTTGCATCTCACACAGCTTCTGTGTGTTGATGGTATTAAATACCATCAGTTGTGTGGTGTCTGTCTGTCTGGGGGTCCCAGCTGCTAACTTAGCTGCTTCGTCTGCTCGGCTGTTACCAAGTGATACTGGGTCTTGGCTATATGTGTGTGCTTTACACTTGATAACAGCCACTCTGTCGGGTTCCTGTATCGCTGTTAGAAGCCTTTTGATGTGAGTTGCATGCGCTACCGGTGTACCAGCTGCCGTCATGAAATTTCTGAGGCGCCATAGGGCTCCGAAATCATGGACTACCCCGAATGCGTATCTAGAATCGGTGTAGATATTGGCTGATTTGCCCTTAGCCAATTCACATGCTCTGGTTAGGGCGACCAGTTCAGCAACCTGGGCTGAGTGAGGTTGGCCTAGCGGTTCCGCTTCTATGGTGCCTTGGTCATCTACGACTGCGTATCCAGTACACAAGTCTCCCGAGTCTGACTGTCTGTGGCAACTACCGTCCGTGTAGAAAGTTAGATCTACATCTTCCAGTGGGTTGTCACTGATGTCAGGCCTTGCTGTAAAATTTTGGGTCAAATATTCCATACAATCATGTGTGTCCTCCTTTGTATTAAATTCTCCTTCCCCACCACTCTCATCCTCCACCCTTTGTGCCTGTCCAGGCACACCTGGGAGATATGTTGCAGGATTTAATGCACTGCATCTCCTTATGGTGATGTTTACGGGGGCCATTAGTGCCAAATCCCATCTTGTAAACCGCGCTGATGAGACGTGCCTGGTTTGGGCAGAATTTAGCAAGGCTGACACTGCATGTGGTGTATGAATTGTAAGGTGTGACCTAGCACTACATCTTCGCTTTTCGTTACTAGCAATGCTATCGCAGCAACGCTTCGCAAGCATGTGGGGAGGGATCGCGCTACCGTGTCTAGCTGAGCGCTGTAGTATGCTACTGGCCTGCTGGCATCACCGTGCTTTTGGGTTAAGACGCCTGCCGCGCAACCAGCACTTTCTGTTCCGTACAGCTCAAAGGGTTTCCCATAGTCTGGCATACCTAATGCTGGTGCCTGCGTTAGGCACTGTTTAAGTCTCTCAAATGCCATCTCGGACTCGTCTGTATGCGAAATCCGATCAGGTTTGTTTGAGGAAACCATCTCCTGCAAAGGTAATGCTAGAATGGAAAACCCTGGGATCCAGTTACGGCAATACCCACACATTCCTAAAAATGTTCTTATCTGTTGCTGGGTTTGTGGCAGAGTCATGTCTCTAATTGCTTGAATTCTATCAGCGGTCAGGTGTCTCAGTCCTTGTGTTAGACAGTGTCCCAAATATTTTACCTTAGTTTGGCATAATTACAACTTGTCTTTGGAAACCTTGTGTCCTGTGTCTGAAAGATGAAACAGGAGCTGTTTCGTATCCTTCAGGGATGCTTCCAATGAATCAGAACACAGTAGTAGATCATCCACGTACTGTATTAATACTGACCCACTCTCTGGTTGGAAAGACTGTAAACAATCATGCAAAGCCTGGGAAAATATACTTGGACTGTCTATGAAACCTTGTGGTAATCGAGTCCATGTGTATTGGACTCCTCTGTATGTGAATGCAAACAAATATTGGCTGTCAGGGTGCAGGGGTACCGAAAAGAAAGCGGAGCAGAGGTCAATAACAGTGAAAAATTTCGCAGTGGGAGGGATTTGCATAAGGATGACAGCTGGATTTGGCACTACGGGGAACTGACTCTCAACTATTTTGTTAATCCCCCTTAGATCCTGCACTAGCCGGTAACCCCTCCCCCCACTCTTTTTCACAGGGAAGATGGGACTATTGGCAGTGCTGGACGTTCTTACCAGGATGCCCTGTTGTAGCAAGCGCTCTATTACTGGGTAAACTCCTAACTCCACCTCTGGCTTCAGAGGGTACTGTGGGATTTTTGGAGCTATCCTACCATCTTTTACTTGTACAACTACTGGAGCTACGTTTGCCATCAATCCAGTGTCTTGTCCGTCTTTAGTCCAAAGTGACTCTGGTATCTGGGATGTCATTTCTTCTACTTGGGATGGAGTCCTATTTGTCATAATGGTATGTGACATTAATTTTGATGGGGAGTCTAACATGTCTTGCACTTCTTGAGCGTGATTCTCAGGTATGTCCAAGAATACACCTTCAGGAGTACAATAGATGACGCACCCCATTTTACACAATAGGTCTCTTCCCAGGAGATTAGTCGGTGCCGATGCAGCCAGCAAGAAGGAATGCTTGGTATGTAAAGGCCCTACTGTAATCTCGGCTGGTTTGCTAACAGGGTAGTGCTGGACTACTCCTGTTACCCCTATGGCTGGAATTGTCTTACCAGTGGTTCTCATGCCCACTGTCGAATTTATCACTGATTTGGCCGCCCCTGTGTCTACAAGAAAGTTTAATGATTTACCAGCTACATTGATTGCAATTTCAGGTTCACTCCCAAGACTTGCAATCAATTTTACTGGCTGCAGAGTACAGGTATGGCCACACCCCTATTGGGTATGGTGACCTCCCTGAATCCCGCTGGCAGCAACTACTTGTGAAGGGGCTAAATGGGAACTGCCAGGAGTTTGCCAGTCTCTGTTCGGGGGGTATCTTTTTGTTTCTCCTGCATGTGGCTCATAACTCAGTTTCTGCGGACCCTGCTCCCAATGTCGTGTGTCGTGTCGTTGTCTAGGGGGTTGATATGAGTTTTGTGAATTTTTCACTCTACAGTCTCGTGCCATGTGTCCCTGTCTATGACAAGAAAAACAAGTTACCACATTTGACTTACCCACAGGGTTTGGTGATTTATACAAAGGCTGCCTTGTGGTCAGGGCCTGTATACTTATGGCCATTAACTTATCACCTTGTGACTCCCTGTGTCGGGTGATATTCCGGTCGTGATCAATAGCAGCCTCTCTCAAAGTAACCACCGACAGACCTCGCCAACATGGTTGCGTGGTCTGTACCCTTGTTTTTAATGTCTCTTTTAACCCATCCATTAGTACAGATACTGCTACTTCTCGATGGTTTATGTTTGTTTTAATGTCCTCTATACCTGTGTATTTTGCCATTTCTAGTAATGCCCTGTGAAAATATTCTGCAGCAGTTTCTGACTCTTTCTGTCTAATGGAGAAAATCTTGTTCCACTTAACTACCGCTGGAAAATACTCCTTTAACTGTAAACTTATTCTTTTTACGTTATCTTTGTTGTACACATCTGTAAGAGGTACATCCTGATCTAATCCACAGTCAGCTAAAAATTGAGCTGCGTCGACATTGGAGGGTAAACACGCCCTCAGCAATACCTGCCAGTCTTTGTTATTGGGCTCTAAAGTGTTCCCTAGGTCTCTGATGTATTTCTGGCTAGCAACTAAGTCTTTCCTAGGGTCAGGGAATTCTGACACTATGGTTCTTAATTCCATTCGGGAAAATGGGCTGTACATGGCAATGTTCCTAACAGGTGTGATTCCTGTCGTGTCAGTTTTCCCATTTGGCACTGCTATTACCCTAACAGGATTAAGTTTACTAACATCACTCTGTGTAGGTTCTACAGCCTGTGGTGAAATGGTTTCAGCGTAGTGTATGGTGCCGTACTTACCTGTAGATACGACCTCACCTATCCCTCCGCTAGGGGCTTTTGTTACTAATCTCGTGGGTGGAGCCGTGCCTACTGTTGTCTCTGCTATGGTGGCTGCTAGAGAGAGCGCTGATATTGTTGCCGATTCGTCCTCTTGATCACACTCCTGGGGAAAGTTCAAAACAGGGTACAACTTGCACGGGTTAATACTTGCATTAGTTAACTTATTAACATTTACACAGTTGCTAAGTGTTTGTTTGTTACACCCTAGTGCGTCATTCTCCGCAACCAATTTCTCTCCTGATGTGTATGGTGGCGGCGGGGCCGTCGCTATCAATTTCTTGATAGGATTAGATCCCGCCGCCAGAGCCAATCCTCTCTGTATTTCACCCTCCTGTTGCCATAACTGCAAATAATCATAATGTTGGATTCGTCTCTTTGTTGATTTAATGAGACATATCCTCCTCCTTAAATTTTGCAACACTTCTGGGCTAAAGCTACCTACTCTTGGGAATTTCTCCCCGTCATGCACTGTCATTCTCTCCCATTCATCACATAAAACCTCTGTATGTGAACCATATTTTTCACACATTACGTACCTTGCCGACCCGACTGGTCGGTTTACTGAATCAACCCGAACCGAGGTTGATCGCCCCCTTCCTGAACAATTGGCCCCCATAACTTGCAGGCGTTGCTTTCACCACCTCTGACCTTCAATCAGGGTCTTCAGCGAACCCTTACAAAAACCAAAATGTTCACGATAGGCTGACGGTGGCGGTTTACCGAGTACCCCACTCACTCGCCCACGCCGACCAATACGACCCACACACTGCCTTAGCGCTGGCGTACTCGACCCAGGGCCCCTATGAACCTCTATTTACTGGAACATGCGAGGGATATCCGCAGAACACTTACTCTTTCCAGTAACTATTGGTTGTTGGACAATTCCTGAGTGACCAGCGAACTTCCCTTCAGAAAATAAAAAATTACACAAATCACATCAGAGTGTACAAATAGTTTTACGACCGGGTTCGTACACAAATGGTACTGGTCAGACTAACTAATGTACACAATTACGTGCGGTACAATCGTTCAGCACATAAGCAACTAATCTTATGTACTGAGCAACCAGTGGAATCGAAAATTTCGGCTGCGAATTCCTTCAGCCAGAGCTTTATTGGCCTATATGGGTTTTGCACCAACCCCCTGGGTTGTGCCCTTTTCTCTTATTTATGGCAGACTTCTTAGTCTGCTGTACCTGGACCTCCTGGTCTGTAGTATGACCTCCTGGTCTACTATACTCTACTGCTCAAATTTTATGTTTAACCAGAGATGCCTCCCTAGCCACCATGCACGTCACTTACATGTATGTACCTCTGCGAGAACTCGACTTCTTGTGGTTCAACCTGGAAAATTGTATAAACTTATATATACAAAACACTCACTCACCACATGTACACTTTTGTTTCTATATCTATTTCTGCGCAGAAATTTTTTTTAGACCAGATGTGTTGTGAATTTGGAGAAGGATCTGTTAATCTAAATTTCGGACACTAAAATAGACTTGCGCTACTTACCACGTTGCCACCTTTCCGCCTGTTGCAATAACACTATCGCGTGATTTTGAGTTATGTGGGCGTACCCGGACGCTCCGTTGCGTAATTTACGCTGCGTGCGTCGACCTTTGAGTTGCGTACGCGAGTCTCACCCTTTGTTAGAGACACGTGTACGCAAAGCAAATATCCACCGCAACACAACTAACACGTTTTATCAATGTAGATGATCCTCGATCGTCTACCGCGCAACACACCAATCTCTCCTTATACCTTAGGTAGAGTTGCGTGTGGGCTTTACACTTTATCCCTTTATATATTACATTTACACTTTAACTATGAAATAGCGACAAATCTCTCTTAGCACGTTTTATCAATTATAAAATGGCAAACAGGAGAGTGATATATGAAAATACACGAATGAAAAAGAAATGCAGATATGTGCGTGCATGCGTACGCAAGACAGAAATAAACAGTTTTAAAAGACAATAGCGTTTTGTTCTTACCTCCGGTTCCGGATTCCTTCAGCACCCTTTACTAAGCGAAGCAGACGCTTATCCCGTCAGCACTGCGAAGAATATGATCTCCCGCCCTTTGCTGATGGATAATGTCTGCTGAAATTACCTAGCAGAGATATGTGAAGGACAGGACGAGCCGCCAATTGATAAAGCTAAATATTTATCTTATATAACACCCTTTATGAGGTCTAAGAACACTGTACGCTATTGACGTATGGAGTACCGTAAGGGTACGCACGTTGCGTAACAATCGCTTAGCCGTGGTCGAGACGCTCAAGCGACACGTTCGCTCACGGCCAAGAGATCACAGGCAGGCACGCTATTGGCTGCCGACTAACGTAATGGTTCGCTATAGCGTAGCGGACGCTCGGGACCACGAGGAGATCACCAGCGGCGCAGACGCTCACAATGTTAAACCTTTATATCTAAACCATAAACAATGTAATATGCTGTAAAACCTTAGTGTAGAGATAGGGTGTAGATGCAACACAGTGTAACCTTATTAACTTAAAAGCTGTTTGAGCGTCACCGACGCTCTGAGAATACTTAACACTATAAGAAATACACAGATACCTGGGCTTAGGGTCCAACGCCTTATATATATATTATGAATGTTATACTTGCAAAAGAATTAATACAATACAAGTCATACACTACAATATAACATAGACTAACTAACCAGGTAACTACACAGGAAATACAATACAATACTATTACGTTTAAGAGAAAATGAGAGAAAGAGGAGAAGAGAGAGAGAGAGAGATATGGCCCATAATAACAAGAAAGACAATATGATTGCGGAGAAAACTTACGCACAAGGGGAACGATCGCATGCGCCTCTGGACATCCAGCTCCCGATTTTCAGCAATGAGAACCGTTGAAGAGTGAGCTGGATGTGATCGGCTTGTCTATTTATGCCCCACACACAATACAATTCAATGGTCCCTACAATCTCATTGTTCATTGGACACAGGAATTCCTCCTCGCATTATAACAAAAGGTCATAGGTTGATTCATACAGGTGGGCTGTGACGATTTCCAACTGCTCAGGTGGGTGGGAAACTGGGTTTCCCGCCGCATGGATAAGTAAGTGCAAATAATAGTAAATGGACATAAACTTCTTATGTCCATAACTATTCGCACGAGCGATTAATCCGCTTCAAACCAACACCGGAATATTGCTAATTAAATACTCTTCCGATGGATACTAAACACCACTGTATTACTCCTGTCTGACCCTTCGTATCAAACAAAGAGGGATTTCTCTGTCTATGAACATGCTACATTAACTAAACTTTCAGATTCTATCAAAGGGACCATAATCTACAAAATACATTATATAGTGAAAATATGTAACGATTGAGTCGCACGCTACGAACACATGAACTCTACCGTAAATGCACATACTGCGCGCCCGCGGGTGCCCGCAACAGCGAGTATGCGCACGCACGGGAGAGCGCACGCATGCGCAGCGCGGACCTGTATGAGGTGCAAATATGGCAGTGTGCATCGTGATATTTTTCTGACTTTGACAGTATATTTATACACATATATGTAAAAGGTTGACATTAAGCGGTATATTCAATTGAAGTCGAAAGCCGCCGTCTGTCGAAAAGACGGCAGTTTTCGACTTTTTTATGTCGGAAGGGGTTCCGACCTATTCAGTCTAACCTAAAATTATTCGACAAGTCGAGGAATTCGACTTGTCGAAAAGCACGTGGATCAGCGGAATAGCTGCCTATCCGCGTACTTGTGTCGAAAACAGGGCGGCCCCCTTTTTCGACCATCTCAATTCGACTTTAAAAAAGTTGAAGTGAGATGCGGGAGAGCTGCGGGGAGACGGGGAGAGCAACGCCAGAGGATGTATCACAGCTGCCACTCACAGCAGCGTCCACCCGGCTCCAGCAAGCGAGACCTCGCTTGCTGGAGCCGGGTGGACGCTGCCGTGAGCGGCGGCTGTGATGCGGGGGGGGGGGGGGGGGAGAGCCGCGGGCAGACGGGGGAGAGCAGCGCTACAGCAGCGGCTATATAGCCCTGAAATTCTTGTACTTTCTATAATGGCTTTGAATCTTTTGGAGAAGCTGTGGGAAGGCCAGATAACATTGACACAAGATGAGTTGTCCTGTGGTCCAGAGCACGATGCACAAAGCACAGCCCTTAGTCATCTCTGGTGCAGCTTATCAGTGTCTCTGTACAGTTGTATGCAATTGTATAATGGAAGTCCTCTTAGGTTAGATGATTTTGTTCAGTTTGCTGCATTAACATTGATTTATTGAATACAAACTTGTCAGTTCTGTTAATTGTGTGTTTTACACTATCCAATTAACTACAGTAAATTACTGCTGACAGGGTTATCCAATTAGCCTGCACTTATCGGGTAGACAGGCGAAAACCACCACCCCGAAAGCTATCTTTTTTTTCCTGTTTTGTGTCACATATCGTATTAATTTTAGCAAGAGAATGCTACATTTTTGGGGAGTAAAAAATTGTGGCTTAATCAAATAGTCCGGGGGGAAAATCAGCGATAAAAAAAATAAAATAATGAATACGTTGAAAAATCCCGTTTTTCTGGCTTCAAAACATTTAGGGTCTATTTGGATAGCCCTATATGGCTTGTAATTCTTGAATTGCATATAGGTTGCAGTTGAATCTTTAAGTGGTGGTTTTGTTTCCTTAGTTGTGTTTTACAGCTTTTGGCAACAAATGACCAGAAAGCAGCTATTGCGCTCATGTAAGTGTATAAGGCCAGCCTCACCTGATATATTATGTGCTCGTGTGAGGAAGAGTAACATTATTATTACTGTAGCTACACATAAGCACCTTACATTGTGGTTTTCACTTTACATGTGAATTTATTTCTTTTTTAGTTTTATGTTGTAAAATTGGAGATGTATCAGTGGAGTATCGGTGGAGAAGTTGCCCATAGCAACCAATTAGCGTCTATAGACTATACCTGATAAATTAGAAGCTGATTAGTTGCTATGGGCAACTTCACTTGTCCTCTTCTCCACTCTTTAGAAGGCTTGATACATTTCCCTCAAAGTTTCTTCTGTTTTACACAGAGTTAGGTCAACAGTCAATAGGTCGACCCCATATGGTTGGCATGCAATAGGTCGACAGGGTCAAAAGGTCGACAGGGTTATTAGGTCAACATGTAAAAGTTAGACACCTGAAAAGGTAAACAGTCAAAAGGTTGGCATGAAAATAGTCGACACAGAAAAGGTCAGCACAATTTTTTGTTTTCTGGTGTCATTTTCTATGTTAAAGCACATGTGACCGCAATTGGTGTACCACTTTACCCGCCACGCTTCGGTCAAGGTGGCTCGCTCCGCTACTGATGCGCTCTACACAGGTTACTATTTCCAATCATAGTCCACGTGGATGGTAAATGATGAAAATGTTGGGGAAAAAACAAACTCGTGTCAACGATATGTGTGTCGGCCATTGTCATGTTGACCATCTGAACCTAGTGACCTGTTGTACCTGGTGACCTTATGCACTGTTGACCTTTTGCATAGCGATCTTTTTATCATGTCAACCGTTTGTACCTGTCTACCTAATGCATGTCAACCATATAGGGTCGACCTATTGACCGTCAACCTATCTTCCGGAAAGCAATATCTTTATGTTTGTCAATGTGAGCAAGGTGCAGCACCTGTTTTGGGTTCTTGCCGGGTTCTGTTACATTGTATGTCAGGATTTTAAGCTCCATTCGATGTTTAGTACAGAGGTCAGTTCTCTGGAAGTTGTATTTATAAGGGCCTGGGAAAATACAGCTGAGTTGCAACCATAGCTATGAATGACAGAAGTAGAATTTAAACACCACCAAGGCAAGCCTGAAAGCATGTGTATCTTCATTTCAAAACAGATGTTAATTAGCTTGTTTTGCCAAACTGCAAAAATGTTTTGTACTTCCAGAAATAGCTAATGAGGCTAAACAATTTATGCCAGATCTATTTTTGTGGCTATGTCTGAATGATAACTCCACTTCTTTAATGTCTGATAATAAAAATGAGGATCTAAAAATAGATATTTTTTGAGGAAGTGAGATGTGGTCACAGTTTGTTAGGACGGAACACAGGGCCTAATTCAGATCTGGTCGTAGCAGCAAATTTGTTTGCAGATGGGCGAAACCATGTGCACTGCGGGGTGGGGGCGGGGCAGATATAACATGTGCAGAGAGAGTTAGATTTGGGTGGGTTATATCGTTTCTGTGCAGGGTAAATACCTCCTGCTTTATTTTTACACTGCAATTTAGATTTCAGTTTAAACACACCCGACCGCAATCTAACTCTGTATGCACATGTTATATCTGCCCCCCCCCCCCCCCCCCCCCTGCCCCACTCCCGTGCAGTGCACGTGGTTTTGCCCATCTGCTAACAAATTGTCTGCTACGATCAGGTCTGAATTAGGCCCACAAACAGGTCTAAAATGAGCAATTAGGTTTATCACTATCATATCAGAAACCTTTTTTTGCTGTTTGCTAATTATTTTGTATAAATTATTGGTTGTTTTGAACTCTTAGAGCCAAGATATTTTTCTACTAAATGAAAAATCTCTATTTGTCTGATGAAAGTTGTATTGAATGTTGGTATCAATGTGTTGTTGCTGACTTCCTATCTCTGAGTGCTGCTTATTCTTCTTATTTTGTCTCATGCTGTATGTTTCTTAGGCATCTACTATTTTATATACAGTACTGTAAATCTCAGTTGTGTTATACAGTGCATATTTCTGCTGCGGGGTACACTGGGCTCCACAAGGATAGACATTGGGGTGCAGAGTAGGATCTTGATCCGAGGCACCAACAGGCTCAAAGCTTTGACTGTTCCCAGAATGCACAGCGCCGTCTCTTCTATAACCCCACCTCCCTGCACAGGAGCACAGTTTTGTAGTTGGTGCTGCAGTAAGCAGGCACATAACAGAGGGGCTGCTCCAGGCAGCCGTGAGAAGAGCTTTTTTTGAAGAAAAAAGTGAAGACTACAAGGGCAGCAGCGGTGGTAAATGTCAGAAGACATTCACTGCTGCAGCTCCAGCTCTTCCCAGCAGCGCTGTACACTCCCGAGCCCTGGTTGCCAGGTAACTACAGCAGGAGGCTCTGGTTTTCTTCACAGTCAAGCACACACGACGGGGGCTCTCCGGGATCTCGTGGCCGCGCTTTGGGAGGTGGTAAGTGGGTCCCGCTTGCGGGACCCGGTCTTTATCGCGATCCGGCGTGGTCAGTGGGAGGCGGGCCGCGCGCGCTGGCGGTGGACACTGTGGCAGTACAGGCGATCCCACTAGATCACCAGGGCATGGGTGCAGGTCAGGTTTTCTCTCTAAACCATTTCATTTTCAGTAGCCCACAGTACCCAGTGGTTTTGCCAGCAGGGGGATAAGGCTTAGACCTGAAGCCCCTCCCCCAGCCCCAGGGCGCCATTTCCCGCAAATGTTCCCGCCCTGGAGCTGCATATCTGTCTCTCCCTCACTCCCTGTCAGTGTCTGGGCACCATTATCTCTCAGCTTCACTGTTCCTGGGACTGCTTGGACAAATCCTCCTGTGTAAAGCCGCCTGGTTGTCAGTGCTGTGACTTTACATGACACTTAAGTATTCTACCTGCCTTTTTAGACAGTGCTAGTTAAGAAAGAGTACATTTAGTCAGGGTTTTCTAGTACAATTACCCTGTGATATACATCCAGTTCTTACTGTGCAGTGTTATATCTATTGACTACACAGCTAGATATTTATAAGCTAGTCCAGTGCAGTATTATTGTTAGTAATAACCTCTGCACTGTACAAACTGTGATTATCTGTGTGTGCATTAGCTTGCTGAGTGGTGTCCATTTCGTGTCTTTCACTTAACTTGCTATCCCTATATTCTATAACCCGAGGGGGCGTGGTGCGTCAGGTTTTATATTGATAAAGGATTTTCACAAAGATATACTTTAATACGTATTTCTCTGACGTCCTAGTGGATGCTGGGCACTCTGTAAGGACCATGGGGAATAGACGGGCTCCGCAGGAGACTGGGCACTCTAAAAGAAAGATTAGGTACTATCTGGTGTGCACTGGCTCCTCCCACTATGACCCTCCTCCAGACCTCAGTTAGATTTCTGTGCCCGGCCGAGCTGGATGCACACTAGGGGCTCTCCTGAGCTCCTAGAAAGAAAGTTTATTTTAGTTTTTTTATTTTACAGTGAGACCTGCTGGCAACAGGCTCACTGCATCGAGGGACTAAGGGGAGAAGAAGTGAACCTACCTGCTTGCAGCTAGCTTGGGCTTCTTAGGCTACTGGACACCATTAGCTCCAGAGGGATCGACCGCATGGAACTGGCCTTGGTGTTCGTTCCCGGAGCCGCGCCTCCGTCCCCCTTACAGAGCCAGAAGCAAGAAGAGGTCCGGAAAATCGGCGGCAGAAGACATCAGTCTTCACCAAGGTAGCGCACAGCACTGCAGCTGTGCGCCATTGCTCCTCATGCACACTTCACACTCCGGTCACTGAGGGTGCAGGGCGCTGGGGGGGGGCGCCCTGAGGGCAATATATGACACCTTGGCTGGCAAATCTACATCATATATAGTCCTAGAGGCTATGTAGATGTAAAATTACCCCTGCCAGTATTCCAGAAAAAGCGGGAGAAAGTCAGTTGAAAAGGGGCGGGGCTTCTCCCTCAGCACACTGGCGCCATTTTCTCTTCACAGTGCAGCTGGAAGACAGCTCCCCAGGCTCTCCCCTGTAGTTTTCAGGCTCAAAGGGTTTAAAAGAGAGGGGGGGGCACAAAATTTAGGCGCAATATTGTATATACAAGCAGCTATTGGGAAAAATTCACTCAATATAGTGTTAATCCCAAAATTATATAGCGCTCTGGTGTGTGCTGGCATACTCTCTCTCTGTCTCCTCAAAGGGCTGTGTGGGGTCCTGTCCTCAGTCAGAGCATTCCCTGTGTGTGTGTGCGGTGTGTCGGTACGGCTGTGTCGACACGTTTGATGAGGAGGCTTATGTGATGGCAGAGCAGATGCCGATAAATGTGATGTCGCCCCCTGTGGGGCCGACACCAGAGTGGATGGATAGGTGGAAGGTATAAACCGACAGTGTCAACTCCTTACATAAAAGGCTGGATGACGTAACAGCTATGGGACAGCCGGCTTCTCAGCCCGCGCCTGCCCAGGCATCTCAAAGGCCATCATGGGCTCAAAAACGCCCGCTCCCTCAGATGGCAGACACAGATGTCGACACGGAGTCTGACTCCAGTGTTGACGAGGTTGAGACATATACACAATCCACTAGGAACATCCGTTACATGATCCCGGCAATAAAAAATGTGTTACACATTTCTGATATTAACCCAAGTACCACTAAAAAAGGGTTTTATGTTTGGGGAGAAAAAGCAGGCAGTGTTTTGTTCCCCCATCAAATGAGTGAATGAAGTGTGAAAAAGCGTGGGTTCCCCCGATAAGAAACTAGTAATTTCTAAAAAGTTACTGATGGCGTACCCTTTCCCGCCAGAGGATAAGTTACGCTGGGAGATATCCCCCTAGGGTGGATAAGGCGCTCACACGTTTGTCAAAAAAGGTGGCACTGCCGTCTTAGGATACGGCCACTTTGAAGGTACCTGCTGATAAAAAGCAGGAGGCTATCCTGAAGTCTGTATTTACACACTCAGGTACTAGACTGAGACCTGCAGATAGTGCTGCTGCAGCGTGGTCTGTAACCTTGTCAAACAGGGATACTATTTTGCGAACATAAGACGTCGTCTTATATATGAGGGATGCACAGAGGGATATTTTGCCGGCTGGCATCCAGAATTAATGCAATGTCCATTCTGTCAGGAGGGTATTAGAGACCCGACACTGGACAGGTGATGCTGACTTTAAAAGGCACATAGAGCCTTATAAGGGTGAGGAATTGTTTGGGGATGGTCTCTGGGACCTCGTATCTACAGCAACAGCTGGGAAGATAATTTTTTACCTCAGGTTTCCTCACAGCCTAAGAAAGCACTGTATTATCAGGTACAGTCCTTTCGGCTTCAGAAAAGCAAGCGGGTCAAAGGCACTTCCTTTCTGCACAGAGATGAGGGAAGAGGGAAAAAGCTGCACCAGTCAGCCAGTTCCCAGAATCAAAATTCTTCCCCCGCTTCCTCTGAGTCCACCGCATGACGCGGGGGCTCCACAGGCGTAGCCAGCTACGGTGGGGGGCCGCCTCAAAAATTTCAGCGATCAGTGGGCTCGCTCACAGGTGGATCCCTGGATCCTTCAAGTAGTATCTCAGGGGTACAAGCTGGAATTCGAGGCGTCTCCCCCCCGCCGTTTCCTCAAATCTGCCTTGCCGACAACTCCCTCAGGCAGGGAGGCTGTGCTAGAGGCAATTCACAAGCTGTATTCCCAGCAGGTGATAGTCAAGGTGCCCCTACTTCAACAAGGACGGGGTTACTATTCCACACTGTTTGTGGTACCGAAACCGGACGGTTCGGTGAGACCCATTTTAAATTTGAAATCCTTGAACACATACATAAAAAAATTCAAGTTCAAGATGGAATCGCTCAGGGCGGTTATTGCAAGCCTGGAGGAGGGGGATTACATGGTATCCCTGGACATCAAGGATGCTTACCTACATGTCCCCATTTACCATCCTCACCAGGAGTACCTCAGATTTGTGGTACAGGATTGCCATTACCAATTCCAAACACTGCCGTTTGGACTGTCCACGGCACCGAGGGTCTTTACCAAGGTAATGGCAGAAATGATGATACTCCTTCGAAAAAAGGGAGTTTTAATTATCCCGTACTTGGACGATCTCCTTATAAAGGCGAGGTCCAAGGAGCAGTTGTTGGTCGGAGTAGCACTATCTCGGGAAGTGCTACAACAGCACGGATGGATTCTATACATTCCAAAGTCACAGCTGGTTCCTACCACACGCCTACTGTTCCTGGGGATGGTTCTGGACACAGAACAGAAAAAAGTGTTTCTCCCGCAGGAGAAAGCCAAGGAGCTGTCATCTCTAGTCAGAGACCTCCTGAAACCAAAACAGGTATCGGTGCATCACTGCACACGAGTCCTGGGAAAAATGGTAGCTTCTTACGAAGCAAAATTCCGTTCGGCAGGTTCCATGCAAGAACCTTTCAGTGGGACCTCTTGGACAAGTGGTCGGGATCGCATCTTCAGATGCATCGGCTGATAACCCTGTCTCCAAGGACCAGGGTATCTCTACTGTGGTGGCTGCAGAGTGCTCATCTTCAAGAGGGCCGCAGATTCGGCATACAGGACTGGGTCCTGGTAACCACGGATGCCAGCCTTCGAGGCTGGGGGGCAGTCACACAGGGAAGAAATTTCCAAGGACTTTGGTCAAGTCAGGAGTCGTCCCTACACATAAATATTCTGGAACTGAGGGCCATTTACAATGCCCTAAGTCTGGCAAGGCCTCTGCTTCAAAACCAGCCGGTACTGATCCAATCAGACAACATCACGGCAGTCGCCCATGTAAACCGACAGGGCGGCACAAGAAGCAGGATTGCGATGGCAGAAGCCACAAGGATTCTCCGATGGGTGGAATATCACGTCTTAGCACTGTCAGCAGTGTTCATTCCGGGAGTGGACAACTGGGAAGCAGACTTCCTCAGCAGACACGACCTACACCCGGGAGAGTGCGGACTTCATCCAGAAGTCTTCCAACTGTTGGTAAACCGTTGGGAAAGGCCACAGGTGGATATGATGGCGTCCCGCCTAAACAAAAAACTAGATATTGCGCCAGGTCAAGGGACCCTCAGGCAATAGCTGTGGACGCTCTAGTGACACCGTGGGTGTACCAGTCGGTTTATGTATTCCCTCCTCTGCCTCTCATACCAAAGGTACTGAGAATAATAAGAAAACGAGGAGTAAGAACGATACTCGTGGTTCCGGATGGGCCAAGAAGAGCTTGGTACCCAGAACTTCAAGAAATGATATCAGAGGACCCATGGCCTCTACCGCTCAGACAGGATCTGCTACAGCAGGGGCCCTGTCTGTTCCAAGACTTACCGTGGCTGCGTTTGACGGCATGGCGGTTGAATTCCGGATCCTAAAGGAAAAGGGCATTCCGGAAGAAGTCATTCCTACGCTGATAAAAGCCAGGAAAGAAGTAACCGCAAACCATTATCACCATATTTGGCGAAAATATGTTGCGTGGTGTGAGGCCAAGAAGGCCCCAACAGAGGAATTTCAGCTAGGTCGTTTTCTGCACTTCCTACAGTCAGGGGTGACTATGGGCCTAAAATTGGGTTCCATTAAGGTCCAGATTTCGGCTCTGTCGATTTTCTTCCAGAAAGAACTGGCTTCACTGCCTGGAGTTCAGACATTTGTAAAGGGAGTGCTACATATTCAGCCCCCTTTTGTGCCTCCTGTGGCACCTTGGGATCTCAACGTGGTGTTGAGTTTCTTAAAATCACATTGGTTTGAGCCACTTAAAACTGTGGATTTGAAATATCTCACGTGGAAAGTGGTCATGTTATTGGCCTTGGCTTGGGCCAGGCGTGTGTCAGAATTGGCGGCTTTGTCATGTAAAAGCCCTTATCTGATTTTCCATATGGATAGGGCAGAATTGAGGACTCGTCCCTAGTTTCTCCCTAAGGTGGTATCAGCTTTTCACTTGAACCAACCTATTGTAGTGCCTGCGGCTACTAGGGACTTGGAAAATTCCAAGTTACTGGACGTAGTCAGGGCCTTAAAAATTTATATTTCCAGGACGGCTGGAGTCAGGAAAACTGACTCGCTTTTTATCCTGTAGGCACCCAACAAAATAGGTGCTCCTGCTTCTAAGCAGACTATTGCTCGCTGAATTTGTAGCACAATTCAGCTGAAGCATTCTGCGGCTGGATTGCCGCATCCTAAATCAGTAAAAGCCCATTTCACGAGGAAAGTGGGCTCATCTTGGGCGGCTGCCCGAGGGGTCTCGGCTTTACAATTTTGCCAAGCTGCAACTTGGTCAGGGGCAAACACGTTTGCTAAATTCTACAAAATTGATACCCTGGCTGAGGAGGACCTTGAGTTCTCTCATTCGGTGCTGCAGAGTCATCCGCACTCTCCCGCCCGTTTGGGAACTTTGGTATAATCCCCATGGTCCTTACGGAGTTCCCAGCATCCACTAGGACGTCAGAGAAAATAAGATTTTACTCACCGGTAAATCTATTTCTCGTAGTCCGTAGTGGATGCTGGGCGCCCATCCCAAGTGCGGATTGTCTGCAATACTTGTATGTAGTTATTGCCTAACTAAGGGTTATTGTTGAGCCATCTGTTGAGAGGCTCAGTTATATTTCATACTGTTAACTGGGTGTAGTATCACGAGTTATACGGTGTGATTGGTGTGGCTGGTATGAGTCTTACCCGGGATTCAAAATCCTTCCTTATTGTGTCAGCTCTTCCGGGCACAGTATCCTAACTGAGGTCTGGAGGAGGGTCATAGTGGGAGGAGCCAGTGCACACCAGATAGTACCTAATCTTTCTTTTAGAGTGCCCAGTCTCCTGCGGAGCCCATCTATTCCCCATGGTCCTTACGGAGTGCCCAGCATCCACTACGGACTACGAGAAATAGATTTACCGGTGAGTAAAATCTTATTTTTTCTCTGTGATTTAGTCACCATATCTCTCCTTTATCGCTGCTAGTGCTGACTACACTGCGCAGGGGTTTGGGTAAGAGGTATTGTGCTGCTGATAATTGTACTGTGTTACCTGATACTGCAAGTTATATCATGTCTGCTTTTGAGGGTAACGGTTCTGGGGCTGAACACACTACAGGTGTTGCTGAAGCCACAGACCCCTATGAGGAAAATATAGCAGCTGGGGGCTCTGGTTCTGGGGGCTCCTTGCCCCCCAGTGGGACTGTGGCAATGGGGGTACATAATGACCCACCATGGGCCGCTTTTTCCACGCTTCTACATACACTAGTTAATAAACTAACACCCCCTATGGGACCCCCTATGCTGGTACAGCCGTATGTGGTCCCTGCAGCTTACCCGCCGTGGGCGGACAATTTATCTGCTCAATTGAGGAAGTTGAACCAGTCCCTGACTACTAAAAAGTCTGACCATCGCTCGCCTAAGCCCAAGGGGTCCTCTAAGCGAGCTCTTGTCTCCTCACAATCCACTGCTGTCACTGACACCTCGTCTGATGAAGAAGGCACTTACACTGACCCCACAGGTTCTGACTCAGATACGGCTGATGGGGAGGGTAGTTCACATGTGGATGTTCCTGGTCTTTTGGAGGCTATTAAGTTGATTCTGCAGATTACGGATGATCCCGAGCCATCCGTCCCTCCTAAGAAACCAGATAGGTTCAAGCGTCAGAAGGTGGTTAAACAAGTTTTACCTCACTCTGACCACCTAGTGGATATACGTCAGGAACCCTGGGAAAACCCGGGTAAGAAGTTTGTGCCTCCAAAGAAGATGCTGGCTCGCTATCCCCTCGCACCAGAGCTGTCTAAGAATTGGGAAACTCCTCCTCCAGTAGACTCACATGTGGCTAGGATGGTGGTTTCCTCAGCTCTACCTGTCACTACCGTCACGTCTCTAAAAGAGCCTACGGATAAACGTGTGGAGGGTTGTCTAAAAGCGATTTACACCCTCACGGGTGCTGCACAAAGGCCCACTATTGCAGCAACATGGGCTGCAGAGGCCATTGAAGCATGGGCCTTGGAGTTAGAAGCTGAAATCTCTTCTGACCATGCTAGACAATGCTTGTCATATATTGTCACAGCTTCTTGCTATATTAAAGAGGCGGCTTCTGATGCCGGTATCCTAGTAGCCAAGGCCTGTACTGCATTAGTCCTTGCTCGCCGGATATTGTGGCTGAGATCCTGGTCTGTGGATCTGGACTCTAAAAGAACCCTGGAGGTACTCCCTTTCAAAGGAGATAATCTGTTTGGGGAGGACTAAAATAAGATAGTGGCTGACTTGGCTACTGCCAAAACTGCCTGTCTGCCAAGTACTGCTCCTTCTGTGTCGAAGGCTAAATGTACTTCCTTTCGCCCCTTTCATCCTTCAGGTATAGGAAAAGGTCAGGCGTACAACAAGCAGGCCCGTACTTCTAAACCTGGTAAGCCAAAGCTTAAAAGAGCTTGGGCGGCCCGTCAGCCAGCTTCCAAGGCCGATAAGCCTGCCGCCATAGCCTTCAAAAACCGCCCCCCTCGTCGATTTTGCCGACAGACGTCCCGTTGGACCAGACAAAGGCAAACACTCTACATTCGGTGGTACAGACCCTCCTAGATACAGGAGTTGTAGTACAGGTGCCTCTTGCGCAGAGGGGCCGGGGTTACTATTCTCCGCTGTTTCTAGTCCCAAAACCGAATGGGTCCTCCCGGACCATTCTCAACCTCAAGGCATTGAACAGGTTTGTGAAGGTTTCTAAGTTCCGTATGGAAACCCTTCGCTCTATAGTTCTGGCCTTGGAACCTGGGGACTTCATGGTCTCCCTGGATATACAGGATGCTTACTTGCATATTCCTATAGCAGCGTCACATCAGCAATACCTGAGGTTTGCGATTGGCAACCTCCATTACCAGTTTCGGGCATTACCTTTTGGATTAACAACGGCTCCGCGAGTCTTCACCAAGGTCATGGCGGTGATGACGGTGGTACTCCACCGTCAAGGGGTCAGGATACTGCCGTATCTGGATGACTTGTTAATCCTGGCAAATTCCCCAGACCTTCTCCTACGTCATCTGGATATGACGGTCCGGTTTCTACAAGCCCACGGGTGGTCCCTGCTCAGAGTATGGTGCATCTGGGAGCGCTATTGGACACTCACAACCAGAGGTTGTTCTTGTGTCAGGAGAAAGTCCTGAAGCTTCAGGACAGGGTTCGTTGCTTCCTTTCTCGTCCGCAAGTTTTCGATACATTCGGTGATGCAGGTGCTGGGCCTCATGGTGTCAGCATTCGACATGGTGGAGTATGCTCAATTCCACTCTCGCCCCCTCCCGAGGCTGATTCTAGCCAAGTGGGACGGCCTGCCTCACCGGATCAGGTCTCAAATGATCTCTTTGACTCCGGAGGTCCGTCTGTCACTGCTCTGGTGGCTCCAAGACCGACAATTGTGCAGAGGCCGTCCCTTCTGGATATCCAACTGGGTCCTGTTGACGACAGATGCCAGTCTAAGAGGTTGGGGCGCGGTACTGGAGCAACACTCCCTTCAGACTCGGTGGACCAAGGAGGAGTCCCTCCTCTCAATCAACATTCTGGAATTGCGGGCGGTCTTCAATGCATTGAACCTAGCCCAGCATTTAATTCAGAACCTTCCTGTTCAAGTGAAGTCGGACAACGCCACCACAGTGGCTTACATAAATCATCAAGGCGGCACTCGAAGCCGTTTGGCAATGAAGGAAGTCTCACGGATTCTACATTGGGCGGAACGCCATCTACCGGCCATATCAGCAATATTCATTCCGGGAGTCCTGAATTGGGAAGCGGACTTTCTCAGTCGTCAGGACGTACACGCCGGACATTGGGGTCTCCATCCAGAAGTGTTTCAACTCCTAGTGGAAAGGTGGGGCCTTCCAGACGTGTATCTGATGGCGTCTCGACACAACCACAAGGTTCCGGTCTTCGGAGCAAGGACAAGGGATCCTCAGGCAGCATTCGTGGATGCGTTGGCAGTGCCGTGGAGGTTTCGGCTGCCGTACGTGTTCCCTCCGGTGTCACTCCTGCCCAGGGTAATTCGGAAGTTCAAGCAAGAAAAAGGAAATCTTTTTCTCATAGCTCCAGCGTGGCCCAGACAGCACTGGTTTTCAGACCTGCAGGGCCTATCATTAGAGCGTCCAATTCTACTTCCACAACGCCCAGACCTCCTCGTTCAGGGCCCCTGTGTCTACCAGGACCTGGCCCGGCTGTCTTTGACGGCGTGGCTCTTGAAGCTACCGTCTTAAGGGCTAAGGGGTTTTCTGAGGCGGTCATTCAAACTACGTTGCGGGCCCGGAAACCGGCTTCGGCTCGGATTTACTATAGGGTCTGGCATTCTTACTTTGTTTGGTGCGCATCTAACGATTATGACGCTTCCAAGTTTAGTATAGCCAAGTTGTTGGCTTTTCTTTGGCAAGGCCTGGACTTAGGCCTGCGTCTGGCCTCCCTCAAGGTTCAAATTTCTGCCTTGTCGGTGTGGTTTCAGAGAAAGATTGCAACCTTACCTGATGTGCATACCTTTACTCAGGGTGTGTTGCGTATCCAACCTCCCTATGTCCAGCCTGTGGCTCCTTGGGACTTGTCGGTGGTTTTGGAGGCGCTACAAGAGTCTCCTTTTGAACCTCTTGGTTCAGCTGATCTTAAGTGGCTTTCCCTTAAGGTGGTGTTTCTGCTGGCTATTGCTTCAGCTACAAGAGTGTCGGATTTGGGTGCCTTGTCCTGTAGTTCCCCATATCTGATATTTCACCGTGACCGGGGGCGGTTCTTAGGACTCATCCCGGATATTTACCTAAGGTGGTTTCCTCGTTCCACTATAACTATGAGATTGTGGTTCCGGCACTTGTTTCTCCTGATCTGTCTCCCAAAGAGAGGTCTTTGGATGTGGTACGGGCTCTCCGTATCTATGTGAAGAGAACTGCTTCTATTAGGAAATCTGATTCTCTCTTTGTATTGTTTGGATTTCACAAACGGGGCTGGCCTGCTCACAAGCAAACATTGGCCAGATGGATTAGAATGGTGATTGCACATGCTTATGTGAGGGCTGGTCTGTCGGCTCCTGCTCACATCACGGCCCATTCTACTCGGTCTGTTGGACCTTCTTGGGCGTCCCGCTGTGGTGCGACCCTTGAACAATTGTGCAAGGCGGCTACGTGGTCCTCAGTGAACATGTTCATAAGGTTCTATGCCTTCGATACTGCCGCTTCCCAGGATGCTTCCTTTGGACGCCGGGTTCTTGTGCCCGCTACAGTGCGTCCCCTCCCATAAGGAACTGCTTTAGGACATCCCCGATGTCTATCCTTGTGGAGCCTATTGTACCCTGCAGCAGAAAATTAGATTTATGGTAAGAAATTACCTTTGTTAAATCTCTTTCTGCGAGGTACACTGGGCTCCACAAGGCGCCCACCCTGACGCACTTAGCTTCTTTCGGTTGGTATGGCATTAGCCGCTGACACTTCTCTTGTCGTGAGAGTGTGGTGTATGTGGCTACTAACTGTTGTCGTCCTTTTTCCTGCTACTGCATTGGGCTGGTTAACTAAACTGAGCTCCTGTGCTGGGAGGCGGGGTTATAGAGGAGGTGGTGTGGTGCATTCTGGGAACAGTCAAAGCTTTAAGCCTGTTGGTGCCTCGGATCAAGATCCTACTCTTCACCCCAATGTCTATCCTTGTGGGCCCAGTGTACCTCGCAGAAAGAGATTTAACAAAGGTAAGTTCTTACCATAAATCTCGTTGTATCCCATGTCTATGTCTTTTATTTTTCCATCTATCGTATATACTGTATACCCATGTATATCACTTATCAATTTCATGTCAATCTTTGTATCTATCCTGTGACAGCCAGAACTTTGTGGGTCCCATAGCAACATTCTGATAGGACCTCTACCCTAATGCTTCTAGAGAGTCACCTTTCTCTACACAATTTGTTAATTTTATATCCCATAGTAATGCCCTAGATAATTTTATCTCCATAATTGTATCCTAGTTAATGTTATACTACATAGTAATGCCCTACAGTAATTAATTTTATGTCCCATAGTTCACAATATGCCACATTGTAGTGCTGCCAGTACAAATTATAACTCATTGTGCCCCATGGCCTTTCTATCTATAAATGTACAGTATGAAATATCCAGGTAGAAACTTTCTTTTAAGTAAGTCCGAGTTGGGAACTATTATATCATCAACGTAACCTACTAAATTCTACTTGTACCAATGTGCCATATATATATATATATATATATATATATATATATATAGCTATCTATCTATCTATCTATCTATCTATCTATCTATCTATCTATCTATCTATCTATCTGTTGGTCTATAAATCTGTCATCTATTTATATCTGTCTACAAATATGCCTCATTATCTATCTATTCATCTTTATGTCAGTAAATACATATTTCATACATGCATTAAATATCCAGGTTGAAATTTGAATTTAACTTCGTCTGGGACCTTTCATGTCATTGTATCTGACAATTCTATTTGTTTTTTGTCTTTTTAGAATAACGAAGCCATTAACTTTTGCTGACTGTGTGGGGAATGAGCTGCCTTTAGGATGGGAAATTGTTTACGATCAACAAATTGGGGTATATTATATGGACCATATAAATCGTAAGTTTTCTTAAAGTTTAGGTTTGTCCAAACCATACAAAGTCTTCTCTATAATTCTTATACAGAGTGCATTGCCTTTATTAGACATGAGAATTTATTCTTATTTAATCTGACTTTCATTTAACTATGCTAAAAGAAAAAAAAAACTTCTTACATTTTAAATGATAGTTCATAACTAACTATTGGCCAGTATACTGGAACACTGTCTGCGTTGTTCATGGTAGGACACACTATAGATGTGTTTATTCCATTCAGAAACCTAGATATCACTGTTTATTTAGGATATTGGTCCATGGATATTGGTCAGACTCCTCCCAGGCAGTAAGAAGAGCTAATTGTGTGTGAAGTGGACCATCCAAGTTCTCATTTTAAAAACCTTTCTCTGACGTCCTAAGTGGATGCTGGGACTCCGTAAGGACCATGGGGATTAGCGGCTCCGCAGGAGACTGGGCACAACTAAAGAAAGCTTTAGGACTACCTGGTGTGCACTGGCTCCTCCCACTAAGACCCTCCTCCAGACCTCAGTTAGATTCTTGTGCCCGGCTGAGCTGGATGCACACTAGGGGCTCTCCTGAGCTCCTAGAAAGAAAGTATATTTTAGTTTTTTTATTTTACAGTGAGATCTGCTGGCAACAGACTCACTGCAGCGAGGGACTAAGGGGAGAAGAAGCGAACCTACCTAACTGGTGGTAGCTTGGGCTTCTTAGGCTACTGGACACCATTAGCTCCAGAGGGATCGACCGCATGGAACCGGCCATTGATGTTCGGTCCCGGAGCCGCACCGCCGGCCCCCTTACAGAGCCAGAAGCAAGAAGTGTTCCGGAAAATCGGCGGCAGAAGACTTCAGTCTTCACCAAGGTAGCGCACAGCACTGCAGCTGTGCGCCATTGCTCCTCATGCACACCTCACACTCCGGTCACTGATGGGTGCAGGGCGCTGGGGGGGGGGGGGCGCCCTGAGCAGCAATATAAACACCTTGCCTGGCAAAATCATCACAATATATAGCCCCAGAGGCTATATATGTGATAAATACCCCTGCCAGAATCCATAAAAAAGCGGGAGAAAAGTCTGCGAAAAAGGGGCGGAGCTATCTCTCTCAGCCCACTGGCGCCATTTTCTCTTCACAGTGCAGCTGGAAGACAGCTCCCCAGGCTCTCCCCTGTAGTTTTCAGGCTCAAAGGGTTAAAAAGAGAGGGGGGGCACTAAATTTAGGCGCAATATTGTTTATACAAGCAGCTATTGGGGGAAAAATCACTCGGTTATAGTGTTAATCCCTGCATTATATAGCGCTCTGGTGTGTGCTGGCATACTCTCTCTCTGTCTCCCCAAAGGACTTTGTGGGGTCCTGTCCTCAGTCAGAGCATTCCCTGTGTGTGTGCAGTGTGTCGGTACGGCTGTGTCGACATGTGGGATGAGGAAGGTTACGTGGAGCAGAGGCCGATAAATGGGATGTCGCCCCCTGTGGGGCCGACACCAGAGTGGATGGATAGGTGGAAGGTATTAACCGACAATGTCAACCCCTTACATAGAAGGCTGGATGACGTAAAACAGCTGTGGGACAGCCGGCTTCTCAGCCCGCGCCTGCCCAGGCGACTCAAAGGCCATCAGGGGCTCAAAAAAGCGCCCGTTACCTCAGATGGCAGACACAGATGTCGACACGGAGTCTGACTCCAGTGTCGACGAGGTTGAGACATATACACAATCCACTAGGAACATCCGTAACATGATCTCGGCAATGAAAAATGTGTTACGCATTTCTGACATGAACCCAAGTACCACATAAAAAGGGTTTTATTTTTTGGGGAGAAAAAGCAGCCAGTGTTTTGTTCCCCCATCAGATGAATGAATGAAGTGTGTAAAGTAGCGTTGGTTCCCCCGATAAGAAACTGGTAATTTCTAAAAAGTTACTGATGGCGTACCCTTTCCCGCCAGAGGATAGGTCACGTTGGGAGATATCCCTTAGGGTGGATAAGGCGCTCACACGTTTGTCAAAAAAGGTGGCACTGCCGTCTTAGGATACGGCCACCCTGAAGTCTGTATATACACACTCAGGTTATATACTGAGACCTGCAATTGCCTCAGCATAAATAGTGCTGCTGCAGCGTGGTCTGATACCCAGTCAGATAATATTAATACTCTAAGACAGGGATAATAGTTTGCTAACATAGAGCATATTAAAGACGTCGTCTTAGATATAAAGGATGCACAGAGGGATATTTGCCGGCTGGCATCCAGAATTAATGCAATGTCCATTCTGCCAGAAGGGTATTAGAAACCCGGCAGTGGACAGGTGATGCTGCCTATAAAAGGCACATGGAGATTCTGCCTTATAAGGCTGAGGAATTGTTTGGGGATGGTCTCTGGGACCTCGTATCCACAGCAACAGCTGGGAAGAAAAATTTTTACCTCAGGTTTCCTCACAGCCTAAGAAAGCACTGTATTTTCAGGTACAGTCCTTTCGGCTTCAGAAAAGCAAGCGGGTCAAAGGCGCTTCCTTTCTGCACAGAGACAAGGGAAGAAGGAAAAAGCTGCACCAGCAGCCAGTTCCTAAGATCAAAAATCTTCCCCCGCTTCCTCTGAGTCCACTGCATGACGTTGGGGCTCCACAGGTGGAGACAGGTGCGGTAGGGGCGCGTCTCGGGAACTTCAGGGACCAGTGGGCTTGCCCACAGGTGGATCCCTAGGTTCTGCAAATAGTATCACAGGGATACAGGCTGGAGTTCGAGGCGACTACCCCTCGCCGTTACCTCACATCAGCCTTGCCTGCTGCCCTCGGAGAAAGGTAGTACTGGCGGCAATTCACAAGCTGTACTTCCAGCAGGTGAAATCAAGGTACCCCTCCTTCAACAAGGCCGGGGTTACTATTCCAAAATGTTGTGGTACCGAAACCAGACGGTTCGGTGAGACCCATTCTAAAATTGAAAGCCTTGAACACTTATATACGAAGGTTCAAGTTCAAAATGGAATCGCTCAGGGCGATTATTGCAAGCCTGGAGAATTTCATGGTATCACTGGACATCAAGGATGCTTACCTGCATGTCCCTATTTACCCTCTTCACCAGGAGTACCTCAAAATTGTGGTACAGGATTGTCATTACCAATTCCAGACGTTGCCGTTGGTCTGTCCCCGGCACCGAGGTATTTACCAAGGTAATGGCCGAAATAATTATCCCGTACTTGGACGATCTCCTTATAAAGGCGAGGTCCAGGGAGCAGTTGTTCGGCGGAGTAGCACTATCTCGGGAAGTGCTACAACAGCACGGCTGGATTCTGAATATTCCAAAGTCGCTGCTGGTTCCTACGACGCGTCTACTGTTCCTGGGTATGGTTCTGGACACAGAACAGGATAAAAAGGGTTTCTCCCGGAGGAGAAGTCCAAGGAGTTGTCGTCTCTAGACAGAGACCTCCTAATACGTATATAGGTGTCGGTGCATCAATGCACGCGAGCCCTGGGAAGGATGGTAGCTTCTTACGAAGAAATTCCATTCGCCAGGTCCCATGCAAGGATTTTCCAGTGGGAACTGTTGGACAAGTGGTCCGGGTCGCATCTTCAGATGCATCGGCGGATAACCCTGTCTCCAAGGGCCAGGGTGTCGCTGTTGTGGTGGCTGCAGAGTGCTCATCTTCTAGGGGGCCGCAGATTCGGCATACAGGACTGGGTCCTGGTGACCACGGATGCCAGCCTTCGAGGCTGGGGGGCAGTCACACAGGGAAGAAACTTCCAAGGCTATGAAAAAGTCAGGAGACTTCCCTACACATAAGTATTCTGGAACTAAGGGCCATTTACAATGCCCTAAGTCAGGCTAGACCCCTGCTTCAACACCGGCCGGTGCTGATCCAGTCAGACAACATCACGGCGGTCGCTCATGTAAACCGACAGAGCGGCACAAGAAGCAGGATGGCGATGGCAGAAGCCACAAGGATTCTCAGATGGGCGGAAAATCATGTGTTAGCACTGTCAGCAGTGTTCATTCCCGGAGTGGACAACTGAGAAGCAGACTTTCTCAGAAGACACGACCTCCACCCGGGAGAGTGGGGACTTCATCCAGAAGTTTTCCAAATGATTGTACACCATTGGGAAAGGCCACAGGTGGACATGATGGCGTCCCGCCTCAACAAAAAGCTACAAAGATATTGCGCCAGGTCAAGGGACCCTCAGGTGATAGCTGTGGACGCTCTGGTAACACCGTGGGTGTACCAGTCGGTGTATGTGTTCCCTTCTCTGCCTCTCTTACCCAGGGTAATGAGAATAATAAGAAGGAGAGGAGTAAGAACTATACTCATTGTTCCGGGTTGGCCAAGAAGAGCTTGGTAACCAGAACTCCAAGAAATGATCTCAGAGGACCCATGGCCTCTGCCGCTCAGACAGGACCTGCTGCAGCAGGGGGCCTGTCTGTTCCAAGACGTACCACGGCTGCGTTTGACGGCATGGCGGTTGAACGCCGGATCCTGAAGGAAAAGGGCATTCCGGAGGAAGTTATCCCTACGCTATTTAAAGCTAGGAAAGAAGTGAACGCAAACCATTATCACCGCATATGGTGGAAATATGTTGCGTGCTGTGAGGCCAGGAAGGCCCCAAAGGAGAAATTTCAGCTAGGTCGATTTCTGCACTTCCTACAGTCAGAGGTGACTATGGGCCTAAAATTGGGTTCCATGAAGGTCCAGATTTCGGCTCTTATCGATTTTCTTCCAAAATAGAACTGGCTTCACTGCCTGAAGTTCGGACTTTTGTTAAGGGAGTGCTGCATAGTCAGCCCCCGTTTGTGCCTCAAGTGGCACCGTGGGATCTCAACGTGGTGTTGGATTTCCTGAAGTCGCATTGGGTTGAGCCAGTTAAATCCGTGGAGCTACAATACCTCACGTGGAAATTGGTCATGCTGTGGGCCGTGGCGTCGGCCAGGCGTGTATCAGAATTGGCTGCTTTGTCATACAAAAGCCCTTATCTGTATTTTATATGGATAAGGCGGAATTGAGGACTCGTTCCCAATTCCTTCCTAAGGTGGTATCAGTTTTTCATGTGAACCAACCTATTGTGGTGCCTGCGGTTACTTGGGACTTGGAGGATTCCAAGTTACTGGACGTAGTCAGGGCCCTGAAAAGTATATGTTTCCAGGACGGCTGGAGTCAGGAAAACTGACTCGCTATTTATCCTGTATGCACCCAACAAGCTGGGTGCTCCTGCTTCTAAGCAGACTATTGCTCGCTGGATCTGTAGCACGATTCAACTTGCACATGCTGCGGCTGGACTGCCGCACCCTAAATCTGTAAAAGCCCATTCCACGAGGAAAGTGGGCTCTTCTTGGGCGGCTGCCCGAGGGGTCTCGGCTTTACACCTTTGCCGAGCTGTTACTTGGTCGGGTTCAAACATTTTTGCAACAGTCTACAAGTTTGATACCCTGGCTGAGGAGGACCTAGAGTTTGCTCATTCGGTGCTGCAGAGTCATCCGCACTCTCCCGCACGTTTGGGAGCTTTGGTATAATCCCCATGGTCCTTACGGAGTCCCAGCATCCACTTAGGACGTCAGAGAAAATAAGATTTTACTTACCGGTAAATCTATTTCTCGTAGTCCGTAGTGGATGCTGGGCGCCCATCCCAAGTGCGGATTGTCTGCAATACTTGTTTATAGTTATTGCCTAACTAAAGGGTTATTGTTGAGCCATCTGTTGAGAGGCTCAGTTATATTTCATACTGTTAACTGGGTATAGTATCACGAGTTATACGGTGTGATTGGTGTGGCTGGTATGAGTCTTACCCGGGATTCAAAATCCTTCCTATTTGTGTCAGCTCTTCCGGGCACAGTATCCTAACTGAGGTCTGGAGGAGGGTCTTAGTGGGAGGAGCCAGTGCACACCAGGTAGTCCTAAAGCTTTCTTTAGTTGTGCCCAGTCTCCTGTGGAGCCGCTAATCCCCATGGTCCTTACGGAGTCCGAGCATCCGCTACGGACTACGAGAAATAGATTTACCGGTGAGTAACATCTTATTTTTTTTGTGGGCTTTCATATGAAATACAATACAATAGTATGTTTCCATAAAAAAAAAAAAAAACATTCTGATTTTAATATACATTTGAGGAAAAAAATCTAAAAAATTGTTCTTACTTTTGTTAATAAATCCCCAAAGTTTTATTTTGGGATTGTAATAAAGATCATTTGCTATAAGAGCTTTTTTTTTTTTTTTGAGTAATTTATGAAAAGCATATTTAAAAATAAACAAGCAATATTTTTTTCAGTTCACAACATTAGAGGAATGCACGTTCTTCTTCAGATGTGTTTTAGAGATGAGATTCTACAGACAGCGTCTGTTCCCACTTCTGTGCAGTGGCACAAACTTAAGTGGAGACAAGATACTTTGGGGGTAATTCCAAGTTGATCGCAGCAGGATTTTTGATAGCAATTGGGCAAAACCATGTGCACTGCAGGGGAGGCAGATATAACATGTGCAGAGAGAGTTAGATTTGAGTGGGTTATTTTATTTCTGTGCAGAGTAAATACTGGCTGCTTTATTTTTACACTGCAAATTAGATTGTAGATTGAACTCACCACACCCAAATCTAACTCTCTCTGCACATGTTATATCTACCTCCCCTGCAGTGCACATGGTTTTGCCCAATTGCTAACAAAAATCCTGCTGCGATCAACTTGGAATTACCCCCTTTATGTGGAAAGACACTTGTGTTGAATGGGCCCGTTTTTTACATTTTCCTAGACCACTGCAAGTGGTCCAGGAACAGGATAGGTGTGGGTGGACTTTAATTAGTGAAGAAAGGAAAGCCCATTGGTCACTAAATTAAGCCCACCCAAACCTAACCTGTCCCTAGACCATTTGTGTCACATTTGAAAAAGTGGAGTGTTTAATTACAGAGAGGTTTCAAACTGGGAGAATGTGTGCTGGGAGCAGGAAGGAACAGCAACTTGGAGAATGGGTGCTGGGAGGGAGAGATAAAGCAGACTAGAAGCAACACTGTACTCACAAGAAGAAGCCTCAGTCACCTGGCTATCATTGGACCAGTGCTCAAGCTACAATTCTCCCATTTGTGGTGTATTACAAGGGAAAAACAAAAACTGAGCATCTTAGCTTTGTGGTTATTTCAGACTGTGTGTTTTTATCTTTTATCCCTGCATTGTTGCGGGATAATGTTTTTTGGAATAAAATAGACTTTTTTTCACCGTCTGCTGTCATTTGGAGCCATTTCTGTGGAGGTAGCGGAAGTCCAGATATCAACTGGGACTGGAAAAAGATACCTTTCAGCGCATATAGGGCTTATCATAAAGGTAAGCCTGGTACCAATAGACCGTGTGTTAAAAGAATTTTGGTATATGAAGTGTGAAAGAAACCTTTATGGGAATGCATCGCATTTAGTACAGGTCAGTCACTGAAAGATAGTGACCCTAGAAGTCATCTGTGAAAACATTGGATATTTGCTAATGGACATGTCATATATTATGTTCTCTGTTTGAGGAACAGGAATACACACGGACTTGGAACGTATAGTAGCATCGCTGGGAGATCGCCTCTGTGTTTCTATTGTGTCTATAAAGGAGTGGTGCTCTTTTTTGGTGATCTGCCGAGTTGAAGCTAGGGCGCAAGTTACTTTTTACATATTTTTTACAACACAGTGGCAGTCTACTGCCTCCAAAGGAAACTCAAACTTCTTGAAGAGTAAATTTGAAAATTCACCAAAAAATTTTTTCTACTTCTCTGATGGGTCAGATAAGGCACTTGCTGGTGTGGTTGCATCTGATGCGAACATGCCAGGCAAGTGCTTACAGGCATGTTACTTCAAAACCTTTGAACATTACAGAGTAAGAATTTGGTGTTTTCTTTACACCCATGGCAGCATTTATTATACCAAATTTCATTACAATCTGAAACGGTCAGTCTGAAACCTGTGTTGGTTTGATGTAGAATAATCCCACAAGGAAATATCTGGTAGATTTGATTTAAAAAAACAAAACTAAACAAAATAAACATCCTAATATAATAGAAACATGGATTCCTAGCAAGAATTTATTTCAGTTTAATTTCTATCCTGGTTTCCTTGATCTTTTGTAGAACTTACACAAATAGAGGACCCTCGAGAGCAATGGAGACGAGAACAAGAGAGGATGCTGAAAGAATATTTGGTTGTAGCCCAGGAGGCTCTTAATGCCAAAAAAGAGATTTATCAAATTAAGCAGCAGCGTTTTGAATTGGCACAAGAGGAATACCAGCAACTGCATGAACTCTGTGAGGATGACAGTCGCTCCCATGCCAGCTGTAAGTAAATAGGTCGGGGGTTTATATGTTTTCTAAAAACTTTTCATTAGCATTGTTCCCTTAAACTATCCAGAGATTATTTTATCTAAAAATGATTAGATACACTCTAGCATTTGAATACATTTTAAGAAATACAGTATGATGCTTGCATTAATCCTTTCATGCATGGATGTCACTACAGTGGACAGCTGTTTTTAAATCATTATCTCCTATAGAAACTACTGCTCTCATTTTTAGGAGCTCTACGAAAATTAGAAGGTGTGCCACCTAGTGAGAGTTTTTAATTCCTACTTAACAATATAAGGTCAAAATGAAAAGGCTGAGAAAAGTTCTCTCACACTCAAAGATAGCAGAGTAAGTACAAAGAATAACTTCAATGAAAGTAACATATAGGTCATAATATGGTAGATGTTTTGATTCAATTTATTGTTGTCATAGATGATGGAAAATCATACAGGTGAGTCAGTGCTCATCTTTGCCGCTAGCAAGTTGCGTTTGCCACGGGTTTGCACTTGCACAGCGCATGTACCAGCGATCCATAGGATCACATGGGTGCAAACTATCCCACGAATGGGACGCAGGCTGTCACAGCTAGTTGGAATCGCGACTAGTATGTTGCCTGTTAGCGTGATAGATGAGGGGGAACATATCTGTATGAGATGGTACATTTTGGTGTTCTTTCATTTTCTTGATGTGACTTGTATAAATGCATGGCTGCTGTACTGAATGTCTGGATTAAATGACAACAATCAGGGCTACAGATTTGTAAGGAGACCCAATAGTTTACATACAAATCCAATATTTAGGCATCTGTGCAGGCACAAGACCTGTTCTGTGCATGTGTAAAACAGGTCTTGCACACCCCTGTCAGCCACAGCATATTTGACATGCTGCAGTGTTTGGGGGTTGGAGCAGGGGTAGCCGATACCGTTCTTCAAAACGGGGTCATGCTGCCCCCATTTTGTATACGGGCCACATCCAAGGTCAGCATCGTCAGATGCAGACATCCTAGACCAGGCATGTCCAAACTGTGGCCCTCCAGCTCTTGTGAAACTACATATCCCAGCATACCCTGACACAGTTTTGCTATCTGATAATGTTGATTATCTTTACAGGAATGAAAGCTATACCTTAAACACACCTTAAATACACTTTAAACCTTTAGCCGCTGCGGCCGCTATACTTAATACACGCTACGTACTTTATACACTGTTTGCGTACGGAGTCCCGTATCACTGTACGGACTTAGCATACAAACGCCGCGCAAGGCGGTACATAGTACACACAGCGCGCACACACCCCTATAGTGATACACTTTAAACTTTATACAGCAATGCGATGCGTTACTAATACACTCTTAAACCTTAGCAGGAAAAGGAAGACACAACAATGATTTGTAGTTAAACCACTGGGTTCCGACACCACAGCGTAATATTTGCTGAAAGGGGGTTTACAATACAAATCATACACTACAATACAAGACAATATAACAGAATAATGGCTACAGTCAATGTACATACGTGATTGGAATCGCTTGCGCAACCCGGCCGGTCCCCGGTCATCTGATAGATAACTTTGTGAGTCTTGTGCCAGGCCAGGCTGCAGCAGGCTTTATTTATACAATTCTTCCTAAAGCAATACAATAGATACTGTAATCCTTTTGTCCATTGGACACAGGAATGCACTTTTACAGTACAGGAGAGGTCATAGGTCTGTTTGAATAGGTGGGCGATGTCTATTTTCACTGCTCTTGTGGGTGGTCTCCTCTGGATTCCCGCCGCATACATAATGTACAGTAAATACAGTTTATATCTATATTCTGCTCCTGCACATAACTATCCGCAGGAACATGCGATCTTCCTCAAACCAACACCGGAATGTTTCCCTTAAAATACCCTACAGCTGGATACCAAACACCACCTTGTAACCTTGTTCTGTCCCCTCCTATCCTGTAAAGGTGAATCCCTTTGTTCTGTTACCATTTAAACTGATGTTAATTTCTGATGTGGTGCAAGGAGACTATGTGTACATTGTGCACTATTTGGATTAAAATATGTAATGTGTTTTGATAGCTCTCCATGCGTTCACAAACTCTACTGTTAATACCCATACCACGCACTGATGCGCACGACCGCGGGAGCGACCATAAGCAAATTGCGAATATGTGCACGCACAGCAGGACAAGTACACATGCGGAGGCCATCTGTGTTGTTTGTACGTGATGTGTGTACTGCAATATTTTTCGACTTTGACAGTCCACCACTTGGCAGTCACCAATAACTGCCACTATCTATTCACTAAACAGAAAAATATCTACACAATATCTACAGAAGTTTTGGATGGTCGGGGGAGAGTGGTAGGTAGGAAATGTATGACCTAGTGGGATAGTAAAAAGCATGTATGTATGAATCCATGTCTGAGGGGCATGTATCATTGTGCCGTATATGTTCTAAATAAGCTTCAAGGTATTGCGAAGTATACATTAAATCCTTCTCATCCCGTATTAAGGGTCTGTAAATGGGCCAACAAACACTACCGAGCTTTTTTTGGCTTCTTGTTCCAACAAATGGGGTGCACATTTAGTTGATGATACAGGGAGGGGGAACATATGTGAGTGCTAGTATATGTGGATATCACCTGTCGACTATGTGTGTCGTTAACTGAAGGTTGTAGAGATGAAGATAAGACACCTATCTAAAATACATTCACATAAACATTTACATAAACATTCTTGGAAGTCTTTTCCGGATGGGTGTATCTGGGCAGAGGGGGAGACAAAAGAAAAACAGGTGAACGAAACAGGCCATGAAATTCATTTGCAATCCTTATTATATCACTGTCTCTATGGAAGGGTCATGAATTAAATCTGCTGCTATAACTGTACCCTTGCTCCTGAGACTCATCAACTTTGTGCCGTGCTTGCGCCGCGTCAGAATTCGAACACACCTAAATACCAAACCAATAATTATGACGACTCCCAGGATACAAAGGAGAAACTTCCCTACACTCATAATGACATTTCGAGCCCACTTTCCTAAACCTGAGAACCAATTGCGTGGTATCAGTTCCTGCTTGTAAGCTTGTAACTCCCTTCCCGTATACCTGAAGGTGTCGTCATACATCTCAGTGATATTATCTATCAAGTTCGCTAGCGCATAGATATACCTATAATTTATAATTCCTCTGGCAGTACGGGTGATGTCTAATGCGAGAAGGAATTAAATCCCGGTGGATTCGTGGATCAAATCAGAGGCTACGTGCTCCGTCCTCTCTATGAGGTGTCTCTTGACGATGTGTTCATAGTGAGTATGAGTATAAGGAGCCTGAGCACTGTGGTGAACATCTCTCATCCTATCATGGGTTATGGTCATGACCTCTGGCAGTACTCTCCCAATATAACACAATCCCTCTGAGCTCGGGGCAAGCCACTTGTACGACTTCCTCCCACATATGAAATAGGCATCATCTGGGAGAACATAGGGGACAGAATATGACATCACCATATTACAAACTTTCCAAGTGAAAAACCCAATCCCTAGTTCTCCCATCTGCTCAGTACAAGTATCAGGATGGATGATATGAGCACAATACCCTGGTGATACTTTTCCAACCCACATGGTCTTGCTTCCACGAGTATACCTATACCGAAAATACCTCCCACTGTTGGCTATTTGGCGTACAGAGTCTATGGGTATCCTATCAGCTCTGTGTGAAAAGGTCATTGTCTGGTTTAAGACCTTACCCACTAGTGAGTGTTAATCACTCAACGGATGACGGTCCATTTCGATATTAAGGTTGGACTGACATCTCTGGATGCACCCATCCTCACCTATATTCTCATAATTCCTACAAATACAATATTCATCAGACAATAACCCCTCATAGTGCCTCCGAACTCCCTGACTACCAGAGCGCTTACTGATGCCAGCCTTTACTAAAGTGATGTGCTGATCCTGAGATCCTACAAATTCATACTTGCCATCAGAACCCATTCCAGATCCCTGCTCGATCTCTCTGGGACCCTCACAAAAACAAACTGTCCTTATCAAAACCAGAGTTACTAATAGAACCCGAAACGCAGTCTCTTGTGATCGATCCATTTCGTTTAGGGAAAGAAGGAAAATAAGAAGGGGAAAAGACAGGAAAATGCAGGGGGAGGTGAAAAAAAAATGATATTACAACCGTTCTAGATCTGTGCTCGGATGCCCTTCAACAGTCCTGCCTCTCAACCCTCCCGGAACAGACACTCCAGTGATACGAGGTTCTCTACACTCTGCTCTTTGTCACGAGTTCTCTCCGGGTCAGCGGCCTTTCTGTAGGGAACATAAATCTTGTATTTCAATGTGTTTAACTGTTGTGTATTATCAGTTGTGTGAAGTAAACCATCTGTGGAAAATGAAAAGAGAAAGGAAATAATAAAAAGAAAATTTTTCAGATTTGCGTTCACCATCAGGCTGTCACGCCATCATGCAAATCGGTGTCTATGCACAGTCTCCCTTCACCAGTATTCTCATTCTCCACCCTTTGTGCATGACCAGGCACACTGCGTTAATACTGGTGTCCCTATGCTGGTGAGATATACTGGATTTGGGCAGAACTCTGAAAGACCGAGTAGGCCTGTGGGGTCTGAACTATAACCCTGTCGGTGAACGTAAGAGATGAAGAGGAAGCTTTGAAGACAAATCACATAGAGTTTAGTAACAGATAACTTGGTAGAGGCAAAGAAGATTTTACAAAGTTTGACACCTGGATTGGGCACTAAGGGGAATGATTCTCTACTCGGTCTGCTCCCCCCCAAAAAAATCTATGTGTGTTATATCTCTACTGGGACTATCCCAGCCATCAATCCACTGTCCTGTCCATTCTAAATTCATTGGGAACCCGGTATCTTTGAGATAATTTCCTATACCTGTGATGGACATGCATCTAGAACAGCGAAATGCAACCTTAGTCTTCGTGGGTATCCAACATAATTCGTACTTCCTGGGCGGGAGCACGCTATATGTATACCATCTCTAACAAAACTTCTGTTAAATTAATTAGAGGTCACTTCTGCTAGGGAAAGAAGCAGAAGTTTAGGGACCTCCTCCTAACCCCAGTAAGTTCTGTCAAAAGGGTAAAGTTGCATTTATTCCATTCTTCCCATTAACCGAATCTGTGTTTTCTATATGGCTCGTGACTCCTTACTATATGTCCCTTGATCCCGTCTATGTGTTTAATAACGTTGCTTGTTTTCTCTGTCTAGGGGTCTATATTGGCTATGTGCTCTACTACTCTTGCAATCTCTAACAAAATGTTCTTTATTTTTTTTACAAATGTAACAATTTCTCTGTCTTTTCTTACCACCAAGGTTTTTGGGGTTTAGGCTGATGAGACTCTGGTGTAAGAGCCTGTATACTTTCAATCCCCAGCCTCTCCTCCTGCAGTTCTCTACGCCTAGCAATATTCTTATGGTGTTCAATCGCGCACTCTCTACGACAAGCTATCCAATCAGGCAAAAAATGTTTGTACCCGGCCCCTACTGTCTGATTGAGTCCGTCCATTAATACAGAAACAGCTACCTTCCTGTAATTCGCACCGTTCCCTGTATCTGATACCCCCATGTATCTATTTATTATTTGCAGGTCCTGATGGAAGTATTCAGATGTCATTTCATTTTCCCTCTGTTTTATGGAGAAATTTTTTTTCTTCTCCACTTAACAGTTGTGGGGAAATACAACTCTAGTTGCATGTTAATTTGCTCTAAATTCTCCTGATTGTGTTTTGTCAGTCATAAGACTATCCAACTCTAATCTACAATCAGTGATACATTTTTGGGTGTCAATATTAGGAGGTAGGCACGCTTTCAATAATATCCGCCAGTGTTTGTTTGTCAATTAATACGCATTACCCAGATCTCTGAAAAATTTCTGACATCTGGCTAAATGCTTCCGAGGGTCGGGGAATTCTGAAATGATTGATCGCAGCTCATCTCTGGGCCACGGGCAATACATTGCATTATTCCTGGTGAGGATTATTCCCTGACTATCGGTTCCCCCATTGGGGTTACTATTTCCAAGACAGGGTGTAATCCTACCATTCCATTCCTAATCTGTTTACTGTGAGGTGTTGTTGTCTCTGTGCAATGAACTGTCTCACACTTACCGGTAGCTGTGACCTCACCAGTTCTTTCATTGGGGAATATTGTTACTGCTCTACCTGGTTGGACAGGCCCCACCTGAGTTTCCTGCAGTGAGGTGACTGCTTGGAGGAGAGCTGCGATTTGGCTGGATATATTTATTATTAAAAAAAAGATATAGATTCAATATATATATTACAAAGTACAGTATACCTATAGTTACAACTCATACAGTAAGCAGTTAAAACATACAGTTACATACAATTACAGTTACAGGCCAGCGATACAATTACCATTCCCTCCAATGCATCTTATGTCTCTCTGTCTCTGTAAATAAATACAGGAACTGATCTGCCAGCAAGTCCATCATCCTCTTGTGACCTATAACCTTGAAAAGACTTAAAAAAAAAAAAACAGGATACATCTTGCAAAAAAAATAATTAGGGTTAATACATTGTTTTTACATACTACTATATTTTACGGATATACCATTGACTGTAGCCATCTTCTCCCCCGCAATATACGGTAGTGGTGGTGCGGTCGCCAATGTTTTCCCGCTAGGTTTGGAACCTGCCGCACAAGCTAATTTCCTTTGCATATCCCCCTCTTGCTGCCATAATTTTAAACAATCATTATGTCTAATCCTTTGTTTTCTGGATTTAATCAGACATATCTTTAACCTTAAGTTCTGTAATACCTCTGGTACAAAGCTGCTCACCTTAAGGACTGGTTCCCTATCTTTGTCAGTCATACGTACCCATTCAGACAAAAAGTCTTCAGTGTGTGATCCATATTTACCACACATAACAAACCTCGCTGACCCCTTAGGCTGCGGTACCTCAACCTGAACCCTGGTTAAACGTCCACCGCTTGTGCAATTGGATCCCATCGCGGACTTTTTCCTTATTACGCAAACCCCAATGCACACCGAATAGACGGTGAAAGTTCTTAGAGCGCTTTCACCCACTCCTTCTCTGCCGGGTACCACGACTCACTCCAAGAATGACCACCGCGTACCCAGTGAGATCCCTATCTGATTTCTATTCACTGGAAGTGTTTAGGAGTGACTTACCTATTCCAGTGAATATACACCGCTGGAGATTTTCCTGAGAGAGACCAGCGAAAACTCCCTATACACTTATACACAAATCACAATTGCTTATGCTCTATACAGTGCTAATGGTACCGCGATTTTACGCAATGCACGTAAAGGGGTATCCAGTTGCGCTATATATATCGCATCCACAAATGCGCGGTCCAATCGCACAGCGTATAGGTACTTGTTACCTATCTGCCGTACGATCACGGGTCGTTGTACAAACTGGGACCCTCAGTCTGGAGCGTAATAGCAAAAACCTTTTCTCTGACGTCCTAGTGGATGCTGGGAACTCCGTAAGGACCATGGGGAATAGACGGGCTCCGCAGGAGACTGGGCACTCTAAAAGAAAGATTAGGTACTATCTGGTGTGCACTGGCTCCTCCCTCTATGCCCCTCCTCCAGACCTCAGTTAGATTTCTGTGCCCGGCCGAGCTGGATGCACACTAGGGGCTCTCCTGAGCTCCTAGAAAGAAAGTATATGTTAGGTTTTTTATTTTACAGTGAGACCTGCTGGCAACAGGCTCACTGCAACGAGGGACTAAGGGGAGAAGAAGCGAACCTACCTGCTTGCAGCTAGCTTGGGCTTCTTAGGCTACTGGACACCATTAGCTCCAGAGGGATCGACCGCAGGACCCGTCCTTGGTGTTCGTTCCCGGAGCCGCGCCGCCGTCCCCCTTACAGAGCCAGGAGCATGAAGATGGTCCGGAAAATCGGCGGCAGAAGACTTCAGTCTTCACCAAGGTAGCGCACAGCACTGCAGCTGTGCGCCATTGCTCCTCATACACACTTCACACTCCGGTCACTGAGGGTGCAGGGCGCTGGGGGGGGCGCCCTGAGCAGAAATAAAAACATTTTGGCTGGCAAAATAATCACAATATATAGCCCCAGAGGCTATATATGTGATAATTACCCCTGCCAGAATCCATAAAAAAGCGGGAGAAAAGTCCGCGAAAAAGGGGCGGAGCTATCTCCCTCGGCACACTGGCGCCATTTTCTCTTCACAGTGTAGCTGGAAGACAGCTCCCCAGGCTCTCTCCTGTAGTTTTCAGGCTCAAAGGGTTAAAAAGAGAGGGGGGGCACTAAATTTAGGCGCAATATTGTTTATACAAGCAGCTATTGGGAAAAATTCACTCAGTGATAGTGTTTATCCCTACATTATATAGCGCTCTGGTGTGTGCTGGCATACTCTCTCTCTGTCTCCCCAAAGGGCTGTGTGGGGTCCTCAGTCAGAGCATTCCCTGTGTGTATGCGGTGTGTCGGTACGGCTGTGTCGACATGTTGGATGAGGAGGCTTATGTGGAGGCGGAGCAGATGCCGATAAATGGGATGTCGCCCCCTGTGGGGCCGACATCAGAGTGGATGGATAGGTGGAAGGTATTAACCGACAGTGTCAACTCCTTACATAAAAGGCTGGATGACGTAACAGCTGTGGGACAGCCGGCTTCTCAGCCCGCGTCTGCCCAGGCGTCTCAAAGGCCATCAGGGGCTCAAAAAACGCCCGTTACCTCAGATGGCAGACACAGATGTCGACACGGAGTCTGACTCCAGTGTCGACGAGGTTGAGACATATACACAATCCACTAGGAACATCCGTTGCATGATCTCGGCAATAAAAATTGTGTTACACATTTCTGACATTAACCCAAGTACCACATAAAAGGGGTTTTATGTTTGGGGAGAAAAAGCAGCCGGTGTTTTGTTCCCCCATCAGATGAGTGAATGAAGTGTGTGAAGAAGCGTGGGTTCCCCCGATAAGAAACTGGTAATTTCAAAAAAATGACTGCTGGCGTACCCTTTCCCGCCAGAGGATAGGTCACGTTGGGAGATATCCCCTAGGGTGGATAAGGCGCTCACACGTTTGTCATAAAAGGTGGCACTGCCGTCTTAGGATACAGCCACTTTGAAGGAGCCTGCTGATAAAAAGCAGGAGGCTATCCTGAAGTCTGTATATACACACTCAGGTATTATACTGAGACCTGCAATTGCCTCAGCATGAATAGTGCTGCTGCAGCAGGGTCTGATACCCTGTCAGATAATATTAATACCCTAGACAGGGAGAATATGGTGCTAACATAGAGCATATTAAAGACGTAGTCTTATATATGAGGGATGCACAGAGGGATATTTGCCGGCTGGCGTCCAGAATTAATGCAATGTCCATTCTGCCATTAGGGTATTAGAGACCCGGCAGTGGACAGGTGATGTTGACTTTAAAAGGCACATGTAGATTATGCCTTATAAGGGTGAGGAATTGTTTGGGGATGGTCTCTGGGACCTTGTATCCACAGCAACAGCTGGGAAGAAAAATTTCTACCTCAGGTTTCCTCACAGCCTAAGAAAGCACTGTATTATCGGGTACAGTCCTTTCGGCTTCAGAAAAGCAAGGGGGCCAAAGGCGCTTCCTTTCTGCACAAGGGAAGAAGGAAAAAGCTGCACAGACAGCCAGTTCCCAGGATCAAAAATCCTCCCCCGCTTCCTCTGAGTCCACAGCATGACGCTGGGGCTCCACAGACAGGTGCGGTGGGGGCTCGTCTCGGGAACTTCAGGGACCAGTGGGCTTGCCCACAGGTGAATCACTGGGTTCTGCAAGTAGTATCACAGGGATACAAGCTGGAGTTCGAGGCGACTCCCCCTCGCCGTTACCTCACATCAGCCTTGCCTGCTGCCCTCGGATATAGGGAGTTAGTACTGGCGGCAATTCACAAGCTGTACTTCCAGCAGGTGAAATCAAGGTACCCCTCCTTCAACAAGGCCGGGGTTACTATTCCAAAAATGTTGTGGTACCGAAACCAGACGGTTCGGTGAGACCCATTCTAAAATTGAAATCCTTGAACACTTATATACGAAGGTTCAAGTTCAAAATGGAATCGCTCAGGGCGATTATTGCAAGCCTGGAGAATTTCATGGTATCACTGGACATCAAGGATGCTTACCTGCATGTCCCTATTTACCCTCCTCACCAGGAGTACCTCAAAATTGTGGTACAGAATTGTCATTACCAATTCCAGACGTTGCCGTTGGTCTGTCCCCGGCACCGAGGGTATTTACCAAGGTAATGGCCGAAAGAATTATCCAGTACTTGGACAATCTCCTTATAAAAGCGAGGTCCAGGGAGCAGTTGTTTGTCAGAGTAGCACTATCTCGGGAAGTGCTACAACAGCATGGCTGGATTCTGAATATTCCAAAGTCGCAGCTGGTTCCTACGACGCATCTACTGTTCCTGGGGATGGTTCTGGACACAGAACAGAAAAAAGTGTTTCTCCCGCAGGAGAAAGCCAAGGAGCTGTCATCTCTAGTCAGAGGCCTCCTGAAACCAAAACAGGTGTCGGTGCATCACTGCACGCGAGTCCTGGAAAAAATGGTAGCTTCCTACGAAGCAGTTCCATTCGGCAGGTTCCATGCAAGAACTTTTCAGTGGGACCTCTTGGACGGGATCGCATCTTCAGATGCATCGGCTGATAACCCTGTCTCCAAGGACCAGGATGTCTCTGCTGTGGTGGCTGCAGAGTGCTCATCTTCTAGAGGGCCGCAGATTCGGCATACAGGACTGGGTCCTGGTGATCACGGATGCCAGCCTTCGAGGCTGGGGGGCAGTCACACAGGGAAAAAATTTCCAAGGACTTTGGTCAAGTCAGGAGTCGTCCCTACACATAAATATTCCGGAACTGAGGGCCATTTACAATGCCCTAAGTCAGACAAGACCTCTGCTTCAAAACCAGCCGGTACTGATCCAATCAGACAACATCACGGCAGTCGCCCATGTAAACCGACAGGGCGGCACAAGAAGCAGGATGGCGTGGCAGAAGCCACAAGGATTCTCCGATTGGCGGAAAATCACGTCTTAGCACTGTCAGCAGTGTTCATTCCGGGAGTGGACAACTGGGAAGCAGACTTCCTCAGCAGACACGACCTACACCCGGGAGAGTGGGGACTTCATCCAGAAGTCTTCAAACTGTTGGTAAACCGTTGGGAAAGGCCACAGGTGGACATGATGGCGTCCCGCCTCAACAAAAAGCTAAAGAGATATTGCGCCAGGTCAAGGGACCCTCAGGCGATAGCTGTGGACGCTCTAGTGACACCGTGGGTGTACCAGTCGGTTTATCTGTTCCCTCCTCTGCCTCTCATACCAAAGGTACTGAGAATAATAAGAAGGCGAGGAGTAAGAACGATACTCGTGGTTCCGGATTGGCCAAGAAGAGCTTGGTACCCAGAACTTCAAGAAATGATATCAGAGGACCCATGGCCTCTACCGCTCAGACAGGATCTGTTACAGCAGGGGCCCTGTCTGTTCCAAGACTTCCCGCGGCTGCGTTTGACGGCATGGCGGTTGAATTCCGGATCCTAAAGGAAAAGGGCATTCCGGAGAAAGTAATTCCTACGCTGATAAAAGCCAGGAAAGAAGTAACCGCAAACCATTATCACCGTATTTGGCGAAAATATGTTGCGTGGTGTGAGGCCAGGAAGGCCCCTACAGAGGAATTTCAGCTGGGTCGTTTTCTGCACTTCCTACAGTCGGGAGTGACTATGGGCCTAAAAATTGGGTTCCATTATGGTCCAGATTTCGGCTCTGTCGATTTTCTTCCAGAAAGAACTGGCTTCACTGCCTGAAGTTCAGACATTTGTAAAGGGAGTGCTACATATTCAGCCTCTTTTGTGCCTCCTTTGGCACCTTGGGATCTCAACGTGGTGTTGAGTTTCCTGAAATCACATTGGTTTGAGCCACTTAAAACTGTGGATCTGAAATATCTCACGTGGAAAAAAGTGGTCATGTTATTGGCCTTGGCTTCGGCCAGGCGTGTGTCAGAATTGGCGGCTTTGTCATGTAAAAGCCCTTATCTGATTTTCCATATGGATAGGGCAGAATTGAGGACTCGTCCCCAGTTTCTCCCTAAGGTGGTATCAGCTTTTCTCTTGAACCAACCTATTGTAGTGCCTGCGGCTACTAGGGGCTTGGAAGATTCCAAGTTACTGGACGTAGTCAGGGCCTTGAAAATTTATGTTTCCAGGACGGCTGGAGTCTGGAAAACTGACTCGCTTTTTATCCTGTATGCACCCAACAAACTAGGTGCTCCTGCTTCTGAGCAGACTATTGCTTGCTGGATTTGTAGCACAATTCAGCTGGCGCATTCTGCGGCTGGATTGCCGCATCCTAAATCAGTAAAAGCCCATTCCACAAGGAAAGTGGGCTCATCTTGGGCGGCTGCCCGAGGGGTCTCGGCTTTACAACTTTGCCGAGCTGCAACTTGGTCAGGGGCAAACACGTTTGCTAAATTCTACAAATTTGATACCCTGGCTGAGGAGGACCTTGAGTTCTCTCATTCGGTGCTGCAGAGTCATCCGCACTCTCCCGCCCGTTTGGGAGCTTTGGTATAATCCCCATGGTCCTTACGGAGTTCCCAGCATCCACTAGGACGTCAGATAAAATAAGATTTTACTCACCGGTAAATCTATTTCTCGTAGTCCGTAGTGGATGCTGGGCGCCCATCCCAAGTGCGGATTGTCTGCAATACTTGTATATAGTTATTGCTTAACTAAAGGGTTATTGTTGAGCCATCTGTTGAGAGGCTCAGTTATATTTCATACTGTTAACTGGGTATAGTATCACGAGTTATACGGTGTGATTGGTGTGGCTGGTATGAGTCTTACCCGGGATTCAAAATCCTTCCTTATTGTGTCAGCTCTTCCGGGCACAGTATCCTAACTGAGGTCTGGAGGAGGGGCATAGAGGGAGGAGCCAGTGCACACCAGATAGTACCTAATCTTTCTTTTAGAGTGCCCAGTCTCCTGCGGAGCCCGTCTATTCCCCATAGTCCTTACGGAGTTCCTAGCATCCACTACGGACTACGAGAAATAGATTTACCGGTGAGTAAAATCTTATTTTTTACTTCAATACTTCGCAATACAATGCACTATCACGCTCCTCTACAAATCACCTCACGATTTGCGTATTTCAATCTATATTAACGTGAGTCAGCCACTTCACGCCACCAAGCCTCCTCTTACTTGATGTACCACGGGACCCGACTTCCGGGGTTCAGTTCCACTCACTCCTACATTCGCTCGCTCAAGTACACTTTGTCTTTTCTGTACAGAAAATATTTTCATTCAGATAGGCAGCTTTACCCCAGAGGCAATACAGTTTTTAAACTAAATTTAGAGTAACCTGCTATTGAAATCTGATAGTTATGTGCTATTGTATTAAATGTCTACTATCCCACCTTTGAACTAAACGACACTATTGTTTAATTTGTACTCAGTGCCCGCATTCTTACGCACTTTGCGCAAACACGCGACCGCGCGTGTCTCTTACGCTGCGTGTGCAGTTCCGTACTTTGTCTGAGACACGTGTACAAAACCGTACATCCGCAGTAAATCACACAGCTCTATAAATGTGAGCAATAGAAACTACTATTGCCCACTAAACACAACACACACTTGTTCCGTATAAACCTTTACAACTAGGCCAGACTGTGTTTGTGCTTTACGCTTACTTCCTTAAAATACTGTTATTTCAGATTTACCTATAAATTTACCTATATAGCAACAAATTATTCTATTTCACACAGATCTATAATGACTAGCAATAATCAATAATTTAAATGATATGATTCAGATTGGATAGCTATCTTGCAGAACATACACTGATATAAATATACACATAATTATAATAATATTATATATAATATATATTTATATAATATATATCACTTGACTCTCATAGAACCCCCACACAGTACACACCTACTGAATGAATGCATTTCCTTTAAAGTCTCTAATTTGCATATCAACAGAGGTTCATATGCCTGTTCAAGAGGGTAGTGGGACAGGTTAATTAACATTTCAATGTCTATCCTAAACTAGCAAGCAGAGTTACTGAAACCTAGAGGTAAAAGAAAAAAACTTTTTTTTTTTTATCTGTGTGTAATTCTTACACTAAGTATTCATCTCACTGTTAACTTTCACTAGGCCCAGCTGAAACTATTTGTAATTGACTATGGCATGGGTTAAATAAATGCATTGGTAACTCAGAAATGGTGATTCATGTGACCAAGGAGAGCTGATTATTCTGAGCAGTGAAAATAAGCCATTTAGAAAAAAGACCTTCCCAAAATGGCCGCTGCTCCTCCCCCTTCCACATCCATGAGAGTTACACAAAATGGTGGACAGGCCATGTGGTTAGTCCAAAATGGAGGACAGACCATGCGGCTTCCTTTGTCACAAAGAAATCACACATCATACAAGCACCTGAAGTTATTTTAGGCCTGAGTTAAAAAAAAAACACTATATCAAGGCTATGCAGCAACTTTTAAATATACTTTTAAACCTACTTAAATAAACAATCCAATCTGAATCAAACACAATATGACTTATTTGAACCTTGTTTTGCAACAATAAAAATACATTTTAGCATCTTAAATATTATGAGAAACGCATTGTCCCTTGAATTTCATACCAGCGGTTTACTGATACCACAAAATTACATTAACGTGGATGTTATTTTCATCAGCTTCTCAATGCGTCCATTGGAGCCGGTCAATTACTGCTGCGTTTGTAACGTACAGTGCATCATTAAGAACGTGATATCCCGTGAGAGCCCCAATTGATAATGTTGATTATCTTTACAGGAATGAAAGCTATACCTTAAACACACCTTAAATACACTTTAAACCTTTAGCCGCTGCGGCCGCTATACTTAATACACACGCTACTTACTTTATACACTGTTTGCGTACAGAGTCCCGTATCACTGTACGGACTTAGCGTGCAAACGCCGCGCTGGGGGTACAAAGTACACACAGCGCGCACACACCCCTATAGTGATACACTTTAAACCTTATACAGCAATGCGATGTGTTACTAATACACTCTTAAACCTTAGCAGGAAAAGGAAGACACAACACCGATTTGTAGTTAAACCACTGGGTTCCGACACCACAGCGTAATATTTGCTGAAAGTGGGTTTACAATACAAATCATACACTACAATACAAGACAATATAACAGAATAATGGCTACAGTCAGTGTACATACGTGATTGGAATCGCTTGCGCAACCCGGCCGGTCCCCGGTCATCTGATAGATAACTTTGTGAGTCTTGTGCCAGGCCAGGCTGCAGCAGGCTTTATTTGTACAATTCTTCCAAAAGCAATACAATAGATACTGTAATCCCTTTGTCCATTGGACACAGGAATGTACTTTTACAGTACAGGAGAGGTTATAGGTCTGTTTGAATAGGTGGGCGATGTCTATTTTCACTGCTCTTGTGGGTGGTCTCCTCTGGATTCCCGCCGCATACATAATGTACAGTAAATACAGTTTATATCTATATTCTGCTCCTGCACATAACTATCCGCAGGAACATGCGATCTTCCTCAAACCAACACCGGAATGTTTCCCTTAAAATACCCTACGCGCTACATTGTAACCAATGGTGGGAACTTTCTGCTCAGCGGTGAGGTCACTTTCGGTCAACCGCTGAGCAGAAAGTTCCCACCATTGGTTACAATGGAGCGCATAGGCGCTACATTGTAACACTGCCGTGTGCCGCCTGTCAGTCAGTACAGGAGCACACAGCCGATCAGGAGGGTGCTACAACGTGGCGCTCCCTGATTGGCTGAAGAAACCCACTTAGACTGAAGTCAGAGTGGGTTTCTGGCATTCGGGGAAAGGGGTCCCATGTGAAAACATGGGGCCCCTTTCAGTTCGTGGTCGGGACTCCGTTTTTTTATTTTCTCAAGTACGTGGATTACAAATGGATTTGAAGAGGACCGATCTACACTGGATTTTGTGAGTATAATTTTTTCAACAGGTACCCCATGGATTCTACTGGACAAGAGGACCGACCTGCGTGTGAACATAAGGTAAGTATGTGTATATGTTTGTGTGGATGGATGTATTAAAACTTTACTTTCAAGGTGTGTGTGTCTTGTCATTTTTGGGGTATTTTTTTAGTAGTAGTTCTACAGGTACCAACGGCCCAGTTTTTCCGCCGCATGCTGGTACTTGTGGTTCTCCAAGTACCAGCTTGCGGGGGAGGCTTGCTGGGACTTGTAGTACTGCTACTAAAAACAATATTCATAACTATCAACAAAGGCTATCAGCCCCCCATCCGCAGCCCATCGGATGGGGGGGACAGCCTCGGGCTTCACCCCTGGCCCTTGGGTGGCTGGGGGGGGGACCCCTTGATTGAAGGGGTCCCCACTCCCCCAGGGTACCCCGGCCAGGGGTGACTAGTTGGATATTTGATGCCACGGCCGCAAGGCACTGTATAAAAGTGACCCCCGGCTGTGGCATCTGTCCAGCTAGTGGAGCCCGGTGCTGGTTTCAAAAATACGGGGGACCCCTACTCTTTTTGTCCCCCGTATTTTTGGAACCAGGACCAGGCGCAGAGCCCGATGCTGGTTGCTTAAATATGGGGGAACCCCTGTCCATTTTTTTCCCATATTTCTGCAACCAGGATCGGCTCAAAGAGCCCGAGGCTGGTTTGCCTTAGGAGGGGGGACCCCACGCAATTTTTTTTCCGAAAATTTAGAACATTTCCCCCCCCTTCCCACTGAAAAACATGCACGGATCTCATGGATCCGTGCATGCCTATACAAACACGGGATAAAAAAGCAGGTCTGTTTTTTTTTAGCACTTTTTCACGACTTGTATTTTATCACGGCAGTGTTTGGCTATTGTCGGCAGTGTTTGTGTTTTGCACTTTTTAGTAAATTCCCGATTTCTAGCAAATTGCAGGCGTATTTGACCGATGGTGTATTGATTCGTGATTTTTTCCTAGGACTTCCAAAATATTACGAATGCCCTCATCACTGCCGTGATTATTGCTTAGTAAATTACCGAGATGACACTTTGATGAAAAAACGGCATCTCGGTCAAAATCGGGACCTTAGTAAATATACCCCTATGTGTACATTGTGCACTATTTGGATTAAAATATGTAATGTGTTTTGATAGCTCTCCATGCGTTCACAAACTCTACCGTAAATACCCATACCACGCACTGATGCGCACAACCGTGGGAGCAACCATACGCAAATTGCGAATATGTGCACGCACAGCAGAACAAGTACACATCTGTGTGTTGTTTGTACGTGATGTGTGTACTGCAATATTTTTTTACTTTGACATATCAGAGAATGCTAAAGCTGTGTCAGGCCATGCTGGGATGTGTAGTTTCTCAACAGCTGGAGGGCAGCAGTTTGGACATGCCTGTTCTAGACCCTGGTGTCCGGATCCTACATCCAGTCTGAGTAAGCTTCAGCATACACAGACTTACCGCACTTTGCAAACTGGCTCTATAAAGTATCATCATAGAGGAAAACCAAGTGACACACCACCTTCATTGATGCCCAGGGCCGTGTCAGGGGCACCCCATGTAATCAGTTTCAGTGGAGGAAATCACTGGCCAAAACTTACGGATGGAAAACATGCTCACAGGTACCACAATGCAGCTTGTCCACGTAAAACTAAGGGGGTAATTCAGAGTTGATCGCAGCAGCAAATTTGTTAGCAGTTGGACAAAACCATGTGCACTGCAGGGGGGGGGGCAGATATAACATGTGTAGAGAGAGTTAGATTTGGCTGGGGTGTGTTCAAACTGAAACCTAAATTGCAGTATAAAAATAAAGCAGCCAGTATTTACCCTGCACAGAAATAAAATAACCCACCCAAATCTAACTCTCTCTGCAAAAGTTATATCTGCCCCCCTGCAGTGCACATGGGCCCTCATTCCGAGTTGATCGCATGGTAGCTGTTTTTAGCTGCCGTGCGATCAGGTAGTCGCCGCCTATGGGGAAATGTTTTTTTGCATAGCAAGGCTGCGATCTCTTGTGCAGCCGAGCTATGCAAAAACATTTTGTGCAATTTAGGAGTAGGTCCTAATATCCACCCTCCAAACGTCTGGACACGCCTGCGTTCGGATCAGCACTCCGCAAAAATGGTCAGTTGATGCCCGGATCCGCTTCCTGCCTGTCAATCTTCATGCGTTAGCCGCAGCGAACGCTTTCGACGTAGGACTCGTCACTGCCCGGCGACGGACAACGACACGCCTGCGCATTACGGCCACAGCGCATGCGCAGTTCCGACCCTATCGCACGGCTGCGAAAAAGTGCAGCGTGCGATTAGGTCGGAAATGACCCCCACGGTTTTGTCCAACTGCTAACAAATTTGCTGCTGCGATCAACTCTGAATTACCACCTAAGTACATCTGCATGCAGTGCCTTGCGCCTTTGTGTCCAGGGTGCTTAGCCAGCTTTTACACCAAGCATCAAAATCAGTCCAATTCAGTTTGTGAAAAAGGCTAACTTTCTAGGTATGAAGCATTCTCAGAAGGAAATGAAAATATATGTGTTATAAATACTGAGGGCATTTTTGTTTCGGATGAATATATCCATACATAGGCATAAAAAGTGTATTGTTTTCAACTTTGAGGTTTTTTGTTAATGGAGAAAACATACAGTAAGCAACATGATAAGAACATGATAAGAACAAATTGGAATCATACCAGACATTTGTTTTTATTTGACCTTACTTTTTTGCAAAAAGAAAAAAAAAACTTTTAACGGTTAAATACTGTTCCATGATGTTTGAGATTTTCTGTTTAGCAACTTTTTCCTTCATTATGCTGCTTTTTCCTCAGTTTTGACTCTTAGGGTCGGATGTAATGCCGCCCCAGCTCGGAAGCCGTGACGGATGCCGGACGAACTCGGACGTTTTTTTATAGGGGCGATCACTTACAAGGCATGGTTTTGCCTTGTAAGTGATTGCCCCTTTAAAAAAAACATCCTGCCCTCGTTTTTAGTATATAGGTACTTAGGATTAATGTTTTGGTGCTGCTAAGGAGCAAAGTCATTGACGTGATAAACAGGGCTGTGTGGTGCGATTTGAGGCCAGGTGTATGTGCACACATTTATATGTACATTCATATAATATTTGAATCATTAAAAGAATTCTATGGGCCGTATTCAAATGTTCATCTGTCCCTCCCTCCCCCTATCGTGCCCGCCGGCGGTATACTAATGTTACTGCCGATGGGCGTGATAAATTCATTTCAGCTCGCTACCCCCGGAGGTAGACTGGAGATAGCGGGTGCGATATGATATGAATCCGGCCCAATGATTTTATTGTACTTACTATTATTAGTGCATTTGAAATGTGTCATCACAGCACCATCACAATGAAGAGCTCAGATACATTAAGTTAGTTGTCTCTCTCTTACGTGCGAGAGCTCCCAACATCTGGGAGTACCCTGAACATCAATGAGAGTTGGAACCTAGCCTTTCAGTGTGTGTCTAGTGTCCATTGGTAAAGAGGTGCAGTGTTTTTTTGTGGTACCCCTTTTAGAGGCAGCAGGACTGCAAGAACCAAACTCAGGCTGGTTTCACCTATAAAGTATGTTGGACTTTATTCAAATGTCTGCAAATTATTTTCAAGCAGATTGTTTTGGATGCAATGTGGGAAATACACAATCCATATTTTAGATCCCCCTCCAAAACCGTGGAACTTTATATGGTGTGAATAATCTGGCCTGTCAGAAGCTGGTATAAAATATTACATGTCATGCAGTTTGGCTTGCATGGTTTTGCAGCCGCCATTTGATACATTGGATTTTTTCCCCCCTAAGGTCTCAATACAGGCATTGTGGGTTAATCCTGACTTTAAATCATGCATTGTGATGTGCAGGTATGCCCAGGGGCGGATCCAGAAGAAAATGATAGGGGGGGCACCATGGAAGGGGCAAGTACATTTGCGTGCAGCTTCGGTGCATGTGAGGTGGCGCTTCTTATACAATGCCCACAGTTGTAGCGCTCATTATGCAATGTCCACTGTACTGGTAGTGCCCCTTATATAGACCCCCAAGTAGTGGTGCCCCTTTTGCAATGCCCGTATTGCCCCCAGTAGTAATGTTGCCTGTAGTAATGCCCCCAGTCATTATGCCCCCAGTGGTAATTCCCCTGCAGTCATGACCCCAGTAGTTTACCCCCCCCCCCTTTAGTTTAGCCTCCCAGTGGTAATGCCCCCAGTAGTTTAGCCACCGGTAGTAATGCCCCCCTGTAGTTTGCCCCATTGTAGTTTAGTCCCTGTAGGTATGCCCCCTTGTAGCTTAGCCTTCAGTAGTAATGCCCCCAGTAGTTTGGCCCCTGTAGTTATCCCCCAGTAGTTTGGCCCCTGTAGTTAAGCCCCCAGTAGTTTGGCCCCCCTGTAGTTTAGCCCCCAAGTAGTAATGCCCCTGTAGTTAAGCCGCCAGTAGTAATGCCCCTGTAGTTACGCCGCCAGTAGTTGGCACCTTTGTGTCACAACTGAGGGCCTGAGCTGACAGGAGGCAGCCTCAGTTGTAGGGGCTGAGATGTACCGGAACCTGGGAGGTTGTATCAGACCCCTGGACATGTAAGTAACATGAATAATAACTGCCCGAAGGCGTGACCACGACAACTTGGATAAAAGTCAATGATGTTTATTATGACAACTCCGCAACACAGCAGCAGTAAAAGAAAACGTAAAAGTCAGCAAAGAATAAATACAGTTCCTGGGTACTACAGGATGGCAGGAGCCACAGGGCACTGGTAGTGTGAGATAGTTCTTATGATCTTCTAGATGGAAAGTCCTTACCAGGCCCAACTGTAGCAATGGAGATAACCCAGGATTGTGCCAGCTGGTGTTCCAGGAAAAGCTGGGTTGCTGAAGATAAAACAGCTGCTGTGGATACTGGCTGGAACCAGACTGTTGTTAGCACGGAGTGGATACTGGCTGGAACCAGTTAAATAATAAATGAACTTGGGAGCGATGAAATATGAACTGAAATGTAGAACTTGAGAGCGGAGAAATAATAATACCGGTGGAGAGTGGTAAAGTGTAGAAAGGACACCGGCCCTTTAAGGGAAGCTGTTCTCTGCTGGAAGCTGAGCTGGAAGCAGGTAATGTTGTAGCTGGAAACAGATGAATCCACAATGGATTGGAGAGTCAGGCTACACCGCAGGTGGAATGCTGGTGCGGGTCTCTATGGTGGAAGTCTTGAGACAGGAGCTGGAACCTGGAAGACAATCACAGGAGAGAGACAAACAGGAACTAGGTTTGACAACCAAAGCACTGACGCCTTCCTTGCTCAGGCACAGTGTATTTATACCTGCAGCAAGGAAGGGATTGGCTAGGCAATTATGCAGATTATCAATACTGAGAACAGATTGGTGGAAATGATCAGCTGACAGAATCCAAGATGGCTGCGCCCATGCAGACACTTGGAGGGAAGTTTGGTTTGTAATCCATGTGGTAATGAAAACAGTAATGGCGGCGCCGGCCACCGGAGACAGGAGGCGCCAGGCTGACAGATGCACATCCAACCACGTGGACACAGCGGAGGCCGCGGCTGACGTAATCGCCACTCAGACACTCTGCATGCAGAAGTTCAGGGACGGCGGCGGAGGCCGCGGGAGACGCCATGCCAGGTGTAATATGGCGTTTACTGTGACAGCGTCCCAGAGTGACAGGAGAGGATACAGGAATGTACACATCAGGATAACAGATGGGATCCGGTCCTGGAGCGCTGAGCCAGCCTTAGGAGGCATCTGATGGGTAAGAAATGGCGTCCAGATACCCGGATCGTGACAGCACCCCCCCCTTTAGGAGTGGCCCCAGGACACTTCTTTGGCTTTTGAGGAAACTTGGAATGGAATCTCCGGACCAAGGCAGGAGCATGGACATCAGAAGCATTGGTCCATGAACGTTCCTCAGGACCATAACCCTTCCAGTCAATAAGATATTGTAGTTGACCGTAACGGTGACGTGAGTCCAGGATCTTGGCCACTTCATACTCAACGCCTCGTTGAGTTTGGACTTTCGGAGTTGGAGGAAGTGAGGAATGAAACCGATTCAAGATCAGCGGTTTCAACAGAGAAACATGGAATGTCCTGGGTATTTTTAAGAAGGGAGGCAACTGGAGTCTGTAAGCAACAGGATTGATGACTTGTTCACTCTTGAAAGGACCAATATAGCGAGGTGCAAACTTCATACTGGGAACTCTTAACCTCAAATTCTTCGTGGATAACCATACCCGATCACCCACCTTGAGAGCAGGAACTGCTCGACGCTTCTTATCCGCAAACTTCTTGTACCTGAACGATGCCTTGAGCAAAGCTGATCGTACGCTCTTCCAGATATTGGCAAACTGATGCAAGGTGATATCCACTGCGGGAACAGAAGTTGCTGGAAGCGGTTGGAACTCAGGGACTTTAGGGTGGAATCCAAAGTTAGTGAAGAATGGTGTTGAAGCAGATGAAGAATGATACTGGTTGTTATGACAGAACTCGGCCCAGGGAAGTAATTGAACCCAGTCATCTTGAGAGGAGGACACATAGATGCGGAGGAAGGCCTCCAAGTCCTGATTCACCCTCTCGGTTTGACCATTGGTCTGAGGATGGTAAGCCGTGGAAAACTTTAGCTTGACTTGGAGGACTTGACATAAACTTCGCCAGAATTTGGCTGTGAATTGAACTCCTCGATCTGAGGTAATTTCTTCAGGAAGACCGTGGAGTCGGAAGATCTCTTGTATGAATACTTGAGCCAACTTGGAAGCTGACGGAAGACCGGTGAGAGGAATGAAGTGTGCCATCTTGGTGAACCGGTCAACTACCACCCAGATGGTATTGAACTTGTTGCACATGGGTAAGTCTGTAATGAAATCCATCGACAAGTGGGTCCATGGTCGACGGGGAACGGATAGTGGAACCAGTTGCCCCGCAGGCGACTGGCGGGATACTTTATGTTGGGCACACTTTGGGCAAGATGCAATAAACTCCAAGACGTCCTTTTTCAGAGTTGGCCACCAATAGGACCTAGAGATAAACTCCAGGGTTTTTTGGATACCTGTATGTCCGGCAAAACGGGAAGCATGGGCCCAATGCATGAGCTTCTTCCTTAGCATCGGCTTCACAAAACTTTTCCCTGATGGGGGCGTAGAGTCCATCCCTACCGTGGAGAATGCCAACGGATTTATAATAGGATGCTTGTCTGAAGACTCTGACTCATTTTCTTGCTCCCATGAGCGGGAAAGGGCATCGGCCTTGCGATTCTGAGAGCCCGGACAGAACTGGAGTTTAAAGTCGAACCTGGAAAAGAAAAGTGCCCATCTGGCCTGACGAGGGTTGAGACATTGTGCGCCCTTCAGGTATAAAAGGTTCTTGTGGTCTGTAAGTATGGTGATTAAATGAGAAGCTCCCTCCAACAGATACCTCCACTCTTCTAGAGCGAGCTTGATGGCTAGCAACTCCTGGTCGCCAATGGCATAGTTGCGCTCAGCTGGGGAGAACTTCCGGGAGAAGAAACTGCAAGGGTGTAAATGGCCATCTTTAGCCCTCTGAGATAACACCGCTCCTACTCCAACGGAGGAGGCATCCACCTCTAAGATGAAAGGAGAGTCGATGTCAGGCTGTTTCAGAACAGGCGCAGAGATGAACCTTTGTTTTAAAAGATGAAATGCTTGCATGGCTTCTTCAGACCACTTGGACGGGTTAGCACCCTTCTTAGTGAAAGCAGTAATAGGCGCCACAATGGTGGAAAAGTCTCGTATAAACTCTTTCGGTAATAGTTGGCGAACCCTAAGAACCTCTGGACCCCTTTGAGGGTTAAGGGTACCGGCCAATTTTGGATTGCTTGTAGTTTCTCAGGATCCATCTCTAGTCCGGAACCGGACACAATGTACCCTAGAAACGGAATGGACTTGACTTCAAAGACGCATTTTTCTAATTTGCAATAGAGATGATTGACACGGAGACGGGACAGAACCTCTTTAACCCAAAAACGATGTTCCTCTAAATCGTTGGCAAAAATGAGGATATCGTCTAGATAGACCACGACATGACGGTATAGAATGTCTCTGAAGATCTCATTGACAAAATGCTGGAAGACAGCTGGAGCATTGCTCAATCCGAAGGGCATGACGAGGTACTCATAATGTCCGTCACGGGTGTTAAAGGCGGTCTTCCACTCGTCACCCTCACGGATCCGGATGAGATTGTATGCACCTCGCAAGTCCAGCTTTGTAAAGATGGTAGCTCCGCTAACTCTGTCAAAGAGCTCAGTAATCAGGGGTAAAGGATAACGGTTCTTGATGGTAATGTCGTTCAAACCTCTTTAGTCGATGCACGGCCGCAGACCACCATCTTTCTTTTTTACAAAAAAGAAGCCTGCGCCGGCTGGAGAAGAAGAAGGTCGAATGAACCCCTTTGCTAGGTTCTCTTTAATATATTCCTCCATAGAATGCGTCTCAGGCAGAGACAACGGATAAGTTCGGCCTCGAGGTGGAACCTTCCCTGGAACGAGATCAATCGGACAGTCCCATTCTCTATGAGGAGGAAGGATATCAGCAGAAGCTTTACTGAACACATCCGTGAAATCTTGATATGGAGGAGGTGGAACATCAGACGACCTGGGGGAGGAAGAACAGACAGGCAATACTTTAAACAAACATGTCTCAGCACAGGAGGAACCCCATGCCAGGATTTGCGTAGTCGTCCAATCAATTGTAGGATTGTGAAGACGGAGCCATGGAAGGCCCAGGACCACAGGATGTGTGGCTCTTGGAATCACTAAAAAAGAAATAAGTTCGGAATGAAGAACTCCCACTCTCAGACGAACTGGTAGAGTCCTTAAAGAAATAACTGCATCAAAAATTTTGCTGCCATCCACGGCAGTTAAAGAAATGGACGAAGGAAGTCTCTCGGTGGGTAGGGACCACCGTTTAACATAGGCTTCGGTAATAAAGTTCCCAGCTGCTCCGGAATCAAGGAGGGCAATGACGTTCCGATAACGTTGAGCAACTTGAAGCGAGACTGGGAGATTACAATCTTGAGGAGATGGAGAGGAGATCATTACTCCTAGCCGGCCCTCTCCTTGGCGAGCTAGGATTTGGAGTTTCCCGGACGTTTGGGACAGGCATTAATGGTGTGAGACGGAGCTGCACAATAGAGACAGAGAAACTCGGAGAGACGTCTTCGGCGCTCAGCAGGAGTTAAACGGGAACGGCCAAGTTGCATGGGCTCATCTTTAGATGGTGACAGTTGACGAGGAGGAGGAGCAGAAGATTCCGGAGCAGATGATCTTCCACGCTCAGTTGCTCTCTCTCTGAAACGCAAATCAACTTTCGTGCAGAGTGAGATTAGCTCATCTAACTTAGAAGGTAAGTCTCTGGTAGCTAACTCATCTTTAATACGCTCAGATAAGCCATGCCAGAATGCAGCACACAGGGCCTCGTCGTTCCATGCCAGTTCGGATGCCAGGATCTGGAACTGTATCAGATATTGTCCTGCAGTACGTGACCCCTGGCGTAAACGGAGAATCTCGGACGAAGCCGAGGTTACCCGGCCCGGCTCGTCGAAGATGCGCCTGAATGTTGACACGAAGGCAGTGTAGGAAGATAGCAGGGTGTCGGACCTCTCCCATAACGGTGATGCCCAATCAAGGGCTGAGCCACTGAGAAGAGAAATAATGTAGGCAATTTTTGTACGGTCACTGGGAAAATTGCCAGGTAGAAGCTCAAACTGAATCTCACACTGGTTGAGAAATCCCCTGCAGAATCTTGGAGATCCGTCAAATTTTGCTGGCGTTGGAAGATGAAGACGTGGAGCAGAAATGGGTAAGGTGGGTGGGGTTATAGCTGGAGTCACTGTGGTTGACGCACCAGACGCGCCTGATCCACGGAGAGTTGTCTGAATCCCATCCAGCCGAGTAGAGAGATCCTGGAGACAGCGGATGATGTGGCCCTGTGCAGCCTCCTGATGTTCTAGTCGGGCTGCCAGTTCTTGCATCGGCCTGGCCGCTTGATCCTGGTCTCCGGCTGGATTCATTAGGTCAGTGCTTACTGTCACAACTGAGGGCCTGAGCTGACGGGAGGCAGCCTCAGTTGTAGGGGCTGAGATGTACCGGAACCTGGGAGGTTGTATCAGACCCCTGGACATGTAAGTAACATGAATAATAACTGCCCGAAGGCGTGACCACGACAACTTGGATAAAAGTCAATGATGTTTATTATGACAACTCCGCAACACAGCAGCAGTAAAAGAAAACGTAAAAGTCAGCAAAGAATAAATACAGTTCCTGGGTACTACAGGATGGCAGGAGCCACAGGGCACTGGTAGTGTGAGATAGTTCTTATGATCTTCTAGATGGAAAGTCCTTACCAGGCCCGACTGTAGCAATGGAGATAACCCAGGATTGTGCCAGCTGGTGTTCCAGGAAAAGCTGGGTTGCTGAAGATAAAACAGCTGCTGTGGATACTGGCTGGAACCAGACTGTTGTTAGCACGGAGTGGATACTGGCTGGAACCAGTTAAATAATAAATGAACTTGGGAGCGATGAAATATGAACTGAAATGTAGAACTTGAGAGCGGAGAAATAATAATACCGGTGGAGAGTGGTAAAGTGTAGAAAGGACACCGGCCCTTTAAGGGAAGCTGTTCTCTGCTGGAAGCTGAGCTGGAAGCAGGTAATGTTGTAGCTGGAAACAGATGAATCCACAATGGATTGGAGAGTCAGGCTACACCGCAGGTGGAATGCTGGTGCGGGTCTCTATGGTGGAAGTCTTGAGACAGGAGCTGGAACCTGGAAGACAATCACAGGAGAGAAACAAACAGGAACTAGGTTTGACAACCAAAGCACTGACGCCTTCCTTGCTCAGGCACAGTGTATTTATACCTGCAGCAAGGAAGGGATTGGCTAGGCAATTATGCAGATTATCAATACTGAGAACAGATTGGTGGAAATGATCAGCTGACAGAATCCAAGATGGCTGCGCCCATGCAGACACTTGGAGGGAAGTTTGGTTTGTAATCCATGTGGTAATGAAAACAGTAATGGCGGCGCCGGCCACCGGAGACAGGAGGCGCCAGGCTGACAGATGCACATCCAACCACGCGGACACAGCGGAGGCCGCGGCTGACGTAATCGCCACTCAGACACTCTGCATGCAGAAGTTCAGGGACGGCGGCGGAGGCCGCGGGAGACGCCATGCCAGGTGTAATATGGCGTTTACTGTGACAGCGTCCCAGAGTGACAGGAGAGGATACAGGAATGTACACATCAGGATAACAGATGGGATCCGGTCCTGGAGCGCTGAGCCAGCCTTAGGAGGCATCTGATGGGTAAGAAATGGCGTCCAGATACCCGGATCGTGACACTTTGTAGTTGGCCCCCAGTAGTTTGCCCCCAGTAGATGCCCCCCAGTAATAATGTCCTCCAGTAGTTTGCCTCCAGTAGTAATGCCCCTTATGAGTTTGCCCCCAATAGATGACCTCCCAGTAGTAATGCCCCAGTAGATGCCCCCCAGTAATAATGCCCCCAGTAGATGCCCCCCAGTAGCTGCCCCCAATAGATGACCCCCAAGTAGTAATGCCCCCAGTAGATGCCCCCCAGTAATAATGCCCCAGTAGCTGCCCCCAATAGATGACCCCCCAGTAGTAATGCCCTCAGTAGATGCCCCCCAGTAATAATGCCCCAGTAGCTGCCCCCAATAGATGACCCCCCATTAATAATGCCCCCTACGAGTTTGCCCCAATAGATGACCCCCCTGTAGTTATACCCCAGTAGATGGCCCCCAGTAAAAATGTCCCCCAGTAGCTGCCCCCAATAGATGACCCCTCAGTAGTGATGTCCCCAGTAGATGCCCCCCAGTTATAATGCCCCCAGTAGTTCCCCCCCCCAGTAGTAATGCCCCTTGTTGATGCCCCCCCAGTAGTAATGTCCCCCGTAGTTTGCCCCCAGGAGATGCCCCCGCTGCATAAAGGAAATAAAAAACATACTTACCGAGCCCCGTTCCCGCGCCGCTGAAGTCCTCCTCCTCCCCGGGCGTCTCTCCCATAGCGCACAGTGACAGCGCCGGAAGCCGGAGCTCAGTACTGAGCTCCTGCCTCCGGCTGCCGCTGTGCAGGGAGACGGGCGCCCGCTGGTAACACAATCTCAGCGGGCGCCCGTCATCTCCCTGTGCGGCGCCGGGGGAGAACGGGACGGAGGCCAGAAATGACAGGGGGGGCACGGGCCCGAGTGCCCCCCCCCCCCTGGATCCGCCACTGGGTATGCCCTTCTTATATTAGATTGTAAGCTTGCTCACACAGTTCGCAAATTCAAGAAAAATGGTTTGCAAACCACACTGTGGCCTCTGCTAACACACAGAGGATCATTTATATACCAAAGAAGTTAAAAGCCACAGTGTATATCCTGTTTTGTTATGTCACGCTTTATCACATGAAAAAGTAGTGCATAAGGCACATGTTGGGGTGTAGGTGCAAAAAACTCATCCACATACTCATAATAGGACACATTTTGCACCTTTTATTTGCATATTTTCGATGCACACTTTCATCAGTGTGCTAAAAAGCATTAAACAAAAAATGTATTGCATTTGGTAAAGGCAGTCTCAATATTGTACTATGATTTATTTAAGGTATACAGTAAATAAGACTAAATTGACCATTATTTTAGGGCAAACATTTTTCCACTACATATGTACATTTTCATATTTTTCCACAACATCACAGATTTAGGCAGATAGATTTTACAATGGGTGTTTGTAAAGACCAAGGGGTAGTTTTATTAAAACTTCTAAAAAGGAAAAGTAGAGTTGTTACCAACAGTGGAGTCACGCGGCCGGTGAGTGACTGAAAAGGCGGTGTGACTTAAAGGGTAGATGAGTGGCCTCGTCGGAGGCCCTCATTTGCAACACTGTGGGGGAGCAGGCCTCTTGGTAAGCCCCTTGTTACATCACTCTGGGGCGTGCACAGCAGCCTCGGAGATACTGGCCTGCCCTTGGAGACTACTGTCTGCACTGCCAGCTCAGTGACAGGAGCCAAGTGATGTAGGATAATGTCACACTGCAGCTCCCGGCTCCTGTCACTGTGGATAAGCCAGTATTTTGGTGTCTTTCCCTGGAAGGGTGACACCCGTGTGTGGCCCGCACCCTCCTTGTGATGCCTCTGGACTGGATCAGATTCTAGCTCTCATGTTTTAGCACGTTTTAGTAAATTTACCCCCAAGTGCGTGCATCTTAACATATGCACTTCGGACACACCACAAGAGCACATAAAGAAGCATCATGATTTTGCTAATGAGTGTGGAGAATGCACCAAGTGCCAGTGAAGAATGGGGGTCATTCTGCTCGCATCGCAATGCTAGCGGATTTTTTGTGATTTTGCAATCCTTACTGAATAATCCCCTATATCCGGCAAACAGCAATGGATCCCAGCAGTTCAGCATGCTGGTGACATGTGGAGGGAAAGTTTGGATAAATTGAGAAGTGGAGATCTCTGTTATTGTACTTCATGCACAATTGTAATGATAGTGGACCCATTATGTTTCTATCTGCAAATCTGTAGTAATGCTCCTTTCTCTAACGTCCTAGTGGATGCTGGGGACTCCGTAAGGACCATGGGGAATAGACGGGCTCCGCAGGAGACAGGGCACTTTAAGAAAGAATTTGGATTCTGGTGTGTTCTGGCTCCTCCCTCTATGTCCCTCCTCCAGACCTCAGTTTGAATCTGTGCCCGGACGAGCTGGGTGCTACTTAATGAGCTCTCCTGAGCTTGCTATAAGAAAGTATTTTGTTAGGTTTTTTATTTTCAGAGAGATCTGCTGGCAACAGACTCTCTGCTACGTGGGACTGAGGGGAGAGAAGCAGCTCTACTCACTGAAGATAGGTCCTGCTTCTTAGGCTACTGGACACCATTAGCTCCAGAGGGATCGTACACAGGATCGCACCCTTGGTCGTCCAATCCCGGAGCCGCGCCGCCGTCCCCCTTGCAGAGCCGGAAGACAGAAGCCGGTGACAGAAGCAAGAAGACTTCGAAATCGGCGGCAGAAGACTCCAGTCTTCGTATGAGGTAGCGCACAGCACTGCAGCTGTGCGCCATTGCTCTCACTCTAAACCCACATACTCCGGTCACTGTAGGGTGCAGGGCGCAGGGGGGGGGGGGCGCCCTGGGCAGCAATTAGAGACCTCTTTGGCAAAAGTTTGCATAATATACAGTTGGGCACTGTATATATGCATGAGCCCCCGCCAAAATTGTACATGAAAGCGGGATAGAAGCCCGCCGTCGAGGGGGCGGGGCTTCTTCCTCAGCGCTCACCAGCGCCATGTTTTTTATCCACAGCACCGCTGAGAGGAAGCTCCCCAGTCTCTCCCCTGCAGTTACACGGTAGAAGAGGGTAAAAAGAGAGGGGGGGCACATAATTAGGCGCAAAAATCAATATAAACAGCAGCTACTGGGTTAACATTAAGTTACTGTGTTATTCCTGGTTTAATAGCGCTGGGGTGTGTGCTGGCATACTCTCTCTCTGTCTCTCCAAAGAGCCTTATGGGGGAATTGTCTTCAGATGAGCATTCCCTGAGTGTGTGGTGTGTCGGTACGTGTGTGTCGACATGTCTGAGGTAAAAGGCTCCCCTAAGGAGGAGATGGAGCAAATATGTGTGTGAGAGGGTGTCTCCGTCGACAACGCCGACACCTGTTTGGATATGTGTAATTAAGTGCTAAGGTGAATTTATTGCACAAAAGATTAGAGAACAGACAGGAAATCTACCCATGTCTGTCCCTATGTCGCAGAGACCTTTAGAGTCTCTCAATGCTCACTATCCAAAATAATAGACACTGATATCGACACAGAGTTTGACTCCAGTGTCGACTACGATAATGCAAAGTTACAGCCAAAATAGCAGAAAAGTATTCAATATATGATTATTGTAATAAAAGATGATTTGCATATCACTGATGACTCATCTGTCCCTGACACAAGGGTACACATGTTTAAGGGGAAGAAAGCTGAGGTAAATTTCTTTCCTCTCATGATGAAAAAGAGCGGGAATCTCCAGACAAGAGACTGCAGTTTCCCACAAAGAATTCTCAGGCAGTATCCTTTCCCCACTAGGGCCAGGATATGATGAGAATCTTCCCCTAGGGTGTCACGTTTGCCCAAAAGGTAGCCCTGACGTAACAGCTATTCTCAGGGATCCTGCAGATAGCGTGCACATTCTGGTACACTACTCAGACCGGCGATTGTGTCGGCATGGGTTTATAGCGCTGTGGCAGCGTGGACAGGTACCTTATCAGCAGAGATTGAGACCCTAGTATGCATATAGATATATATATATGTATATATAGATATATATATATATATATTAAAGATGCTTTCTTAAGAGATATATATATATAAAACATGCCCAAAGAGACATGAGTATACTGGGTCCTAGAGTCAAAGCTATGTCGATTTCTGCTTGACGTGTCCTGTAGAATATGCAATGAACAGATGATGCCGACTTAAGAGGCATATGGAAGGCTGAGGATTGTGTGGAGAAGGGTTCTCGGACCTGGTCTCCACAGCTATAGCTGGTAATTCTGATATTTTGCCTTATATTCCTGCACAGCCTAGGAAAGCACGACATTATTAAATGCAGCCTTTCGAATAAAGAGACAAGAAAGTCCGAGGTGCGTCCTTTCTTGCCAGAGGCGGGGGTAGAGGAAAGAAGCTGCACAACACAGCTAGTTCCCAGGAACAGAAGTCCTCCCCGGCCTCTACAAAAATCCACCGCATGTCACTGGGGCTCCACAGGCGGAGCTAGGCCCGGTGGGGGCACGCCTTCGTAAGTTCAGCCACAAGTGGTTTCACTCCCTGTTAGATCCCTGGGCAATAGATATTGTGTCTCAGGGATACAAGCTGGACTTTGAGAAGATGCCCCCTCACTGACGGCTCTGACGGCTTCCCCCCACGAGAGGGAAACAGTGTTAACTACAATTCACAAATTATATCTTCAACAGGTGGTGGTCAAGGTTCCCCTCCTTCAACAAGGAGGGGGGTATTATTCGACCATGTTGTAGTCCCGAAACCAGACGGTTCGGTCAGACCCATATTGAATTTAAAATCCCTGAACATATACCTGAAAAGGTTCAAGTTCAAGATGGAATCGCTAAGAGCGGTCATTGCAAGCCTGAAAGGGGGAGAGTTTATGGTGACTCGGGACATAACGGATGCATACCTTCATGTCTCCATTTATCCACCTCATCAGGCGTACCTCAGAATTGCGGTACGGGATTGTCATTACCAATTTCAGACGTTGCCGTTTGGTCTCTCCACGGCCTAGAGAATATTTACCAAGGTAATGGCGGAAATGATGGTGCTCCTGCGGAAGCAAGGTGTCACTATTGTCACGTACTTGGACGATCTCCTCATAAAAGCGAGATCAAGAGAGCAGTTGCTGAACAGCGTATCACTTTCTCTGGAAGTGTAACGGCAACACGGCTGGATTCTATATATTCCAAAGTCACAGTTGGTTCTTACAGCTCATCTGCCTCTCCTAGGCATGATCCTAGACACAGACCAGAAAAGGGTTTATCTCCTGATAGAGAGAGCTCAGGAGCTCGTGACACTGGTCAGGAATCTATTAAAACCAAAACAGGTGTCAGTGCATCACTGCACTCGAGTCCTGGGAAGGAGGGTGGCATCATACGAGGCCAATCCCTTCGGCAGGTTCCATGCGAGGACCTTCCAATGGGACTTACTGGACAAGTGGTCCGGATCACATCTTCAGATGCATCGGTTAATCACCCTATCCCCCAGGGCCAGGGTGTCTCTCCTGTGGTGGCTGCAGAGTGCTCACCTTCTCGAAGGTCGCAGATTCGGCATTCAGGACTGGGTCCCGGTGACCACGGATGCGAGCCTCCGAGGGTGGGGGGCAGTCACACGGTAGAAATTTCCAAGGGCTATGGTCAAGGCAGGAACTTGCCTTCACATCAAATTCCTGGAACTAAGGGCCATATACAACGCCCTAAGTCAAGCGGAGACCCTGCTTCGCGACCAACCGGTTCTGATTCAGTCAGACAATATCACCGCAGTGGCTCAGGTAACCGCCAAGGCGGCACAAGGAGCAGGGTGGCGATGGTAGAAGACACCAGAATTCTTCGCTGGGCGGAGAATCACGTAAGCGCACTGTCAGCAGTGTTCATTCCGGGAGTGGACAACTGGGAAGCAGACTTCCTCAGCAGGCACGACCTCCACCCGGGAGAGTGGGGACTTCATCAAGAAGTCTTCATGCAGATTGCAAGTCGGTGGGAACTGCCACAGGTGGACATGATGGCATCTCGCCTCAACAAAAAGCTGCATAGATATTGCGCCAGGTCAAGAGACCCTCAGGCGATAGCTGTGGACGCACTGGTGACACCGTGGGTGTTCCCGTCGGTCTATGTATTTCCTCCTCTTCCTCTCATACCCAAGGTGCTGAGAATCATAAGAAAAGAGGAGTGAGAACAATACTCTTTGTTCCGGATTGGCCAAGAAGGACTTGGTTTCCAGATCTGCAAGAAATGCTCACAGAGGACCAGTGTCTTAGACAGGACTTGTGCAACAGGGGCCCTGTCTGTTCCAAGAGTTACCGCGGCTGCGTTTGACGGCATGGCGGTTGAACGCCGGATCCTAGCAGAAAAAGGCATTCCGGATGAGGTCATTCCTAAGCTGATAGAGGCTAGGAAGGATGTGACGGCTCAACATTATCACCGTATATGGCGAAAATATGTTGCTTGGTGTGAGGCCAGGAATGCCCCTACGGAGGAATTCCAGCTGGGCCGTTTCATTCACTTCCTACAGTCGGGAGTGACTTTTGGCCTGAAATTGGGTTCCATTCAGGTCCAGATTTCGGCTCTATCCATTTTCTTTCAAAAAGAACTGGCTTCTCTTCATGAAGTCCAGACGTTTGTAAAGGGAGGGCTGCATATTCAGCCCCCTTTTGTGCCTCCAGTGGCACCTTGGGATCTTAACGTGGTGTTGAGTTTCCTGAAGTCACACTGGTTTGAGCCACTCAAAACCGTGGAGTTAAAATTTCTCACGTGGAAGGTGGTCATGCTATTAGCCTTGGCGTCAGCTAGGCGTATGTCAGAATTAGCGGCTTTGTCACATAAAAGCCCTATCTGGTTTTCCATATGGACAGGGCAGAATTGCAGACTCGTCCACAATTTCTGCCAAAGGTGGTGTCATCCTTTCATATGAACCAACCTATTGTGGTGCCTGTGGCTACTCGTGATTTGGAGGATTCCGAGATACTAGATGTGGTCGGGGCTTTGAAGGTTTATGTAGCCAGAACGGCTAGAGTCAGGAAAACTGAGTCGCTGTTTATCCTGTATGCATCCAACAAGCTGGGTGCTCCTGCTTCAAAGCAAACTATTGCTCGCTGGATCTGTAACACGATGCAGCAGGCTCATTCTGCGGCTGGATTGCCGCTTCCAAAATCAGTAAAAGCCCACTCCACAAGGAAGGTGGGCTCTTTTTGGGCGGCTGCCCGAGGGGTCTCGGCATTACAGCTTTGCCGAGCAGCTACTTGGTCAGGTTCGAGCACTTTTGCAAAGTTTTACAAGTTTGATACACTGGCTGAGGAGGACTTGTGTTTGCTCATTCGGTGCTGCAGAGTCATCCGCACTCTCCTGCCCGTTTGGGAGCTTTGGTATAATCCCCATGGTCCTTACGGAGTCCCCAGCATCCACTAGGACGTTAGAGAAAATAAGATTTTACTTACCGGTAAATCTATTTCTCGTAGTCCGTAGTGGATGCTGGGCGCCCGTCCCAAGTGCGGACTTCTTCTGCAATACTTGTATATAGTTATTGCTTAAATAAGGGTTATGTTATAGTTGCATTAGGGTTGATCTGATGCTCCGTTGTTGTTCATACTGTTAACTGGGTATGTTTATCACAAGTTACGCGGTGTGATTGGTGTGACTGGTATGAGTCTTGCCCTGGATTCCAAAATCCTTTCCTTGCACTGTCAGCTCTTCCGGGCACAGTTTCTCTAACTGAGGTCTGGAGGAGGGACATAGAGGGAGGAGCCAGAACACACCAGAATACAAATTCTTTCTTAAAGTGCCCTGTCTCCTGCGGAGCCCGTCTATTCCCCATGGTCCTTACGGAGTCCCCAGCATCCACTACGGACTACGAGAAATAGATTTACCGGTAAGTAAAATCTTATTTTTTCCATTGTTAACTTGTTTCTTACATTTTTATTATATAAGCAGATTTTAGTCGCTGTCTTTGACTCCATAGATAAGAATGCCATCTAACACTGGCCAATATGTGTAGGCCAAACACAAGACAAAGCCATTCTTTATATAAACTACTGCATCCCACATGTTTGGCCTCACTGCTTTGCGGGAACTGGTAATGTGCATACATAACTAAAAAGGTTATTACTTTGTTTGTGGTTAAGAAAAGCTTTGTTTTCAAGCAAATCACATTGCAGTTGTTGCCTTCCTGGTATTAACCGGTTTACGCACAAGGAAAGATTCATCACTTAATAAATAACAGAAATATGTTGTTTGGCTTAATTTGTTGCCTTTGTGGGGACTTTTCTCTCACTGATTTACAGCCACCCACAGATTACAAATATTACATACAGTTGCCTTGTGTTTATATGAATGAACACTTTCGGTGCATAAAATTATCAAGGAACATTATGTCATGGGATAATTTTAAGTACTTGCAAAAGTTATGAATTTGTCATCACTGTATGTATTATGTCTGAAAGGAACATCTGATAGCAGTAAGCGACAGGAAGTTGCACTACTAGCAAGGAAAATAGTTCAGTGTCATGATAAACAAATTTACGTGATTATATGCTTCTAAGTGTGCTTATATGCATTCATTGTTCATGTGCATCATATGATTTATTAGCTTTGTCTGCCAGTCTCTTGTTATGCCATAGGGTCTGGTGCAAAGTTCCTGAAGTTGTGCCCTAGATACCAGGTGCAATTTACATTAAATGAATAAGCCACAGTTGTGACCTTATGAACTACCATAACATGACTGCTAGTCGGCAATAATAGCCTATGTATCTGATGTACCCCAGGCATTTCATGTCCCATATGTACCCATGTTTCATTATTAGGCATCAATAAAACTGCTAATTTGTCTATACATACACACAATAGCATAATCTATGCCTTAGAGATAAAGGAATCACAAATCCACGTCAGTAGAGCAGTCTCATAAGGTAATCATGTACAGTTCTCTAGTGCAATATTACTCAGGGACACTTGCATTTATCACTGTCTGCATCTTGCACAAACATACCCTAATGGGCCCTACACACTGGCCTATACCACTGAAAGATATGAACGATCTCGTTCATTAATGAATGAGATATCGTTCATATCTTTCAGTGTGTATGCACCAACGATGAACAATGTGCGGCCCCATGCTTGTTCATCGTTGGTGCCGGCTCGTTCATACCTGCAAGCCAATATGGACAATATCGTCCATATTAGCATGCAGGGCTATGTGGCCAGGTGACGGGGGGAGTGAAGAAACTTCACGCCCCCCGTCATTCCCCCTCCCCCGCCGGGTCGTCCCGGTCGGGCAGCTCGGCAGCCAGTCGCCAAGTGTGTAGGGCTCATTACTGTATGCAGCCTGAGATAGATTATTCCCCGTCATGATTATTTATAGAGCAAGCAGGCCTAATTAGCAGAATCACACACATCTGCATGGGCACTTGTGCTCGTGCCCACTGTTCAATTGTACCCAGTATGGATGGTGCCACTGGCATAGTACTCAGCATGTAGCAAAAAGTACCTAATTTTGTTATAATATATACCTATTGACCTGACTTCTGGTTTCTCATACGTTCTAGAGGATGCTGGGGATGCTTCAAGAACCATGGGGTATAGATGGGATCCGCAGGAGACATGGGCACTTTAAGACTTTAAATGGGTGTGAACTGGCTCCTCCCTCTATGCCCCTCCTCCAGACTCCAGTTAGATTCTGTGCCCAGTGAGACTGGTCACACACAGGGGAGCTCTACTGAGTTTCTCTAAAAAAGACTTAATGTTAGGTTTATTATTTTCAGGGAGACCTGCTGGCAACAGGCTCCCTGCATCGTGGGACTGAGGGGAGAGAAGCAGACTGATAAAGCTAAATATTTATCGTATATAATACCCTTTATGAGGTCTAAGAACACTGTACGCTATTTATGTATGAAGTACCGTAAGGGTACGCTAGTTGCGTAACAATCGCTTTGCCGTGATCGAGACGCTCAAGCGTCACGTTCACTCACGGCCAAGAGATCACAGGCAGGCACGTTATTGGCTGTTGACTAACGTAATGATTCGCTATAGCGTAGCGGACGCTCGGGACCACGGGGAGATCACCAGCGGAGCTGACGCTCACTATATTAAACCTTTGTATCTAAACCATAAACAGTGTATTGTGCAGTAAAACCTTAGTGTAATGTTAGAGAGTAAATGCAACACAGTATAACCTTATTACCTTAAAAGCTGTTTGAGCGTCACCGACGCTCTGAGAATACTTAATACTATAAGAAACACACAGATACCGTGCTCAGGGTCCAACGCCTAAAATATATATTATGAATGCTATACTTGCAAAAGAGTTAAACACAATACAAGTCATACACTACAATATAACATAGACCACCTAACCAGATAACTACACAGGAAATACAATACAATACAATTTAAGGGAAAATGAGTGAGAGAGAGAAGGAGAGAGAGAGAGAGAAATTGAGAGAGATTGGCCCACAATAACAAGAAGATCAATATAGTTGCGGAGAAACACTTACGCACAAGGGGAAACGATCGCATGCGCCTCGATATCCAGCTCCCGATTATCAGCAATGAGAACCGTTGAAGAGAGTGAACTGGATATGGTCGGCCTGCCTATTTATGCCCCACACACAATACAATTCAATGGTCCCTACAATCTCATTGTTCATTGGACATAGGAATTCGGCTTCGCATTATAACAAAAGGTCATAGGTTGATTCATACAGGTGGGCTGTGACTATTTCCAACTGCTCAGGTGGGAGGGAAACTGGGTTTCCCGCCGCATGGGTAATAAAGTGCAAATAAAGTAAATGTTCATAAACTTCTTATGTCCATAACTATTTGCACGAGCGATTGATCTGCTTCAAACCAACACCGGAATATTTCTAATTAAATATTCTTCCGATGGATACTAAACACCACTGTATTACTCCTGTCTGACCCTTCGTATCAAACAAAGAGGGATTTCTCTGTTCATGAACATTCTATATTAACCAAACTTTCAGAATCTATCAAAGGGACCATGATCTACAAAATACATTATTAGTGAAAATATGTAATGATTGAGTCGCACGCTACGATCGCATAAACTCTACCGTAAATACGCATACCATGCGCCTGCGGGTGCCCGCGACTGTGAGTATGCGCACGTACGGGAGAGCGTACGCATGCGCAGCATGGACCAGTATGAGGTGCAAATATGGCAGTGTGTGTAGAGATATTTTTCTGACTTTGACAGTCCACCCTTTGGCAGTCAATAATAACTGCCACCTTCTATAACATTTCAAAAGGAGAAAAATATATGTCAGGGGTTAATTCATTTCCATGGTTGGGTAAGGGAGGAGTGAGGAGTAGGTGGGAAGAGTGTATGACCTAGTGAGATAGCAGAAGCATGTATGTATGAGTCCATGTTTGGGGGGTCATGTATCATCGTGCCGTACGTGTTGTAAATCAAGCTTCGAGGTATTGCGAAGTATACATTTGAATTCCTTCTTATCCCGTGGTACGGGTCTGTGGATGGGCTGTCAAACTTTACCGAGCTCTTTTCGGTTTTGGTTGTAACAAAATGGGGAAGCACATTTTAGTTGATGATACATGAATGGGGGAGATATGTGATTGCTGATATCTGTGCCTGTATTCCCTATCGACTATGTGTGTCATTACCTGTGGGTTGTAGAAATGAAGAAAAGACATAATTACGGTAAATGCGGTGGTATTCTATGTCAGGTAAATGTACAGTCGTCGATTGAGGTTTTGTTCGGTATCAGTTGAAAGTCGTCTTCTTTGCGCTGTTTTGCCCATTAGGTGCGAGCAAAAAGCTTTGTCAATGCCAATAGATTTACAAAAATGTTGGGCTAGCGTGAGTTTAAGAATTCTAGGGAAACTGGGGATCCATGGCAAAGTTCATCAAATGTCCGTATCTAAAAGTGGTCAAAACTTCTTCTTTGGTCAATCCGTTGTCTGTATAGTGTCTTGTCAACTTCCTCGTCCAAGGGGGTCTTTTTATCTTGGAGAAAAACAGAAAAACAGGTGAAAGAAACGGACCGTAGAAATCGCATTTTCATCACATCATTGTTTCTACATTTGGGTCATAAATCAAGTCCAGGTTAATTACAGTTTCCTCACTCCTTAAACTCATTACCCTAGTACGATGATTGCACTTCATTAAAGCCTGACCGCATCTAAATATCAATCCAATCGATATGACAACACCTAAGATACATAGGAGAAACTTCCCAACATCCATTATGACTCCTTGAGCCCAGTCTCCTAAACCAGAAAACCAATTTCGCGGGTTCAACCATGACACCCAACCAGTCAGCTCATTACCTACAGCAGCAAGAGTGAGATTGTGTCTCCTGCGAAATTCCCACTTCAATTGGAGAATATCGTCCATCTTTTGGTCTATGACCTCGACCGGATCCTCGGTGCTATTTGTAATATATGTGCAACATTTCACGCCGTATTGTGTTGCCAGTGTGACACAATATCCGCCTGTCACTGCTGTGAGGTAATTGAGAACCATTCTATGCTGTACCAGTTCTGTTTTGTAAGCTTGAAGTTCCCTTCCAGTATACCTAAACGTGTCATCATACATTTCAGTGATATTATCTAACAAATTTGCGAGCGCCGATATGTATTTATAATTCAGCACTCCTCTAGCGGTGCGGGTGAAATCTAACGCGATTAAGAATTGAATCCCGGTGGATTCACTTATCAGATCAGAGGCCGGATGCTCTGTCTTCTCTATCAGGTGCCTTTTAACAACGTGCTCGTAATGGGTGTGAGTATAAGGAGCTTGGGCACCACGGTGTATGTCTTTCATTTTGTCATGTGATACAGTCATTACTTCAGGCAGTACTTTTCCAATATAACACAATCCTTCAGAGTTTGGGGCAAGCCACTTGTACGCCTTTCTCCCGCATATGAAATATGCATCATCGGGGAGAACATATGGGACGGAGTAGGACATAACCATATTACACACCTTCCATGTGAAATCTCCTAACCCTAATTCTTCCATCTGCTTAGTACACGTTTCAGGTTGTACGATATGTGCACAGTATCCTGGTGATACCTCTCCAACTTTAGTAATCCTATTTCCTAAGGTATACCTATACCGGAAAGATTTTCCTCTACTGGCTATGTGGCGTACAAGCTCTGTATCTGTAGGCATTCTATCTGCTCTATGCGAAAAGGTCATGGTGTGGTTACTCCATGACACTTCCCAATTTCCCGGTTTTCGGGGATTGGAGATGTTGAAACATAATAGGGACCTATCCACATGGTATTGGTGGAGCTTCAAACTAGGAGGGCTGGAGATATTAAACCTCCGGTCCACCGGTCTCCCACCATTTAACTCAAGTACCTCCTCTATCGTTAAAGGAAATGGTACTAGCCCTGATTTGCTATGACCCTGAGGTACTTGAGAGCATACCCAACAATCTGTTTTGTTTAACACATTACCCACTAAGGAGTGATAGTCACTCAATGGATGCCGGTCCATATGGATATTAAAACTGGATTGGCATTTCTTAATGCACCCATCCTCAATGACATTGTTACAGAGCCTACAGATACAGTTTTCTTCAGCTAACAATCCTTCACAATTCCTTCTATGGTCAATGCTATCGGATCGTTTTCTGATACTCGCCTTTGCTTGTTGATTATGTTGTTCTCGGAAAACTACGCCTCCATCTTTATCATCAGAACCCATTCCAGAACCTCTCTCGACCTCCATGGTACTCTCGCCGGAACAGACTGCTCTGGTCAACATCATGGTCAACAGGAAAATCCGGATCACAGTCTCTTGGGGCAAGTCCATCTTAGGAGGAGACGAAGAAGAATGAAAAGGGGGGAAAAATAATTTGAGGGAGAGGGGATGGGAAGTGGAGAAAAACAATAAAAGGGAATGGGGAGTCGACAACAGCTCTTGGTCTTGAGATTTTCACGGCTCAGGTGCCGCCTCAGTCCTCCTGGAACAGACACTCCAGTGATACAACCTCTACCGTCTGTTCCTTATCACGGGACTTCTCTGGATCAGCAACCTTCTTGCAGTGGGATGAATGAATCCAAGTCTCTCTCTCAGCAACCTTCAATGCTGTAGTGCTAGTCAATAAGACCTGGTATGGTCCTTCCCATCTGTCAATAAGGCAACCTGAGCGTAGAAAATTCCGTATCATTACATAATCCCCAGGTTCAATGTCATGACAATTACTATCTGGTAAATCAGGAATCACTAACTTCAGATTATCATTTTGATTCCTCAACTGTTTACTCATGTTTTTTTTTGTATAATCTGTTTTTATTGAAACAAACACCGACTCATAACAGCTTATAAACATGTATGAATGTCAATCATCTGCGTAATAAAGCGATAAAGTTGAACATAGACAAATTGATAGCCGAATTTTCAGTATGGTCAAAGTCTGTGTTAACATTTTAAAACTGAGAAGAAGGAAAAAAAAACAAAAAAAACAAAAAAACAAAAAAAACAAAAAAAAAACATGGCAGAGCATAGGTATAGAACAAGAAAAGGAAAACAACAAAGGAGAGAGGTGAACTGAACCGAGCGTGCTGAGAGAAGGAGGGTAGAATATGTGTAGTGGATTGATAGATTTAAACATGCTGGTCTAGGACCTATATCAAATATCGAACTACGAAGTGGCCCCCATCACCCGCTTCATTTTGCGGAGGAGATGTAAGTCTTATACGACTCAGAAGTCTTGTATTCTATCCAAGGCAACCACATCGCAATAAATTCGGAGCGTCTGTCTCCAGCGCTCAATAATACATCTTCTATATTCATGTAATAGTCTAGTCTGGAGAACCAGGTACAACGTGAAGGAGGACTAGTGGACCTCCACAAAGTGGGAATTACTGCCCGTGCAGCGTTGCCAAGGTGTCGTAGTAAAGATGACTTATAAGTAGAGATTGGGGTAGTGGAGTGGTTTAGTAACCAAAAAGCCGGGTCAGATGGTACAGGAGCATGTAGGATATCACCGGAAGTGGAAATTACAGCATCCCAGAAACTTTTAATGAGGGGACAGGTCCACCAGATGTGTAATAGAGAACCCAGGTCCCCGTGGCACCTCCAGCAGGCAGGTGAGACAGATGGGGAAATTACGTGTAAGAGGGTAGGGTGTCTATACCATCTCATCAAGATCTTGTATTGTGTTTCTCTGACCTGTATACATATGGAGCTCTTATGGGCTTTAAGAAAAATAGAGTCCCATTCCCTATCTGAGAGTGAGATGTTCAGATCCTTCTCCCATTTTTGGGTGAAGAGGGGAGGGGTCGGGGAGTCAGACGTATTTAGGAGTCTATACAGGGAGGACACAGTATGTAAGGGATTTATGGGGGCCACACACATTTTTTCAAACGCGGTCAGCTCCCTTGACGCCTGACGGTACATATTATCTGTGTATAGAAAGTGTCGGACCTGCAGGAACTTCCAGAAGTCCGCCTGTGGGATCTCCCATTTCTCTCGTATTTCCGAGAACTGTTTAATCCCAGACGGGTGAACTAGTTGACCCACTCTAAAAAGTCCCTCTAACGCCCAATTGTGATAATACCCCAGTGAGAGGCCTGGTGGGAAGGTCGGGTTGCTCAAAAAGGAGGTGAGGGGGCCAAAAACAGAGGAGATGTACGATCTTCGCCGTATCCCTTTCCAAAAAGAAAGTGTAGGAGAGACCGTCGGGTGAGGGTGTGGCAGTTTGGGCAAGGTCGGGAGCCAGGGGAAAATTTCTGGGAATAGCTGCAAACATAAACCCTCCAAGACCACCCATTGTTTACTCTCCCGGCTCCTGGTCCAATCCAAGACTCTATTTAAGAGGATTGCCTGGTAATAGGTTTTGATATCTGGGAGTTGAAACCCACCTTTTTGAGGCGGGCGAGTCAGGATGGATCTACTAATTCTGGGTCTCTTACGACGCCAAATAAATTGTTGGATCAAAGATCCCACAGTCCGGAACCAGGAGTCAGGGATCTGAATTGGTAAGGTCTGGCGGAGATATAGCAGTTTGGGTAATGTGTTCATCTTCACAACGTTGATTCTGCCTAGCCAGGAGAGATTTTGGTATTGCCATCTGCAATAATCATTTCTAATGGCTTGGAGAATAGGGTGAAAGTTCAAGGACAGCAGACGTGAAGGGTCGCCGGATAGCTGGACTCCCAGGTATGTGATGTGGGAGTCCCGCCATTGGAAAGGGAACTTGGCTTTCAAACCAGTCAAGACCGCTTGGGGGGTTGAAATATGAAGGGCATAGGATTTAGATGTGTTGATTTTAAAACCTGAGAGTGAGCCAAAAACATCCAATTCACCCATCAGGTGGGGAAGTGAGAGCGCAGGGTGTGTGACCGTCGTCAGTAGATCGTCTGCAAATAGAGCAAGTTTATAGTCTATGTTACCTATTTGTAGCCCCGTAATCTCATTATTCGCTCTAATAGCCCTGGCCAGGGCTTCAATACAAAGAACAAAAATCAGGGGGGACAAGGGGCAACCCTGTCTCGTTCCGTTACTTATAAGGAAGTTGTCAGAAAGGGTCCCGTTAACCCGCACTTTGGCCGATGGTTGTATGTACAGTGATAATATTCTATGGAGGGCTCGTGGGCCCAACCCAATATGCTCCAGCACCGCCCTCATGAAATCCCAATCTACCCTGTCAAAAGCCTTTTCGGCATCTGTAGACAGCAACACAGTGGATGTCTTGCTGCTAGAGGCCAAATGGATAAGGCTTAGGAGTTTTGTCGTATTATCTTTTGCCTCACGACCGGGGACAAACCCCACCTGGTCGTTGTGGATGAGTGATGGGAGAAATTCGTTTAATCTAAGCGCCATTAATTTCGCAAAAAATTTAAGATCCAAATTGAGCAGGGAGATTGGCCTGTAACTGGAGCATACTGAGGGGTCCTTTCCTTGTTTAGGGATCACAGTAATGTGGGCCTCAAGTGATTGTCTGGTAAAGTGGGTTTCAGCGGAGATGGAGTTAAAGGCCTGCAGTAGTTTAGGAGCGAGAGCTTCCCTAAACGTCTTATAATAAGTGGCTGTGAAGCCATCTGGGCCTGGACTTTTACGTAGAGGTGCGGTAGAGATAACGTGTTCCACCTCAGTCAAAGTGAAAGGTGCTTCTAGAGAGTCTCGATCAGACATTGACAACTGAGGGAATGCCACGTCAGCTAAATATTTCCTGGATCTCAACATATTTGAAAGGGGATCATGAGCTTGGGAAGGGTCACCTAGGTTGTATAAGGTATTGTAATAATTTTTAAAGCATGCTGCTATCTCTGGGGACTTAAAACATAGGGAACCCGCACTGTTTTTCATTGAGGGAATAAAAGAAGCCAGTCTCTGGGATCTGAGTGCCTGAGCCAGCAGGCGTCCCGGTTTATTTCCCCACTTATAATATTTGCTATTACATTTACGCAAGGAGGCTTGGGTTTTATTATTGAGGGTCAACCGGAGTTGTGTCCGGGCTTCAGACAGTTCCACCAAGTCCGATGGGGACAGGGAGGATTTGTGGCGGGACTCTAAGGAGTGAATTTTATGCAGTAGTGTGGTGATTAAGGCCTGGCTATTCTTCTTTACAAAGGAGCCTAGTTGGATCAGTTTACCACGTATAACACATTTGTGGGCCTCCCAAATCATAATTTCGGATAGTTCCCCTGTATCGTTGATGTCAAAATAATCAGACAATGCCTTATCTAATTCTGACTTGCACTATTCATCATACAGAAGGGATTCATTGAGACGCCAGGTCCAAGGGCCAGGTGTTCGGGAGGGGGCCAAGAGGGTCAGGAATACAGGGGCATGATCTGACCAAGTAATGGAACCAATAGAGGCCTCCGCTATTAAGGGGAGGTGTTTATGGCTCAAGAACAAATAATCTAGTCGTGAGTAAACCTGATGTGGGTGCGAGAAAAATGAAAAGTCTCTGTCAGTGGGATGTGTGATCCGCCAAGAGTCAGCTAGTTGAAATTCGTGGAAGACCTTCCTAACCTGTCTATATTTGTGTTCAGAGAAGTTAGGGGCTGGTGGGGAGGTGTCAATGGAGGGGTCCATGGACCAATTTAGATCACCTCCCAGAACTACTATACCCGTCAAAAGGGCCTCAAGTCGGGGAAGGTGGGATCGAAAAAAGGGCAATTGGCCCTGATTTGGAGCATAAAGGGCTATGAGGGTGTATGTCTGGGAGAATATATTGCATTGGACTACTAGTAGTCTCCCTGGAACTAATTTATGGGCAGAGACATTAGTCACTTGGAGGGCTTTGGAAAAAATTATCGCGACCCCTTTAGATTTACTTTCAGGATTGTTGGAGTAGAAAGCAAGGGGAAATCTTTGATTTACTAAGGAGGGTCCACGAGCAGAAATCTTAAAATGTGTCTCCTGAATCAGAGCCACATCTACTCTGTCAGACCACAGCGTCCGAAGTAAATGGGACCTTTTCTCGGGTGTTAAGCCCTCTTGCATTAATCGAGGTGAATTTAAGTATACCTGGGAAAGACATCACATCATATCAAAACATAGGGAAGCATAACGTTCGGACAGTTCACCAAAGAAAAAAAAGAAAACGAGAACGAAGAGAAGAATGAAGAAGAGAAGAGAAAAAAAAAAAATCATAGAGAATAGAAACATCATGAACATAGAAACATCCGCAATGGGGAAGCAGGTAAGTATATTTACCAGCATCTCCATGTGGCACAACGGCCGTGTGCGGGACTGGGGTAAGGGAGTCACCCCTGCAGGCACCACTTCGTAGCATAACCATTGTAAGAAACCGATATAAACTATAGAAAAATAATAATGGTCAACAGTATTAACCGGTAGTAACAAGTAACTATCTTCTAGCAAAGTCACATCACTGGACTCCAGGGCTGAAGGAGAAACCGGAGGGGATACAGCAAGACGAGGCAGAGGTGGTATAAAGCCACATAAAACTCGCCTCACCCGTCATATCACGGTTAGAGTGTTCAGTCCTTCTGAAGAAAACGAAAAGGATCAATTGGCAGAGTATTGAGGAACAGTACCTTCAGATAGGTGAGGAATCCTGGCGTGCAGTGAGGGGCCCCGAGGTTTTTTTTTTTTGAGAACTGCCGACCACTTGCCATGCCGTTCCACTCCCCGCAGGTCGTGGCGGGTGCAGATCCGGGAGGATGATGTCCCAATCCGGGACCTTCAAGGGTGGGAGACCGAGATCGGAGCAGAAGGTGGGGATGTCAGATGGGGTATGGAGAGTGTATATCTTTCCTGAAGATGATACCTGTAGGCTGAAGGGGAAACCCCATCTGTACTTCAGCTGACGCTTGCGGAGTTCTTCCGTGAGGGGGCGGAGGATCTTTCTTTGTTGAAGGGTATGCCAGGAGAGATCCTGAAAGATGGAAATTGGGTCGTCATTGAAGACCAGGTCATCTATGTGACGTGCTTTATTCATAATTTCTTCCTTCTGAGAGTAATAATGTAGTCGACATATGACGTCTCGGGGTCGATCGGAAGAAAGCCCCCTCGGCTTGAGAGCACGGTGGGCTCTGTCGAACGTGATGACGGCAGCTGGGTCGTTGCCCAGGACTGTGTTGAATATTTTCGTCAAGGCATCTACTAAGCCTGTCTGGGGAACCTCCTCAGGGATACCTCTCACTCGGATGTTATTTCTCCTACCTCTGTTGTCCAAATCCAATACTCGGGTCCGCAGTGAGCGGATTTCGTCTGATTGGGTTTTAATAACATCTGTTAAGGATCCCATAAAGGTATCGGTAGAATCACGATGAGCTTCCAGCGTGTCCACCCTATCAGAAAGCTGCGAGATATCCTGTTTGATGGATGCCAGCTCTCTTCGTATGGTGTCTTGGAGATCCTGCTTAGTTGGGAGTGTTTTCATAAATTGCAGGATATCCTGAAGAGCGGTATCGCTGTGTGAGTGTGAGGTAGATTGCTCCATCCTTAACGGGGAGGCAGAGGAAGCAGAATGACAGGAAGACGGGCTTGAGGGGGAGAGGTCTCCAGAAAGCTTTGCAGGAGTAGGTTGTAGGAACGATCTCATTCCCGGTTGGGTCGCGGTCTCCTTAGGTAGTGTAGTATTACCTTTCTTTTTCCCGGATCTGACCATGTTTAAAAGAAGTTAGGTAGGTAAGTGATAGCAAGAGACGGCATGAGCACAATCCCGGTGTTGCTCGTTACGCTGTGAAGTGCCTACAGCATGGTGACTCCCCGTGGAATGGCATTAACACGACATCAATCAGTTTCCGCCATTAATAGATCGGGCTCATCGTAGGCATTGGATCCCGTCTCCCCGGTAATGTGGAGGGAGGTGTAGGACCACTGTATCACCGGCTCTCCGAGGGCGGCCCACGGCTCTTTGCAAAATCTGGCAGGTAAGTGTAAGGGCACTTGAATCGCATATAAACTATGTATATGGGTGAGCCACTAGGGGGAGCTCCAACCCAGGATATGTAATCCAAAGGGCACCTCCACTGTAAAATAGAAGATAGGCCTGCTGAACAGAGATAATGCAAAAATGTAAAGGATATGGCCACTTGTCAGGCCTGCGGTAGGTGGAAGGGGGTTCATATATATACAGAGCAGGTGTTTGCGGGTTTGTGCTCGGGGCCCGCTGTGTCGGCCTGAACCCCTCTCAACTGTAGTCCCCGGTTTCCAGGTGGATGATGCCGAGGCCTCGGCCGTCGGTGTCACGCTGGGAGCGGCCGTGGATGGGTGTTAATGGGGGGAGAGGCGTCACACGGCAGGACACTCACCCACCAGAGTAGATTCAGCTCTGGTGTCCTCTGCAGCAGTCCCCCGTCCTCTTCCGTGAGCCTCCGGATCCGTGCGCCGGCCGAGAGCTCGCTCCAAGATGGCCGCCGGGCCCCCGCGGCTCCGTCACTCCCTGGTGCCTCCAGCGATTCCGGACACCCGTCGCAGCCGGCGGCAACAGGAGACGCTCCTCCAGCAGGTCTAGCGGTGAGTAGGGCTCCAGTAGGCAGGGGAGAGGTGCGCGGCACCCTCCCGCGGTCCCGGAAGTGCGTGCCGGCTTGAAAGAAAAATCCAGGTCCCGGTCCGGCGGCCGTCTGTAGGCCGCAACCCGCGGGAGCTCCACGAGCTGCTCCCCGATTCCGCAGCTACTACAGGGCTCGCCCAAGGGGTCAGGTCAGCCAGGGGGGACTCCTTGGCACTATAAAAGCAGGCTGGTGCAGGGTAATAAGGGGTTTATAAGCCCCAAATCTCCGGAGCTTTCACTACGTGCTGCTTCCTCCTTCAGCAGCCAGACCACGCCCCGTTTACTCATGTTAATCAAGTACTTTACAGTCACTTCATTGTTACATTTCAAATCATCCTGAGGGTTAATCATGACATGCGGTTGTCGACCAAACAAGATTTCAAAAGGGGACAGATTAAGAGGGGACCTGGGAGTGGTTCTGATGCTGTACAGTACAATGGGTAAAGCTTCTGGCCATGTCAATCCTGTCTCTGCCATCACTTTACTCAATTTATTTTTAATAGTGCTGTTCACTCTTTCGACCTTCGCACTCGCCTGTGGACGGTACGGAGTGTGCAGCTTGCTATCAATTCCCATCAATTTACACATTCCTTGAAAGACATCACCTGTAAAATGGGTACCCCTATCACTTTCGATAATTCTAGGGATACCATATCTACATACAAATTCCTGCACAATTTTCTTAGCAGTAAACATAGCGGTATTTGTGGCCGCCGGAAATGCTTCGACCCAATTTGAGAAAACATCTATACAAACAAGTACATATTTCAAATTTCGACAAGGGGGTAATTGAATGAAGTCAATCTGTATTACCTGGAAAGGGCCGCCGGCAGGTGGGATATGGGATGGTTCTGTAGGTATTGCCTTTCCAATATTCTTTCTCAAACAGGTAAGGCACGACATGGCTCTTTTACTCGCATGAGAGGAGAATCCTGGGGCGCACCAATATGCTCTTACCAACTTGCACATCCCTTCCTTGCCTAGATGAGTCAGCCCGTGAGCTGCCTCAGCCAAACATGGAAGGTATGTTCTGGGGGCCACTGGTTTACCTTGTCCATCCGTCCAGAGTCCTGAGGACTCCTGGCCATATCCCTTTGCCTTCCAGACTGCCTTTTCCTGTGTGGAACACAAATTTTGCATCTCACACAACTTCTGTGTGTTGATGGTATTAAATACCATCAGTTGTGTGGTGTCTGTCTGTCTTGGGGTAGCAGCTGCTTACTTAGCTGCTTCGTCTGCTCGGCTGTTACCAAGCGATACTGGGTCTTGGCTATATGTATGTGCTTTACATTTGATAACAGCCACTCTGTCGGGTTCCTGTATCGCTGTTAGAAGCCTTTTTATGTGAGCTGCATGCGCTACCGGTGTACCAGCTGCCGTCATGAAATTTCTGAGGCGCCATAGGGCTCCGAAATCATGGACTACCCCGAATGCGTATCTAGAATCGGTGTAGATATTGGCTGATTTGCCCTTAGCCAATTCACATGCTCTGGTTAGGGCGACCAGTTCAGCAACCTGGGCTGAGTGAGGTGGGCCTAGCGGTTCCGCTTCTATGGTGCCTTGGTCATCTACGACTGCGTATCCAGTACACAAGTCTCCCGAGTCTGACTGTCTATGACAACTACCGTCCGTAAGTTCTGCATCTTCCAGTGGGTTGTCACTAATGTCAGGCCTTGCGGTAAAATTTTGGGTCAAATATTCTATACAATCATGAGTGTCTTCCTTTGTATTAAATCCTCCTTCCCCAGTACTCTCATCCTCCACCCTTTGGGTCTGTCCAGACACACTTGGGAGATATGTTGCAGGATTTAATGCACTGCATCTCCTTATGGTGATGTTTACGGGGGCCATTAGTGCCAATTCCCATCTTGTAAACCGCGCTGATGAGACGTGCCTGGTTTGGGCAGAATTTAACAAGGCTGACACTGCATGCGGTGTATGAATTGTGAGGTTGTGACCTAGCACGACGTCTTCGCTTTTCGTTACTAGCAATGCTATCGCAGCAACGCTTCGCAAGCATGTGGGGAGGGATCGCGCTACCGTATCTAGCTGAGCGCTGTAATATGCTACTGGCCTGTTGGCATCACCGTGCTTTTGGGTTAGTACGCCTGCCGCGCAACCAGCACTTTCTGTTCCGTATAGTTCAAAGGGTTTCCCATAGTCCGGCATACCTAATGCTGGTGCCTGCGTTAGGCACTGTTTAAGTCTCTCAAATGCTGCCTCAGACTCGTCTGTATGCGAAATCCGATCAGGTTTGTTTGAGGAGACCATTTCCTGCAAAGGTAACGCTAACATGGAAAACCCTGGGATCCAATTACGGCAATACCCACACATTCCTAAAAATGTTCTGATCTGTTGCTGGGTTTGTGGCAGAGTCATGTCTCTAATTGCTTGAATTCTATCAGCGGTCAGGTGTCTCAGTCCTTGTGTTAAACAGTGTCCCAAATATTTTACCTTAGTTTGGCATAATTGCAACTTGTCTTTGGAAACCTTGTGTCCTGTGTCTGAAAGATGAAACAGGAGCTGTTTCGTATCCTTCAGGGATGCCTCCAATGAATCAGAACACAGTAGTAGATCATCCACGTACTGTATTAATACTGATCCACTCACTGGTTGGAAAGACTGTAAGCAATCATGCAAAGCCTGAGAAAATATACTTGGGCTATCTATGAATCCTTGTGGTAATCGAGTCCATGTGTATTGGACTCCTCTGTATGTAAATGCGAACAAATATTGACTGTCAGGGTGCAGAGGTACCGAAAAGAAAGCGGAGCAGAGGTCAATAACAGTGAAAAATTTCGCAGTGGGAGGGATTTGCATTAGGATGACAGCTGGATTTGGCACTACGGGGAACTGACTCTCAACTATTTTGTTAATCCCCCTTAGATCCTGCACTAGCCGGTAACCCCTCCCCCCACTCTTTTTCACAGGGAAGATGGGACTATTAGCAGTGCTGGACGTTCTTACCAGAATGCCCTGTTGTAGCAAGCGCTCTATTACTGGGTAAACTCCTAACTCCACCTCTGGCTTCAGAGGGTACTGTGGGATTTTTGGAGCTATCCTACCATCTTTTACTTGTACAACTACCGGAGCTACGTTTGCCATTAATCCAGTGTCCTGTCCATCTTTAGTCCAAAGTGACTCTGGTATCTGAGATGTAATTTCTTCTACTTGGGAGGGAGTCCTATTTGTCATAGTGGTATGTGACATTAATTTTGACGGGGAGTCTAACATGTCTCGTACTTCCTGAGCGTGATTCTCAGGTATGTCCAAGAATACACCTTCAGGAGTACAATAAATGACGCACCCCATTTTACACAGTAAGTCTCTTCCCAGGAGATTGGTCGGTGCCGATGCAGCCAGCAAAAAGGAATGCTTGGTATGTAAAGGCCCTATTGTAATCTCTGCTGGTTTGCTAACAGGGTAATGCTGGACTACTCCTGTTACTCCCACAGCTGGAATTGTCCTACCAGTGGTCCTCATGCCCACTGTCGAATTTATCACTGATTTGGCCGCCCCTGTGTCTACAAGAAAGTTTATTGATTTACCAGCTACATTGATTGCAATTTCTGGTTCACTTCCAAGACTTGCAATCAATTTTACTGGCTGCAGATTACAGGTATGGCCACACCCCTATTGGGTATGGTGACCTCCCTGAATCCCGCTGGCAGCAACTACTTGTGAGGGAGTTAGCTGGGAACTACCAGAGGTTTGCCAATCTCTGTTTGGGGGGTATCTTTTTGATTCCCCTGCATGTGGCTCATAACTCCGTTTCTGCGGACCTTGCTCCCAATGTCGTGTGTCGTGTCGTTGTCTAGGGGGTTGGTATGAGTTTCGTACATTCTTTACTCTACAATCTCGTGCCATGTGTCCCTGTTTATGACAAGAATAACAAGTAACCACACTTGACTTACCCACAGGGTTTGGTGATACAAACAAAGGCTGCCTTGTGGTCAGGGCCTGTATACTTACGGCCATTAACTTATCACTTTGTTGTTCCCTGTGTCTGGTGATGTTCCTATCGTGATCAATAGCAGCCTCTCTCAAAGTAGCCACAGACAGACCTCGCCAACATGGTTGTGTGGTCTGTACCCTAGTCTTCAATGACTCTTTTAAACCATCCATCAGTACCGATACTGCTACTTCTCGATGGTTTATGTTTGTTTTGATGTCCTCTATGCCTGTGTATTTTGCCATTTCTGATAATGCTCTGTGAAAATACTCTGCAGCTGTCTCTGACTCCTTCTGTTTAATGGAGAATATCTTGTTCCATCTGACTACCGCTGGGAAATATTCTTTTAACTGTAAGTTTATTCTTTTTACATTGTCTTTGTTGTACACATCTGTAAGAGGTACATCCTGATCTAATCCGCAATCAGCTAAAAATTGAGTTGCGTCAACATTGGAGGGTAAACATGCTCTCAGCAATATCTGCCAGTCTTTATTGTTGGGCTCTACAGTGTTACCTAAGTCTCTGATGTATTTTTGACTGGCAACTAAATCTTTTCTAGGGTCAGGGAATTCAGACACGATGGTCCTTAATTCCATTCTGGAAAATGGGCTATACATGGCAATAATCCTCACAGGGGTGACCCCTGTTGTGTCAGTTTTCCCATTTGGAACAGCTATTACCCTAACAGGATTAACTCTAACAACATCACTCTGTGTGGGTTCTACAGCCTGTGGTGAAATGGCTTCAGCATAGTGTATGGTGCCGTACTTACCTGTAGACACGACCTCACCTATCCCTCCGCTAGGGGCCTTTGTTACTAATCTCGTGGGTGGAGCTGTGCCTACTGTGGTCTCTGCTATGGTGGCTGCTAGAGAGAGCGCTGAAATTGTTGCCGATTCGTCTTCTTGATCACACTCCTGAGGAAAGTTCAAAACAGGGTACAACTTGCACGGGTTAATACTTGTATTGGTTAATTGGTTAACATTATCTTTAACATTTACACAGTTGCTAAGTGTTTGTGTGTTACACCTTAGTGCGTCATTCTCCGCAACCAATTTCTCTCCTGATATGTATGGTGGCGGTGGGGCCGTGGCTATCAGTTTTCTGATTGAGCCAGATCCCGCCGCCTGAGCCAATCCTCTCTGTATGTCACCTTCCTGCTGCCACAACTGCAAATAATCGTAATGTTTGATTCGTCTCTTTGTTGATTTAATGAGACATATCCTTCTCCTTAAATTCGTTAACACCTCTGTGCTGAAGCTACCTACTCTTGGGAATTTCTCCCCGTCATGTACTGTCATTCTCTCCCATTCATCACATAAAGCTTCTGTGTGACTTCCGTATTTCTCACACATTACATACCTTGCCGACCCAATTGGTCGGTTCACTGAATCAACCCGAACCGAGGTTGATCGCCCCCTACCTGAACAAGTGGCCCCCATAGTTCGAAGGTGTTGCTTTATTTAACCAACCCTTACGCAAACCAAATGTCCAAAATAGGCTGGCGGTGGCGGTTTACCGAGTACCCCACTCACTCGCCCACGCCGACCAATATGACCTGATCACACCGATATGGTGCTGGCGTACTCGACCTAGGGCCCCTGCGACCTGAACCTCTATTTACTGGAACCTGTGAGGGTGCTCCGAAGAACACTTACTCTTTCCAGTAACTATTGGTTGCTGGATAGTTCCTGAGTGAGCAGCGAACTTCCCTTAAAATAAAAAAAAGTTACACAAATCACGTTAGAATGTACAAATAGCGTTTATGACCTTCGTACACAAATAGTACCGGTCAGGTTTACTAATGCACACAATTACGTGCGGTACAATCGTTTAGTACACAAGCAACTAATCTTATGTACTGAGCGACCAGTGGAATCGAAAATTTCGGCTGCGAATTCCTTCAGCCAGAGCTTATATGGCCTATATGGGTGTTGCACCAACCCTTTCTTGGTGTTGTGCCTGTGGACTGTATAGCGGACTTCCTTGTCTGCTGTACCTGAACCTGTTGGTCTGCTATGACCTCCTGGTCTGTTACAGTATGACCTCCTGGTCTGCTACACTCTAATGCTCAAATTGTATATTTAACCAGGGATGCCTCCCTAGCCACCATGTACGTCACTTACACGCATGTACCTCACGAGTACTCGACTTTTCTTGTGGTTCAACCTGTAAAATTGTATACAACACACTCACTCACCACATGTACACTTTTGTTTCTATTTCTATTTCTGCGCAGAAATTTCTCTTTAGACCAGATGTGTTACAAATTAGGAGAAGGATCTATTAATTTAAATTTGGAATTAAAAAAAAATTTTGCGCGATTTATCGCCTGGCGTTATTTACCGCGTGGCGCTACTTATCGCGTTGAGAGGAGAGAGAAAAAAAAAAAACTTGTGATTTGAGTTACGTGGGCGTACCCGTACGCTCCGTTGCGTAATATACGCTGCGTGCGTCGGCCCTTGGATTGCGTACGCAAGTCTCAGTCTTTTGTTAGAGACACGTGTACGCAAAGCAAAGATCCACCGTAACACAATTTATACGTTTATCAACTATAGAACTGGCAAACAGGAGAGTGACATACGAAAATACACCAATGAAAAGGAAATGCAGATATATGTGTGTGCGTGCGTGTGTACGCAAGACAAAAAATAAACAGTTTTAAAAAGACACTATTGTTTTGTTCTTACCTCCGGTTCCCGGATTCCTTCAGCACCCTTTACTAAGAGAAGCAGACGCTTATCCAAACAGCACTACGAGGAATATGATCTCCCGCCCTTTGCTGCTGGATAATGTCTGCTGAAATTACCTAGTGCAGATATGTGAAGGACAGGACGAGCCGCCAATTGATAAAGCTAAATATTTATCGTATATAATACCCTTTATGAGGTCTAAGAACACTGTACGCTATTTATGTATGAAGTACCGTAAGGGTACGCTAGTTGCGTAACAATCGCTTTGCCGTGATCGAGACGCTCAAGCGTCACGTTCACTCACGGCCAAGAGATCACAGGCAGGCACGTTATTGGCTGTTGACTAACGTAATGATTCGCTATAGCGTAGCGGACGCTCGGGACCACGGGGAGATCACCAGCGGAGCTGACGCTCACTATATTAAACCTTTGTATCTAAACCATAAACAGTGTATTGTGCAGTAAAACCTTAGTGTAATGTTAGAGAGTAAATGCAACACAGTATAACCTTATTACCTTAAAAGCTGTTTGAGCGTCACCGACGCTCTGAGAATACTTAATACTATAAGAAACACACAGATACCGTGCTCAGGGTCCAACGCCTAAAATATATATTATGAATGCTATACTTGCAAAAGAGTTAAACACAATACAAGTCATACACTACAATATAACATAGACCACCTAACCAGATAACTACACAGGAAATACAATACAATACAATTTAAGGGAAAATGAGTGAGAGAGAGAAGGAGAGAGAGAGAGAGAAATTGAGAGAGATTGGCCCACAATAACAAGAAGATCAATATAGTTGCGGAGAAACACTTACGCACAAGGGGAAACGATCGCATGCGCCTCGATATCCAGCTCCCGATTATCAGCAATGAGAACCGTTGAAGAGAGTGAACTGGATATGGTCGGCCTGCCTATTTATGCCCCACACACAATACAATTCAATGGTCCCTACAATCTCATTGTTCATTGGACATAGGAATTCGGCTTCGCATTATAACAAAAGGTCATAGGTTGATTCATACAGGTGGGCTGTGACTATTTCCAACTGCTCAGGTGGGAGGGAAACTGGGTTTTCTGCCGCATGGGTAATAAAGTGCAAATAAAGTAAATGTTCATAAACTTCTTATGTCCATAACTATTCGCACGAGCGATTGATCTGCTTCAAACCAACACCGGAATATTTCTAATTAAATATTCTTCCGATGGATACTAAACACCACTGTATTACTCCTGTCTGACCCTTCGTATCAAACAAAGAGGGATTTCTCTGTTCATGAACATTCTATATTAACCAAACTTTCAGAATCTATCAAAGGGACCATGATCTACAAAATACATTATTAGTGAAAATATGTAATGATTGAGTCGCACGCTACGATCGCATAAACTCTACCGTAAATACGCATACCATGCGCCTGCGGGTGCCCGCGACTGTGAGTATGCGCACGTACGGGAGAGCGTACGCATGCGCAGCATGGACCAGTATGAGGTGCAAATATGGCAGTGTGTGTAGAGATATTTTTCTGACTTTGACAAGACCTACTTCTGTGAGTTTCAAGGCTCTGCTTCTTAGGCTATTGGACACCATTAGCTCGAGAGGGTCTGATCGCTAGGTACGCCTAGATGCTCGTTCCCAGAGCCACGCCGTCATCCCCCTTGCAGAGCCAGAAGTCAGAAGACGGGTGAGTAAAAAGATAAGAAGACTTCAGTGACGGCAGAAGACTTCAGAGTCTTTGAGGGGGGGGGGGGGCACAGTAAATTTGGTGCTGCTTTAATAATTATAAAAGCGCTAACAGGTCTGAGGCATTGTGTGTAAGTTTCAGTACCGGGATAGGCGCTGGGTTGTGAGCTGGCAAACTCCCTCTGTGTTTCTCTGACAGGCTTTACTGTGGGTCTGTCCCCTATAGTCCAGTGTGGTCGCGGGTGTCGGTACGCGAGTGTCGACATGTCTGAGGCTGAGTGCTCTTCCCAGGAGGAGGCTGGAGTGGGGACAGAAAAGACTGTGGGAGTGACCATGTCGGCACCGCCAACGGCTGATTGGGTTAATGTTTTGAGTGTTTTGAATGCAAATGTGGCTCGATTAAATAAGAGATTAGATAAATCTGAGTCCCAGAACCAGACATGAAGAAAATCCATGGAGGATGCATTATCACAAGTTCAGATTCCCTCGGGGTCACAGAAGCGTTCATTTACCCAGTTAGCGGATACAGATACCGACACAGACTCTGATTCCAGTGTCGACTATAGTGATGCCAGATTGAATCCTAAACTGGCTAAGAGCATTCAGTACATGATTGTGGCGATAAAAGACGTATTACATATCACGGAAGACCCCGCTGTTCCTGATACTAGGGTCTGTATGTTTAAGGGAAAGAAACCTGAGGTGACGTTTCCTCCCTCTCATGAACTGAACGCTCTTTTTGAAAAAGCTTGTGAAAATCCTGACAAGAAGTTACAGGTTCCCAGGAGAATTCCAGTGGCATATCCGTTCCCCTCTGGGGACAGGGAAAAGTGGGAGTCACCCCCCACGGTGGACAAAGCTCTATCGCGTCTGTCCAAAAAGGTGGCGCTTCCGTCTCCTGACATGGCAGCCCTAAAGGATCCTGTGGATCATAAGCAGGAAAATACACTAAAATCCATTTATGTCGCTACAGGTGCGCTACTCATGCCTGCCGTTGCATCGGCATGGGTGAGTAGCGCTATTGAAAAGTGGGCAGATAACTTGTCATCTGATATAGATTCCCTGGACAGGGATAGCGTTCTTTTGACACTGGGTCATGTCAGGGACGCTGCAGCCTATCTAAAGGAAGCTGCGAGGGATATTGGCCTTTTGGGATCAAGGGCCAATGCCATGGCAGTCTCGGCTAGGAGGGCATTGTGGATTCATCAATGGAATGCTGATGCTGACTCTAAGAAGGCTATGGAGTCTCTGCCGTATAAAGGTGGTGTCTTGTTTGGTGATGGCCTCGCTGACCTGGTATCTACGGCTACCGCGGGTAAGTCATCGTTTCTACCTTATATCCCTGCACAACAAAAGAAAACGCCACACTATCAGATGCAGTCCTTTTGGCCCAATAAATACAAAAAAGGACGAGAGTCTCCCTTCCTTGCTGCGAGAGGAAGAGGAAGGGGAAAAAGGTCACAGGCTTTGGCAAGTTTCCAAGAGCAGAAGTCCTCCCCGGCTTCTACCAAATCCACCGCATGACGCTAGGGCTCCTCTGCGGGAGTCCGCACCGGTGGGGGCACGTCTCCGACTCTTCAGTCAGGTCTGGGTTCGCTCGGCCCTGGATTCTTGGGTATTGGAAATAGTAGCCCAAGGGTACAAATTGGAGTTTCAAGACGTGTCCCCTCACCGATTTTTCAAATCGGCCTTGCCAGCTTCTCTTCCAGAAAGGGAGGCTGTGCCAAAATCAAGTCATTGTCACGGTACCCTCGTCACAACAGGGGGAAGGCTTTTATTCGAGCCTGTTCGTGGTCCCGAAGCCGGATGGCTCAGTCAGACCGATTCTGAACCTAAAATCCCTCAATTTCTATCTAAAAAAATTCAAATTCAATATGGAATGTCTCTGAGCAGTAATCTCCAGTCTGGAGGAGGGGGATTTTATGGTGTCTGTCTACATAAAGGATGCCTACTTACACGTCCCCATATATCATCCACATCAGGCTTACCTGAGGTTTGCCGTTCAGGATTGTCATTACCAATTTCAGACGTTGCCGTTTGGTCTGTCCACGGCTCCGAGAATTTTCACCAAGGTTATGGCGGAAATGATGGTTCTCCTGCGCAAGCAGGGAATCACAATTATCCCGTACTTGGACGATCTCCTGATAAAGGCGAGATCCAAGGAGCAACTACTGAAAAACGTTACGCTCTCCCTGACAATTCTGCAACAACATGGTTGGCTCCTAAACTTGCCAAAATCACAGTTGGTTCCGACAACACGCCTGTCATTCTTGGGTATGATTCTGGATACAGAATTACAGAGAGTCTTTCTTCCGGTGGAAAAGGCTCTGGAAATACAGAACATGGTCAAACAGATTCGGAAACCGGCAAGAGTGTCAATTCTTCAATGCACTCGGTTGCTGGGGAAGATGGAGGCGGCCTACGAGGCTATTCAGTTTGGCAGGTTCCATGCCAGGGTATTTCAGTGGGACCTGTTGGACAAGTGGTCCGGGTCTCACCTGCACATACACCGGAAAATAATCCTATCTTCCAGGATCAGAATCTCTCTCCTGTGGTGGCTGCTCAGTTCTCACCTCCTAGAGGGACGCAGGTTTGGGATTCAGGATTGGATCCTGGTGACCACAGATGCAAGTCTCCGAGGCTGGTGAGCAGTCACACAGGGTGAAAATTTCCAGGGAAAATGGTCAAGCCAGGAAGCTTGTCTGCACATAAACATTCTGGAATTAAGGGCCATTTACAACGGCCTTCTGAAAGCGGAACATCATCTTCATGGTCTGCCCATCTTGATTCAGTCAGACAACATAACAGCAGTGGCGTACATAAATCGCCAGGGCGGAACAAAGAGCAGAGCGGTGATTTCGGAGGCCACAAAAGTTCTTCGCTGGGCAGAGAAACATGCAAGCGCTTTGTCAGCAGTCTTCATTCCAGGAGTGGACAACTGGGAAGCAGACTTCCTCAGCAGACACGATCTCCATCCAGGAGAGTGGGGTCTTCATCAAGAGGTCTTTGCAGAAGGGACAAGTCGTTGGGGAATTCCCCAAATAGACATGATGGTATCTCGCCTCAACAAGAAACTTCAGAGATATTTTTCCAGGTCGAGGGACCCTCAAGCAATAGCGGTGGATGCCCTGGTGACACCCAGGGTGTTTCAGTCGGTCTATGTGTTCCCTCCACTTCCACTCATTCCAAAAGTGATAAAGATCATAAGAAGAACAAGGGTTCAGGCGATACTCATTGTTCCGGACTGGCCAAGGAGGGCCTGGTACCCGGATCTTCAAGAATTACTCATAGAAGATCCCTGGCCTCTTCCTCTACGTGAGGACCTGTTACAGCAAGGACCGTGCGTGTATCAAGACTTACCGCGGCTACGTTTGATGGCATGGCGGTTGAACGCCAAATCCTAGCCCGAAAGGGTATTCCCAGTGAAGTCATTCCCACACTACTTTAGGCTAGAAAAGCAGTAATGGTGAAGCATTACCACCGTATTTGGAGGAAATATGTGTCTTGGTGTGAATCCAAGAAGGCTCCTACGGAAGAATATCAGCTGGGGCGTTTGCTCCATTTTTTGCAAGCAGGTGTGGATGCAGGCCTAAAGCTAGGCTCCATTAAAGTACAAATTTCGGTCTTATCAATTTTCTTTTCTTTCAGAAAGAATTGGCCTCACTTCCAGAAGTTCAGACCTTCATGAAAGGCGTGCTGCACATCCAACCTCCCTTTGTGCCCCCAGTGGCACCATGGGATCTTAATGTGGTGTTACAGTTCCTGCAATCTCATTGGTTTGAACCTTTACGTAAGGTTGAGTTGAAACTCCTTACTTGGAAAGTAGTCATGCTGTTGGCTTTGGCATCCGCAAGGCGGGTGTCTGAATTGGCGGCTTTTTCTCACAAAAGCCCCTATTTAATCTTCCATGCAGATAGAGCGGAGTTGAGAACTCGTCAGCAATTTCTGCAAAAAGTGGTTTCATCGTTTCACGTAAACCAGCCTATTGTGGTGCCAGTGGCTACTGACGCCTTGGCGGAATTCAAGTCTCTTGATGTGGTCAGAGCTTTGAAAATCTATGTCGCCAGAACGGCTCAGATTAGGAAAACAGAGGCTCTGTTTGTCCTGTGGGCTCCCAACAAGATTGGGGCTCCTGCTTCCAAGCAGACTATTGCGCGCTGGATCTGTAATACGATTCAGCAGGCTCATTCTACGGCGGGATTGCCGTTACCGAAATAGGTGAAGGCCCATTCTACCAGAAAGGTGGGCTCATCCTGGGCGGCTGCCCGAGGGGTCTCGGCATTACAGCTTTGCCGAGCTGCTACTTGGTCGGGATCAAACACCTTTGCAAAGTTTTACAAGTTTGATACCCTAGCTGAGGAGGACCTCTTGTTTGGTCAATCGGTTCTGCAGAGTCATCCGCACTCTCCCGTCCGTTCTGGAGCTTTGGTTTAAGCCCCATGGTTCTTGAAGCATCCCCAGCATCCTCTAGGACGTATGAGAAAATAGGATTTTAATACCTACCGGTAAATCCTTTTCTCTTAGTCTGTAGAGGATGGTGGGCGCCCGTCCCTGTGTGGACACTATCTGTAGTACTTGTTTAATAGTTATTGCTTGTGTTACACAAAGGTTGTGTTTCAGTTATGGTCAGGCTGTTGCTGATTTTGTTCATGCCGTTGACTGGATTTTTTGCTAATGCCATGTTGTACGGCGTGTTTGTGGTGTGAGCTGGTGATTATCTCACCCTTCGTTTAACAATAAATCCTTTTCCTCTAAAGTTCTGTTTCCCTGGGCACAGTTCCTATAACTGGAGTCTGGAGGAGGGGCATAGAGGGAAGAGCCAGTTCACACCCATTTAAAGTCTTAAAGTGCCCATGTCTCCTGCGGATTCCGTCTATACCCCATGGTTCTTGAAGCATCCCCAGCATCCTCTACGGACTAAGGGAAAAGGATTTACCGGTAGGTATTAAAATCCTATTTTTTATTGTTTTAGCTCTATTCTCTAAATCTTTAGCACTTGTTTCATTTACTTGTCATCAGTAATTTCTCCTACAGTCAACATAGCCATATTTATCCTGTGTATTATAATGACCTTTTGTACTTGATACAAATATTGGGCCTAATTCAGATGTGGACGGAGGTGCTGCTCACAGGGCAAAATACCTATATGTACTTTGTACATGCACGTTTGGCAGCCATTTAAAAAGCCCTATATAGAGGTGAAACACATGTCTGGCAAGTGGGAGAGGTAGCCAGGGTGCCTACCCTCCCTGACAGCTCCAGATAAGTTTTACATATTTCTTTAAGGTATTTCCACTTTTTTCTTTTATAGTGCACCCTGCTTACTGCTCCCCCAAGTTTTCCTGCAGTGTTATATTAGCAACAGGCAACCAGTGGGATTAAAGCAGAGCACTTTACTACAATCTACACTAACCAGGACAGAGGCCAGTACCATTTGGGTACACTCCAATGTACATAATACAAACTCAGGGCAGTAGCACTCCAGTATAAGTCTTAATCCTATTTACCTATAATCTCCCTTTCTGACACTCTCATCAGGGACCTCTCTGTCTGCAGTATCTCTAATTGAGGAATAAGGCATAAAATAAGGGCTTCCCTGAAAGCAGATGTAACTATCCTTACTTCACAGTGCCCAATTTGGAACATAGGATCCGCTCATATGCCATCACTGCACAGCATATGACATGCAGCAGCGATTCATGCCCATAAAACACTGTATTCTAACTTCAAAATGTACTGATCACACTGATCTCTAACTTTAGGACAATCTCTTATCACTTATGTATCAGTGGCACTGGCTATATGAAAATTATTGATGTGTTTAACTTTTCTCAAATCTGAGAGAAGAGGTTTTATCTGGGTTTAAAACTATACAAGAAACCTACCACATGTTTGACCTGTTGTAATGTTAAACCTATGAGGCACATACTGATACATATGCATTAGTGGTACTGGTCTTATGTAACTCTCCTCAAATCTGAGAGAATAGGTTTGTCTGGGTTCATAATTATACAAGAGACCCACTGATTTGTTGTAATAGTATACCTGTGTACCACTTTTTATAAAACCTTACCATATGGTCATTGTAGGACCAATCTGAGTTTCTCAAAGAGTACCCAGAAATTATTTTTCTGCTTATTATATGATTACGCTACAATTATCACCAGGGGATGCATATTTAAACCAGTGATTTTTTGGTATCATATGCTTTACACATATCTAAAGAAGACTTTTCTTTTACAGAGTGCTTTCTGTTTAATGCTTACTTCCTATTTTTACTCCTAAAAATACAAGTCTGATACAATCAGACAGCAAGTGTTGATTCCTAACCTATGAAATAGATGAGAGATCTTATTACTTAGATTTTCTTCCTTCCAATGGTCAGACATATGAACATTGTTTGCTTCTGACCTAAGCATTATATGTGATAATCCTGTTAAATAAGGTCTAATATAAGGTTATTATTGTTAGTCTCTGAACCACCAAGGTGCTTCAAGAAGTTTCGTCTCTGCTTATGGTCAGACATGTGATTATTACTGGACAGCCTTAACCCATTTAGTGGTGTGTTAGGTGAGAGAATTGTCAATTGAGCAATAATAATCACCAATGTGAACACCTAACTGGTTGGCTATCCATGTTTTCTGTTTTTCTGTATACTCTTATTTACTCTCAGGAGTTTGTACAAGGATAAGTAACTACATTTACTCATAGTTTGTACATGGATAAGTAACTGGCTGGACAACAGGGTACAGCGAGTAGTGGTCAACAGGAAGTCCTCAAGCTGGACACCAGTAGTCAGCGGAATACCACAGGGGTCCATATTCGGGCCACTACTGTTCAACATATTTATCAATGACCTAGAAATAGGCCTGGAAAGCACAATGTCAATCTTTGCAGATGATACTAAACTGTGTAGGGTAATTAATTCAGAAATAGATGTGGATTCTCTGCAGAATGACTTATCTAAACTTGAAATCTGGGCGCCTAAATGGAGAATGAGGTTCAATATAGAAAAATGCAAGGTTATGCATTTTGGGACTAAAAACAAACTTGCATCCTACATATTAAATGGGGAAAGACTGGGGGTAACAGTTTTGGAAAAAGATTTGGGGGTACTCATTGATAATAAGCTTAATAACCGTGTCACGGGCTGGTCTGATTGTGTTCCCGGTAATGACCTGGGTGAGCCAGTGGAGGGCACAGGGAGGCAGAAGTTAGGTGGCTTGAGATATGGACAAGTCATATGCTGGAGCACTCTGGAAGTTTACACAGTGAGCACAGGGAATTGTCGAGACCTGAAGCAGAGACGCGGAGTCTAACTCGCCTGGGGTTTTCGCCAGTGACCCCCGCCAGGGGATATGGTCTTCACTGCTCCTGACGGGCAGGTCGCGGCCCTCTGCTCAGGTTCCTCTGTGGAGGCTGAGACACACTCCGGGTATACAGGGATGCTTAATACCAGATTATACTGAAGTGCTTAACCATCGATGGTGAGTCCGATGGTGATGAGAAAAGATAAGTATATCGGAGATGGTGAACTCTGTAGTGCTTGGGTAGCTGAGGATATCCGGAGCCTTTGAGGGGAATCCTGGACTGAACACCACAGACTGGTAACACACTGAGATGGAGATAGTGGAAGTCTCTGGCGGCAAGTAAGTAACTAGGAAAGGCAGGTCCAGCAGGACACAGGTAAACGGTTCTCTGGAGCAAGCCTGGAGCCTTGAGAATGACGCTGGAGAACTTGCAGGAGAACTGACAAGTTGTTTAAGGCAATGAAGACTCTGGGAAACCTGCTTATATCCCCCGAGAAGGATGCTGATTGGCTGCTGCCAGCAGCAGCATGCACAGAACCAGGAAGTAATTACCCGGATACCTGGATTATGTGACTCTGGATCATGTGACTCTGCCAGAGTCAGTGGAACTCATGCTAGTAACCACAGAAAGCACCAACGGCTGATCTGCGGCACAGAATACACCAGTGTGCCGGTAAGTGGCGTGTGCAAGCAGTGCGTGAACTGTGGTTCCTGACAAACCGTATACAATGTCAAAGCGCAGTAAAGAAGTCAAGTAAGGTGTTAGCGTGCATAAAACGGGAAATTGAGACAAGGGATGAGGATGTAATTCTGCCGCTGTACGAATCATTGGTACGTCCTCACCTGGAATATTGTGTTCAGTTTTGGGCACCACTGTATAAAAAAGATATCTGCGAACTCGAAAGGGTTCAAAGGCGAGCTACTAAATTGATTAAGGGTTACAGGGACTGGATTACGAGGAAAGGCTTACTAGGTTGAACGTGTATACACTGGAAAAGAGGCGTCTAAGAGGAGACATTATTAATGTCTTCAAATATGTAAGGGGCACTACAAAGAGTTATCAGAGGAATTATTTATTAAAAGAACTCTGTTTAGGATACGTGGGCACTCGCTGAGGCTGGAGGAGAGAAAATTCCGTACGCATCGGAGGAAAGGTTTCTTCACTGTTAGGGCAATAAGGATTTGGAATTCCTTGCCAGGGAAGGTGGTTTTAATGGTGGTCTCTGCAAATGCATTTAAAAGGGGATTGGATGCATTTCTGATTGAAAAGGATATCCAAGGTTACAACATTTAAAATATTGACGTTGTTAATCCGGGTGTAACATGATTTGTAGTTGTCAACTAGTCATAAAGCATTCTTCAGCAGGTACAGTAAAATCAATTTACCGTAATACAAAATACAGGTTGAACGCAATGGGCATTTTGCCTCTTTTCAGCCTCAATTATTATGTTACTATGAGAGCACCTTCAATATTGTTAGCTGTATCTGTAATTCAGAAATGTATTTGAAGTTAATCCACTCAATCTTTTCCTTTCACGCACTTTCATGCACTTGGGGTTGTAACACCAGTGCTCAGGTCTTTTCCCAGTTTCCCATTTCCCTCATATCAATACTACTCAAGATAAGGCAGTTTCAATGTCACATTGTAAAACAATTGAAAAGCTGCAAGTATTAACATCTTCAACGGCATCCATTATATGCTGAAGCTAAGTAACCATTTTGTTATGGTGCCCACACATGGGGGGTCATTCCGAGTTGTTCGCTCATTGCCGATTTTCGCTATACTGCGATTAGTCGCTTACTGCGCATGCGCAAGGTTCGCAGAGCGCATGCGCTTAGTTATTTTACACAAAAGTTAGGTATTTTACTCACGGCCTAACGAGGATTTTTCATTGTTCTGGTGATCGTAGTGTGATTGACAGGAAGTGGGTGTTTCTGGGCGGAAACTGGCCGTTTTCTGGGAGTGTGCGAAAAAAACGCTGGCGTTTCTGGGGAAAACCCGGGAGTGTCTGAATAAAAGGGGGAGTGTCTGGGCGAACGCTGGGTGTGTTTGTGACGTCAAACCAGGAACGAAACTGACTGAACTGATCGCAATGTAGGAGTAAGTCTGGAGGTACTCAGAAACTGCTAAGAAATTTCTATTCGCAATTCTGCTAATCTTTCGTTCGCAATTCTGCTAAGCTAAGATACACTTACGACAAAACACAGGGCGATCGGGCACAGGTAGTATAAGATGTAATGATATATATACAGAGAAGGAACCAAAATTGGACAATAAGTTACCCTTGTTAGTGGGGAGGGGAGAAATATATTTACAATTTTCTCCTATGATATGCTGTCCTAGTTGGTGGTGCGCCCAGAGCCAGAAAGCACACAGACTTACAATGGGAGAGAAAAGAAAGCTCTTGTGTGGGCGCACTCCTGTAGAAAGAAAGTTTGTTAGGTAATGTAAGTTAAGAAATATTTAAAACATAACTTTTAATGATAACATTAAACCTTAATCACCCATCCAAAAGATCCATATAAAGAAATTAATAAAGAATTTACAAAAATTGTTAAAATGTTCTGGTCTCTTTATTTCAGAGTGTTCGGAAAGGTTGTAGACACTGAATTGTCATACCCCCATTTCCCCTGACCAGTACAGTACAGGGTTTCTGTATTATTGGGAACGGGGGTGGTCAAACAAGGTAATATAGAGAAGTCCAAATCTCTTCACTTAGATTAAGTTGTAATCAATTACAACACTCTTTGAAATAAAGAGACCAGAACATTTTAACATTTTTTGTAAATTCTTTATTAATTTCTTTATATGGATCTTTTGGGTGGGTGATTAAGGTTTAATGTTATCATTAAAAGTTATGTTTTAAATATTTCTTAACTTACATTACCTAACAAACTTTCTTTCTACAAGAGTGCGCCCACACAAGAGCTTTCTTTTCTCTCCCATTGTAAGTCAAGCTAAGATACACTCCCAGAGGGCGGCGGCTTAGCGTGTGCAATGCTGCTAAAAGCAGCTAGCGAGCGAACAACTCGGAATGAGGGCCATGGTGCGATGGGATCAGTACGAGATCCCGGCGGTCGGGATCCCGGCAGCCCGGCGCAGTATGTCCCCTCACGGGCTCGCTGTGCTCGCCATGCTTCGGGCGCCACAGTGTTCTATTCCCCTCCGGCTGGTGGCATGGACCACCACACAAGAGGGATAACCAACCTGTGGTTGGGACTCCGATCACCGGTATTTGAGCTGGTGTCGGGATTCCGGCGTCCGTATCCTGACCGCCGGGATCCCGACAGGTGGTAAATTGACTGCCTCCCGGTGCGGCGAGTGCAGGGTGTCCCCTCGCGGGCTCACTGCGCTCGCTGCACTTCGGGCCCAGTGGTGACCTCTGGGTGGTGGCGTGGACCACCACCCAAGAGGGGGTAACCAGCTGGCGGTCGGGATTCCGGCGTCGGTGTCCTGACCGCTGGGATCCCGACAGGCGGTAAATTGACTGCCTCCTGGTGCGATTATCGCATGCTATTTGATCCTTTTAGTTGAAATAGCATCGCGTCTAGTTCACATCGCACCTTGTTTTGTTTTCCTTGCAATGCGATGTGTGCTCCGGTGTAGTCAATATCACAAAGCAAATAATATGTGCAGGCAGGTATTTCTGAACTACATCGCATACATTACATATTGTAGTGTAGCCAAAATCGCCTGTAGTAGACATCTACTAGCAGTCTGACAGGTTGATAACCTCACATACTAACTGATAGCTTGTTGGAACTAACCATCAATCAGTGTACAGTAAGCTGTACACACTCTGTATAACAATGTCCCAGTACAGCCAAAATCGATCTGTGGTGCTCCAGGAGACCGTAAAAGACTGCAGAAGGGGTTAGTTGTTCTTAAGCCAGCAAAGAGGTCTAATTATGTCACTAAGAGAGATGGGGGCAGTTCTGCATTATAAAACCACCAGATATGTAGGATATGATTAGTAATGCCATCATAGATGTATGGCCTGTACAGCAAATTAGATATATATTTAGTGTGCTTTGTATTTTAAAATCACCACCGGTTTTTGAAGATGGACTGTATCATCACCAGAGATTTAGTGGGCTTACATTGTAAAGCCACCAGAGACTTCGGGAATCTGAATTGTAAAACCACCATAGATTTGAGGATTTGTAGTTTTCTCCAGGACAGGGTTTAGCCACACAAATTTATTGCAGGCTAATTGAAGCAGCAGAGCTATTCAGTTAGCCCTGAAGGCAGCCCACAGGCTGAACTTAATGGGGATTTTTTTTTCTGAGTCTGAGCAGGCTCAAAAATAAAATCCCTGATAAATAGCCTGGTTGCAGGGGCCGTGACCATGTTAACACACAGGTCCAGGAACTTATCCTGGAGTGTATGGGTGGTATTCAAATGATATATCACTCCCAATCTCCTTTCTAAAGTGATCCCCATTATTGTGCATATCGCGCCTATAGTAATAAGGTTTAGCTCCATAAAGGGTTAGGGCGCCTCGCTACCCGCGGGGCAGCGAGCTGAAATGCTGATACCATGCACGTCTGCAGAAACAGAATGGGTGTGGAAGGGGGCGGAAAAAATTTAATACCGCCCTATGGGTTAGCACCCGTAATGTTGTAGTTTACAGGGTGAGAGAAAGGGGCTCTAATTGAATGACCCTGGTTAAAGCCCAAGTCTACCATCCTTTTTCACGTGTGGTAATTATCATTCATAGCATCTGCAAGAAACAATAATGATAAATGTCACTATGGTGCTCTCTATAGTATATTGATCAATAGAATGTCCTGTACAGTGTGTTATTAGCATGCTCTAGGCATTGTATACAAGACTTTAGAATTGAGTAATAGTCAGATGGGCCTAGAAGGTATTGTATTGTGTTGTATTATAGCTCTTTTAACATAATTTATATATAGTTACACCCACGTTAGGCAAAGTACCCATACACACCTTTACATGCTCATATTTGCCTGCACCACCGGCTTGGGTTTGCCTCCTCAAGCCAAAACTTAGCAGCCAGTCTCTGAGCATTGTATCCCTGGGAATTGTTTATAAACATGGCTACTTGTGAATGAGACTGGGTGTATTAATAGGACACAGATAAGATCCCGGCTGTCGGCATCCCAGCTGTCGAAATACCGAAACCACAATTCGACACCCGTCAAAATCCCAGCATCGATAGCCCGACAGGGTCAGGATACCGATGCTGGAACTCTGACAGCCAAGATCCTGACTGTTGTAAGCATAGCCGCCAAGCTCAGATCAGTGTCGGGGGGGGGGGGGGGAGGGGGAGGGGGTTTAGGTTTAACCGGCAACAGGGGGGAAGGTGTTAGGCTTAGGCTGCAGGGGGTTGAAGGTTAGGGTTAGGCTGTGGACGGGGGAGGGTTAGGGTTAGGCACCACCGGGGGGAGGTTAGGTTTAGGCACAACCGGGGGGAGGCTAGGGTTAGGTTGCGGGAAGGGAGGGTTATGGGTAGAGGACAGGGGTTAGCATAATAAACTCACCCCTGTCAGGATTTCATACTTTGAGATGTCATTCATACCGAACCTGTATTAATTAACTTTTCCTTTTCAGGTATGCAATTTGTAATTGATTTTGAAAATGTAGCATGTGTGTTTCTAACATAGCCTGTATATAGATGCTGCTCAAAACTTATTAATACTAGCAACAGTATATTCCATTTCTGTAGTGTCTTTGAGTAGTTACTTTTATAATATAGAATTGGTGATCACCACAAGGTGCACTGCATATAAGGGGTAGGATAAAACTGGATTTACCTATTCAAGATATAAGTTGAATATATGAACTTATATACAGTAAATATACATTGCACACTCATTTAGTCATATTATTTTCATGTGCCTTTGAATAGCAGAATCTTCCTTACATAAAAGTGAGTCCCTGTTCTTCTGCTCCTGCACATGACAAGTGGCCACACACAGACATCACTGACCTGACATTAGATCATTGCACTTAGGAGTTGCTTATTTAAGAGATACAATATGTGAAGCATGGTATATTTATTCTGCTGTAATAATGTGAATTATATACTGTACTTTCTCTTCAGTCTTTTCTGGATTCTCTACAAATACAAAATATGATCCATATCAAATTAAGGCTGAAATTACAAGTCGCAGAGACAGGGTAAGTGAAGAATATACCTGTGATAGCTATTTTTAATTGTTTCATCAAAGTGATGTAAAGATGTAAATATAAAATATAGGACCGTTAAAATGTTCTATCCGTTACATTCCAATATGCATGAGATTCTAATGATCTGGAAAAATGCAGATGTGCAACACATACATTTGGTATACATTTTGGTGCAAAAACATACATTTCGCTGCCATCCCCATTCCGGTTTTCAGAAATGCGTTATTTCTGCATTTGGGCATAGTACAGATGTAGCCCCGCTCATCATTGCTGCTGCTATGCGATACAGGCATCCTAGTCGCGCCATACAAATAGCGCAGGTAGGTGACGTAAGGTGTGATAAGGCACAAGAGGATCCACAGCATACAACACACAGCTTCACCACTGGGTGGCGATTTTTCCACTAATGAAAACTACAGTGCAATGCTGAATAGCAGCGGATGGATATGGCACTACAGAATACTGATCAACGTACAGTAGCAAGAACAGACAAGCACACAGTAAATATAATAGTTATTTCTTAATACAATAAAACTGTGGGGTGGAGTATGAAATCACCGGAACGTCATGCACCCAGTGACAACATGCCTTACAACTGAAAGCTTCCCTGGTACGCTGTATAAAATAATCCCTACATTATGTAGAAATGTGAACACAGAAAAAGATTAGCTCAGCGTCCCAGGCGCGCACAAAGAAAAGCACGGATCAGAGTTTTACACAGCTCTCTAAAGGAAAAAATAATTACAAACAGCGATAGAGTTGGAACACAGCACTATAAAAAAAAATTACAATCAGCAACATCACTGTGCCAATGCAACTGTCAGTCACTTGTCTGCATGGCTCTCTTGACATAGTGGTATCGCTGATGGTTACCATGCCCATGAGCTAGGGTTCAATTCCCGCAAAGGACACACTTGTATAATTTTGTGTAAAAAGTAGAATTTTTATTTTTTTTATTTTCCCAAAACAAGCTCTGTTGTGCTTCATATACAGACTCAGACATGCACGCAGATATACAGTCAAAATTAGAAAAAAACTGTAGATTCTACTTTTTAGACAGATCTACAATACAAGTGTGACTTTTCAAATGATGCTGCATATCATTTTAATCATCAGAAGCTGCTTGTGTGTCCTATTTGCATAGCGATGTGTATAAGATGTATTTAAGGCAAAAATGACCGATGTTAGCAGAGCTGCCCGGCAACTTGCGGCTCACTCATGCTAGGAATCTCTCGGTGCATGCACAATGCTAACATGCCTTACAAATGAATGTGCCTTCTAGGTTCCCTTCCCCCAACCAAAGCCAGCATTAACCATTCATTTATATACAGTAGTCTACCGGCCGTGTTGTGTTTGTCATTTACTAAACAGTACACCCAGTCCATGAAATTACAAGTCTCACATAAATTGGGATTAGGGGTGGGGAATGCTGCCTATTAAAACAATGGGGAGGTCTGGGCAGAAGTACAGTAAATTTAGTCTCATAAAGTTAACACACTTGTAATTTGAAAAGCCACACTTGTATATCAGTGTAAAAGTAGCATCCACATTTTTTTTTGCTAATTTTGACTGTATATCTGTGTGTAAAAAGTTGCAATATTTCTGTGTAAAACATAGCATACACAGTTGTCTAATTTTCCTAAAACAAGTTCTGTCATGCTTTGTATACAGAATCAGACATGCACACATACAGTCAAAATTAGAAAAAAAACATGTGGATGCTACTTTTTACACTGATATACAAATGTGGCTTTTCAAATTATGAGAGTGTTATTGTACTTCTTTCCAGGTATCCCCATTGCTTTACTTGGCAGCCTCCCACAACCCTAATTCCACCCTCTGTGAGACTTGTGATTTCACAGACTGGATGTATTGCAGCAGCCCCCCAGCATGAGATTATTTTCAGTAGCAAATTTTGCAATTTAACGGAATTTGCTACATGATGCAGAATGAGGGCTTATGTCCCTCCCCTACATCAGCGCTCTCTTTGTGAGCTGCTACTTCCATTTCTTACCCCCCACCCCTTTAAATGCAAAAATGTCATGATTTCATTTTTTTGAATTAGTTGTTATATACAGTGTAAGTTATCATTGATTTTGTTTTTCCCCCATGATTCTCATACTGTGGTGAACATTTAAATGTTCTGTTATGCTTGTAATCCATAATCCCCAACTAATAACAATATTAATATGCATGTAATTCCCAGTAGCTCTTAATGTCAAGTGTTCTTTAAGTTATAAAACAGTAAAATACTTTTATATATTTTGTTACCCTAAAATTGTGTTTTTGACATTGTATATTGGGATAATCAGAGATACTGTGTGAGAATTATATAATATATTCTCATGTTTATCTTGTTCTTAGCTTTCTAGATTAAAGCGAGAGCTAACACTGATGAAGCAAGAACTTCAGTTCAAAGAAAAGGGAGTAGAGACGCTGCAAGAGTAAGTTTGCTGCACCTTTTATTGTTATCTCAGCAGACGCGTGGCAGGAATTTACCACCGTACTGAGGGGGTAATTCAGAGTTGATCGCAGCAGGAACTTTGGCCCTCATTCCGAGTTGTTCGCTCGGTATTTTTCATCGCATCGCAGTGAAAATCCGCTTAGTACGCATGCGCAATGTTCGCACTGCGACTGCGCCAAGTAACTTTACTATGAAGAAAGTAATTTTACTCACGGCTTTTTCTTCGCTCCGGCGATCGTAATGTGATTGACAGGAAATGGGTGTTACTGGGCGGAAACACGGCGTTTCAGGGGCGTGTGGCTGAAAACGCTACCGTTTCCGGAAAAAACGCAGGAGTGGCCGGGGAAACGGTGGGAGTGCCTGGGCGAACGCTGGGTGTGTTTGTGACGTCAACCAGGAACGACAAGCACTGAAATGATCGCACAGGCAGAGTAAGTCTGGAGCTACTCAGAAACTGCTAAGTAGTTAGTAATCGCAATATTGCGAATACATCGGTCGCAATTTTAAGAAGCTAAGATTCACTCCCAGTAGGCGGCGGCTTAGCGTGTGTAACTCTGCTAAATTCGCAATGCGACCGATCAACTCGGAATGAGGGCCTTTGTTAGCAGTTGGGCAAAACCATGTGCACTGAAGGGGAGGCAGATATAACATGTGCAGAGAGAGTTAGATTTGGGTGTGGTGTGTTCAATCTGCAATCTAAATTGCAGTGTAAAAATAAAGCAGCCAGTATTTACCCTGCACAGAAACAAAAAAAGCCACCCAAATCTAACTCTCTCTGCACATGTTATATCTGCCTCCCCTGCAGTGCACATGGGCCCTCATTCCGAGTTGTTCGCTCGCTAGCTGCTTTTAGCAGCATTGCACACGCTAAGCCGCCGCCCTCTGGGAGTGTATCTTAGCATAGCAGAATTGCGAACGAAAGATTAGCAGAATTGCGAGTAGAAATTTCTTAGCAGTTTCTGAGTAGCTCGAGACTTACTCAGCCATTGCGATCAGTTCAGTCAGTTTCGTTCCTGGTTTGACGTCACAAACACACCCAGCGTTCGCCCAGACACTCCCCCTTTTATTCAGACACTCCCGCGTTTTTCCCAGAAACGCCAGCGTTTTTTCGCACACGCCCAGAAAACGGCAAGTTTCCGCCCAGAAACACCCACTTCCTGTCAATCACAGTACGATCACCAGAACGATGAAAAAAACCTTGTTATGCCGTGAGTAAAATACCTAACTTTTGTGTAAAAAAAGTAACCGCATGCGCTCTGCGAACCTTGCGCATGCGCAGTAAGCGATTAATCGCAATATAGCGAAAATCGGCAACGAGCGAACAACTCGGAATGTGGGCCATGGTTTTGCCCAACTGCTAGCAAAGTTCCTGCTGCGATCAACTCAGAATTACCCCCTATGTATACCAGTGATGGGCAATAGTCGGCTCTCCGAGTCTTCACTTGTTGCTTTTTTGTCAGATTTACTTGTAATAGCTTTTATATACTTGTTTCAAATGCCTGCTTAAATTATATTCATGTCCATTTACACGTACTACATATGCTGCTAATTACAGTTTCTTTCTTTTAAGGAAACCTATCTTTGTCCTCTGCAGTTTGGTTGTCTGCACCCTACCTGTTCCCTTGCAACGTATTGGTTGCAATGCTGACTCAGTCTTCCCTCCTCCAGGATGAGCTCTCAGTATTCCAAATGGACCTAAACATGTAATTCCTTCCTGCTGAACGCATAGCTGAAGGACATTACAGCTCTGGCAGTGCAGGGAATTTCCATCTGGGCTAGTGTTAAGTTTAGAAAATCTTAACATAGTTTTAGAACAGGGTGGTATTGTTAGCCTGCTGGTAGAGAAGTCATAGATTATATATATGTAGCAAAAGACAGGCCCACGAGAAAACACCAGATATGGCCAGTGCCCTGAGATAACAGTAAAACACACAGAAGTGGCTTAAAAAACAAAAAGGACATTGTTAGTGGTAATGGGACAGGTCCTGTTCATAAAAAAAAAAGTGCTGGCCTCTCAACAGTACCTGCTGTTGATAGAAGGGTAGCAGGAAGCAAGCTGTGGTTAGTGTGGGGCCTTCTGCCAGGCCTGATGATGTAAAAGGCAAGATTCACAACAAAACTTTCCATTCTTCTAGTAGGTAATCTATGGCTTTACATGGGAGGTGCCTAATGCGACTGGCAGTTATTTCTTCAGGATGTGATTTTAAAAATAGTACTCTGAGGATTAAATCATTCCAATGGCAGTTTTCTCAGATGATTAATTTATGCCATAGATCCTTAGTTTCGACAATAATGAATGAGGTAGCTGAAAAAGCTCTGTATTAGATATTGTTTTATGTTACTGTATGTATCTTATTCCTTTTAGCTTTGTTTTCATTTAATGTGAGCATATTGCTCCAAATGCACACAGCATCACCAAACCATCCCTCAAGGAAGGGAAACGGCAACAGTCTAAACCATTGACTTCTTACGTTAATTTTCATTTATCAGTGTTGTGCATATCCCTCAGTTTTTCACAGTGGTGATATAATACATTTTCTCTGACGTCCTAGTGGATGCTGGGGACTCCGTAAGGACCATGGGGAATAGACGGGCTCCGCAGGAGACTGGGCACTCTAAAGAAAGATTTAGGACTATCTGGTGTGCACTGGCTCCTCCCCCTATGACCCTCCTCCAAGCCTCAGTTAGATTTCTGTGCCCGGCTGAGCTGGATGCACACTAGGGGCTCTCCTGAGCTCCTAGGAAGAAAGTGTTTGTTAGGTTTTTTATTTTCAGTGAGACCTGCTGGCAACAGGCTCACTGCATCGAGGGACTAAGGGGAGAAGAAGCGAACCTACCTAAGTGGTGGTAGCTTGGGCTTCTTAGGCTACTGGACACCATTAGCTCCAGAGGGATCGAACACAGGACCCGACCTCGTCGTCCGTTCCCGGAGCCGCGCCGCCGTCCCCCTTACAGAGCCAGAAGCAAGAAGGTGGTCCGGAAAATCTGTCTTCTCCAAGGTAGCGCACAGCACTGCAGCTGTGCGCCATTGCTCCTCATGCACACCACACACTGCGGTCACTGATGGGTGCAGGGCGCTGGGGGGGGGCGCCCTGAGCAGCAATACTGACACCTTGGCTGGCAAACTGGCACCATATATAGCCCCAGAGGCTTTATAGGTGCTTTTTAACCCCTGCCAGAATCCATAAAAATGCGGGAGAAAGTCCGCGAAAAAGGGGCGGAGCTATCTCCTTCAGCACACTGGCGCCATTTTTCCCTCACAGCTCCGTTGGAGGGAAGCTCCCTGGCTCTCCCCTGCAGTCAATACACTACAGAAAGGGTTAAAAAGAGAGGGGGGGCACAATTTAGGCGCAGTATACAATATATATAGGCAGTTATAAGGGAAAACACTCTTTATATGTGATATCCCTGTGATATATAGCGCCCTGGTGTGTGCTGGCATACTCTCCCTCTGTCTCCCCAAAGGGCTTTGTGGGGTCCTGTCCTCTGTCAGAGCATTCCCTGTGTGTGTGCTGTGTGTCGGTACGGCTGTGTCGACATGTATGAGGAGGATAATGATGTGGAGGCGGAGCGAATGCCTGTAAATGTGATGTCACCCCCTGCGGGATCGACACCGGTGTGGTTGGACTTATGGAAGGATTACGTGAAAGTGTCAACTCCTTACACAAAAGGTCGACGACACAGAACAGCCGGCTACTCAGCTTGTGCCTGTTCCAGCGTCTCAAATGTCATGGGGGGCTCTAAAAACGCCCGCTACCTCAGATGGCAGAAACAGATGTCGACACGGATACCGACTCCAGTGTCGACGACGATGAGACTAGTGTACCCTCCAAATAGGTCCACCCGTTACATGATTGAGGCAATGAAAAATGTATTACACATTTATGATAATACCCCAGGTACCACATAAAAGGGTATTATGTTTGGTGAGAGAAAACTACCAGTAGTTTTTCCTGCATCTGAGAAATTAAATGAGGTGTGTGAGGAAGCGTGGTCTTCCCCCGGTAAGAAATTGATAATTTGTAAACGGTAATTGGCAGCGTACCCTTTCCCGCCAGAGGATAGGTCACGTTGGGAAACACCCCATAGGGTAGATACAGCGCTTACACGCTTATCAGAAAAGGTGGCACTACCGTCTCCGGATACGGCCGCCCTGAAGGAACCTGCTGATAAAAAGCAGGGGGTTACCCTGAAAGATATAGTCACACACTCGGGCATTATATTGCGACCAGCCATTGCTTCGGCATGGATGTGCAGTGCTCCCGCTGCGTGGTCAGATTCCCTGTCGGAAAATAACTATGGATAGGGACAATATTTTGCTGACAATAGAGCATATAAAAGACGTGGTCTTATACATGCGTGATGCACAGAGGGATATTTGCCGGCTGGCATAAAAAATAAGCGCTAGGCCCATTGCCGCCAGACGGGGGTTATGGACTCGGCAATGGTCAGGCGATGCCGACTCGAATCGGCACATGGAAGTTTTGCCCTATAAGGGGGTAAAACTGTTTGGGGATGGTCTTTCAGACCTCGTTTCCACAGCTACTGCTGGGAAATCGACTTTTTTGCCACAGGCTACCCCACAACAAAAGAAAGCACCGTATCATCAAGTACAGTCCTTTCGGCCCCAGAAAAGCAAGAGGGCTAGAGGCTCATCCTTTCTGCCGAGAGGCAAAAGTAGAGGAAAAAGCTGCAGCACACAGCTAGTTCCCAAGAGCAGAAGTCCTCCCTGCGTCCGGTAAGTCCACAGCATGACGCTGGGGCTGCTCAGGCGGACCCGGGTACGGTGGGGGCCCGTCTCAGAAATTTCAGCGCCCAGTGGGCTCTCTCACATGGATCCCTGGGTCCTTCAAGTAGTATCTCAGGGGTACAGGCTGGAGTTCGAGACGTTCTTACCCCCGCCGTTTCTTAAAATCTGCCATGGAGGCGGTGTTGGTGGCTATTCAACACTATAATCACAACAAGTGATTGTCAAGGTGCCCCTCCTTCAGCAAGGAAGGGGTTACTATTCCACAATGGTTGTGGTACCGAAACAGAACGGTTCGGTGAGACCCATCTTAAAATTAAAATACTTGAACTTTTATATCAGAAGATTCAAGTTCAAGATGGAATCGCTCAGGGCGGTTATTACGAGCCTGGACGAGGGGGATTACAGGGTCTCCCTGGACATCAAGGATGCGTACCTGCATGTCCCCATTTACCCTCCTCACCAGGAGTACCTCAGATGTGTGGTACAGGACTGTCACTATCAGTTCCAGACGCTGCCGTTGGAGTTGTCCACGGCACCGAAGGTCTTTACCAAGGTAATGGCCGAAATGATGATACTCCTTCGCAAGAAGGAAGTTTTTATTATCCCATACTTGGACGATCTCCTGATAAAGGCGAGGTCCAAAGAACAGTTGGTAGTGGGGGTAGCACTCTCTCGGGAAGTGCTACAACAGCACGACTGGATTCTCAATATTCCAAAGTCACAGCTGGTCCCGACGACACGTCTTCTGTTCCTGGGAATGATTCTGGACACAGACCAGAAAAGAGTGTTTCTTCCAGTGGAAGCACACGAGTCCTGGAAAAAATGGTAGCTTCGTACGAAGCATATTTCCATTCGGAAGGTTCCACGCAAGGACGTTCCAGTGGGACAAATGGTCCGGGTCCCATCTACAGATACAACAGCGGATAACCCTGTCGGCAAGAAACAGGGTGTCGCTGCTGTGGTGGCTGCAGAGGGCTCATCTACTAGAGGGCCGCAGATTCGGAATACAGGACTGGGTCCTGGTGACCACGGAGGCCAGCCTTCGGGGCTGGGGTGCAGTCACACAGGGAAGAAATTTCCAAGGAGATTTCGCTTCACATAAATATTCTGGAGCTAAGGGCCATTTACAATGCCCTAAGCCAAGCAAGGCCCCTGCTTCAGAACCAGCCGGTACTGATCCAATCAGACAACATCACGGCGGTCGCCCATGTAAACAGACAGGGCGGCACAAGAAGCAGGATGGCGATGGCAGAAGCCACAAGGATTCTCCGATGGGCGACCTACACCCGGGAGAATGGGGACTTCTTCCAGAAGTTTTCCAAATGCGGGTAAACCGTTGGGAATGACCACGGGTGGACATGATGGCGTCCCGCCTCAACAAAAAGTTGAAAAGATATTGCGCCAGGTCAAGGGACCCTCAGGCGATCGCTGTGGACGCTCTAGTGACACCGTGGGTGTACCAGTCGGTTTATGTGTTTCCTCCTCTACCTCTCATACCCAAGGTACTGAGAATAATAAGAATGCGAGGAGTGAAAACCATACTCGTGGTTCCGGATTGGCCAAGAAGAGCTTGGTACCCGGAACTTCAAGAGAGCTGGCAGAGGACCCTTGGCCTCTGCCGCTCAGACAAGACCTGCTGCAGCAGGGACCCTGTCTGTTCCAAGACTTACCGCAGCTGCGTTTGACGGCATGGCGGTTGAACACCGGATCCTAAAGGAAAAGGGTATTCCGGAGGAAGTCATCCCTACCCTGATCAAAGCCAGGAAGGATGTCACCGCAAGACATTATTACCGCATTTGGCGGAAATATGTTGCTTGGTGTGAGGCCATGAAGGCCCCGAAGGAGGAATTTCAACTGGGTCGATTCCTACACTTCCTGCAAGCAGAGGTAACGTTGGGCCTCAAATTGGGGTTTGTCATTACCAATTTCAGACGTTGCCGTTTGGGCTTTCCACGGCCCCGAGGATTTTTACCAAAGTCATGGCGGAAATGATGGTTCTCCTTCGCAAACAAGGGGTTACAATTATCCCGTACTTGAACGATCTGCTGATAAAGGCGAGATCCAAGGAACAATTGTTAAGAAATGTGGATTTGTCTCTGTCGGTTCTGCGACAACACAGTTGGGTTCTAAATTTGCCAAAGTCTCAGTTAATTCCGGCCACTCGGCTGCCCTTTCTGGGCATGATTCTAGACACAGAGTTACAGAGAGTGTTTCTTCCGGAAGACAAAGCTCTGGAACTACAGACAATGGTCAGGGAGCTTCTGAGGCCGACAAGTGTGTCGATTCATCAATGTACTCGGGCTCTGGGGAAAATGGTTGCGGCGTACGAAGCCATTCCGTTTGGCAGGTTTCATGCCCGGGTGTTTCAGTGGGATCTGCTGAGCAAATGGTCCGGGTCTCTCCTGCATATGCACCGGAGAATAAGTCTATCTTCCAGGGCCAGGATTTCTCTCCTGTGGTGGCTAAAAAGCTCTCACCTTCTAGAAGGGTGCCGATTCGTAATCCAGGACTGGGTACTACTGACACAACAAATGCAAGTCTCCGAGGCTGGGGCGCAGTCATCCAAGGAAGAAATTTCCAGGGGAAATGGTCAAACCAGGAATCTTGTCTCCACATAAATGTTCTCGAGTTAAGAGCCATTTACAACGGCCTGCTACAAGCAAAGAGCCTTCTTCAGGGTTGACCTGTCCTGATCCAGTTGGACAACATAACAGTGGTGGTGCATGTAAACCGTCAAGGCGGAACAAGGAGCAGGGCGGCTATGGTGGAGTCCACAAGAATCCTTCGCTGGGCGGAACAGCACGTGAGCGCTCTGTCAGCAGTCTTCCTCCCGGGAGTGGACAAAGACACGATCTCCATCCTGGAGAGTGGGCTCTTCACCAAGAGGTATTTGCAGAAGTGACGAAGCGTTGGGGAATTCCTCTGATAGACATGATGGCGTCTCGCCTCAACAAGAAACTTCCGAGGTATTGTTCCAGGTCAAGGGACCCCCAAGCCACTGCAGTGGACGCCCTGGTGACTCCGTGGGTGTTTCAGTCGGTGTATGTGTTCCCTCCGCTTCCTCTCATTCCAAAGGTGCTGGGGATCATACGACGAGCAAAGGTTCAGGCGATTCTCGTCGTTCCAGACTGGCCACGCAGGGCCTGGTATCCGGATCTTCAGGAATTACTAGTGGAAGATCTTTGGCCACTTCCTCTAAGAGAGGACCTGTTATTGCAGGGACCATGCGTGTTTCCGGACTTACCGCGGCTGCGTTTGACGGCATGGAAGTTGAGCGTCAAATCTTAGCTCGAAAAGGTATTCCTGGGGAGGTCATCCCCACTCTCCTTAAGGCTAGGAAGGAGGTTACGCCGAAACATTATCACCGTATTTGGAGAAAGTATGTTTCGTGGTGTGAGACCAAAACTGCTCCTGCGGAGGAATTTCACTTGGGTCGGTTTCTCCATTTTTTGCAGGCAGGCGTCGATGCAGGCCTGAAATTGGGTTCCATCAGAGTGCAGATTTCGGCTTTATCTATTTTCTTTCAAAAGGAATTGCCCGTCCTTCCAGAGGTTCAGACTTTTGTGAAGGGAGTGCTGCATATCCATCCTCCATTTGTGCCGCCTGTGGCGCCGTGGGATCTTAAAGTGGTCTTGCAGTTTCTTATGTCTCCCTGGTTTGAACCTTTGCGTAAGGTTGAGTTAAAGTTTCTCACTTGGAAGGTAGTCATGCTTTTGGCTCTGGCGTCTGCCAGGCGAGTGTCAGAGTTGGCGGCCTTATCTCACAAGAGTCCATATTTGATCTTCCATTCGGATAGAGCAGAATTGAGGACTCGTCAACAATTTCTGCCGAAGGTGGTTTCTTCGTTTCACATTAACCAACCTATTGTGGTACCTGTGGCTACAGATGCTGTGGCAGTTCCAAAGTCTCTTGATGTTGTAAGAGCTTTGGAAATTTACGTCGCCAGAACGGCTCTTACCAGGAAAACAGAGGCTCTGTTTGTCCTGTATGCTTCCAACAAGATTGGAAATCCTGCTTCTAAGCAAACTATTGCGCGCTGGATTTGTAGTACGATTCAGCAAGCTCATTCTTCGGCTGGGCTACCGTTGCCGAAGTCAGTAAAGGCCCATTCTACCAGAAAAGAGGGCTCGTCTTGGGCGGCTGCCCGAGAGGTCTCGGCACTTCAGCTTTGCCGAGCAGCTACGTGGTCGGGTTCAAACACCTTTGCTAAGTTTTACAAGTTTGATACCCTGGCTGATGAGGACCTCATGTTTGCTCAATCGGTGCTGCAGAGTCGTCCGCACTCTCCCGCCCGTTCTGGAGCTTTGGTATAGACCCCATGGTCCTTTTGGAGTCCCCAGCATCCTCTAGGACGTAATAGAAAATAGGATTTTAGTACCTTCCGGTAAATCCTTTTCTCCTAGTCAGTAGAGGATGCTGGGCGCCCATCCCAGTGCGGACTGTTACTTGCAGTGTATTATTGCTGGTTAAATTTGTTTACACGCGGGTTGTGTATTAGTTATATTCAGCTTGTTGCTGTTGTTAATTCATACTGTTATCTGATTTCCTGATACTCCGGTTGTACGGTATGTTTGTGGTGTGGGCTGGTAGGTTTTCTCGCCCTTAGTTTAAACAAAAATCCTTTCCTCGAAAATCTCCGTCTCTCCTGGGCACAGTTCCTATAACTGCGGTCTGGAGGAGGGGCATAGAGGGAGGAGCCAGTTCACACCCAGTCAAAGTCTTTTCAGTGTGCCCAAGCTCCTGCGGATCCCATCTATACCCCATGGTCCTTTTGGAGTCCGCAGCATCCTCTACGGACTAGGAGAAAAGGATTTACCGGTAGGTACTAAAATCCTATTATTTGTGTGCAACTGATCCTCTGATTCTGTACATGAAGTGCTACAATGTAGCAGCCACAGCTTTTTCTAATTCAAGTTCTGTTCTGCTCCGTATACAGACTCAGTCACACACAATATACAAGTGTCATACTACATCAGATTACTCAACACAGGGCCTAATTCAGACCTGATCGCTTACGATCAGGTCTAAACTGCGCATGCATATGCACCACAGTGCGCAGGCGCGTCGGTCCTCAGCGACTGGGATCAGCGGGCAGCGACGGGATGTACGAGAAAAGCGATCGCACGGACTGACAGAAAGAGGGCGTTTGTGGGTGGCAACTGACCGTTTCAGGGAGTGTCCGGAAAAAAGCAGGCGTGTCCAAGCGTTTGAAGGGAGTGTTTCTGACGTCAGCACCGGTACCGATCATCGCACTGGAAGAGTAAGTCCTGGGCTGTGCAGAGACTGCACAGCGATTTCCCCCTCCCCCTGTAGGCGGCGGCTATCTGATAGCAGGGATGCAAAAAACGCACCCTAGCGATCAGGTCTGAATTAGGCCCACAGTCTCCTTGTGCATCCTAGTCACATTGCATTGCAACTAATACCCCTTTCACACTGCCAATGCCGGATCCCACCCGGGAATTGGAAACGGGTCCTTCCCGGGTGGGATCCGGCATTGGCAGCTGCTGCAGGTTTTCCCGACCCGGAAATATGCTGGGCGGATTGCCATAGCAGTGGGGGGCGGAGCCAGCGGCAGAGGTGGAGGCGGCGCTGGGAGATGAGCTCATCTCCACGCCGCCTCTACCTATCTTGCCCGGGAGCCCGTTTACGCAGCCACTGACCCGGTATTCAACCCGGGTATAACACTGCTATATACCCGGGTTAAATTGCCGGGTCAGGCGACCCAGGATTTCAGCTATGCCCCTTTCACACTGCACGCCGACCCGTATCGACCCGGCAACTACCAGACTCAGTTTATAAAATGTGCTTGGCGGAGCCGGTCACGCTTAGGGAAGATCCTGAAGCGTTTTCTGCATTTATTTTCAATGTTTATTATTTTCAGCCTGCCTGCTTCATGGAACTTAGGGAGGGGGGAGAGAGAACGGCCCAACCTCTTGAAGAGTTAATGGTCCCGTTTCCTGCTGACAGGACACTGAGCTCCTGAGGAAACTATTCGCAAGCCCCACCACGACGAGCATACATTCCCGCACCACGCCGCCACCCCTAACAGAGCCAGAAGAATGAAGAGTGGTGAGTACTGAGCCGCCGTCCCAGTTAGCGGGTCGCCGGCCATTATGGCGGCATGAGGGTACGGAGATGCACGGCTTCTAAACGGGGCGGAATGCGTCTCCAGACACAATACACAACTGCGTCTCAGTACACAGTACGCAGTACCCAAACTGGCAAACACAGCCTTAAAACGGTTCTGCTCCATTTTAAGCACAAAATTACCTCAGCCAGTATTAAAAAAGTGGGAAGACCGCGCAGCGCCATTGAAGGGGCTAGGCTTCACTATGAGAGGATCCAGTAGCTCACCAGCGCCATTTTCCCTCTGCACTGACAGGGACGCGTAGCTCCTCTGGTGTGACTCCAAATTACCTCAGCGGTACCAGGGGGTCATAGCAGGGGGGGGAGCGACTATTAGTGTACTAAATCCCTTATCAGGGTACTTAGTCTGCGACCTGGCTAAGCTTGGCATTAGCATTAAGGGCACGGTGGGGGCTGGCTCCAAACAACTCTGTGTCTCCCTGAAGGGCTCTTTGTGGGTTATTTGTGCTTAACCTTTTCGTGTGTGTGTGTGTGTGTGTGTGTGTGTGTGTGTGTGTGTGTGTGTGTGTGTGCTCTGTCACATTTACTTTATGTCAGGCAAAGAGTGTGTTTCTTGTACAGCGGAGTGTTCCTCTTCACCAGGGGGCTCACTACGGGTGTGGTATGGAAGGTCGACAGTAACTAGGTCGACCACTATTGATCGACAGTAACTAGGTCGACAGGGTCTTTAGGTCGACATGTTCTAGGTCGACAGGTCAAAAGGTCGACATGAGTTTTGAAAAAAATTTGGTGTTGTTTTCTTCGTAGAGTGACCGGGAACCCCAATTAGTGCACCGTGTCCCCTCGCATGGCTCGCTTCGCTCCCCATGCTTCGGGCAAGGTGCCTCGCTCCGCTACCGCTTCGCTCGGCACAGATTACCGTTACAATCGTAGTCCACGTGGATCGTTAAGTATGAAAAGGTTCAAAAAAAGAAGAAAAATTGTGAAAAACTCATGTCGACCTTTTGACATGTCGACCTAGAACATGTCGACCTAAAGACTCTGTCGACCTAGTTGCTGTCGACCAATAGTGGTCGAGCTAGTTACTGTCGACTTAGAGACCGGATCCCACTGGGTACTCAGGGTTCACAGAATAGCGGGGCTGAACCGGAGTGGGTTAATTCTCTTAAAAGAATGCTCTCCACTCTTTCTACAAAATTGTCCCGCAGTGAGAAAGAGACGCAGTACTTAAAACAGACTGTGGATGAGATTATGAACAGAGACTCAGTTCCCAAAACAGTGTCTCAATCCCCTCCCATTTGTCCGCAAAAGCAATCTCTGGCCCATATCCTGCAGTCTGACTCTGATGCTGACAGGTCAGACATGGAGGAGGGGGAGGTGGACTCAGAGGGCGGGATGCAGCTCTGTCACAGGGAATAGAGGCTCTTATAGAGGCTATCAGAGATGTTCTGCTCTTATAGCGGCTATCAGAGATGTTCTGCATATTCCTGATCAGAGATGTTCTGCATTTCAGAGTGTGAGGAATCTTATTTTAATGTAAAAAAGAAGTCCTCAGTTACTTTTCCTGTGTCAAAGGAATTGAATACCCTGTTTGAAGAACCATGGGTTAATCCTGATAAGAATTTTCAGATCCCCAAGATGTTGCTCTCATCTTTTCCTTTTCCTCTGGAGGATAGGAAAAAATGGGAAAATCCACCTATAGTGGACGCATCAGTCTCTAGGCTGTCACGTAAAATTGTATTGGCTGTTCCTGGTGCAGCCTCCGTTAAAGACACGGCTGATCATAAAATTGAGACTACACTCAAATCATTGTACACAGCTGCTGGGATGGCCCAAAGACCCACTATTGCATGTGAGTGGATCACTAAAGCAATTGCTAAATGGTCAGGTAACCTAATTGAGGGGTTAGATTCCTTATCTAGGGGGGATGTTGTCTTACTCCTGAAGCATATACAGGACTCTGTGAACTTTATGGTGGAAGCCATAAAGGAAATAAGCACGCTTAACACACGCACCACTGCTATGGCAGTGTCGGCACGCAAGGCCGTGTGGCTATGCCAGTGGACTGCAGACACGGACTCCAGGAAAGGCGTGGAAGGCCTACCATTCACAGGAGAGGCCTTGTTTGGAGATGAATTAGACAAATGGATCTCCACAGCTACTGCGGGTAAGTCTACGTATCTTCCTTCAGTAGCCCCCCCCCAACCAAGAAGACTTATTCAGCTTCTAAGTTACAGTCCTTTCGGACGGCCAAGTTCAAAGACAAATCCAGAGGTACTTCTACGTCCTCCAGCGGCGCAAGAGGTAAACCACGCAAACCAGCAGCAGCAGGTGCTCAGGAGCAGAGCTCAGGCTCTGCTTCCTCACAGACTTCAGCATGACGGTGGACCGCAATGCCTGGAAGGCTGTCAGGTGGGAGCCCGACTACAATTTTTCAGTCAGATCTGGTCAAATTCGTGCCAGGATCCCTGGGTCATAGATCTTATTTCCCAGGTTTACAGACTGGAATTCCAAAAGTTCCCACCTCACAGGTTCTTCAAATCAGGCTTTCACAAGAGGCATGTATCTATAGCATGCCATCCAAAAACTGGTACAGACTCAGGTCATTGTTCCAGTACCACCTCATCTACAAAACAAGGGGTACTTTTTCAAATTGTTCGTAGTACCGAAGCCGGACGGTTTGGTAAGACCGATTCTGAACCTTAAGTCTTTGAACCCGTACTTACGAGTGTTCAAATTCGAGATGGAGTCTCTGAGAGCAGTGATCTCAGGTCTGGAGAAGGGGGAATTCCTAGTGTCTCTGGATATCAAGGATGCGTACCTTCATATTCCAATCTGGCCACCTTATCAGGCTAATCTCCGGTTTGCACTGGAGGACTGTCACTACCAGTTCCAGGCCCTGCCATTTTGTCTCTCCATGGCACCGAGGGTGTTCACCAAGGTAATGGCAGAGATCTCCCTTCTGTAGTGGCTACAGTCTTCTCACCTCGTCGCAGGACGGAGGTTCGAAATTCAGAACTGGATCTGTTAACCACAGACGCAAGCCTCAGAGGTTGGGGAGCAGTCACTCATTGGGTGCAGTTTCAAGGAAGATGGTCAAGTCCAGAAGTCATCCTTGAATTCTGGAACTCAGGGCCATATACAACACCCTTCTGCAGGCCTCACATCTTCTTCAAGATCGAGCAATTCAGGTCCAGTCGGACAATGTGATGACAGTAACGTACATAAACTGACAGGGCGGAACGAAGAGCAGAGCAGCAATGTCAGAGGTGTCAAGAATTCTCCTCTGGGCAGAAAGAAATGCTGTGGCATTGTCAGCTGTCTTCATTCCGGGAGTAGACAACTGGGAAGCAGACGTCCTCAGCAGACACGACCTCCACCCAGGGGAGTGGGGTCTTCACCCGGACGTGTTCAAGTGCTTGACAAGTCGATGGGGATATCCACAGATCGACATGATGGCCTCTTGTCTCAACAAGAAACTCAGGCGATATTGTTCCAGGTCGAGAGACCCACAGGTGGTGGCGATAGATGCCCTGACAACTCCATGGGTCTATCAGAGGGTGTACATGCTACCTCCACTTCCTCTGATCCCAACAATTCTAAAACGAATAACTGTCACACTGTTGGCCTTGGCTTCAGCAAAACGTGTGTCGGAGCTGGGGGCTTTGTCTCACAAAAGTCCCTATTTAATTTTCCATGAGGACAGAGCTGAACTCAGCACTCGTCAGCAATTTCTTCCTAAAGTGGTATCCGCATTTCACATCAACCAACCTATTATGGTTCCGGTTGTCGCTGACACCTCTGCTACTTCAAAGACTTTCTTTATGATCCCAATAAAATTGGGTGTCCTGCTTCAAAGCAGACAGTTGCACGTTGGATCAGACTTACTATCCAGCATGCTTATTCCACGGCTAGTTTGCCATGTCCAAAATCTGTACAGGCCCACTCTATTAGGTCGGTGGGTTCTTCCTGGGCGGCTGCCCGTGGTATCTTGGCTTTACAGCTCTGCCGAGCAGCTACTTGGTCAGGTTCGAACACGTTTGCTAAGTTCTACTTTGGCCTCTGAGGACCTTCAGTTTGGTCAATCAGTTCTGCTGGAATCTCAGCACTCTCCCACCCGGTTTGGGAGCTTTGGTACATCCCCATGGTACTAATGTGCACCCCAGTGTCCTCTTGGACGTAAGAGAAAATAGGATTTTAATTACCTACCGGTATATCCTTTTCTCGTAGTCCGTAGAGGATACAAGGCGCCAGCCCAGTGCTTCGTTCTTCCTGCACTGTTACTTGGTTAAGTAATGTTGGTTCAGCCGTTGCTGTTCCTGTTTCAAGTTTGGTTATCTTGGCTTTTCTCTTGTTGTGTGTGCTGGTTCGGAATCTCACCACTATCCTTATCTATACTGCTCTCGAAGTATTGAAAAAGGGAGGGTGAAATCCTTAATGGCGCTTCTAGTAAACCAATTGCTGCCTTCTTGGTCCAACGGTGGACTTATCCCAGGTAGTCCAAAAGTGGACTTCTCTTTACTTAACATTTATATCCAAAAAACCAGCAATAAGAATGTAATTCACTATTATTTCTGTTAACTCTTTCGATAATCAAGCAATGAGCACCACTAACTGTGGTTGTTTCCTCCGCAACTTTTATATAAAAAAAACGACCTTTGCAAGCATCAACTCTTTAATCCTGCTGTGACTGTTTATTACACCAAGGAACTACAACACCCAGAATCAAAGCGGCACTTTTACTTTCGCTTCAACAGCTATGGACACATAAGAACTGGGAACTACATTACCCAGACGTATAGCGGCACTTCCGCCGCGGCTGGCACTTCCGGGAATAAGATGCATCTGAAATGGACTTCCGCCCTGGCCACGGACAGCGCGACTTCCTGGATGGGCAACAGACTACATCACCCAGGAGGCGAGCCGCGGCCGGCCTCTCTTTTTAGCAATTACTTTTGTTTTCAATAATCCCCAGTGAAAGTTCACTTTAGTTTATAAATGTGACTATTGAAATAAGCTTTGTTCTATGTCAGTAACAAAGCTTTCTGGCCGCAAATAGCGCCACTTCCTGTGGATACATAGACTACATTACCCAGGAAGCCTAGCGGCTTCCGGTTACGGACGTCCTTTTCCTGAATTACTCCCATTTTTGACTACATGTCCCACAACCCATAGGGGGAGTCGATCCTTATTTTCACTGGTATAATCCCAAGTGAGCATTGTTTTATGTCAATAATGTAGCGTTTTATACGATAACATACTTCCTAAACAGTAAGAAGAACTTTTTATTAATTTTATTAATTCTTTTAATTTCTGAACTCTCAGCATCCAGTTCCGGTCATGTGACCAGAAGTGATGTCACTATGTCTTGCGATAAATAGGGGAACCTGTTTGTTTGGACCCTCATGCCTTGAAAAAGAGTCTCCTGACTCGAAACGCGTTGGCTTAGAGGGGGCTCTTCAACAGCGGACCTGTCTATTGGACTCTGAAGGAAGGTAGGACCTTGTCATAAATATATATTTTTTGGAACCCCTAAGTTGGCCACTTATTGTTCCAAGACGGTTCTCTCTTCCATCAGAGCCGGACTCTTACGCTAAGATCAGCCTGTTTTTTATGTTATGTACTTTGAATAAATTTTACTTTTTACTACTCCTGGATCGAGGTCCTTGAAAGAAACCACTATATGAGGACACTAACCGTTTTGCACGTGAGTGTTAGGTACGCCTCCCTCACTATTTTAAGTTTGGCTACCCGCCACTGACTGATAGAGAACCCCATATCTCATGAAAGATACTGTTATGGGCGTCCAGACACCTGTCTCTATGTAAGTCAGGTGTGTTTTTAGGAATTCTATGGTTTCACTACCAGCATAGAAAGATACTGATAATTTTGAAATTAGGTACGCCTATAAACAGTGGCTAAGATACCACATGTTTTTTGAATATACTACACATTGTGTACTTCTGTTTCACATTTCATATATGGTCGAGTATTCCAGCATCGGATATTTAACCACCATGATAACCCCTTTGGAGCGATGTCCTTGAAAGAAACCGCTATATGAGGATATCGACCATCCCTCACGTGAGTGTTAGGTACGCCCCTCTCTTACAATAGCAGATACCATTTAGATCCTGGTCTTCAACCACCAATTGATAAAGAGCACGTCACATCTTGAAAAGATACCTTTATGGGCATGTCAACACCTGTCTTTTTGTAAGTCAGGTGTGTTTATATGAGAACACTGTCTCAATTTGTTGGTTTAAAAAGATCACCAATTCTCTGACCATTCACATTGCCTAGTGAAGCCTACTAGCCTATCGGCAAAAACCGTAGACTACGTTATTGCCTCATTTTGTTTCACGCGACAATACTACACATTGTATACTTCTGTTTCATTTTCCTATTATTTGAACACGGTTGAGCTCTCTATCAAAGACTGAACATTGAACACCCTTGACTTTCCGTCCGGAGATGGCACAGCTAAGTATTTTTTTGAGCACTCTCATATTCACCATCACCGCTTGAGCGATAGCGCCATCTAGTCCACACCACTCTGCTCTCGAAGTATGTCCGTCTCCTCGGGCACAGTTTCCTAGACTGAGTCTGGTAGGAGGGGCATAGAGGGAGAAGCCAGCCCACACTATCAAATTCTTAAAGTGCCCATGGCTCCTAGTGGACCCGCCTATTCCCCATGGTACTAAATGGACCCCAGTATCCTCTGCGGACTACGAGAAAAGGATTTACCGGTAGGTAATTAAAATCCTATTTTTCTAGAACTTCATTTCTTTTTAAATGTTTGGTAAGATATTTGTGTGTGTTCTAATCCATAAACATTGTATACTTTACTTAACATGAGTGCATGGTGCCCTACTCTTTGGTTAGATAATTTCGAATAAAATTTTACAATAATATCTCAGTGATATAAGAGGACAGATGTGCCCTCAGGCTTTGCGGCCTCAGTCGCCCCAAGCAGGCCCTCTCAGAGCTCCAGGTCCCTGGTGAGTCGGCTTAAGTGTCTGTCTCGCTCAAAATGTGCATCTTATTCACAAAAATAAACAACTGCAAGCGACAAAACAACTTTGCTAAATGATACTGATCAGTTTGATGTGTGACATTTGTATATCTGTGTATGACAATCGGAATCTGTTTAAGAAGTGTTACTATGCAGCGGTTGAAGTTCTTCTGTGCTATATCTGCGATGTCTGTATGTGTTTAAAACTTATTCCTGTGTAGTTTATATCACAGCCCAGCATCTCTGGTATACACTGGGCCTTATTCTGAGGTGGGAGTAAAGCAAAACAGAACAAGTTTGAATAAAATATTATCTGCGCAAACTCCTTAGTAGAATAAAAAAGGGAAAAGAAAAAGGAAGAAAAAGGGAAAAGAAGAGAAAACAAAGTTTCAGCAGAAAAAGACAAAACAAATGGTGCAGCCGTAGATCAGACCAGTACCCTTACTGGTTAAAATTAATCACAACAGAGAATTCTTGGCGCAGCATTTAAGGGATAACAGTGAAGACAGGGACAATTGTCAGACTGAATAATATAAATGGCATTTAATGATCTGTGGAACGCCTGCAAGCTGTGCAGAGCGACGGATCACCACGGCTCTGGGAGGCGGCCAGCACCAGTGGAGGGGAACAAGCACAGCGGAGACAGGGACCCACCATACGGAGAGTGAGAGGTACATTAGCGCCGCATTCAGCTAATCATCACCAGGAAGTAGTGGGTCCATCCTTGCCAATATACTATTACAGGTTGAGTATCCCATATCCAAATATTCCGAAATACGGAATATTCCGAAATACGGACTTTTTTGAGTGAGAGTGAGATAGTGAAATCTTTGTTTTCTGTGGCTCAATGTACACAAACTTTGTTTAATACACAAAGTTATTAAAAATATTGTATTAAATGACCTTCAGGCTGTGTGTATAAGGTGTATATGAAACATAAATTAATTGTGTGAATGTACACACACTTTGTTTAATGCACAAAGTTATTAAAAATATTGGCTAAAATTACCTTCAGGCTGTGTGTATAAAGTGTATATGAAACATAAATGCATTCTGTGCTTAGACTTAGGTCCCATCGCCATGATATCTCCTTATGGTATGCAATTATTCCAAAATACGGAAAAATCCGATATCCAAAATACCTCTGGTCCCAAGCGTTTTGGATAAGGGATACTCAACCTGTAATAAAGCTGTGTGTTACGGAAAGGTTCCCAGTGTGGATCAAGCTATTTGCACAGGAAAGTGTATAAGGAAAGAGGCTATACCGTTTAAGGATCGTAATTTTAAACTGTACAGATCTGTTTTGTGAGATAAACTGCAAGCCTATTTGGCTAAGGACAACAGGTCTCAGGACATTTTCTGCCGTTTAGGCATTGACTTATAATCAATTTATCCATTATAGAGTATTTTTACCGGTTATACTCGTTTTATTGAATGAATTAGGTATTATATCAGTGAATGAATTGTGTTTTTAACCATATGCTACACAAGCAAAACATTTTAATCTGTGATCATTAAATGCCATTTATATTATTCAGTCTGACAATTGTCCCTGTCTTCACTGTTATCCCTTAAATGCTGCGCCAAGAATTCCCTGTTCCGAAAAACAGAACAAGTATCTGTGCATCTGGACAGACCTTCTTGCAATGCAAGGGGAGCAAATACACTTATATTTTTTACATGTAGGGTAAATACTGGCTGCTTTTGCATGCAGCCCAACAGTGCTGAAAAGCTTTATTTTTACACAGCAACCTAGATTTCAGTTTTGACATACCCATCCCAAATCTAGGCCCAAATATATTAAGCCTTAAAAAGTGATGCCGAGTAAAGTGATAATGAGTGTTAAAGTATCAGCCAATCAGCTTCCTAACTGTCATGTTACAGGATGTGTTTGAAAATTAACAGTTAGGAGCTAATTGGCTGGTACTGGCCACTTTGTCACTTTTTAAGGCTTAATACATTTGTGCCCTAAATCTCTCTGTGCTTTTATAAAGCCACATGGATTGCAACATGGTTTGCCAAGGTGCACAGTTAACTTGCTCTTTTTTGCTTTACCCCCACCTCAGAATCAGGTCCCTTGAATGGTGTTTTGCTGCATCTGCAAGATGCAAAATGTAAAGAAAAATGGCACGCTACACCTCTTGGAGTGGCTCAGTCATGCCGGATGTCCCACGCCGTATGGCGTATAGACGCTAGGTGTATGAGGAAACATCTGTATCCTTATTTTGCACAGATCTACAAAAAAAAATTGTAGATTCATTGTAATTCAGGAACATTAAAGTACCTTAACAATAAGTTGTGTGTTGGAAATATAGCCCATAAAATCCATGTACATTAAAGCATTGAGCTCAGCTTTCTTATTGGTTTTTACTAGTTCTTAATATTACAATATCACCCTTTCAATTGAAATTAACAGATTCGTGTAGAGATGCTCTAACTGATCATGGATCAATTTTTCAATCGTTTAGGCAAACTGATTTAAAAAGTCACTGGAAAGTCAAGAACATTTTTAAATTGTTGAAACACAAAAACTCATATTGAAGCTCAAATTGGAAATTTAAAAAAAAACAAATTGGCTAATGATGAACCTTCAATGTGAACACAGACAAGCTTGCAGTTCACGTAAAAAATATTTACATTGTTATATTATTTCAAAATATGAATTAAATAGTTTTTTTAAAAATAAAAATATTTATAAATGCAGATTTAATGCAAATGGCAAGCTCCAACCTCCAACACTGAAGACAAGTCAAAGTCAGGGTTTGTAGATGATTGTACATGTTCAGGTCTTCCAGCCGGTGAAATTTAATAACTAATATGCTGCTTTAGTTCACCATAAAGTTGAATCCATTTGTTCTGTTTATAGCTATTTTGTAATCCCATTAGGTATAAAAATATAAGTAATGCTTTTTTCTTGTGTTTCTTCCAATAGAATCGATCGTAAGATGTCAAGTGCGCATACAAATTATAAGCTAGATGAGGCACAAGCAATAATGAGCGAACTACGAACAATACGGCAAGCAATTTGCCTGGGGGAGAAGGAAAGACGTGACCTTATGCAGGTATGGACAATGTTTTATTCAGTTTAGGTATGGGTAAAGAGATAATCAACTGCTTCTGTGGACATTTATCTATAAACTTCTATTTGTTCTTCTGGGAAATTTCCTCATCCGGTCATAAAATCTTCTTTCTGCCAGAACATTCCCAAGCAAGGAAGAATGCAGTACAAAGTTCATTTAGAAACATTAATGGTCAACAATGAAAAAACAGTGACCTTGCAATGCTAATTTATTTTATTGGGAGCCATGCACCTATTTCATGGCAGGTTTATCAAGTCACACTGACAGCTACTGTGGGGTGCAAAATTGTGCTGTACGTGATGGGAAGAGCCAGCTGGATGCAGGAAGACGGCAATGCCCTGCAAATGGGACAAGTCCAGTAATGACAGTATTGAGATCCCCTTATGCTCATGACTTAACTAAGATGTAAATGAGACTTGAACATACAAGAATGTGTAAAATAGAACAATATGTAAACGTTAATAGTAATTAAATGGGATAGTGAGAAGAACCTTGACGTAATGTGTTCACAGGGGCTCTTCCTAAACCTAAAAGCGTGTGTATTTCACCCATGCCCTCCGTGGTTACGTAGACGGATTTGCACAAGATTATAATTATTGAAGCACTTTTTTTTCCCTTGGTATAATGGGTAATGCAGATTTGAAAAAAATATAAGCATCCATATGCTTTCATCAGAAAATACAACTATTTGTCTTTCAACAACCTTGACAACTTTGCTTATGTGTAAACGCCTGTTACCACCCAGTTACACCCTTCAGCAGCAATTGAAGATGCAACTGAATTCTGCACAACTCAACAGTGTCTATATTTGAGTGTGCTTGGCTTTGGAGCATGCGCATAGTGAATGCATGATACATCCAACTCTCTAGCAGCCAACAAATGGACATTTATACAGAAAGTCATTGCCAAAGTCCAAAAAAAGCTAAGTCTGGGGTGGAAAAATTTCCTTTTCCCCTCCCCTATAGAAAAAATTGACATATCTAATTTTATGCATATTGATACGTGGTGCAAGGCATGGTATGTAATCACACAAATCGGACCTCCAACTTTTGCCTTTTTTTATCCAGATTATATAGTTTTTCCTGCAGTTTTTGTTTTAGTTCAATAGTAGTGTACTCAGTATTTGGGATTAGAATGTTTACTATAACCTACATTACATCACTGACCCTCCTATACCTTACCTTACACTACATTACTGACCATTTCTATACTCGCCACTACATTACTGGCCCCTCTATGCCTAACAGTACATCACTGACCCCTCTATACCCTTAACTACTAAACTATACCCTACACTACATCATTGATCCTTTTATACCCTACATTACACTACATCATTGATCCTTTTATACCCTACATCTTGACCATTCCTCTAGGTAGACTAGAGGAATGGTCAAGAGTCTGGCAATTACAGTTTAATGCCAAAAAATGCAAAATCATGCACTTAGGTCTCAAAAATCCTAAAGCTAAATATAGTATTAATGGCACTATACTGGAAACTACTGAGGAGGAAAGGGATCTAGGAGTCACTATTTCAGATGACTTAAAGGCAGGTAAGCAATGTAACAAGGCAATGAGGAAGGCTAGTCAGATGCTTGGCTGCATTGGGAGAGGAATCAGCAGCAGAAAGAAAGAAGTAATAATGCCACTGTATAGGTCATTGGTACGGCCTCATCTAGAATACTGTATTCAGTTCTGGAGGCCATATCTTCAAAAGGATATTAATACATTAGAAACTGTACAAAGGAGGGCAACTAAAATGGTGCATGGCCTACATCACAAAACATACCCAGAAAGACTAAGAAATCTCAATATGTATAGTTTGGAGCAGAGAAGGGAAAGGGGGGACATGATAGAAACTTTCAAATATATCAAGGGTTTTAACAAAGTCCAGGAGGGAAACATTCTCCAAATGAAGAGAAGCAATAGGACACGAGGACATGCACTGAGACTGGAGGGGGGGAGGTTTAGGGGAAATTTGCGGAAAAATTATTTCACAGAAAGGGTAGTGGACAAGTGGAATAGCCTCCCATCAGAGGTGGTAGAGGCTAAGACAGTAGAGCAATTTAAACATGCATGGGATAGACATAAGGATATCCTTACAAAGAAATAAGGATCAAATAAGGTTAGAGATAAAAATAATGTAAAAAAAAAAAAAAAAAAAAAGGGGCAGTCTAGATGGGCCAAGTGGTTCTTATCTGCCGACAAATTCTATGTTTCTATATTACATTACTGACCCCTTTATACCCTGCACTGCATTACTGACCCCTCTATACACTACACTACCGAACTCTATACTCTACACTAAATCACTGACTCCTTTATATCCTACACTACACATCCCAAGCGCCAATCCTGAGCAGATCCTGATACCATCCCCTTTATACCCTCGACACTACATCACTAACATCTCTATACCCTACACTACTGTACATTACTGACGCCTTTATAACCTACATTACATCACTGACCCCTCTATATCCTACACTCCATCACTGACCCCTTTATACCCTACACTACATCACTGACCCCTTTATACCCTACACTACATCACTGACCCCCTTTATACCCTACACTACATCACTGACAACTCTATACCTTACACTACTTAATTATCTATACCATATACTACATCACTGACCTTATACCCTACATTACATCACTGACTACTCTATTCCTTACGAGCACTACTGAATTTTGTATACCATACACTACATCACTGACCCTATACCCTACATTACATCACTGACTACTCTATACCCTAGATTACTGACCTCTCTATACTCTACACTACAACACTGACTCCTCTATACCCTACATTACTGATTTCTCTATACCATACACTACATCATGGACCATATACCTTACATTACATTACTGACCTCTCTATACCCGCCACTACATTACCGACCCTCTATAATGATACTACTGAACTCTCTATACCCTACACTACATTACTGTCCACTTTATACCCTACGTTACATTACTGACCCCTTCATGCTTACATTACATCACTGAACTCTCTGTACCCTACACTAAATTACTGACCCCTCTATAAGCTACACTACATTACTAACCCCTCTATGCCCTACACTACATTGCTGGCTCCGCTATAAGCTCACTACAGTGTAAAACATCACTATATTACCTCTCCACACTACATCAGAAAGAAACACTGGAAAAAATAAGACAAAGGATAAAGTGTGCAACAGACACTAGACGAAGGAGAAAGAGAAAGAGTCTGAAAAATGAAAAGCATCAGGAATAGGTAGGGCAACAGGCACACCATGGAGAGAGGGAGGATTGAGAGAAGCACTACAAAAACTAAAACAAAAGATTAAATGATAAAAGGGAGGGGGAGTGAGTGGTGGGCTAGGGACAAAAATGTGTATCTAACACGTGCACTCACCTGTGTAGTAGTCTGCATGATCTATATGACTGCTCTATAGGCTGCATGAATCCTGTCTTCCTCTGGCAGCCCCATGACATCACCACAGGAAAACCCTGGGGAGATCAGTCACTAGCCACAGACTAGAGAAGAGGCAGCAGCTTCAGGGGGGAAGGGGGGGGGGGGGGGGGTTAGCACCACAAAGCAGAGGTAAGGCAGCACGGTCCAGGTGAAAGTCGGGATAGATAGGGACAGCACCACAGAGCAGAGGTAAGGGAGTGCAGAGCATGTGGAGGCAGTATGTAGCAAGGGGAAGGCAGCAGCTGCACGGAGCATGGAGAGGCAGTATGTAGCGGATGAAGGCAGCACTAACCAGGGGGGCTGGATGAAGCAAAGGTGAGGCAGGACGGTCCAGGGGGAGGTATGGAGCCGCTATTGCAGACACTGCAGTTGTAGGTGGCAGCAATGTACAAATAGAAGTTAGTCCACTTGGCAGATGATTTAATCAGAGGGTGGTTTATTAACCAGGTAGAAACAGGAACAGTAACACAGGGTTAACAGGTATACGTTATAACAGTTGCAGCCAGGAGCTTTAGGGTTATAGTGGGTGTTGTGGTATTCCAGGGTAGTACATACCCTATATGCTTGCTTTAACACAGTGGTAATAGCTGAATTTATATGTATGCTGCAGTGGTGGCACAGTAGACTTTGGGGCCTCAGGACATTCTCCATTATATGTAGTAACTCAGGGGCACGTCCATTCATACAGGGAGCTGGAAGATTTACGTGAGGTGGAGCCGCGCATGCGACTAAGCTCCTGGCCAGAGTTTGCACCTCCATGGAGAGCTACCGGGTCCTAGTTCCCAGCGGCTGCTGCAAGAAGAAGCCGCATAGAACACACCTCCAACAGCAGCTGCACCAGAAGGGAAGGTGGAACGATGTGGAGACTAAGGGGTCGGGCTGACTGTGGCTGCGTCCTTCCGGGCTACAGCGCTCTGGTCGATGGCACTGTCAGCTCGCTCCTTGAGCTGCCCCTGACTAACATGCAGGCATTAGAGAGGGGTTAATTGGAGTGAAAGGGTTTTAAAATAGAAAGTAGTCACACTGTTTTTTGTTGATTAAGCAAATGAAATTTGATTTTGCAAAGCAGTACTATTGTAGCGAGGAAAAGGAAGTTTGCACCATTTGTCAAAATGGCTTATCATATACTTTTAATGGGACCCATTTTGGTCCATCTTGCACTTGCGTCTTGTACTCCAACTGCAGACCAAATAATCCACGTTATTATGTTTTAATATGGAAGTAATCATGCTCAGGGTGATAATGACCCCAGCTGCATCACATAGAGCTGCAATTTTACCACCAGCATTTCTCTATCGTCCTAGTGGATGCTGGGGTTCCTGAAAGGACCATGGGGAATAGCGGCTCCGCAGGAGACAGGGCACAAAAAGTAAAGCTTTAGGATCAGGTGGTGTGCACTGGCTCCTCCCCCTATGACCCTCCTCCAAGCCTCAGTTAGATTTTTGTGCCCGGCCGAGAAGGGTGCAATCTAGGTGGCTCTCCTAAAGAGCTGCTTAGAAAAGTTTAGCTTAGGTTTTTTATTTTACAGTGAGTCCTGCTGGCAACAGGATCACTGCAACGAGGGACTTAGGGGAGAAGAAGTGAACTCACCTGCGTGCAGGATGGATTGGCTTCTTTGGCTACTGGACATTAGCTCCAGAGGGACGATCACAGGTACAGCCTGGATGGTCACCGGAGCCTCGCCGCCGGCCCCCTTGCAGATGCTGAAACGAGAAGAGGTCCAGAATCGGCGGCAGAAGACTCCTCAGTCTTCTTAAGGTAGCGCACAGCACTGCAGCTGTGCGCCATTTCCTCTCAGCACACTTCACACGGCAGTCACTGAGGGTGCAGGGCGCTGGGAGGGGGGCGCCCTGGGAGGCAAATGAAAACCTTTTTTGGCTAAAAATACCTCACATATAGCCTCCGGGGGCTATATGGAGATATTTAACCCCTGCCAGAATCCATTAAAGAGCGGGAGACGAGCCCGCCGAAAAAGGGGCGGGGCCTATCTCCTCAGCACACAGCGCCATTTTCCCTCACAGAAAGGCTGGAGGGAAGGCTCCCAGGCTCTCCCCTGCACTGCACTACAGAAACAGGGTTAAAACAGAGAGGGGGGGCACTAATTTGGCGTTAGAAATATATAAAAGATGCTATAAGGGAAAACACTTATATAAGGTTGTCCCTATATAATTATAGCGTTTTTGGTGTGTGCTGGCAAAACTCTCCCTCTGTCTCTCCAAAGGGCTAGTGGGTCCTGTCCTCTATCAGAGCATTCCCTGTGTGTGTGCTGTGTGTCGGTACGTGTGTGTCGACATGTATGAGGACGATGTTGGGAGGAGGCGGAGCAATTGCCTGTAATGGTGATGTCACTCTCTAGGGAGTCGACACCGGAATGGATGGCTTATTTAGGGAATTACGTGATAATGTCAACACGCTGCAAGGTCGGTTGACGACATGAGACGGCCGACAAACAATTAGTACCGGTCCAGACGTCTCAGAAACACCGTCAGGGGTTTTAAAACGCCCGTTTACTTTAGTCGGTCGACACAGACACAGACACGGACACTGAATCCAGGGTCGACGGTGAATAAACAAACGTATTCCTTATTAGGGCCACACGTTAAGGGCAATGAAGGAGGTGTTACATATTTCTGATACTACAAGTACCACAAAAGAGGGTATTATGTGGGATGTGAAAAAACTACCGTAGTTTTTCCTGAATCAGATAAATTAAATGAAGTGTGTGATGATGCGTGGGTTCCCCCCGATAGAAAATTATGGGCGGTATACCCTTTCCCGCCAGAAGTTAGGGCGCGTTAGGAAACACCCCTTAGGGTGGATAAGGCGCTCACACGCTTATCAAAACAAGTGGCGGTACCCAGGGCCGGCGCTCCCATTAGGCAGCTTTAGGCAGCTGCCTATGGGCGGGGGATCTGAAGGGGCGGCCCGCTGAGGCTGCCCAGGAGAAAACAGTGGATAAGTGACAGTAGAAGGTGAATGCAGTGGACCCGCGGCCAGGGGATAGAATGGCGTCATAACAAGGCTGTGACAGCATGGGGGGTGCAGGGGGCACAGCTTGGTGTACACTGTGTCTGTGCATACTGATCGGCCACCACTCACCTGATGCAGCATAAAGAACCTGCTGTCAGGCAAGCCCGATCTCCGTTCAGCCAAGCTCCTGTGGCTGGTCCCGCCCTTAAGACCAATGAGGTGAATCTCTTTCTAAACAGACCCGCCCCCTAAACCCTTTCTAAACGTTCTCCTATCTGACTGACATGCCAAGCCGCGGATCCCTTGTGCGTTGTGACGACGGTGAGTTACAGTATATATCAGCACTGCATGGCAGCTCTTCTGGCCAGTCTCATTCTCCTGCTCCCACTGTCTCCTTATCTGTACTCACCCCCCAGGAGCCTTTCATCTAAGAACAGATTAGCTTTTTTGCATGGTTAGCTGCTGTTCTGTGAACGGAGGATAGGAGGTCAGAGGTGGTGGGGAGGGCAGCAGTATCTGTAAAGTTAATCTGCTGCAGCTCCGATCCTAGAACTGCTGGGCTAATAACACAGATCCTGTATAAAGCAGGCATCCAGGACTGGGGGCTTTTCAGGCATCCTGGGGGAGGAAGCTGCTAAAAGTTCAGCTCTAGGAGATGCACTTTGCAGAGTTAGATAAGTAATAGCAACAGCACGTGATCCTGTCACCTCTCCCTGGTCACACTACACCTGGGCTAATCTGCACACACCACCAGGCAGAATGTACTCCCTGCCCTGTCTCACCCAGGTAAGTGGCTGGAGGTTTGGACACTAGGTCGTGGCTGCCACATGGCTATTGGTGCCTTCCAGTGCCAACTTTCTGCAGGGTCTGGTGCTGTTTGACCCATACAGACAGGCATGTTTCTTGAAGGTAGATGACTAGGAATGGCTGCCTTGCAATCTCCCAGGCAGCTCTAGTTTCATCAGTGCTTTTACTGTAATCTGTGAGTGAGTTTGTAGACATGCATTTAACACATTTTGCATTGTACATGTGCACACACAGGTGGGATGTATCAACACTAAGCTGCACTAAAAAGAAAAATGCAGTTTTCAGAGTTTTTACCTTTTTTTTTTTTCCTTTTTTTTATTGCACAAAGCTCTATAAATGGTGTTGCCAAAGAAGCCTTTGGACTTCTTTCAGTAGAAATCCCTGGACAGGGATCTTTCAAATCCCTCCTTTTCCTCTAAATGCGCTGGCCGACTGTCATAAACCTAGATGTCATACAGATGGAGCCACGCAGACGGGGGCGAGAGGCATGCCTAGGTGCGCCTCGGCCCACCGCCAAGCGTACACAGATGCTCCCATTCAAAGTGAACGGGGCACATCTACAACGCACATGCTTCCCATTCATTCCCGGCGGAGCGCACCTAGTCGCAGATGGAGCCACGATTAGCGTGGCTCCATCTGTACATCCGCCCATAGATATATATAGAAATTGGAATAATTCATGTGACTATCAAAAAATAAAAATAACCCCCCCCCCCCCCCCCCCAAAAGAACTGGCTCTGCATCCACTAAACCCACCAGTATTGATCGTTCCAGGGCCTCAGTAGCGGCAAAACACTGACGGGCCTGGTTCTGCTTCTATGGCAGCACACCTGGAGACTGCTCAGGGCACACTAGTGTACCATGGCAGTGGTTGAAAAACACTGGTATAGTAGGTGTGTGATTATAATCCCCCCATCACTGTTTACATTAAGGATCTTCCTCTCTATGGGGGTAATTCAAAGTTGATCGCAGCAGCAGTTTGTTAGCAGTTGGGCAAAACTGTGTGCAGTGCAGGGGAGGCAGATATAACATGTGCAGAGAGAGTTAGATTTGGGGGTGGGTTATTTTGTTTCTGTGCAGGGTAAATAGTGGCTGCTTTATTTCTACACTGCAATTTAGATTTCAGTTTGAACACACCACACCCAAATCTAACTCTGCACATGTTATATCTGCCCCCTCCCCTGCAGTGCACATGGTTTTGCCCAACTGCTAACAAATTTGCTGCTGCGATCAACTCTAGATCTGGCAATCCTACTGCTTGCTCTCATCATGCTAGATTGAAAGCTATTCTGTTTACAACCTTATTTTTCAGTTCACTGGAGGAAAGAGGGGGTTGGGGGGGTTGCGGGCATAATGTGTAAGGGGCACTACTGTGTGGTATAATGTGTACAAGGGGCTCTAGTGTGCATCTTAATGTGAGCAATGGACATAACTGTGAGGCGTAATGTGAATAACATCTACTGTAGCAGTGACAGGGAAGCCGTCCTCTCTCCCGGGTACAAGTCATACTTCCCCACTGAGCTCACCCTGTGCCACAGCATGGTCTGGCAGTCATGCCTCTGCAGCAGGGACAAGATCCACTACCGATATTTATCGGTGCGACTTCATTTGTCTCTGATGTAGTAATGCCAGACCAGAGCTGCTCGGCCATCCACATCCTAATCCGAGAGCCCCTCAGCCGCCACTCCCAGGGAGCGGGTCTGATACACATTATCCACCATGGTCCCCGCTACGCATCTGGAAGCTACTATACACACTGCACCCTGCAGACACACTACCACTCTTGCACACGCCCCCACATTCATTGACCAATGACAGTGGCAGCAGCTGCGTGAGGTCCCGCACTGTGCACAGGAACAAGTTCACCAGCCAGCCAAGAACAGGTCACCGCGCAGTGCCAGCATGGTGCGGTGAAGCTGAACCCTGACACAGATCTATCTCCTCCACGCTTTTTCACCTAAGGGTGTGTGTGAAGGGAGGATGGGGGGGGGGAGGAGCATAAATTTTGCCTAGGGTGCCAAATTACCTTGCACCGGCCCTGGCGGTACCGTCTATAGATAGGGCCGTCCTCAAGGAGCCAGCTGACAGGAGGCTGGAAAATATCATAAAAAGTATATACACACATACTGGTGTTATACTGCGACCAGCGATCGCCTCAGCCTGGATGTGCAGAGCTGGGGTGGCTTGGTCGGATTCCCTGACTAAAAATATTGATACCCTTGACAGGGACAGTATTTTATTGACTATAGAGCATTTAAAGGATGCATTTTCTATATATGCGAGATGCACAGAGGGATATTTGCACTCTGGCATCAAGAGTAAGTGCGATGTCCATATCTGCCAGAAGATGTTTATGGACACGACAGTGGTCAGGTGATGCAGATTCCAAACGGCACAAAGGTGTATTGCCGTATAAAGGAAGAGGAGTTATTTGGGGTCGGTCCATCGGACCTGGTGGCCACGGCAACTGCTGGAAAATCCACCGTTTTTACCCTAAGTTACATCTCTGCAGAAAAAGACACCGTCTTTTCAGCCTCAGTCCTTTCGTCCCTATAAGAGTCATATCTGCCCAGGGATAGAGGAAAGGGAAGAAGACTGCAGCAGGCAGCCCATTCCCAGGAACAGAAGCGTTCCACCGCTTCTGCCAAGCTCTCAGCATGACGCTGGGACCGTACAGGACCCCTGGATCCTACATGTAGTATCCCAGGGGTACAGATTGGAATGTCGAGACGTTTCCCCTTCGCAGGCTCCTGAAGTCTGGTTTACCAAGGTCTCCCTCCGACAAGGAGGCAGTATGGGAAACAATTCACAAGCTGTATTCCCAGCAGGTGATAATCAAATTACCCCTCCTACAACAAGAAAAGGGGTATTATTCCACATTATATTGTGGTACTGAAGCCAGAAGGCTAGGTGAGACCTATTCTAAATCTAAAAAAATTTGAACACTTACAAAGGTTCAAATCAAGATGGAGTCACTCAGAGCAGTGATAACGAACCAGGAAGAAGGGGACTATATAGTGTCCCGAGACATCAGGGATGCTTACCTCCATGTCCAAAATTTGCCCTTCTCACTAAGGGTACCTCAGGTTCGTGGTACAGAACTGTCACTATCAGTTTCAGACGCTGCCGTTTGGATTGTCCACGGCACCCCGGGTCTTTACCAAGGTAATGGCCGAAATGATGATTCTTCTTCGAAGAAAAGGCGTCTTAATTATCCCTTACTTGGACGATCTCCTGATAAGGGCAAAGTCCAGGGAACAGTTGGAGGTCGGAGTAGCACTATCTCGGATACTGCTACAACAGCACGGGTGGATTCTAAATATTCCAAAATCGCAGCTGATCCCGACGACAAGTCTGCTGTGCCTAGGGATGATTCTGGACACAGTCCAGAAAAAGGTGTTTCTCCCGGAAGAGAAAGCCAGGGAGTTATCCGAGCTAGTCAGGAACCTCCTAAAATCAGTGCATCATTGCACAAGGGTCCTGGTAAAGATGGTGACTTCCTACGAAGCAATTCCATTCGGCAGATTTCACGCAAGAATTTTTCAGTGGGATCTGCTGGACAAATGGTCCGGATCGCATCTTCAGATGCATCAGCGGATAACCCTATATCCAAGGACAAGGGTGTCTCTCCTGTGGTGGTTACAGAGTGCTCATCTTCTAGAGGGCCGCAGATTCGGCATTCAGGATTGGATGCTGGTGACCACGGAGGCCAGCCCGAGAGGCTGGGGAGCAGTCACACAAGGAAAAAATTTCCAGGGAGTGTGATCAAGTCTGGAGACTTTTCTCCACATAAATATACTGGAGCTAAGGGTAAATTTATAATACTCTAAGCTTAGCAAGACCTCTGCTTCAAGGTCAGCCGGTATTGATCCAGTGGGAAAAACATCACGGCAGTCGCCCACGTAAATAGACAGGGCGGCACAAGAAGCAGGAGGGCAATGGCAAAAACTGCAAGGACTTTTCGCTGGGCGGAAAATCATGTGATAGCACTGTCAGCAGTGTTTCATTCCGGGAATGGAAACTGGGAAGCAGACTTCCTCAGCAGGCACGACCTCCACCCGGCAGAGTGGAAACTTCATCGGGAAGTTTTCCACATGATTGTAAACCGTTGGGAAATACCAAAGGTGGACATGATGGCGTCCCGTCTGAACAAAAAACGGGACAGGTATTGCGCCAGGTTAAGAGACCCTCAGGCAATAGCTGTGGACGTTCTGGTAACACCATGGATGTACCAGTCGGTGTATGTGTTCCATCCTCTGCTTCTCATACCTAAGGTACTGAGACTTATAAGACGTAGAGGAGTAAGAACTATACTCATGGCTCCGGATTGGCCAAGAAGGACTTGGTACCCGGAACTTCAAGAGATGCTCACAGAGGACTTATGGCCTCTGCCGCTAAGAAGGGACTTGTTTCAGCAAGTACCATGTCTGTTCCAAGACTTACCGCAGCTGCGTTTGACGGCATGGCGGTGGAACGCCGGATCCTAAGGGAAAAAGGCATTCCGGAAGAGGTCATTCCTACCCTGGTCAAAGCCAGAAAGGAGGTGACCGCACAACATTATCACCACATGTGGCAAAAATATGTTGCGTGGTGTGAGGCCAGAAAGGCCCCACGAAGAAATTTCAACTCGGTCGATTCCTGCATTTCCTGCAAACAGGAGTGTCTATGGGCCTCAAATTGGGGTCCATTAAGGTTCAAATTTCGGCCCTGTCGATTTTCTTCCAGAAAGAAGTGGCTTCAGTTCCTGAAGTCCAGAAGTTTGTCAAGGGAGTATTGCATATACAACCCCCTTTTGTGCCTCCAGTGGCACTGTGGGATCTCAACGTAGTTCTGGGATTCCTCAAATCACATTGGTTTAAAACCAGTCAAATCTGTGGATTTGAAGCATCTCACATGAAAAGTGACCATGCTCTTGGCCCTGGCCTGGACCAGGCGAGTGTCAAATTGGTGTTTTTTTTCTCGAAAAAGCCCATATCTGGTTGTCCATTTGGACAGGGCAGAGCTGCGGACTCGTCCCCAGTTCTCTCCCTAAGGAGGTGTCAGTGTTTCACCTGAACCAGCTTATTTTGGTGCCTTGCGCCTACTAGGGACTTGGAGGACTCCAGGTTGCTAGATGTTGTCAGGGCCCTGTAAATATAGGTTCCAGGACGGCTGGAGTCAGGAAAACTGACTTGCTGTTATCCTGTATGCACCCAACAAACTGGGTGCTCTTGCTTCTAAGCAGACTATTGCTAGTTGGATGTGTAATACAATTCAGCTTGCACATTCTGTGGCAGGCCTGCCACAGCCAAAATATGTAAATGCCCATTCCACAAGGAAGGTGGGCTTATCTTGGGCGGCTGCCCGAGGGGTCTCGGCTTTACAACTTTGCCGAGCGGCTATTTAGTCAGGGGCAAACACGTTGGTAAAATCCTACAAATTTGATACCCTGGCTAAGTAGGACCTGGAGTTCTCTCATTCGGTGCTGCAGAGTCATCCGCACTCTCCCGCCCGTTTGGGAGCTTTGGTATTATCCCCATGGTCCTTTCAGGAACCCCAGCATCCACTAGGACGATAGAGAAAATAAGAATTTACTTACCGATAATTCTATTTCTCGGAGTCCGTAGTGGATGCTGGGCGCCCATCCCAAGTGCGGATTATCTGCAATACTTGTACATAGTTACAAAAATCGGGTTATTATTGTTGTGAGCCATCTTTTCAGAGGCTCCGCTGTTATCATACTGTTAACTGGGTTCAGATCACAGGTTGTACAGTGTGATTGGTGTGGCTGGTATGAGTCTTACCCGGGATTCAAAATCCTTCCTTATTGTGTACGCTCGTCCGGGCACAGTATCCTAACTGAGGCTTGGAGGAGGGTCATAGGGGGAGGAGCCAGTGCACACCACCTGATCCTAAAGCTTTACTTTTTGTGCCCTGTCTCCTGCGGAGCCGCTATTCCCCATGGTCCTTTCAGGAACCCCAGCATCCACTACGGACTCCGAGAAATAGAATTATCGGTAAGTAAATTCTTATTTTTACTCCTAAAATTGCAGCCTTCTGTATAACTCTCACTGGTTTCTTATTGTAGAGACTTTTATCACAATAAGGTAATAAAAATGACTATCGGTTCTCATACTGAGGCTTGTAATATATTGAATCACACAACAGCATTTTGGATTATGACACATATTGTATGTATCAGATCTGAAACGTAGATAATAAGTTATATAATATTTAATTGTATCATTTGTCTATAGAGGAAAAGCTTAGTGCACAGATCTAGTAGTGAACTGAGAGAATTGTATTGTTAGTTTTATATGATGTGTTCTATGTAGGTGTGTCAGTCATTCTACATTCTTGGAGACAAGTTGTGGAGCGACATGTTATCAGAGCACTGTTCTGTATAATTTGGATGGTTGCATCAGTAACAAGTAGCATATATGAAGTTCAGGTGTGGTGTGCCTTCATGGAACATATCTGGGTGGGTACTTGAGAAATAGATTACACTACCAAGTCTGTAACTAGTTTGTAAGGTATACATCTTACATATGCAAAATCATTAACTTGACATTATCTGTGTATAATACACAAATGATGTATGATGTATGTGAAGTAAATATCTGTTAATTCATTGAATTCTGATGTAATTATTAATAATAAGTTCTCATCAAATCATTGTTCATTAGAAAAGTGTGTAGTATAAAGAATATACTTGCAAAGATATTATAGATATTAGAAGTCAACTCGGATTTATGTTACCTGTATACAATTAAAAAAAAATAATAATATTGTGGGGGTTATCAGCTTTAACTTTTCCACAGTTTTAAGCTATGCTTGCAGTTAGTGATTGCAAACAGTGGGGCCGATGTATTAACCTGGAGAAGGCATAAGGAAGTGATAAACCAGTGATATGTGCAAGGTGATAAACCCACCAGCCAATCAGTTCCAATATGTAAATTAATAATTAGGAGCTGATTGGCTAGTGCGCTTATCACCTTGCACATATCACTGGTTTATCACTTCCTTATGCCTTCTCCAGGCTAATACATCTGCTCCTATGGGCCTTATTCAGGTTTGTTAGCAAACCAAATTAGCAGACCAATCAGCAAAACCATGTTGCACTGCAGGTGGGCAAATCTAACATGTGCAGAGAGAGTTAAGGTGGGTACACACTGGCCGATATATTAGACGTTCTATTGAACGGCCGTTAAATCGCGGGTCCGTTGGCCAGTGTGTACGGGCGATATGTCTGTGAACTCCGTCGTTCACAGACATATCGCGTCGGCCCTGCAGCACAGCCGGCGGCCAGCATATCTACCGATATATTGGCGCATCGCTGTGTGTGTACGGGCGGCCAGCCGGCCGCCCGTACACATGCTGCGGCGGCCGGTGGTGACTGACAGCTGAACTGGGCGGTCGTGTGTACACGCCCGCCCAGTTCATGACGTCAGTCCCTGACGGATCGGGCAGTGTGTACGCACAGCACACTGCCCGATCCGTCCATAGATATATCTACCGATCAATTGGTCGGCAGATATATCTATCAGTGTGTACCCACCTTTAGATTTGGGTGGGGGGTGTTCAAACTGAAATCTAAATTGCAGTGTAAACATAAAGCAGCCAGTATTTACCCTGCACAGAAACAATATAACCCACCCAAATCTAACTCTCTGCAAATGTTATATCTTCCCCACCTGCACTTAACAAACCTGAACAACCCCCTGCAGTATGTCATCTAAATAGTGTAAATGATTCGTAAATCATAAATCACAGTTTATTTATAAACCAACAATCTACAATATAGCAGCATAAAATAAATCTTTAAGTTCATGACGATGATAATTTCTAGTTTCTCTGACGTCCTAGTGGATGCTGGGTACTCCGTAAGGACCATGGGGAACAGACGGGCTCCGCAGGAGACTGGGCACTCTTAAAAGAAAGATTAGGTACTATATCTGGTGTGCACTGGCTCCTCCCTCTATGCCCCTCCTCCAGACCTCAGTTAGAATCTGTGCCCGGCCAGAGCTGGATGCACCTAGTGGGCTCTCCTGAGCTTACTAGAAAAGAAAGTATTTGTTAGGTTTTTTATTTTCAGTGAGATCTGCTGGCAACAGACTCACTGCTACGAGGGACTGAGGGGAGAGAAGCAAACCTACCTGCTTGCAGCTAGCTTGTGCTTCTAAGGCTATTGGACACCATTAGCTCCAGAGGGATCGAACACAGGGCCCGACCTCGATCGTCCATTCCCGGAGCCGCGCCGCCGTCCCCCTTGCAGAGCCAGAAGACGGAAGAACCAGGAGAAAATCGGCGGCTGAAGACTCCGGTCTTCAATAAGGTAGCGCACAGCACTGCAGCTGTGCGCCATTGCTCCTACAGCACACCACACGCTCCGGTCACTGGTTGGTGCAGGGCGCTGGGGGGGGGGGGGCGCCCTGGGCTGCAATATGTATACCTTTTTGGCAAAGTGCACATAATACAGTTATAAACTGTATATGTGCCTAATCCCCCGCCATAAATATTATTAAAAAAGCGGGAGAAGCCCGCCGCGGAGGGGGCGGGGCTATCTCCCCAGGCTCTCCCCTGCAGTATACACTACGAGAAGGGTAAAAAAGAGAGGGGGGGCACATAAATTTAGGCGCAGAAAGGTGATATAAGCAGCTATTGGGGGAAAATTCACTTTGTGTTAGTGTAAATCCCTCTGTTATATAGCGCTCTGGTGTGTGCTGGCATACTCTCTCTCTGTCTCCCCAAAGGACTTTGTGGGGTCCTGTCCTCAGTCAGAGCATTCCCTGTGTGTGTGTGCGGTGTGTCGGTACGGCTGTGTCGACATGTTTGATGAGGACGCTTACGTGGAGGTGGAGCAGGAGCCGATAAGTGTGATGTCGCCGACACCAGAGTGGATGGATATGTGGAAGGTATTAACCGACAGTGTCAACTCCTTGCATAAAAGGTTCGATGACGTAACAGCTTTGGGACAGCCGGCATCTCAGCCCGCGCCTGCCCAGGCGTCTCAGAGGCCATCAGGGGCTCAAAAACGCCCGCTACCTCAGATAGCAGACACAGATGTCGACACGGAGTCTGACTCCAGTGTAGGCGAGGATGAGACAAATGTACAATCCACAAGGGCCATCCGATGCATGATTACGGCAATGAAAAATGTGTTGCAGATTTCTGACATTAACCCGGTTACCACTAAAAAGGGTATTATGTTTGGGGAGAAAAAGCAGCCAGTGACTTTTCCCCCATCTGATGAGTTAAATGAATTGTGTGAAGAAGCGTGGTGTTCCCCAGATAAGAAATTAGTGATTTCTAAGAGGTTACTAATGGCGTACCCTTTCCCGCCAACGGACAGGTTGCGTTGGGAAACATCCCCTAGGGTGGACAAGGCGCTCACACGCTTATCAAAAAAGGTGGCACTGCCGTCTCAGGATACGGCCGCCTTAAAGGAGCCTGCAGATAGAAAGCAGGAGGCTATCCTGAAGTCTGTGTATACACACTCAGGTACTATACTGAGACCTGCTATTGCTTCAGCATGGATGTGTAGTGCGGCAGCAGCATGGTCTGATACCCTGTCAGATAACATTGATTCCCTTGACAGGGATACTATTTTGCTAACCATAGAGCATATTAAAGACGTAGTCTTATATATGAGGGATGCACAGAGGGACATTTGCCGGCTGGCATCTAGAATTAATGCAATGTCCATTTCTGCCAGGAGAGTATTATGGACTCGGCAGTGGACAGGTGATGCGGATTCTAAAAGGCACATGGAGGTTTTGCCTTATAAAGATGAGGTATTGTTTGGGGACGGTCTCTCGGACCTCGTATCCACAGCAACAGCTGGGAAGTCGACTTTTTTACCTCAGGTTCCCTCACAGCCTAAGAAAGCACCGTATTATCAAGTACAGTCCTTTCGGCCTCAGAAAGGCAAGCGGGTCAGAGGCGCGTCCTTTCTGCCCAGAGGCAGGGGTAGAGGGAAAAAGCTGCACCAGACAGCCAGTTCCCAGGAACAAAAATCCTCCCCTGCTTCCACTAAGTCCACCGCATGACGCTGGGGCTCCACAGGTGGAGCCAGGTGCGGTGGGGGCGCGTCTCCGGAACTTCAGCGACCAGTGGGTTCGCTCACAGGTGGATCTCTGGGTTCTACAAGTGGTATCTCGGGGATACAAGCTGGAGTTCGAGGCGTCTCCCCCTTGACGTTACCTCAAATCAGCCTTGCCAGCTGCTCCCAAGGAAAGGGAGGTAGTACTGGCGGCAATTCACAAGCTGTACCTTCAGCAGGTGATAATCAAAGTTCCCCTCCTTCAACAGGGACGGGGTTACTATTCCACAATGTTTGTGGTACCGAAACCAGACGGTTCGGTGAGACCCATTCTAAATTTGAAATCCTTGAACACTTATATAAGGAAGTTCAAGTTCAAAATGGAATTGCTCAGGGCGGTTATTGCAAGCCTGGAAGAGGGGGATTTTATGGTGTCACTGGACATCAAGGATGCTTACCTACATGTCCCCATTTACCCACCTCACCAGGAGTACCTCAGGTTTGTGGTACAGGACTGTCATTACCAATTCCAGACGTTGCCGTTTGGTCTGTCCACGGCACCGAGGGTATTTACCAAGGTAATGGCCGAAATGATGATACTCCTTCAAAAGAAGGGAGTTATAATTATCCCGTACTTGGACGATCTCCTTATAAAGGCAAGGTCCAAGGAGCAGTTGTTAGTCGGAGTAGCACTATCTCGGGAAGTGCTACAATAGCACGGCTGGATTCTGAATATCCCAAAGTCGCAGCTGATTCCTACGACGCGTCTTCTGTTCTTGGGCATGATTCTGGACACAGAACAGAAGAAGGTGTTTCTCCCGGAGGAGAAGGCCCAGGAGTTGTCATCTCTGGTCAGAGACCTCCTGAAACCAAAACAGGTGTCGGTGCATCACTGCACGCGAGTCCTGGGAAAGATGGTAGCTTCTTACGAAGCAATTCCCTTCGGCAGGTTCCATGCAAGGATTTTTCAGTGGGATCTGTTAGACAAGTGGTCCGGATCGCATCTTCAGATGCATCGGCGGATCACCCTGTCCCCGAGGGCCAGGGTGTCTCTGCTGTGGTGGCTGCAGAGTGCTCATCTTCTCGAGGGCCGCAGATTCGGCATTCAGGACTGGGTCCTGGTGACCACAGATGCAAGCCTCCGAGGTTGGGGGGCAGTCACTTCCAAGGACAGTGGTCGAGTCAGGAGACTTCCCTACACATAAATATTCTGGAACTAAGGGCCATTTACAATGCCCTAAGTCAAGCAGAACCCCTGCTTCAAGACCAACCGGTGCTGATTCAGTCAGATAACATCACGGCGGTCGCCCATGTAAACCGCCAGGGCGGCACAAGAAGCAGGATGGCGATGGCAGAAGCCACAAGGATTCTCCGATGGGCGGAGAATCACGTGCTAGCACTGTCAGCGGTGTTCATTCCGGGAGTGGACAACTGGGAAGCAGACTTCCTCAGCAGGCATGACCTCCACCCGGGAGAGTGGGGACTTCATCCAGAAGTCTTCACGCAGATTGTAAACCGTTGGGAACGGCCACAGGTGGACATGATGGCGTCCCGCCTCAACAAAAAGCTAAAAAAATATTGCGCCAGGTCAAGAGACCCTCAGGCGATAGCTGTGGACGCACTAGTGACACCGTGGGTGTACCAGTCGGTTTATGTGTTCCCTCCTCTTCCTCTCATACCCAAGGTACTGAGGATAGTAAGAAAGAGAGGAGTAAGAACTATACTCATCGTTCCGGATTGGCCAAGAAGAACTTGGTACCCAGAACTACAAGAAATGATCTCAGAGGAACCATGGCCTCTGCCTCTCAGACAGGACCTGTTACAGCAGGGGCCCTGTCTGCTCCAAGACTTACCGCATGGCGGTTGAACGCCGGATCCTAACGGAAAAGGGCATTCCAGATGAAGTGATTCCTACGCTGATAAAGGCTAGGAAAGACGCTGCCTGAAGTTCAGACGTTTGTTAAGGGAGTGCTGCATGTTCAGCCCCCTTTTTTGTGCCTCCAGTGGCACCTTGGGATCTCAACGTAGTGTTGGATTTCCTAAAATCACATTGGTTTGAGCCACTTCAGACTGTGGAGTTGAAGTATCTCACGTGGAAGGTAGTCATGCTGTTGGCCTTGGCCTCAGCTAGGCGTGTGTCAGAATTGGTGGCTTTGTCCTGTAAAAGCTCCTATCTGATTTTCCATTGGACAGGGCAGAATTGAGGACTCGTCCCCAATTTCTCCCAAAGGTGGTATCAGCGTTTCATTTGAACCAACCTATTGTGGTGCCTGTGGCTACTCGGGACTTGGAGGATTCCAAGTTTCTGGACGTAGTCCGGGCCCTGAAAATCTATGTTTCCAGGACGGCTAGAGTCAGAAAAACTAACTCGCTGTTTATCCTGCATACACCCAACAAGCTGGGTGCTCCTGCTTCAAAGCAGACTATTGCTCGCTGGATCTGTAGCACGATTCAATTTGCACATTCTGCGGCTGGACTGCCGCATCCTAAATCAGTAAAAGCCCATTCCACGAGGATGGTGGGCTCTTCTTGGGCGGCTGCCCGAGGGGTCTCTGCTTTACAACTTTGCTGAGCTGCTACTTGGTCGGGATCAAACACTTTTGCAAAATTCTACAAGTTTGATACCCTGGCTGAGGAGGACCTTGAGTTTGCTCATTCGGTGCTGCAGAGTCATCCGCACTCTCCCGCCCGTTTGGGAGCTTTGGTATTATCCCCATGGTCCTTATGGAGTACCCAGCATCCACTAGGACGTCAGAGAAAATAAGAATTTACTCACCGGTAATTCTATTTCTCGTAGTCCGTAGTGGATGCTGGGAGCCCGTCCCAAGTGCGGACTTTCTGCAATACATGTATATAGTTATTGCTTAACTATAGGGTTATTGTTATGAGCCATCTGTTGAATGAGGCTCAGTTGTTGTTCATACTGTTAACTGGGTATAGTTATCACAAGTTGTACGGTGTGATTGGTGTGGCTGGTATAAGTCTTACCCTGGATTCCAAATCCTTTCCTAGTAATGTCAGCTCTTCCGGGCACAGTTTCCCTAACTGAGGTCTGGAGGAGGGGCATAGAGGGAGGAGCCAGTGCACACCAGATATAGTACCTAATCTTTCTTTTAAGAGTGCCCAGTCTCCTACGGAGCCCGTCTGTTCCCCATGGTCCTTACGGAGTACCCAGCATCCACTACGGACTACGAGAAATAGAATTACCGGTGAGTAAATTCTTATTTTTACACTCAGGTTAGTAAGTGAAAGTAAATTAATTTGACAGTTATTTGTCCAGCTGTAACACAAAACACAAATGTCACAAACAAAATATATAATGGACAGTTTGTGCAATAAACTTAGCTCAGCAGCCTACCGCCTTGTAGAGAAAGTAATCACCTTACTTTAAAATATGTAGCAAACAACAAACATTCTGCAGGATGGCCGGACACTGTATATCCAGGGGATCCGGTCAGGCAGAATAGCTGGACACTGTATACCCAGGGGATCCGGTCAGGCAGAATAGCTGAACACTGTATACCCAGGGGATCCGATCCCAGTAGTCAGAATCCTGACGCTGGAATCCCATCAGTCAGTATGCCGAATGACAATCAACCGCCCGCCGAAGAGATAAGCCGCGAAGGGGGGGGTTTAGGATTAGTCTGCGGCCCCGGAGGGTTAGGTTTAGGCTGTTGGGAGGGGGGTTATGCACCCCTCCCAGGGTTAGGGTTAGGATGTACGGGGGGAGGATTAGGGTCAGGCTGCCAGGAGGGAGGGTTAGGGGTTCAGGGAGGAAGGTAAGTATACTTACCTTCCCCTGTCGGGATATCGATCATCGGGATGCCGCGGTCAGTATTCTGACCGCCAGAATCCCAAACGCCGGCAAATCAAACCCAACCCATACCAAAAACATGTTCCAAATCTTAATACAAATTTAAAATAAACAGTATAATAATACTTGGGTTAAGAACACCTAAGTGCATAGGAAAGTTATGAGTGCCCAGCAACTATGCAGAACATTCTTTGTTTTCTACAAAACACAAATGTGTCTTCTTAATTTTGCCCAAAGTATTCTTGTTCGAATTTCATTATGAAGTCTTAAAGTTTGTTGCATGAGGTAATCCTTATAGCGAGATGCTTATACAGTAGGTATCATTTTCCTTTTTGAGAACATGGTCTTACAGTGTATGGAAAAACACACACCCAAGGCGCTTGGACTATGGATGTGAATTCAAGTAAGAATTTAGGCAACTGAACTAAGCAGATGTTGATCAGGTGCCAACCAAACAATATAAATTTGAAAACCAGAGAAACTACAACAGTGCTACATTCATAAACCTATTAACTTTATTAATTGATTAAGCTGCAGCAAGATATAAATAAAATAAATATTTATTGATGTTCACAATAACATTAAAATGCTGTATATGTCTCACTAATTAGACATCTCTGAATTTTAAAAAATGGTGCAAAATTCAAAGTGCAGCACAGAAAAAACAGAAACCCCCCTATGTCTTATATGGAATATGAGGATGTTGACTATATCTGACCCCTAAGATTGCAGTAGTGTGACACTCTGGGGGATATTCAATTGTTTGAAAAGTCAGTTGGCTGTCTGTTAATAGGCAGGAGAAAATAGACACCCAACCGACTTTTCAAACATTTGAATTCCCCCCTCTGTGTCAATGGCCTTTACAACATCTGTAAATATTGCAGAGGTCAGCTGCTCCATACCACCAATAATTTTATTTCAAACTTTTAGTAAAGTTACTATGAAATGGGTTAGGTGGAAACTTAGTTTTCAGTCAGCGGTTTAATTAGGGCAGAGCGCTGAACATGGTTTCAGTGCCTTTATTTCCCCTTTTTCACTTTCTTCCCAGTCACAGTTCATGTTCACTGTCATGTCTGAAAGTGTAAAGGCGGGCAGATGTTAGAATCAGTTTTAGCAATTCTCCTACATCACTTTGAACAAACTTGCAGTCTGCTTCTAATTAGCTGCTAGCAGTAATCAATTATGTGCTTGATCACAGGGATGTACTATGGGGGTGATTCAGACCTGATCGCCGTGCTGCTAAGTTTGCTGTCCTGCGTTCATATAATCGCCGCCTCCAGGGGGAGTGTAAATTCACCGTGCCAGTGTGCAATCTCATGTGTATACAGAGCTGCAAAAATCCACTGTGTGGAAACGCTTGGGCACGCCTGCGTTTTTCCGGACACTCCCAATAAACGCTCAGTTACCACCCACAAACGGCCTCCTCCTGTCAATCACCTTGCGAACGCCCGTGTGATCGGATTTTTCGCACCATCCCGTTGCTGACCCGTGATGCCCTTTGTTGTTTTCTGACCCACATTGCGTTGCATACGCATGCGCAGTTAGGTCCTGATCGCCCGCTGTGTGAAAATGCACAGCAGCGATCAGTAATGAATCAGGCCCTGAGTTTACTGCACATTTGGCTATGTATAAGGCACCTACAGTTCCTCACCTTTCTCTGACGTCCTAGTGGATGCTGGGACTTCCGTAAGGACCATGGGGAATAGCGGCTCCGCAGGAGACTGGGCACAAAAGTAAAAGCTTTAGACTAGCTGGTGTGCACTGGCTCCTCCCCCTATGACCCTCCTCCAAGCCTCAGTTAGATTTTTGTGCCCGGCCGAGAAGGGTGCATGCTAGGTAGCTCTCCTGAGCTGCTTAGAGTAAAAGTTAAAATAGGTTTTTTATTTTCAGTGAGACCTGCTGGCAACAGGCTCACTGCATCGTGGGACTAAGGGGAGAAGAAGCGAACTCACCTGCATGCAGAGTGGATTGGGCTTCTTGGCTACTGGACATTAGCTCCAGAGGGACGATCACAGGTTCAGCCTGGATGGGTCCCGGAGCCGCGCCGCCGGCCCCCTTACAGAGCCAGAAGAGCGAAGAGGTCCGGAGAAATCGGCGGCAGAAGACGTTCCTGTCTTCAGATAAGGTAGCGCACAGCACTGCAGCTGTGCGCCATTGCTCTCAGCACACTTCACACTCCGGTCACTGAGGGTGCAGGGCGCTGGGGGGGAGCGCCCTGAGACGCAATAAAACACTATAAAAACCTTATATGGCTAAAGAAATGCATCACATATAGCTCCTGGGCTATATGGATGCATTTAACCCCTGCCAGTTTTCCTGAAAAAAGCGGGAGAAAAGGCCGCCGTGAAGGGGGCGGAGCCTTTCTCCTCAGCACACAAGCGCCATTTTCTTTCACAGCTCCGCTGGAAGGACGGCTCCCTGACTCTCCCCTGCAGTCCTGCTACAAGAATCAGGGTAAAACAAGAGAGGGGGGGCACTATTGGCAGCTAATATAAAACAGCAGCTATAAAGGGAGAAACACTTACATAAGGTTATCCCTGTATATATATAGCGCTCTGGTGTGTGCTGGCAAACTCTCCCTCTGTCTCCCCAAAGGGCTCGTGGGGTCCTGTCCTCTTTCAGAGCATTCCCTGTGTGTGTGCTGGGTGTCGGTACGATTGTGTCGACATGTATGAGGAGGAAAATGATGTGGAAGCAGAGCAATTGCCTGTGTTAGTGATGTCACCCCCTAGGGAGTCGACACCTGACTGGATGGTCGTATTTAAAGAATTACGTGACAATGTCAGCACTTTGCAAAAAACTGTTGACGACATGAGACAGCCGGCAAATCAATTAGTGCCTGTTCAGGCGTCTCAGACACCGTCAGGGGCGCTAAAACGCCCGTTACCTCAGATGGTCGACACAGACCCAGACACGGATACTGAATCCAGTGTCGACGGTGAGGAGACAAACGTAATGTCCAGTAGGGCCACACGTTACATGATCACGGCAATGAAGGAGGCATTGAATATTTCTGACACTACAAGTACCACAAAAAAGGGTATTATGTGGGGTGTGAAAAAACTACCAGTAGTTTTTCCTGAATCAGATGAATTAAATGAGGTGTGTGATAAAGCGTGGTTTTCCCCCGATAAAAAACTGCTGATTTCTAATAAATTATTGGCACTATACCCTTTCCCGCCAGAGGTTAGGGCACGTTGGGAAACACCTCCTAGGGTAGATAAGGCGCTCACACGCTTATCAAAACAAGTGGCGTTACCGTCTCCCGATACGGCCGCCCTCAAGGAACCAGCTGATAGAAGGCTGGAAAATATCCTAAAAGGTATATACACACATACTGGTGTTATACTGCGACCAGCAATCGCCTCAGCCTGGATGTGCAGCGCTGGAGTGGCTTGGTCGGATTCCCTGACTGAAAATATTGATACCCTGGATAGGGACAGTATATTATTAACTATAGAGCATTTAAAGGATGCATTACTATATATGCGAGATGCACAGAGGGATATTTGCACCCTGGCATCTAGAGTGAGTGCGATGTCCATTTCTGCCAGAAGAGCGTTATGGACGCGACAGTGGTCAGGTGATGCGGATTCCAAACGACATATGGAAGTATTGCCGTATAAAGGGGAGGAGTTATTTGGGGTCGGTCTATCGGACCTGGTGGCCACGGCAACGGCTGGAAAATCCACCTTTTTACCCCAGGTCACCTCTCAGCAGAAAAAGACACCGTCTTTTCAAACTCAGTCCTTTCGTCCCCATAAGGGCAAGCGGGCAAAAGGCCACTCATTTCTGCCCCGGGGCAGAGGAAGGGGAAAAAGACTGCACCAGGCAGCCTCTTCCCAGGAGCAGAAGCCCTCCCCCGCTTCTGCCAAGTCTTCAGCATGACGCTGGGGCTCTACAAGCGGACTCAGACACGGTGGGGGGCCGTCTCAAGAATTTCAGCGCGCAGTGGGCTTACTCGCAAGTGGACCCCTGGATCCTGCAGGTAGTATCACAGGGATACAAATTGTAATTCGAGACGTCTCCCCCTCGCCGGTTCCTGAAGTCTGCTCTACCAACGTCTCCCTCCGACAGGGAGGCGGTAGTGGAAGCTATTCACAAGCTGTATTCCCAGCAGGTGATAATCAAGGTACCCCTCCTACAACAGGGAAAGGGGTATTATTCCACGCTGTTTGTGGTACCGAAGCCGGACGGCTCGGTGAGACCAATTTTAAATCTAAAATCCTTGAACACTTACATAAAAAGGTTCAAATTCAAGATGGAGTCACTCAGAGCAGTGATAGCGAACCTGGAAGAAGGGGACTATATGGTATCTCTAGACATCAAAGATGCTTATCTCCATGTCCCAATCTACCCTTCTCACCAAGGGTACCTCAGGTTTGTGGTACAAAACTGTCATTATCAGTTTCAGACGCTGCCGTTTGGATTGTCCACGGCACCACGGGTCTTTACCAAGGTAATGGCCGAAATGATGATTCTTCTTCGAAGAAAAGGCGTCTTAATTATCCCTTACTTGGACGATCTCCTGATAAGGGCAAGGTCCAGAGAACAGTTAGAGGTCGGAGTAGCACTATCTCAGGTAGTGCTACGTCAGCACGGGTGGATCCTAAATATCCCAAAATCACAGCTGATTCCAACAACACGTCTACTGTTCCTGGGGATGATTCTGGACACAGTCCAGAAAAAGGTGTTTCTCCCGGAGGAGAAGGCCAGGGAGTTATCCGAGCTAGTCAGGAAACTCCTAAAACCAGGCCAAGTGTCAGTGCATCAATGCACGAGAGTCCTGGGAAAAATGGTGGCTTCTTACGAAGCGATTCCATTCGGAAGATTCCATGCAAGAACTTTTCAGTGGGATCTGCTGGACAAATGGTCCGGATCGCATCTTCAGATGCATCAGCGGATAACCCTATCTCCAAGGACAAGGGTGTCTCTCCTGTGGTGGTTACAGAGTGCTCATCTTCTAGAGGGCCGCAGATTTGGCATTCAGGATTGGATGCTGGTGACCACCGATGCCAGCCTGAGAGGCTGGGGAGCAGTCACACAGGGAAGAAATTTCCAGGGCTTGTGGTCGAGCATGGAAACGTCTCTTCACATAAATATCCTGGAACTAAGGGCCATTTACAATGCCCTAAGTCAAGCAAGGCCTCTGCTTCAGGGTCAGTCGGTATTGATCCAATCGGACAACATCACGGCAGTCGCCCACGTCAACAGACAGGGCGGCACAAGAAGCAGGAGGGCAATGGCAGAAGCTGCAAGGATTCTTCGCTGGGCGGAAAATCATGTGGTGGCACTGTCAGCAGTGTTCATTCCGGGAGTGGACAACTGGGAAGCAGACTTCCTCAGCAGACACGACCTCCACCCGGGGGAGTGGGGACTTCACCCAGAAGTCTTTCAAGTGATTGTAAACCGTTGGGAAAAACCAAAGGTGGACATGATGGCGTCCCGTCTCAACAAAAAACTGGACAGATATTGCGCCAGGTCAAGGGACCCTCAGGCAATAGCGGTGGACGCTCTGGTAACACCGTGGGTGTACCAGTCGGTGTATGTGTTCCCTCCTCTGCCTCTCATACCCAAAGTACTGAGAATCATAAGAAGGAGAGGAGTAAGAACTATACTCGTGGCTCCGGATTGGCCAAGAAGAACTTGGTACCCGGAACTGCAAGAGATGCTCACGGAGGACCCGTGGCCTCTACCTCTAAGAAAGGACCTGCTCCAGCAGGGACCTTGTCTGTTCCAAGACTTACCGCGGCTGCGTTTGACGGCATGGCGGTTGAACGCCGGATCCTGATGGAAAAAGGCATTCCAGATGAAGTCATCCCTACCCTGATCAAAGCCAGGAAGGATGTAACCGCGAAACATTATCACCGCATTTGGCGAAAATATGTTGCGTGGTGTGAGGCCAAGAAGGCCCCCACAGAGGAATTTCAACTGGGTCGTTTCCTGCATTTCCTGCAAGCAGGACTGTCTATGGGCCTAAAATTAGGATCCATTAAGGTTCAAATTTCGGCCCTGTCGATCTTCTTCCAGAAAGAACTGGCTTCAGTGCCTGAAGTTCAGACGTTTGTCAAGGGGGTACTGCATATACAACCTCCTTTTGTGCCACCAGTGGCACCTTGGGATCTCAATGTAGTTTTAGGGTTCCTAAAATCACATTGGTTTGAACCACTCACCACTGTGGAATTAAAATATCTCACATGGAAGGTGGTCATGCTGTTAGCTCTGGCGTCAGCCAGGCGCGTCTCAGAATTGGCGGCTTTGTCATATAAAAGCCCTTACCTAATTTTTCATTCAGACAGGGCAGAATTGAGGACTCGTCCTCAATTTCTCCCTAAGGTGGTTTCAGCGTTTCACATGAACCAACCTATTGTGGTGCCTGCGGCTACTAGGGACTTGGAGGACTCCAAGTTGTTGGACGTAGTCAGGGCCCTGAAAATATATGTTTCCAGGACGGCTGGAGTCAGAAAATCTGACTCGCTGTTTATCCTGTATGCACCCAACAAGCTGGGTGCTCCTGCTTCTAAGCAGACGATTGCTCGTTGGATTTGTAGTACAATACAGCTTGCACATTCTGTGGCAGGCCTGCCACAGCCAAAATCTGTTAAAGCCCATTCCACAAGGAAAGTGGGCTCATCTTGGGCGGCTGCCCGAGGGGTCTCGGCTTTACAACTTTGCCGAGCAGCTACTTGGTCAGGGGCAAACACGTTTGCAAAATTTTACAAATTCGATACCCTGGCTGAGGAGGACCTGGAGTTCTCTCATTCGGTGCTGCAGAGTCATCCGCACTCTCCCGCCCGTTTGGGAGCTTTGGTATAATCCCCATGGTCCTTACGGAAGTCCCAGCATCCACTAGGACGTCAGAGAAAATAAGAATTTACTTACCGATAATTCTATTTCTCATAGTCCGTAGTGGATGCTGGGCGCCCATCCCAAGTGCGGATTGTCTGCAATACTTGTATATAGTTATTGTTACAAAAAAATCGGGTTGTTTATTGTTGTGAGCCATCTTTTCAGAGGCTCCTACGTTTATCATACTGTTAACTGGGTTCAGATCACAGGTTGTACAGTGTGATTGGTGTGGCTGGTATGAGTCTTACCCGGGATTCAAAATCCTTCCTTATTATGTACGCTCGTCCGGGCACAGTATCCTAACTGAGGCTTGGAGGAGGGTCATAGGGGGAGGAGCCAGTGCACACCAGCTAGTCTAAAGCTTTTACTTTTGTGCCCAGTCTCCTGCGGAGCCGCTATTCCCCATGGTCCTTACGGAAGTCCCAGCATCCACTATGGACTATGAGAAATAGAATTATCGGTAAGTAAATTCTTATTTTTTGCAATAATATTAGGAAGCTTATGTAAATACATGTTTTTTTTGTTTTTTTAGGAAAGTTATATTTGAGAGTTTAATTAGAACTTTCTGTTTCAGGTCAAATTAAACCAAAACAAGCCAATATAGGCATAGTTCAATTTACGCATGTGCTTATTTATGCTTCTGTTATCCATACAGTAACTTCCTATGTCTGAAAACATTGTTTCTCTTTTTTTACCATGTTGTAAATCTAGCGGATCCTTTTATGTCACACCACAAATGTACATATTTTTAATACTGTGTACTGTACCACATACCAGGAAGTTATTATTATTATTATTATTATTATATATGTGGCGCCACAAGGGTACTGCAGTGCCTAACAAAATACATAAACAAATGAGCAAAAGAAGAAAACAATGATGTACAGTATAAATATTGTAACATACGACAGAACACTTACATAATCACTAGGCTGGCAGAAACCTAGGGGTAGGTGCTGTTGAAGGGAGTATGGAGACAAAAATAGTCTAAGAGAGGAAAAAGCACGAGGAGAGATTCTGAAGGGAAGAGACAAACAGACAGGGGTGACACAGATGGGTCGGTAGTGTTAGGATCAAGGGTAGGTTTTTTAAGAATAGGTGAGACAAGGACATGCTTGAAGGCAGAGGGGGCAGTGCCTGATGAGACGGAGAGATTGAGGAGGTGGGCAAGATGGGAACAGGGAGAAGTAGAGAGGTAGTGGAGAAGGTGGGAGGGGATATGGTCTAGTGGGGAGTTTGTTGGGAGGCGGGGAGAGTCAGAGTTAGTGAGATGGATGGGGTAATCAAGGATAGAAGGTGGGCGTTGTTGAGGGTCTGTTGGGATGTGATGTCCAGACATATGGAATAAATTTTGGATGTGAACTAGGTGGCAATTCAAGTCAGAGTGATGAAGGGAGTAGAGATGGGAGTGGGCAGCGGAGGGAGTATACAGTGGCAAAGAGAAGCTGGGGGTTCAAAGATTGGGAGTAAATTAGATTTTAGAAGTATTACATGTTTAGAGATGGAAAGGGCAGCACTGTAAGATGAGAACATAAATTTAAAATGAAGGAAGTCTGCTTTAGAGCGTGATTTCCTCCACTCTTGCTCAGCGGTACGTAACAATTTTTGCAGATATCTGGTGAATTTGGAATGCCAGGGTTGAGGTGTTGATCTGCAAGGGTGAACGGTAGTCGCTGGAGCAACAGAGTCAAGAGCAGAAGTAAGAGAGGCATTGTATAGTGACTTGTTCAGGAGAGAGAGAATAGTGGAGAGAAATGAGTCAAGCAAGGAGGATATGGTGTTGATGGCCCCAAGGTTACGCTTAGCGATGGTAGCCTTGGAAGATATAGCTGGAGATGCAGAGAGGGATAAGTTAAAAGAGAGTAGTGTGATGATCATAGAGGGGGAATGGGGATTTGGAGAAATCAGAAATATCACAATGGTGAGTGAAGACCAGATCGAGTGAATTCTCATTCACATGTGAGGGTGAGGAGGTCCACTGGGAGAGACCAAGCGATGATGTGAGGTTAACGAGTTTGGAGGCAGGAGATTCTGTGGCTATATTGGCTGGGATATTGAAATCACCTAAGATAATAAAGGGAATATCTGAAAAGAGGAAGTGAGTGAACCAGGAAGCAAAGTGATCGAGGAATTTGGAGGGAATGCCAGGGGGATGGTAAATGACAGCAACTCAAATATGCTTGAAATAGGCTTATAGCATGGACCTCAAATGTAGAGAATGTAAGGGATAGTTCTGGTGGTATGAGTTGGTAGGAGTAACCGGAGGACAGAAGGACTCTAACACCAACACTAGGTGACCCCTGGGCCAGGAGTGTGTGTGTGAATGTGAGTCCGCCAGCAGAAAGAGCAGAGGGAAAAGTGGTGTCAGAAGTGGAATCCTAGGATTCTGTAATAGCTAGGAGATTCAGGGAGTTGGAGATGAAAAGGTCATCGGTGGGGACCACATCATTACAGACAGATCTGCCATTCCAGAGGGTACAGGAGAGAGGGAGAGAGTTTGTGGGAGAGATGTGAATTAGATTGTCAGGGTTGCTGTAGCATTGAGGTGAGAATAACTTGGAGTGCAGGGATGATGTGAGAGTTGTGATTGTGTGGGTGCCTGAGTTAGGAAGAGAAACTGCACTTGGAAATGGAGGGAGTTCAGTTTGAGGCAGATGGAGGTAAGGTGACAGGGAGAGGAGGGAACAGGACTGAGTGATGGGAGATAGAGGGCAGAAAGTAGGTGGTGTAGGAGACTAGTGGGAAAGGATAGAGTTGTGAACAGGGGTAATGAACAGGATTAGGTAGACACTGAGTTGATGGTGTAGTTGAAGAAAACCTGGACATAGTGCTGAGTAGGTAAATAGGGGAAGGAATACTGGAAATAGGAGTGTAGGCTGTAAGGGAAAAAGCAGTAGCTTTGTGGAAATACAGAAACAGTGCAAGCTCAATGGCAGTAAATGTAGATGTAGTTTGAAGTGAGATAAAAGTGAGGATAATATGGGTGTGATTTTGACTGTAAGAAATAAGAGGCTGTGTGTGTGGGGAAAAACAAATAAATGCATTTAAAAAAAAAAGAAATTGTAATTTAGACAGGTCTTTCAAGTGTATAAAGGCAAAATTGCATTGGTACAGCTGAGCAATCACAAAACTGAAAGTACAAATAAAAGCATTTGCTGGTAAATGGAAAGTTTTTGCATTATTTAAAACATACTTGCCTACTCACCCGGAAGCTGTGGGAGGCTCCCGTTTTTTGGGGTAGCCCCCTGCATTCCCGGAAGAGTAGGTAGGTCTCCCGCATCCTGCTCGCATCCTAGTGATGCGGGCAGGATGGAGAGATAATCTCCGGTATTCGTGGGTCTGTGGGGTGTGGAAGGGGTTAAAATTACGCAAATCGCGTCATTTTAGCCCGCCCACAGACCCGCGAATTGCAGCACTTTCTGATGTAGGGCGGGGCTTGATTATGTCACAGCTCAGCCCAGCCCCCGAAGTCTCCTGCAGCGTCTCCTCTCCGGGCTTCTCCTGGAGAGGAGACATTCAAAGTAGACAAGTATGATTTAAAACAGGGCGTTCAATGCAGAGTATCCAGATTAAACAACCAGGAAGTCAATGAAGTGAAGTTTAAGTGAACTCACATTTGTTTGTTGAAAGTAGTTTATTCTGATTTTGATAACGTGGTCTCCTTCTGGTTCACTTCGGATTAAACCCTGTACGATACTGAAGTTATTCTTCAATTTTATCACACTTTGATAAATATTCACACTTAGATATAATATGCGCCCAACCTAAAGCCCCTTTCACATCTCCGATGCCATCCCCCCCAGGAATTGGAAACGGGTCCTTCCTTGGTGTGACCCAGCATTGGACCCTAAAATCTGGCTTCTCAACCTGGCAATATGCCGGGTCAGGTTGCCATAGCGGCTGGGGGCTGAGGCAGCGCTTCGGAGATGAGCTCATCTCCATGCTGCCTCTCCCTATGCTGTGATTGGGTACCAGGTTGCATCGACCCGGCAACCCATTGACACTGCCACTGACCCGGTATTCAACCCGGGAATAACCCTTCTTTTATCCCGGGTTGAATTTCCTGGTCAGACGACCCAGGAATTCTCAATGGGCCCTTTTACATCGCACTGTGACCCATGTCGACCCGGCAATATACCGGGTCGATGCCGGGTTATTTTTGTGATGTGAAAGGGGTATAAATGGCCACGCCCTCCACAATGAGACTTAAATATAGATTCAATGCATTTGTTCCCAATGATTGAAATCTACAACTCCCCACCCCCTAGAATGGCAAGCAATTAATTATCTTAAACAAACAAGCACAGCATAGTACATAGCTAACAGCTGGGTCTATACATTTATACACTGGAGAAAATACATCAGAATAAGCTACTATGCAGCAAAGTTTGAATTTGGAATACAGATATGTCCTGTATGCGCTACAAGACGTGTTACAAATAAGGCGTGAGTGCTGTGTGACTCGGTAGCGCCGAGGGTCTTTTTTACATTTTTTTCCCAGAAAAAATCCATCATAGTCATAAAAGTAATGCAACAGGACGCACAAGCAGATCCTGCTGATTAAAGTGATATGCAGCATGCAGGCAGTGTGGGACTGCAACTGTATTTGCATACAAAATGCTATGTATGTAATGTGGCGTTTCGGTTGCATGGTACAGCACACAGGCCTATAAAAATACAAGGCAGCCGTAGATGTTGGGAGCTGTAGTCAATTAGCTGTAGATGACTATGTTTTACTATTACTAGACATTTCACATGAAACATTAAAAAAACATGATAATTATGTAGTGTGTGTGGTGCTCATTTAGTCACTGGAAAAAATAAATTGGCAGGCCTGTTTCTGTAGAAGAAAATAAAATATTGCATGATTGATGACTAAAGCATATGTGCTGCCACTGTGAGATGATTTTCTCAGAAGTTATTGCCTGGACTCTGTTATATGATAATGTTACTGCTGGGGACATGGTGTCATTAGAGAGTCACTTTATCATTAGCTGTTTCATTTAAGGAGATAGACTCAGTAGATCGGTTGGAGTTAAGGAATTTAGTAATCAACCATGTTTTGTTTTCATCTAGAGCCTGGCTAAGCTGACTGATGGATTCAGAAATAGCTGTTGTATCTCAGACTCCTTGCACAACAGTCATCACAATTCAAGCTCCCTCAGCGACTCGTGTTTACCTCAGCAATACTGTGATGCTTGCTCACAAACAGATAACGTTGGAGAGGTAATATATATTCCATTATCAATGTCACATTGCTGGTATTATGTAAAAAGCAAGAACAAAATATTAAGGAAACACATCACTGTGGTTTGCTCTTATAAGCAGTTGTTTTTACTTTTTTTCACTTTAAATATGTTACATCATATGGCACAAGACGCATGACACGATTTATATTCTACGCCATGTGTAATGGTTCCCAGAATTTCATACATAGAGCATGTCTGAATATAGTGTCTTTGTCACATCAAGGGGGTTATTCATGTTTGTATCGCAAACCAAAAAAGTAAGCATTTGGGCAGAACCATGCTGCACTGCAGGTGGGTAGATGTAACATGTGCAAAGAGAGTTAGATCTGGGTGGGTTATAGTGTTTCTGTGCAGGGTAAATACTGGCTGCTTTATGTTTACACTGCAATTTAGATTTCCGTTTGAATACACCCCACCCAAATCTAACTCTCTCTGCACATGTTACATCTGCCCCACCTGTACTGCAACATGGTTTTGCCCAGAGCCGGATTATAAGCGGGGCGGTCGTCCAGGGCCCCCACACATTGGAGGCGCCCACACTCTGACAAAAACTTCCTGCCAGTCCGGCCCACCTGCACCCTCTGTACACTTCCTGTCTGGCTCCGAGTCCCGACAGCGCAGGGAGGATTTTATCTTGAGACGAAGATAGCTTTGAGTGAGCCCCGCCCCCTCGCAGACATAGTGCCGTGATTCGCAGGTGTATGGGGAAGGGGGCGAGGCCTAACACAGTGAAGTGCCTGCCCCCAACAGTGACCTGATGCTGCTGAGCCTAACAGGTAAGGTTTCTCCTGCTGTATTCCTCTCTCTCTCTCTTTCTGCCCCCCTCTCTCCTTGACACCCTCTTTCTCTCCCTATTGCTCCCCTCTGTCACTTTCTCTCTCTCTCCCTCTCTCTCTTGTTTCTCCCTCTCGTTCTGTCTATCTCTCCCTGACATCTCTCTTCCTTGTTCTCCTCTCACTCTCTCTATCTCTCCCTCTCTGACATCTCTCTCTCTCTCCTGCTCGCCCCCCTCCCTCTCTCTCTCCATGACACCTTCTCTGTCTCTCTCTCTGACACACTCTCTTTCTCTCTTGCTCCTCTCACCCCTATCTCTCTCTCTCTCCCTGTCCTTCTCTCTGTCTTGCCCCCCCACCCACCCCCCTCTATCTTTGTCATTCTCTCTCTCACTGACATCCTCTTTCGCTATCCCTCTTTCTCCCTTTGCTAAGGGGCAAAGTAGTGACAGCAGAGCGGTGCCGAGTCGATTTTATTGGTGGGGGACCCCACACATTTGTTGTCCGGGGCCCCCACTAGCCTTAATCCGGCCCTGTTTTGCCCAAATGCTAACTTTTTTGGTTTGCTAAAAAATCTGAATAAAGCCACATATCTGCATACAAGCTGCTTCTAATGTCCTGGCACTTAGGATTAGTATTTTTAGTGCAGTGGTATAAAGTTGTAGTTTAAACACAATGCTGCATGGCACAATACTCAGCTCAGTTCACTCACTCAGTCTTTTGCCTTTTTATCCAGGTTAATGTCTGAGTTGCACACGGCTGCTGCATGCCATGTCAGCACCAGTGTCCAGGGTACTTATGCATTTTACTTTTGTTGCACTAGTGATGTGAAGAAGATGAAAATTTGGTAAAATGCCGTGTGGCAGAACGCATAAATGCAGCATAGTCATAGACTCTTGTGGTGTGCCAAACAGGGCTATTTGAGTGATTTGTGTGGACACATCTGTATGCCAACATTCCATATGTATTGTTGAATTCCAGTATTATTCTTAATTGGTACTACCATGGATAATATTATTATCAATCTGTATTTTATTGTAATTTTTCCTTTTTGTAATTAATTCTTCATACAGTTTGGCTTTGATGACAAAGCAAGATTGGTGGATAGAGTGAGACTAAACTGGCAGTATGAGGAAGCCAAAAAAAGGTAAGCCTTGCTGCACACTATTTCCATAAAGCTAAGATATACTGTATGCAGAGATTAGAGAATATGGGCCTGATTCAGTGGCATATATTTTTTTCCCCCTGCCAAAAAAGTTTCTCCCCCCCCCCCCCCCCATGGCACAGGAAAATAGGGACAGTGCGCGCCGAAGGCGCATATAAAAAATGTAGGGGCGTGGCTTCATAGGGTAGAGGTGTGGTCCCAAAACAGTACCAATTCATATTACGCCGCACAGTACTCTGTATTATTCAAATCATGCCACACAGTTGTGACACTTCTACAAATTATACCACGTAGGGCCCCTTTTACATATTACGGCAGGTAGAGCACCTTTTACATATTACGACAGGTAGAGAGAGACTCCTTTTACCCCCTTATACCCATTTACGCCATTAGAACAATTAGAGCCCCTTTTATGGGGGCATAGACAGGGGAGGGGGAACTCGCAGTCAGCGGGACTGCACTGCACTACTCACTCCCCCTTTCACCCACCAGAGGACAGCCAGCCTAGAGCTCACAGCAGGACCATATGGTGGGGGGGTGCTCACCGTCAGTGGGACTGCTCACACTTCCATCTGCTCACTAAGCTTTATCAGCCACGTTGAATCCCCCGTCAGTCGCACCAATCCCTCCCTCAGCCACGCCAGTCAGCCATGCCGACATTCTTTTGGTCTCAGATTCGCGAGATGATGACATTATCATCTCACGAGTCTTTCTCACCAACAAGGAGGTTCGGGCACACATTGAGGACGGCTATCCTCTTTTCCCCCCCTCATTCCCAACAGGAGGTGAATTGCCAGGACTCGATTTCTACTAAATATAAAAAATAAAAAAGGTGCAATGGAATTGCTTGGTGGGCCTTTGGGCTGCTCAAGTGGCCGTCCCCATAACAGCTACATTCCCTGCACCCTCTAGTTACACACGGGGTCTGCAGGGGCTATTGCTATGCCACTGGCTTGATTCATGATTGTAAAGCTGGGCATACACTATACCACAGGTTCTCCATAATTTATTGCGTTCAGAACATCTAACAATTATCTTTGAATACTTTGATTCGTAGTGATCCTTATCAGATTAATAAAATTGTACTAATACAAGAGAATACAGGTAGCGAGCTTTGGTTTTAAAACTCACTTTATTTAGAAAAATTTTATTCACTGAGTGTAATCCATATGGGATTTGTCATATTGTATTGTCTTATTTCGTATTTTTTGAATGGTCTTAAATAGATTTATTAAAAGTTAAATTTTAATTATTCTTTGTGTGCCAACAAAGAGACATTCTTTCTTCTTCCTTTTTCGCGCATAACATATTTGTCTCTGGGTGCACCCTCGAATATCCAATAATTGGTTATTTCTGTACTGATGGATATTAATCGAAGGTTTCTTTCTAGTAATTTGATACTATTCACTGTTCAGCTAGTGCAGAGCATATCCCATCTCCCACATCCCTCTAATGCTCTATACCACAGGTTCTCAAACTCGGTCCTCAGGACCCCACACAGTGCATGTTTTCCAGGTCTCCTCACAGAATCACAAGAGAGATAATTATCTCCACTTGTGGACCTTTTAAAATGTGTCAGTGAGTAATGAGTACACCTGTGCACCTGCTGGGTTACCTGCAAAACATGCACTGCGTGGGGTCCTGAGGACCGAGTTTGAGAACCACTGCACTATACAATTATCCGGCAGATCTGGCTGGATGGAATGAAAATCTGGTAATGTGTGAGAGCAATTGACAATCGACCATTTGCTCACAAACACTGGAAAATGGACAAAACATGCCGTTTTTTAACCAATCTGTATGAATTACACTTTTTGTCCATTTGCCAGTGTTTGGGAGCACATGGTCGATTGTCATTCTCCATTCCAACTAGTGATATATGGCAGATTATCTTTCAGCTAGTGTCATGGGCAGGCTGGCTGTGTCGGAGTGGGTACACTTTCAGCTAGTGTCATGGGCAGGCTGGCTCAGTTGGAGTGGGAAAGCATTCAACCACTCTCATGGGTACGCCAGCTGAACTGGAGTGGAAACACATTCAGTTAGTGACATGGGCAGGCTGGCTGTGTTGGAGCGGGTGCACATTCAGCTAGTAACATTGGTAGGCTGTCTGAGTTTGTGTGGGAGCACATGCAGCTAGTGACATGGGCAGGCTGGCTGAGTTGAAGTGGGAGCACTTTCAGCTAATGACATGGGCATGCTGGCTGAATTGTAGTGGGAACACAGTCAGCTAGTGGCATGGGAAGGCCGGCTGAGTTGTAGTGAGAACACTTTCAGCTAGTGACATGGGGAGGCTTGCTAAATTGGAGTGGGAGCACATTCAGCTAGTGTCATGGGCAGGCTGGCTGAATTGGAGTAGGAACACATTCAGTTAGTGTCATGGGCAGGCTGGCTGAGTTGGAGTGGGAGCACTTTCCTGCTACTGTCATGGGCAGGCTGGCTGAATTGGAGTAGGAACACATTCAGCTGCTGTCATGGGCAGGCTGGCTAAATTGGAGCCTGGAACCTATTCAGTTAGAGACATGGGCAGGCTGGCTGAGTTTGAGTGGGGGCACTTTCAGCTAGTGACATGGGTTGTCAGGCTGAACTGGAGTGGAGACACATTCAACTAGTGACATGGGAAGGCTGGCTGAGTTTGAGCCACAGGTTCTATTCCCACTATATGGGTGTCGTGGACACCCACGAGTGGTAATAGACCCTGTGAGCCGGAATTCGAGAGTTCGGCGGATGGCAGCCGGCAAATTAACTGCATTCTTTCAGCTAGTGTCATGGGCAGGTGCGTTGAATAGAGTTTGAAGAGTAGACACAGTGTGATTTCTTAAGCATAGTACACACTAGATTGATCTCGGCCCAAGATATAATTTTGTCCTTCATTACATCGTTCTCATGTGTACCGCAAATACGTTATGCCTGCCTGATGGCCGGCATATTGTCGAGGTACACATCATTCTAATGTGTACGTGGCCTTACACTTGGGAGATGGTTGGCCACCCGAGAACTCTTTGGCAGCACAAGCCGCTCATCCCTTCTGTTGCCTGCCTTCACACCACTAGGCCTACTGTATACAGATAGCACTCTGCTTTACTAATACCAAAGCTCATGGTGACATGCAGTAGCAGCATATTACTTTCTCTGACGTCCTAGTGGATGCTGGGAACTCCGTAAGGACCATGGGAATAGACGGGCTCCGCAGGAGACTGGGCACTCTAAGAAAGAATTAGGACTACTGGTGTGCACTGGCTCCTCCCTCTATGCCCCTCCTCCAGACCTCAGTTAGAATCTGTGCCCGGCTCGAGCTGGTTGCACACTAGGGGCTCTCCTGAGCTCTTAGTAAAGAAAGTATTTTTCTCTAACGTCCTAAGTGGATGCTGGGGACTCCGTCAGGACCATGGGGATTAGCGGCTCCGCAGGAGACAGGGCACAAAAGTAAAAGCTTTAGGATCAGGTGGTGTGCACTGGCTCCTCCCCCTATGACCCTCCTCCAAGCCTCAGTTAGATTTTTGTGCCCGGCCGAGAAGGGTGCAATCTAGGTGGCTCTCCTAAAGAGCTGCTTAGAGTAAAAGTTTGTTAGGTTTTTTATTTTCAGTGAGTCCTGCTGGCAACAGGCTCACTGCTACGAGGGACTTAGGGGAGAGAAGTGAACTCACCTGCGTGCAGGATGGATTGGCTTCTTAGGCTACTGGACACCATTAGCTCCAGAGGGAGTCGGAACACAGGTCTCACCCTGGGGTTCGACCCGGAGCCGCGCCGCCGACCCCCTTGCAGATGCCGAAAAGTGAAGAGGTCCAGAAACGGCGGCAGAAGACTCTTCAGTCTTCATAAGGTAGCGCACAGCACTGCAGCTGTGCGCCATTGTTGTCAGCACACTTCATAGCAGCGGTCACTGAGGGTGCAGGGCGCTGGGGGGGGCGCCCTGGGCAGCAATGATAGTACCTTATTCTGGCTAAAAATACATCACATATAGCCCCTGGGGGCTATATGGATGTATTTAACCCCTGCCAGGTCTCAGAAAAACGGGAGAAGAAGCCCGCCGAAAAGGGGGCGGGGCCTATTCTCCTCAGCACACAGCGCCATTTTCCCTCACAGAAATGATGGTGGGAAGGCTCCCAGGCTCTCCCCTGCACTGCACTACAGAAACAGGGTTAAAACAGAGAGGGGGGGCACTTATTTGGCGATATGTATATATATATTAAAATGCTATAAGGGAAAAACACTTATATAAAGGTTGTCCCTGTATAATTATAGCGTTTTTGGTGTGTGCTGGCAAACTCTCCCTCTGTCTCCCCAAAGGGCTAGTGGGGTCCTGTCCTCTATCAGAGCATTCCCTGTGTGTGTGCTGTGTGTCGGTACGTGTGTGTCGACATGTATGAGGACGATGTTGGTGAGGAGGCGGAGCAATTGCCTGAAATGGTGATGTCACTCTCTAGGGAGTCGACACCGGAATGGATGGCTTATTTAAGGAATTACGTGATAATGTCAACACGCTGCAAGGTCGGTTGACGACATGAGACGGCCGGCAAACAAATTAGTACCTGTCCAGGCGTCTCAAACACTGTCAGGGGCTGTAAAACGCTCATTTACCTCAGTCGGTCGACACAGACACAGACACGGACACTGACTCCAGTGTCGACGGTGAAGAAACAAACGTATTTTCCTTTAGGGCCACACGTTACATGTTAAGGGCAATGAAGGAGGTGTTACATATTTCTGATACTACAAGTACCACAAGAAGGGTATTATGTGGGGTGTGAAAAAAACTACCTGTAGTTTTTCCTGAATCAGATAAATTAAATGAAGTGTGTGATGATGCGTGGGTTTCCCCCGATAGAAAATTATTGGCGGTATACCCTTTCCCGCCAGAAGTTAGGGCGCGTTAAGAAACACCCTTTAGGGTGGATAAGGCGCTCACACGCTTATCAAAACAAGTGGCGGTACCGTCTCCAGATAGGGCCGCCCTCAAGGAGCCAGCTGAGAGGCTGGAAAATATCCTAAAAAGGTATATACACACATACTGGTGTTATACTGCGACCAGCGATCGCCTCAGCCTGGATGTGCAGCGCTGGGGTGGCTTGGTCGGATTCCCTGACTGAAAATATTGATACCCTTGACAGGGACAGTATTTTATTGACTATAGAGCATTTAAAGGATGCATTTCTATATATGCGAGATGCACAGAGGGATATTTGCACTCTGGCATCAAGAGTAAGTGCGATGTCCATATCTGCCAGAAGATGTTTATGGACACGACAGTGGTCAGGTGATGCAGATTCCAAACGGCACATGGAAGTATTGCCGTATAAAGGGGAGGAGTTATTTGGGGTCGGTCCATCGGACCTGGTGGCCTCGGCAACAGCTGGAAAATCCACCTTTTTTACCCCAAATCACATCTCAGCAGAAAAAGACACCGTCTTTTCAGCCTCAGTCCTTTCGTCCCCATAAGGGCAAGCGGGCAAAAGGCCAGTCATATCTGCCCAGGGATAGAGGAAAGGGAAGAAGACTGCAGCAGGCAGCCCATTCCCAGGAACAGAAGCCCTCCACAGCTTCTGCCAAGTCCTCAGCATGACGCTGGGGCCGTACAAGCGGACTCAAGTGCGGTGGGGGGTCGTCTCAAGAGTTTCAGCGCGTAGTGGGCTCACTCGCAAGTGGACCCCTGGATCCTACAAGTAGTATCCCAGGGGTACAGACTGGAGATTCGAGACGTCTCCCCCTCGCAGGCTCCTGATGTCTGCTTTACCAACGTCTTCCTCCGACAGGGAGGCAGTATTGGAAACAATTCACAAGCTGTATTCCCAGCAGGTGATAATCAAAGTACCCCTCCTACAACAAGGAAAGGGGTATTATTCCACACTATATTGTGGTACTGAAGCCAGACGGCTCGGTGAGACCTATTCTAAATGGGAAATCTTTGAACACTTACATACAAAGGTTCAAATCAAGATGGAGTCACTCAGAGCAGTGATAGCGAACCAGGAAGAAGGGGACTATATGGTGTCCCTGGACATCAAGGATGCTTACCTCCATGTCCCAAATTGCCCTTCTCACCAAGGGTACCTCAGGTTCATGGTACGGAACTGTCACTATCAGTTTCAGACGCTGCCGTTTGGATTGTCCACGGCACCCCGGGTCTTTACCAAAGTAATGGCCAAAATGATGATTCTTCTTCAAAGAAAAGGCGTCTTAATTATCCCTTACTTGGACAATCTCCTGATAAGGGCAAGGTCCAGAGAACAGTTGGAAGTCGGAGTAGCACTATCTCAAGTAGTTCTACGACAGCACGGGTGGATTCTAAATATCCAAAATCACAGCCGTTTCCGACGACACGTCTGCTGTTCCTAGGGATGGTTCTGGACACAGTCCAGAAAAAGGTGTTTCTCCCGGAGGAGAAAGCCAGGGAGTTATCCGAGCTAGTCAGGAACCTCCTAAAACCAGGAAAAGTGTCAGTGCATCATTGCACAAGAGTCCTGGGAAAAATGGTGGCTTATTACGAAGCGATTCCATTCGGCAGATTCCACGCAAGAACTTTTCAGTGGGATCTGCTGGACAAATGGTCCGGATCGCATTTTCAGATGCATCAGCGGATAACCCTATCTCCAAGGACAAGGGTGTCTCTCCTGTGGTGGTTACAGAGTGCTCATCTTCTAGAGGGCCGCAGATTCGGCATTCAGGATTGGATGCTGGTGACCACGGAGGCCAGCCTGAGAGGCTGGGGAGCAGTCACACAGGGAAAAAATTTCCAGGGAGTGTGATCAAGTCTGGAGATTTTTCTCCACATAAATATACTGGAGCTAAGGGCAATTTACAATGCTCTAAGCTTAGCAAGACCTCTGCTTCAAGGTCAACCGGTATTGATCCAGTGGGACAACATCACGGCAGTCGCCCACGTAAACAGACAGGGCGGCACAAGAAGCAGGAGGGCAATGGCAGAAACTACAAGGATTTTTCGCTGGGCGGAAAATCATGTGATAGCACTGTCAGCAGTGTTCATTCCGGGAGTGGACAACTGGGAAGCAGACTTCCTCAGCAGGCACAACCTCCACCCGGGAGAGTGGGGACTTCATCGGGAAGTCTTCCACATGATTGTGAACCGTTGGAAAAGACCAAAGGTGGACATGATGGCGTCCCGCCTGAACAAAAAACTGGACAAGTATTGCGCCAGGTCAAAAGACCCTCAGGCAATAGCTGTGGACGTTTCTGGTAACACCGTGGGTGTACCAGTCGGTGTATGTCTTCCCTCCTCTGCTTCTCATACCCAAGGTATTGAGAATTATAAGACGTAGAGGAGTAAGAACTATACTCGTGGCTCCGGATTGGCCAAGAAGGACTTGGTACCCGGAACTTCAAGAGATGCTCACAGAGGACTCATGGCCTCTGCCGCTAAGAAGGGACTTGCTTCAGCAAGTACCATGTCTGTTCCAAGACTTACCGCGGCTGCGTTTGACGGCATGGCGGTTGAACGCCGGATCCTAAGGGAAAAAGGCATTCCGGAAGAGGTCATTCCTACCCTGGTCAAAGCCAGGAAGGAGGTGACCGCTGACAATTCTAAATTCCTTGTCGTATAAACAACCCTTATGAAGCTAAGAACACTGTACGCTGTTTATTTAAGAAGTACCGTAATGGTACGCTATCTGCGTAGCGATCGCTCAGCCGTAGGCGAGACGCTCAAGCGTCACGTTCGCTCACGGCCCAGTGATCACAGGACACGTTATTGGTTATGTCTAGGGGAAAGATTCGCTGTAACGTAGCGTACGCTAGAGACCACGAGGAGGTCACCAGCGATGCAGACGCTCACAACACTATACCTTTATGTTAAACCTTATACCGATGAAATACACTGAATACCTTAATGTGAGTACAGGGTGTAAGTGCAACCTTGTGTAACCTGACTATCTACAAAGCTGTTTGAGCGTCACCGACGCTCAAGTGAACACTTAACACTATAGTAAATACACAGATACTGGTTTAGGTTTCCAAGGCCTATTAACTGTATTATGTCTAATATACTTGTAAAAGGGGATAACAGTACATATGATACACTACAATATAACAGAGACTTCCTAACCACAGAACTAAACAATAAATACAAAAAGACAATACTACACTGACCTAAATGCAATACGATACAATACTATAATACTATAAGGTATTTAAGAGAAAAAGAGGAGAGAGAGAGATAGAGAGAGAGAGAGAGAGAGATTGGCTCGCAGAAAGACAATGATTATGGAGAGAACTTACGCACAAAGGGTATGATCGCCAGCGCCTCGATATCCAGCTCCCGATTATCAGCAGATAACCGTTGATGAGAGAGTGAGAGCTGGATGTGGTCGGCCTGCCTATTTATGCTCCACACACAATGCAATCTCCTGGTCCTACAATCCCATTGTCCATTGGCCGAAGGAATTCGGCCCTGCATCATAACAAAAGGTCATAGGGTGATTCATACAGGTGGGCTGTGACGATTTCCAACAGCTCAGGTGGGTGGGAAACTGGGTTTCCCGCCGCATACCTGAGTATGTGCAAATCATAGAAATGGACATAAACTTCTTATGTCCATAACTATTCGCACGAGCGATTAATACGCTCCAAACCAACACCGGAATATTGCTAATTAAATACTCTTCCGATGGGTACCAAACACTGCTGTATGATTCCTGTTAAACCCTTCGTACGATGCAAAGAGGGATTCCTCAGCTCTGGGACATTATACTTTAACCAAACTTACAGAAACTATCAAAGGGATCATGATCTATAAACTACATTAATTGTGAACATTTGTAACTAATGAGTCGCACGCTACGATCACATAAACTCTACCGTAAATGCGCATACTGCGCGTGCGAGTGCACGCTATTGCGGGTATGCGCTTCCACGGGAGAGCGTACGCATGCGCAGCACGGACCAGTGTGCGGTGCAAATATGGCAACGTGCATTGAGACATTTTTCTGACTTTGACAGTCCACCCTTTGGCAGTCAATAATAACTGCCACAAAATATTTAAGGAGAAAAATGTAAGTCAGGGGTTAATTGATTTCCATGGTGGGGAAAGGAAGAAGAATGGAGTAGGTGTGAAGAGGGTATGACCTAGTGAGAAAGTAGAAGCATGTGTGTATGAGTCCATGTTTGGAGGGTCATGTATCATCGTGCCGTACGTGTGGTAAATCAAGCTTCGAGGTATTGCGAAGTATACATTTGAATTCCTTCTTATCCTGTGGTACAGGTCTGTGGATGGGCTGTCAAACTCTACCGAGCTCATATCGGCTGTGGTTGTAACACAATGGGGATGCACATTTTAGTTGATGATACATGAATTGGGGGGGGGTATGTGGTTGCTGCTATCTGTGCCTGTATTCCCTATCGACTATGTGTGTTATTACCTGAGGGTTGCAGAGATGAAGATAAAGAACACTTAGGAAAATGCAATGATATTCTATGTCAGGTTAATGTACGTTCGTCGATTGGGGTCTTGATTGGTGTCGGTTGATTGGAGTCTTCTTCTTTGTGCTTTTGCTCATAAATCGTGAGTAAAGCATACAACGTCCATGGATTTACAAAAAATGTTGGGCTAGCGTGATTTTAAAGTTCCTAGGGAAACTGGGGTACCCATGGCATTGTCCATCAAAATCTTGTTTATCAGGTCGTCTGCTCTTCTTCTTTCCATCTTTCCGTTGTCGGCCCCTTGGCTCATCAAATCCTTCGTCTACGTGGGTCTTTGTACCTCGGAGGAAAACATAGAAATGGGTGAAAGGCGGACCGTATACTCATTACATCATTACGTCATGGTTTCTAGCATTGGGTCATAAATCAAATCCAGGTTAATTACAGTTTCCTCACTCCTTAAGCTCATCACTTTCGTACTTTGCTTGCACTTCATCAAAGCCTGCCCGCATCTAAATATCAATCCAATAGATATAACGACACCCAAAATACATAGGAGAAACTTTCCAACATCCATTATGACTCCTTGAGCCCAGTCTCCTAAACCGGAGAACCAATTTCGCGGGTTCAACCATGACACCCAACCAGTCAGCTCATTACCTACAGCAGCAAGGGTGAGATTGTGTTTTCGACGAAATTCCCACTTTAATTGCAGAATATCGTCCATCTTTTGGTCTATGACCTCTACCGGATCCTCGGTACTATTTGTGATATACGTGCAACACTTTATGCCGTACTGTGTTGCCAAGGTAACACAATATCCGCCTGTTACTGCTGTAAGATAATTAAGAATCATCCTATGCTGAACTAGTTCTGTTTTGTAAGCTTGAAGTTCTCTTCCAGTGTATCTAAACGTGTCATCATACATTTCAGTGATATTATCTAACAAATTGGCGAGTGCGGAAATGTATCTATAATTCATCACACCTCGAGCGGTGCGAGTGAAATCTAACGCTACCAGAACCTGAATCCCGGTGGATTCATGGATAAGATCAGAGGCCGGATGCTCTAACCTTTCTGACAGTTGTCTTTTAACAAGGTGCTCGTAGTGAGTGTGAGTATAAGGAGTTTGGGCACCACGGTGTATGTCCTTCATTTTGTCATGTGTAACAGTCATCACTTCAGGCAATACTTTTCCAATATAACACAATCCTTCAGAGTTTGGGGCAAGCCACTTGTACGCCTTTCTCCCGCATATGAAATATGCATCATCGGGGAGAACATATGGGACGGAGAAGGACATGACCATGTTACAAACCTTCCAGGTGAAATCTCCTGACCCTAATTCTTCCATCTGCCTAATGCACGTATCGGTTTGTACGATATGTGCACAGTATCCTGGTGATACTTCTCCAACTTTAGTAATCCTATTTCCTAAGGTATATCGATACCGGAAAGATTTTCCTCTACTGGCTATGTGGCGTACGAGCTCTGTATCTGTAGGCATTCTATCTGCTCTGTGTGAAAAGGTCATGGTAAGGTTGCTCCATGACACTTCCCAATTTCCCGGTTTTCTGGGATTGGAGATGTTAAAACATATGAGGGACCTATCCACATGGTATTGGTGGAGCTTCAAACTAGGAGGGCTGGAGATGTTAAACCTCCGGTCCACCGGTCTCCCACCACTTAGCTCAAGTACCTCCCCTAACGTTAAAGGAAATGGTACTAGCCCTGATTTACTGTGACCCTGAGGTACTTGAGAGCATACCCAACAATCTGTTTGGTTTAACACGCTACCCACTAGAGAGTGATAGTCACTCAATGGATGCCGGTCCATATGGATATTAAAACTAGGTTGGCATTTCTTTATGCATCCATCTTCAACCAGATTATCACATAGCCTACAGATACAATTTTCCTCAGCTAACAATCCATCACAATTTCTTCTATCGGATCGTTTTCTGATACTCGCCTTTGCTTGTTGGCTTGGTTGATCTTGGAAAACTACGCCTCCATCATCATAATCGGAACCCATTCCAGAACCTCTTTCGACCTCTATGGTACTCTCGCCGGAACAGACTGCTCTGGTCAACATCATGGTTAACATCAAAATCCGGATTACAGTCTCTTGGGGCAAGTCCATCTTTGAGGAGGAAATAGAGAAGAATGAGAAGGGGGAAAAAGAAATTTTAAGGGAGAGGGGATGGGAAGTGGAGAAAACAATAAAAGGGAGAGGGGAGTCGACAGCTGCTTTCGGTCTTCAAGGCTCAGGTGCCGCCTCAGTCCTCCTGGAACAGACACTCTAGTGATACAACCTCTACCGTCTGTTCCTTATCACGGGACTTCTCTGGATCAGCAACCTTCTTGCAGTGGGATGAATGGACCCAAGTCTCTCTCTCAGCAACCTTCAATGCTGTGGTGCTAGTCAATAAGACCTGGTATGGTCCTTCCCATCTATCAATAAGACAACCTGAGCGTAGAAAATTTCGTATCATTACATAATCCCCAGGTTCAATGTCATGACAATTACTATCTGGTAAATCAGGAATCACCAACTTCAGATTATCATTTTGATTCTTCAACTGCTTACTCATATTAATTAAGTACTTTACAGTTACTTCATTGTTACATTTCAAATCATCCTGAGGGTTAATCATGACATGCGGTTGTCGACCAAACAGAATTTCAAAAGGAGACAGATTAAGAGGGGACCTGGGAGTGGTTCTGATACTATACAAAACAATGGGTAAAGCTTCTGGCCACGTCAATCCTGTCTCTGCCATTACTTTACTCAATTTATTTTTAATAGTGCTGTTCACTCTTTCGACCTTCGCGCTCGCCTGTGGACGGTACGGAGTGTGCAGCTTACTATCAATTCCCATCAACTTACACATTCCTTGAAAGACATCACCTGTAAAATGGGTACCCCTATCACTTTCAATGATTCTAGGGATACCATATCTACATACAAATTCCTGCACAATTTTCTTAGCTGTAAACATAGCGGTATTTGTAGCTGTTGGAAAAGCTTCGACCCAATTCGAGAAAACATCTATACAGACAAGTACATATTTCAAATTTCTACATGGGGGTAATTGAATGAAGTCAATTTGTATTACTTGGAAAGGGCCGCCGGCAGGTGGGATATGGGATGGTTCTGTTGGTATTGCTTTTCCAATATTCTTTCTCAGACAGGTAAGGCATGACATTGCTCTTTTACTAGCATGAGAGGAGAATCCTGGGGCGCACCAGTATGCTCTTACCAACTTGCACATCCCTTCCTTGCCTAGATGAGTCAGCCCGTGAGCTGCTTCAGCCAGACACGGAAGGTATGCCCTGGGGGCCACTGGTTTACCATGTCCATCCGTCCAGAGCCCTGAGGACTCCTGGCCATATCCCTTTGCCTTCCAGACTGCCTTCTCCTGAGTGGAACACAAATTCTGCATTTCACACAACTTTTGTGTGTTGATGGTATTAAATACCATCAGTTGTGTGGTGTCTGTCCGTATGGGGGTAGCAGCTGCAAGCTTTGCAGCTTCGTCTGCTCGGCTGTTACCAAGGGATACTGGGTCTTGACTATATGTATGTGCTTTACATTTGATAACAGCCACTCTGTCGGGTTCCTGTATCGCTGTTAGAAGCCTTTTTATGTGAGCTGCATGCGCTATCGGTGTACCAGCTGCCGTCATGAAATTTCTGAGACGCCATAGCGCTCCGAAATCATGGACTACCCCGAACGCGTATCTAGAATCGGTGTAGATATTGGCAGACTTACCCTTAGCCAATTCACATGCTCTGGTTAGGGCGACCAGTTCAGCAACCTGGGCTGAGTGAGGTGGGCCTAGCGGTTCCGCTTCTATGGTGTCTTGGTCATCTACGACTGCGTATCCAGTACACAAGTCTCCCGAGTCTGACTGTCTGTGACAACTACCGTCCGTGTAGAACGTGAGTTCTGCATCTTCTAGTGGATTGTCACTGATGTCAGGCCTTGCGGTGAAATTTTGGGTCAAATATTCCATACAATCATGTGTATCTTCCTTTGCATTAAATCCTCCTTCCCCATCACTCTCACCTCCCACCCTTTGTGCCTGTCCAGGCACACCTGGGAGAAATGTTGCAGGGTTTAATGCGCTGCATCTCCTTATGGTGATGTTTACTGGGGCCATTAGTGCCAATTCCCATCTCGTAAACCTTGCTGATGAGACATGTCTGGTTTGGGCAGAATTCAATAAGGCCGATACCGCATGTGGTGTATGGATTGTGAGGTTGTGGCCTAGCACGACATCTTCGCTTTTCGTCACTAGCAATGCTATCGCCGCAACGCTACGCAAGCATGTGGGGAGGGATCGCGCTACCGTGTCTAGCTGCGCGCTGTAGTATGCAATTGGCCTGCTGGCATCACCGTGTTTTTGTGTTAGTACACCTGCTGCGCACCCAGCACTTTCTGTTCCGTATAGTTCAAAGGGTTTCCCATAGTCTGGCATACCTAATGCTGGTGCCTGCGTTAGGCACTGTTTGAGTCTCTCAAATGCTGTTTCGGATTCGTCTGTATGCGAAATCCGATCAGGTTTGTTTGAAGAGACCATTTCCTGCAAAGGTAGCGCCAATATGGAAAACCCTGGGATCCAATTACGGCAATACCCACACATTCCTAAAAACGTTCTGATCTGTTGCTGGGTTTGTGGCAGTGTCATGTCTCTAATGGCTTGGATTCTATCAGCGGTCAGGTGTCTCAGTCCTTGTGTTAGACAGTGTCCCAAGTATTTTACCTTAGCTTGGCATAATTGCAACTTGTCTTTGGAGACCTTGTGACCTGTGTCTGAAAGATGAAACAGGAGCTGTTTCGTATCCTTCAGGGATGCCTCCAATGAATCAGAACACAGTAGTAGATCATCCACGTACTGTATCAACACTGATCCACTTTCCGGTTGGAAAGACTGTAAACAATCATGCAAAGCCTGAGAAAATATACTTGGACTATCTATGAAACCTTGGGGTAACCGAGTCCACGTGTATTGGACTCCTCTGTATGTGAATGCAAACAAATATTGGCTGTCAGGGTGCAGAGGTACCGAAAAGAAAGCGGAGCAGAGGTCAATAACAGTGAAAAATTTGGCAGTGGGAGGAATTTGCATTAGGATGACAGCTGGATTAGGCACTACGGGGAACTGACTCTCAACTATTTTGTTAATCCCCCTTAGATCCTGCACTAGCCTGTAACCCCTCCCCCCACTCTTTTTAACAGGGAAGATGGGACTATTTGCTGTGCTGGACGTTCTTACTAGAATGCCCTGTTGTAGCAAGCGCTCTATTACCGGGAAAACTCCTAACTCCACCTCTGGCTTCAGAGGATATTGTGGGATTTTTGGAGCTATCCTACCATCTTTTACTTGTACTACTACTGGAGCTACATTTGCCATTAATCCAGTGTCCTGTCCATCTTTTGTCCAAAGCGACTCTGGTATCTGAGATGTCATCTCTTCTGCTTGGGATGGATTCCTATTTGTCATAATGGAATGTGACATTAATTTTGATGGGGAGTCTAACATGTCTCGTACTTCCTGAGCGTGATTCTCAGGGATGTCCAAGAATACACCTTCAGGAGTACAATAAATGACGCAACCCATTTTACATAGTAAGTCTCTTCCCAGGAGATTGGTCGGTGCCGATGCAGCCAGCAAAAAGGAATGCTTGGTATGCAAAGGCCCTATTGTAATCTCGGCTGGTTTGCTAACAGGGTAGTGCTGGACTACTCCTGTTACTCCTATGGCTGGAACTGTCCTACCAGTGGTTCTCATGCCCACTGTCGAATTTATCACTGACTTGGCCGCCCCTGTGTCTACAAGAAAGTTTAAAGTTTTACCAGCTACATTGATTGCAATTTCTGGTTCGTTTCCAAGACTAGCAATCAACTTAACTGGCTGCAGATTACAGGTATGGCCACACCCCTATTGGGTATGCTGACCTCCCTGAATCCCGCTGGCAGCAACTACTTGTGAGGGAGTTAGCTGGGAACTACCAGAGGCATGCCAATCTCTGTTTGGGGGATATCTTTTTGTTTCCCCTGTATGTGGCTCAAAACTCCGCCTCTGTGGACCCTGCTCCCAATGTCGTGTGTGGTGTTGTTGTCTAGGGGGTTGAAAAGATCTTTGTACATTTCTTACTCTACAGTCTCGTGCAAAATGTCCTGGTTTGTTACAAGAAAAACATGTTATTACACTTGCCTTACCCACAGGATTCGGTGGTACATACGCAGGCTGCCTTGTGGTCAGCGCCTGTATACTTACGGACATCAACTTATCACTTTGCGACTCCCTGTGCCTAGTGATATTTCTGTCGTGATCAATAGCAGCCTCTCTCAAGGTGGACACTGACAGACCTCGCCAACATGGCTGCGTGGTCTGTACCCTAGCTTTTAATGTTTCTTTCAAACCATCCATCAGTACAGATACTGCTACTTCTCGATGGTTTGGGTTGGTCTTTATGTCTTCTATACCAGTGTACTTTGCCATTTCTAATAGTGCCCGGTGAAAATATTCTGTTGCCGTTTCGGACTCCTTTTGCTTAATGGAAAATATTTTATTCCATTTAACAACGGCTGGGAAATACTCTTTTAGCTGTAAATTTATCCTTTTTACATTATCCTTGTTGTACACGTCTGTAAGCGGTACATCTTTATCCAATGCACAATCAGCTAAAAACTGAGTTGCATCGACATTGGAAGGTAAACAAGCTCTTAGCAGTATCTGCCAATCCTTGTTGTTGGGTTCTACCGTGTTACCTAAATCCCTGATATATTTTTGGCTAGCAACTAAATCCTTCCTGGGGTCAGGAAATTCGGACACTATTGTTCTTAATTCCATTCTGGAAAATGGAGTGTACATGGCAATGTTCCTTATGGGAGTGGCTCCAGACACATCTGTTTTTCCATTGGGAACTGCTATTACCCTTACAGGAGCAATTCTAACAGCCTCTTCCTGTGTAGATTCTACAGCTTGTTGTGGTACAATTGTTTCAGTGTAGTGCATGGTGCCGTACTTACCCGTTGACACGACCTCACCTATCCCTCCGCTAGGGGCTTTCACTAATCTCGTGGGTGTCGCTGTGCCTACTGTGGTCTCTGCTATGGTGGCTGCAAGAGAGAGAGCTGAAATTGTTGCTGAATCGTCTTCTTGATCACACTCCTGAGGAAGGTTCAAAACAGGGTACATCTTGCACGGGTTAATACTTGCATGAGTTATTTGGTTAACATCATTAACATTTACAGTGTTACTAAGAGTTTGTGTTTTACAACCCTGTGCGTTTCTCTCCGCAATCAACTTCTCTCCTGCAATGTATGGTGGAGGAGGAGCTGTGGCAATCAACTTCCTGACTGCCCCAGATCCCGCCGCCAGAGCCAAACCTCTCTGTATCTCACCTTCCTGGTGCCATAACTGTAAATAATCATGATGCTGAATTCGTCTCTTTGCTGATTTTACGAGACATATCCTCCTCCTTAAATTTTGTAACACCTCTGGACTGAAGCTACCTATTCTTGGGAACTTGTCCCTGTCTTGTACAGTCATTCTCTCCCATTCATCACATAAAGATTCGGTGTGAATTCCATATTTTTCACACATTACATATCGTGCCGACCCAACTGGTCGGTTCACAGAATCAACCTGAACCAGGGTTGATCGCCCCCTACCTGAGCAACTGGCCCCCATAGTCTGTAGGTGTTGCTTAGTCCTCCTTGGATTTTCTGTATCAAGGTTTTCAGCAAGCCTTTACAGACAACCAAATTACTCCACAGTAGGCCGGCGGTGGCGGTTTACCGAGTACCCCACTCACTCGCCCACCTCGACCAATACGACCTGTAAACACCGTTATGATGCCAGCGTACTCGATACAGGGCCCCTATGGAACCTTCAGTTTACTGGAACATATGAGGGTTACCCGCAGGACACTTACTCTTTCCAGTAAAGTTGGGGTTGTTAGATAGTTCCTGAGTGACCAGCGAACTTCCCTTCCAAAAATAAAAAATTACACAAATCACGTCAGAATGTACAAATAGCGTTTGTGACCACTTTACTCTAATGGTATTTAGGTCAGATTACTAACTACTGCACACAATTACGTGTGGTCCAATCGTTCAGTATACGAGCACTACTTGTCATGTACTGAAAGATCAATGGAATCGATGTTTTCGGCTGCGATTCCTTCAACCAGAGCTTGTATGGCCTATATGGGTTCTGCACCAACACCCCAGGCGTTGTGCCACTGGACTTTTATAGCGGACCTTTTACCTTACGACCTCCTGGTCTTGTTCCTTATGACCTCCTGGTCTTGTTACCTTATGGTCCGCTATACTCTAATGCTCAAATATTATTTAACCAGGGATGCCTCCCTGGCCACCGTATATGTCACTTACACGTATGTTCCTTAACGAGTACCCGACTTTCCTTTTGGTTCCACCTTAAAGTTATATAAACTTTTGTATACAAAACACACTCACTCAACACATGTACACTTTGTTTCTATATCTATTTCTGCGCAGAAATTGTCTTCAGGCCAAAAGTGTTACCAATTAGGAGCAGGATCTGTTAAACTAAATTTCAGATTTTCCAAAAAATAGATTTGCGTTATTTACCGCGTCGCGTTATCTACCGCTGTGCGTTACTTATCGCTTTTGCGCTAATTATCGCTTTGCGCTAATTATCGCTTTTCGTGACTTGGGCTACGTGGGCGTAACCAGACGCTACGTTGCGTAATGAACGCTGCGTGCGTCTGCCTTTTGGATTGCGTACGCTAGTCTTTGTTAGCGACACGTGTACGCAATGCAAAGGATCCACCGTAACACAATATATTTATTTATCAATGTAGATGATCCCTGATCATCTACCGCAATCCACACTGACTGCCTTGTATCTCAGACAAACCGTGTGTTTGTTCTATACTTTAACTATTACCTCTACTTTTAAATAACAGCAAATCTCTTTTTAGCACTTTCTATCAACTATAAAAAAATTGGCAAACAGGAATAGTGATATACGAAATTTGAAAAAGAAATGCAGATAAATGTATGCGTACGCAAGACAAAAGAAAAATAAACAGTTTTAAAAGACACAAGCGTTTTGTTCTTACTTCCGGTTACCGGATTCCTTCAGCACTCTTTACCTAAGCGAAGCAGACGCTTATCCCGCCAGCACTATGAGACAACCTCCCACCCTTTGCTGGAGGGATAATGTCTGCTGATCTACCTAGTGCAGATGTGAAAAGGACCGGACGAGCCCGCAATTGACAATTCTAAATTCCTTGTCGTATAAACAACCCTTATGAAGCTAAGAACACTGTACGCTGTTTATTTAAGAAGTACCGTAATGGTACGCTATCTGCGTAGCGATCGCTCAGCCGTAGGCGAGACGCTCAAGCGTCACGTTCGCTCACGGCCCAGTGATCACAGGACACGTTATTGGTTATGTCTAGGGGAAAGATTCGCTGTAACGTAGCGTACGCTAGAGACCACGAGGAGGTCACCAGCGATGCAGACGCTCACAACACTATACCTTTATGTTAAACCTTATACCGATGAAATACACTGAATACCTTAATGTGAGTACAGGGTGTAAGTGCAACCTTGTGTAACCTGACTATCTACAAAGCTGTTTGAGCGTCACCGACGCTCAAGTGAACACTTAACACTATAGTAAATACACAGATACTGGTTTAGGTTTCCAAGGCCTATTAACTGTATTATGTCTAATATACTTGTAAAAGGGGATAACAGTACAGTACATATGATACACTACAATATAACAGAGACTTCCTAACCACAGAACTAAACAATAAATACAAAAAGACAATACTACACTGACCTAAATGCAATACGATACAATACTATAATACTATAAGGTATTTAAGAGAAAAAGAGGAGAGAGAGAGATAGAGAGAGAGAGAGAGAGATTGGCTCGCAGAAAGACAATGATTATGGAGAGAACTTACGCACAAAGGGTATGATCGCCAGCGCCTCGATATCCAGCTCCCGATTATCAGCAGATAACCGTTGATGAGAGAGTGAGAGCTGGATGTGGTCGGCCTGCCTATTTATGCTCCACACACAATGCAATCTCCTGGTCCTACAATCCCATTGTCCATTGGCCGAAGGAATTCGGCCCTGCATCATAACAAAAGGTCATAGGGTGATTCATACAGGTGGGCTGTGACGATTTCCAACAGCTCAGGTGGGTGGGAAACTGGGTTTCCCGCCGCATACCTGAGTATGTGCAAATCATAGAAATGGACATAAACTTCTTATGTCCATAACTATTCGCACGAGCGATTAATACGCTCCAAACCAACACCGGAATATTGCTAATTAAATACTCTTCCGATGGGTACCAAACACTGCTGTATGATTCCTGTTAAACCCTTCGTACGATGCAAAGAGGGATTCCTCAGCTCTGGGACATTATACTTTAACCAAAATAAACTACATTAATTGTGAACATTTGTAACTAATGAGTCGCACGCTACGATCACATAAACTCTACCGTAAATGCGCATACTGCGCGTGCGAGTGCACGCTATTGCGGGTATGCGCTTCCACGGGAGAGCGTACGCATGCGCAGCACGGACCAGTGTGCGGTGCAAATATGGCAACGTGCATTGAGACATTTTTCTGACTTTGACACCGCACAACATTATCACCACATGTGGCGAAAATATGTTGCGTGGTGTGAGGCCAGAAAGGCCCCATGAAGAAATTTCAACTCGGTCGTTTCCTGCATTTCCTGCAAACGGGAGTGTCTATGGGCCTCAAATTGGGGTCCATTAAGGTTCAAATTTCGGCCCTGTCGATTTTCTTCCAGAAAGAATTGGCTTCAGTTCCTGAAGTCTAGAAGTTTGTCAAGGGAGTACTGCATATACAACCCCCTTTTGTGCCTCCAGTGGCACTGTGGGATCTCAACGTAGTTCTGGGATTCCTAAAATCACATTGGTTTAAACCGCTCAAATCTGTGGATTTGAAATATCTCACAGGGAAAGTGACCATGCTGTTGGCCCTGGCCTCGGCCAGGCGAGTGTCAGAATTGGCGGCGTTTGTCTCAAAAAAGCCCATATCTGATTGTCCATTCGGACAGGGCAGAGCTGCGGACTCATCCCCAGTTTCTCCCTAAGGTGGTGTCAGTGTTTCACCTGAACCAGCTTATTGTGGTACCTGCGGCTACTAGGGACTTGGAGGACTCCAAGTTGCTAGATGTTGTCAGGGCCCTGAAAATATAGTTTCCAGGACGGCTGGAGTCAGGAAAACTGACTTGCTGTTATCCTGTATGCACCCAACAAACTGGGTGCTCTTGCTTCTAAGCAGACGATTGCTAGTTGGATGTGTAGTACAATTCAGCTTGCACATTCTGTGGCAGGCCTGCCACAGCCAAAATATGTAAATGCCCATTCCACAAGGAAGGTGGGCTCATCTTGGGCGGCTGCCCGAGGGGTCTCGGCTTTACAACTTTGCCGAGCTGATACTTGGTCAGGGGCACACCCTGACTGAGGAGGACCTGGAGTTCTCTCATTCGGTGCTGCAGAGTCATCCGCACTCTCCCGCCCGTTTGGGAGCTTTGGTATAATCCCCATGGTCCTGACGGAGTCCCCTGCATCCACTTAGGACGTTAGAGAAAATAAGAATTTACTTACCGATAATTCTATTTCTCGTAGTCCGTAGTGGATGCTGGGCGCCCATCCCAAGTGCGGATTGTCTGCAATATTTGTACATAGTTATTGTTACAAAAATCGGGTTATTATTGTTGTGAGCCATCTTTTCAGAGGCTCCGCTGTTATCATGCTGTTAACTGGGTTCAGATCACAGGTTGTACAGTGTGATTGGTGTGGCTGGTATGAGTCTTACCCGGGATTCAAAATCCTTCCTTATTGTGTACGCTCGTCCGGGCACAGTATCCTAACTGAGGCTTGGAGGAGGGTCATAGGGGGAGGAGCCAGTGCACACCACCTGATCCTAAAGCTTTTACTTTTGTGCCCTGTCTCCTGCGGAGCCGCTAATCCCCATGGTCCTGACGGAGTCCCCAGCATCCACTACGGACTACGAGAAATAGAATTATCGGTAAGTAAATTCTTATTATTAGGTTTTTTATTTTCAGTGAGATCTGCTGGCAACAGACTCACTGCTACGAGGGACTTAGGGGAGAGAAGTGAACCTACCTGCTTGCAGCTAGCTTGGGCTTCTAGGCTACTGGACACCATTAGCTCCAGAGGGATCGAACACAGGCCCAGCCTCGGTCGTCCGGTCCCGGAGCCGCGCCGCCGTCCCCCTTGCAGAGCCAGAAGCAAGAACGTACTGGAAATCGGCGGCTGAAGACTCCGGTCTTCATTAAGGTAGCGCACAGCACTGCAGCTGTGCGCCATTGCTCCCCATGCACAGCACATTCTCCGGTCACTGATGGGTGCAGGGCGCTGGGGAGGGGGGGGCGCCCTGGGCTGCAATTAGATTACCTTAAAATGGCAAAAAACACATAATATAGTCTAATAAACTATATATGTGTAAAAATCCCCTGCCATAATATTAATATAAAGAGCGGGAGAAGCCCGCCGAAAAAGGGGCGGGGCTATCTCCCTCAGCACACTGGCGCCATTTCCTCTTCACAGCTCCGCTGGAAGGACGCTCCCCAGGCTCTCCCCTGCAGTTTCCAGGCTCAATAGGGTGAAAAAGAGAGGGGGGGCACTAAATTTAGGCGCAATACTGTGTATTATAGCTGCTATAGGGAAAATCACTTTGTGTAGTGTAAATCCCTGTTTATATAGCGCTGTGGTGTGTGCTGGCATACTCTCTCTCTGTCTCCCCAAAGGACTTTGTGGGGTCCCGTCCTCAGTCAGAGCATTCCCTGTGTGTGTGCGGTGTGTCGGTACGGCTGTGTCGACATGTTTGATGAGGAGGCTTATGTGGAGGCGGAGCAGGTGCCGATAAGTGTGATGTCACCCCCTGCGGGGTCGACACCAGAGTGGATGGATATGTGGAAGGTATTAACCGACAGTGTCAACTCCTTACTTAAAAGGCTGGATGACGTAACAGCCGTGGGACAGCCGGCTTCTCAGCCCGTGCCTGCCCAGGCGTCTCAAAGGCCATCAGGGGCTCAAAAACGCCCGCTACCTCAGATGGCAGACACAGATGTCGACACGGAGTCTGACTCCAGTGTCGACGACGAGGAGACTAATGTACATTCCACTAGGGCTATCCGTTGCATGATTACGGCACTGAAAAATGTGTTGCACATTTCTGACATTAACCCAAGTACCACTAAAAAGGGTATTATGTTTGGGGAGAAAAAGCAACTAGTGTTTTTTTCCCCCTTCAGATGAGTTAAATGAAGTGTGTGAAGAAGCGTGGGCTTCCCCTGATAAAAAACTAGTGATTTCTAAAAAGTTACTAATGGCGTACCCTTTCCCGCCAGAGGACAGGGTACGTTGGGAGACATCCCTGAGAGTGGATAAAGCGCTCACACGCTTGTCAAAAAAGGTGGCACTACCGTCTCAGGATACGGCCGCCTTAAAGGAGCCTGCGGATAGAAAGCAGGAGGCTATCCTGAAGTCTGTATATACACACTCAGGTACTATACTGAGACCTGCTATTGCTTCAGCATGGATGTGCAGTGCTGCAGCAGCGTGGTCTGATTCCCTATCTGATAATATTGATTCCCTTGACAGGGACACTATATTGCTAACCATAGAGCATATTAAAGACGTAGTCTTATACATGAGAGATGCACAGAGGGATATTTGCCGGCTGGCATCTAGAATAAATGAAATGTCCATTTCTGCCAGGAGAGTATTATGGACTCGGCAGTGGACAGGTGATGCGGATTCTAAAAGGCACATGGAGGTTTTGCCTTACAAGGGTGAGGAATTGTTTGGGGATGGTCTCTCGGACCTCGTTTCCACAGCGACAGCTGGGAAGTCGACATTTTTACCCCAGGTTCCCTCACAGCCAAAGAAAGCACCGTATTATCAGGTACAGTCCTTTCGGCCCCAGAAAGGCAAGCGGGTTAAAGGCGCGTCCTTTCTGCCCAGAGGCAGGGGTAGAGGGAAAAAGCTGCACCATACAGCCAGTTCCCAAGAACAGAAATCCTCCCCTGCTTCCACTAAATCCATCGCATGACGCTGGGGCTCCACTGGTGGAGCCAGGTGCGGTGGGGGCCCGTTTCCGGAACTTCAGCGACCGGTGGGTTCGCTCACAGGTGGATCCCTGGGTTCTACAAGTGGTATCTCAGGGATACAAGCTGGAATTCGAGACGTCTCTCCCTCTCGTTACCTCAAATCAGCCTTGCCAGCTACTCCCCCGGACAGGGAGGTAGTGCTGGCGGCAATTCACAAGCTGTTCCTCCAGCAGGTGATAATAAAAGTTCCCCTCCTTCAACAGGGACGGGGTTACTATTCCACAATGTTTGTGGTACCGAAACCAGACGGTTCGGTGAGACCCATTCTAAATTTAAAATCCTTGAACACTTATATAAGAAGGTTCAAGTTCAAGATGGAATCGCTCAGGGCGGTTATTGCAAGCCTGGAAGAAGGGGATTACATGGTATCACTGGACATCATTTACCCACCTCACCAGGTGTACCTCCGTTTTGTGGTACAAGACTGCCATTACCAATTCCAGACGTTGCCGTTTGGTCTGTCCACGGCACCGAGGGTATTTACCAAGGTAATGGCCGAAATGATGATACTCCTTCGAAAGAAGGGAGTTATAATTATCCCATACTTGGACGATCTCCTTATAAAGGCGAGGTCCAGGGAGCAGTTGTTGGTCGGAGTAGCACTATCTCAGGAAGTGCTACAACAGCACGGCTGGATTCTGAATATTCCAAAGTCGCAGCTGGTTCCTACGACGCGTCTGCTGTTCCTGGGTATGATTCTGGACACAGAACAGAAGAAGGTGTTTCTCCCGGAGGAGAAGGCCAAGGAGTTGTCATCTCTGGTCAGAGACCTCCTGAAACCAAAACAGGTGTCGGTGCATCACTGCACGCGAGTCCTGGGAAAGATGGTAGCTTCTTACGAAGCAATTCCATTCGGCAGGTTCCATGCAAGGATCTTTCAGTGGGATCTGTTAGACAAGTGGTCCGGATCGCATCTTCAGATGCATCGGCTGATCACCCTGTCCTCGAGGGCCAGGGTGTCTCTGCTGTGGTGGCTGCAGAGATCTCATCTTCTAGAGGGCCGCAGATTCGGCATACAGGACTGGGTCCTGGTGACCACGGATGCAAGCCTCCGAGGTTGGGGGGCAGTCACGCAGGGAAGAAACTTCCAAGGACAATGGTCGAGTCAGGAGGCTTCCCTACACATAAATATTCTGGAACTAAGGGCCATTTACAATGCCCTAAGTCAGGCAAGACCCCTGCTTCAAAACCAGCCGGTGCTGATTCAGTCAGACAACATCACAGCGGTCGCCCATGTTTACCGACAGGGCGGCACAAGAAGCAGGATGGCGATGGCAGAAGCCACAAGGATTCTCCGATGGGCGGAAAATCACGTGATAGCACTGTCAGCAGTGTTCATTCCGGGAGTGGACAACTGGGAAGCAGACTTCCTCAGCAGGCATGACCTCCACCCGGGAGAGTGGGGACTTCATCCAGAAGTCTTCCAACTGATTGTAAACCGTTGGGAAAGGCCACAGGTGGACATGATGGCGTCCCGCCTAAACAAAAAGCTAAAAAGATATTGCGCCAGGTCAAGGGACCCTCAGGCGATAGCTGTGGACGCTCTAGTGACACCGTGGGTGTACCAGTCGGTTTATGTGTTCCCTTTTCTTCCTCTCATACCAAAGGTGCTGAGGATAATAAGAAAGAGAGGAGTAAGAACTATACTCATCGTTCCGGATTGGCCAAGAAGGACTTGGTACCCGGAACTACAAGAAATGATCTCAGAGGACCCTTGGCCTCTGCCTCTCAGACTGGACCTGCTACAGCAGGAACCCTGTCTGTTCCAAGACTTACCGCGGCTGCGTTTGACGGCATGGCGGTTTAACGCCGGATCCTGATGGAAAAGGGCATTCCGGTTGAAGTCATTCCTACGCTGATAAAGGCTAGGAAAGAGGTGACAGCAAAGCATTATCACCGCATATGGCGAAAATATGTTGCTTGGTGTGAGGCTATGAAGGCCCCCACAGAAGAATTTCAGCTGGGTCGATTTCTGCACTTCCTACAGTCAGGAGTGACTATGGGCCTAAAATTGGGATCCATTAAAGTCCAGATTTCAGCCCTGTCTATTTTCTTTCAAAAAGAACTGGCTTCACTGCCTGAAGTTCAGACGTTTGTTAAGGGAGTGCTGCATTTTCAGCCCCCTTTTGTGCCCCCAGTGGCACCTTGGGATCTCAACGTTGTGTTGGATTTCCTAAAATCACATTGGTTTGAGCCACTTCAGACCGTGGAATTAAAATATCTCACGTGGAAAGTGGTCATGCTTTTGGCCTTGGCTTCGGCTAGGCGGGTGTCAGAATTGGCGGCTTTGTCCTGTAAAAGCCCCTATCTGATCTTCCATATGGACAGAGCAGAATTGAGGACGCGTCCCCAATTCCTCCCTAAGGTGGTATCAGCGTTTCATTTGAACCAACCTATTGTGGTGCCTGCGGCTACTCGGGACTTGGAGGCTTCCAAGTTGCTGGACGTAGTCCGGGTCCTGAAAATCTATGTTTCCAGGACGGCTAGAGTCAGAAAGACTGACTCGCTGTTTATCCTGCATGCACCCAACAAGTTGGGTGCTCCTGCTTCTAAGCAGACTATTGCTCGCTGGATCTGCTCCACGATTCAACTTGCACATTCTGTGGCTGGACTGCCGCATCCTAAATCAGTCAAAGCCCATTCCACGAGGAAGGTGGGCTCTTCTTGGGCGGCTGCCCGAGGGGTCTCGGCTTTACAACTTTGCCGAGCTGCTACCTGGTCGGGATCAAACACGTTTGCAAAATTCTACAAGTTTGATACCCTGGCTGAGGAGGACCTTGAGTTTGCTCATTCGGTGCTGCAGAGTCATCCGCACTCTCCTGCCCGTTTGGGAGCTTTGGTATAATCCCCATGGTCCTTACGGAGTTCCCAGCATCCACTAGGACGTCAGAGAAAATAAGAATTTACTCACCGGTAATTCTATTTCTCGTAGTCCGTAGTGGATGCTGGGCGCCCATCCCAAGTGCGGATTGTCTGCAATACTTGTATATAGTTATTGCCTAACTAAAGGGTTATTGTTATGAGCCATCTGTTCGTGAGGCTCAGTTGTTATTCATACTGTTAACTGGGTATAGTATCACGAGTTGTACGGTGTGATTGGTGTGGCTGGTATGAGTCTTACCCGGGATTCCAAATCCTTTCCTTATTGTGTCAGCTCTTCCGGGCACAGTTTCCCTAACTGAGGTCTGGAGGAGGGGCATAGAGGGAGGAGCCAGTGCACACCAGTAGTCCTAATTCTTTCTTAGAGTGCCCAGTCTCCTGCGGAGCCCGTTTATTCCCATGGTCCTTACGGATGTCCCAGCATCCACTACGGACTACGAGAAATAGAATTACTGGTGAGTAAATTCTTATTTTTCCTGCAGTTACATAATATGTGAAGCTTAGTGACTAATAGTGGCACATACAAAGTTCAAGTGTCCGTCATGGCAGTCTTTATAGGCTAACTGAAAGAGGAAGTGCATCATGATAGGTAAGCACAGGAATCTTAGGTTCTAACCTACAGTATTCTAATATGTTCCCATTACACTCAGAATTTAAGTTTTCCTATGTTTTATGTGCCAAGGAAATAAATACTTAATTTCTAAAGGACCTGAAATGACCTAATCTGGGTGTCAGTACCTAAAATGACCTATTTGACTGTTAGAACCTTAAAAGACCTACAGTAATTCTGTTACTTAAGTTGAAACTATATACATTTACTCGGGGAATGTGTGGAATGAGTAGTTTTCATATGTAATTCATATATACAGATGGGTTGGGTACGTATGCGTGATCCCAGCTGTTAGATGGCCAGCAGGGGGGGCGAGTGCAACAAAGCCCCTTGCGGGCTCGGTGTGTGCTCGCCACAGGATCTATTCTCACTCTATAGGTGTCGTGGACACCCACAAGTGGGAATAGTCCCTGTTGGTTGGCATGCCGACCGGCATGCTATGCACAGTTCGGGATCCCGGCATCGGTATTGTGACCACTGGTCACATAACCACATCCTATATAGATGTGTCGTCTTACAGCCTTGCTGCGTAGTGTATGCATCGCGACTGCCTACTCCCAAGATTTGTGGGTGCGAGAGTAATAAAGGCACAGTCTTTCAAACATAATTATATGTTGCGTGGCTTTGCTTTATTTTCATACAACGTATAAATTCCTAAATACCTGCAGATGCATTCACATCTCATTGTGTCACAGTAATGTGAACACTCGGGGTACCCTCCTGCATACCCTTATTCAGCCTCTCCAGGGCAAGAGGGCACAAGTCAACGATGGACAAAAAACTATGGGTGTCATTCAGACCTGATCGCTCGCTAGCAGTTTTTTGCAGTCCTGCGATCAGATAGTCGCCGCCTACAGGGGAGTGTATTTCAGCTGTGCAAGTGTGCGATTGCATGTGCAGCCGTGCGGTACAAGAAAACTTTGTGCAGTTTCTGAGTTATCCAGAACTTACTCAGCCGCTGCGATCATTTCAGCCTGTCCAGGACTGGAATTGATGTCAGACACCCGCCTTGCAAACGCTTGGACACGCCTGCGTTTTTCCAACCACTCCCTGAAACCGGTCAGTTGCCACCCTCAAACGCCTTCTTCCAGTCAGTCTCCTTGCGATCGGTTGTGCGAATGGATTCTTCGTAAAAACCCATCGCACAGCAACGGTCCGCTGTACCCGTGCGACGCGTCTGTGCATTGCGGTGCATGCGCAGCTCTGACCTGATCGCAGTGCTGCAAAAAACGCTAGCGAGCGATCAGGTGTGAATGACCCCCTATATACAGATATGTATACACAACTGGGTATCTTATGGTTAAAAAATACTATATGAGGAGACGGATGCTATATATGCCAGCTACTGGTAGAGAATGGCTTTTAGAAAGATGAAGTTATAGTTATAGTTATAGAATAACTTCAGCCCTTTTCTAATAAAGTGTTGGATTTCACATCATCATTGAAGAGTTCCATTGGCATGGTTGGGGTTAACTCTGTAGTCAGTACTAATGGTGGAAATTTACATTTTGGTAAACTGTACAGTCACATTCTTCATTTGGTATGCATGTCTTACACAATGGCTTCCAGTGTTCTACATGACTAGTGCCAGCACACATGTGTAAGTGTATTCAACACGTTGAAGTCTGGCAACAGTTTACTTGTCGTATTGATTAAGGGTCATATTCTGTTATATGATGTTCTACACCGAAGAATACTTAGAAAAATATGGTTTATTTTCATGTTTTGCTTTAATGTGTATTGTGAGCAGACTTTAAAAGAGAAATCTAGGGCAATACGGATGGTGTAATGGTTAGCATTACTGCCTCACAGCGCTGAGGTCATGGGTTCGATTTCCACCATGGCCCTAACTGTGTGGAGTTTGTATATTCTCCCCGTACTTGCGTGGGTTTCCTCCCACAGTCCCAAAAATATACTGGTAGGTTAATTGGCTCCTAACAAAATTAACCCTAACGTGAATGTGTGTGCATGTACATGTGATAGGGAATATAGATTGTAAGCTCTACTGGAGCAGGGACTGATGTGAATGAGCAAATATTCTCTGTAAAGCGCTGCGGAATATGTGTGCGCTATATAAACAACTGGTAATAATAAATAAATAAATAAAATATAGGTGCATGCTTATTTCCTGGCATAAATGCAGATAAATGCAGTTATTGATCAAATTGCAAGCCGATATACTTCGCTGACAAGGTAAAGCAACATTAAAATTATAATATCGAAAACTAGTGGCCAAAGCATCATAACAAAATAACACAATGATCGCTGCCAGTTATATATTTAAATATATAAATAGATGAAGCTCTGTAATTCAGAGTACACATTCCAGATTGAGACCCAATAAGACAACCTCCCCTTCCCCCCCATAAATGGAGGAACATGTAACATTATAACCACATATTTACACGTTTACATTAGTTACACGTCAAGATCTAAGTTCTCATTTTGTTGGAGTGACTTATGCAGTAGTTTGAAAGGCAGAGCCTGGACCTGCACTAAAACATATGTGGCTAATCCCATATCTACGTATATACTGTATTAGTAAATGTTGTTTAGTGAAAATTATGGAGTACACTCATCATCTGATATTGTAAATCAGCAGTTCATAAAACTGACCACATGCCTCTTGTTCCAGATACATATTTTGTGTATTTAAAAAAAACTACAGGTTGAGTATCCATTATCCAAAATGCTTGGGACCAGAGGTATTTTGGATATCGGATTTTTCCGTATTTTGGAATAATTGCATACCATAATGAGATATCATGGTGATGGGACCTTAGTCTAAGCAAAGAATGTATTTATGTTACATATACACCTTCTACACACAGCCTGAAGGCAATTTTAGCCAATATTTTTTATAACTTTGTGCATTAAACAAAGTGTGTCTACATTCACACAAATCATTAATCTTTCATATACACCTTATACACACAGCCTGAAGGTCATTTAATACAATATTTTTAATAACTTTGTCTATTAAACAAAGTTTGTGTACATTGAGCCATCAAAAAACAAAGGTTTCACTATCTCACTCTCAGTCAAAAAAGTCCGTATTTCGGAATATTCCGTATTTCGGAATATTTGGATATGGGATACTCAACCTGTATTTGGTTTTATGACAAGATAAACGTATCATTGACAACTGGTATCAACTAGCCATCTTATATTTTATATAACCTTAAGTCTACCAATCAGTAATTTTGTTCATAAATTAGTCATCTTTACTCATTGTATAACGTATTTGTGAATGTTTAATGTGCCCACAAATAAAATTTAGAAAATATTTTATGCAATATATTTTAAAACTTATTCTGAAACCTAAAAGCACTCTTATTTTCCTTTACACATATCTTATGGTTATGCTAATATCAAGAGATGAATGGATGCCAATATTCCTTCTGCAAGACTTTGCCTAGCTTTTACATGTTGAAAGTGGAGCGCACTACTGCACAGACTACAAATTGCTGTCCTTCCAGGGAAGCTTCATTAACTTTATCAAGATGGCTCAAGAGGTTATCAATGGATCAAGAGGTTACTACTAAGCATGTGTGGAGCCATTTTGGAATTGTGTGAAAGTGCCACAGTGGGTGACAGTAGTTTTCCGCTCTGTTCCAGTGAGACATGCGTTTACCTGCTGTTACAGAAGCATTTTTAGCATTCTGTACCACAACCTAGTACATACATATACTCACCTGTTGGTGAGCTGTATAACACCATACCCTGCTCGGGATCCGGTCTTTAGGTCGACAGTAAGTAGGTCGACCACTATTGGTCGACAGTAAGTAGATCGACATTGTTTCTAGGTCGACATGACATAAGGTCGACATGAGTTTTTCACTTTTTGTTTCATTTTTAGAACTTTTTCATACTTTACGATTCACGTGGACTACAATTGGGAACGGTAACCTGTGCCGAGGGCAGCGGTAGCGGAGCGAAGCACCTTGCCCGAAGCATGGTGAGCGGACACGGGCCCTCATTCCGAGTTGTTCGCTTGCTAGCTACTTTTAGCAGAAATGCAAACACAAAGCCGCTGCCCTCTGGGAGTGTATCTTAGCATAGCAGAATTGCTAACGAAAGATTAGCAATTGCTAACGAAAGATTAGCAATTCTGCTAATATTAGCAGAATTGCTAACGAAAGCAATTTCCTTGCAGTTTCTGAGTAGCTCCAGACCTACTCCTAGATTGCGATCACCTCAGTCCGTTTAGTTCCTGGTTTGACGTCACAAACACGCCCAGTGTCCGACCAGCCACTCCTCCGTTTCTCCAGCCACGCCTGCGTTTTTACCTGGCACACCTGCGTTTTTTTAGCACACTCCCTGAAAATGGCCAGTTTCCGCCCAGAAACACCCACTTCCTGTCAATCAGCAGAGCGATTGAAAAGCTTTGTTCGCCTGTGAGTAAAATAGCATAGTTTTGTGTAAATTTGCTTAGCGCGTGCGCCCTGAGATGCATACGCATGCGCAGAACTGCCGGATTTTAGCCTATTAGCAATTCTGCTAAAATTAGCAGTGAGCGAACAACTCGGAATGAGGGCCACGGTGCACTAAATGGGGTTCCCGGTCACGGTACGGAAAAACGACACCAAAAAAGTTAAAAAACTCATGTCGAGCTTTTCTCATATTGACCTGGAGTCCTTGTCGACCCAGAAACCATGTATAGTGGTCGACCTAGACACTGTCGACCTAAGTCTTATCTACCTAACATACGACACCCCCCTGCTCAACCTCCACTCCGTCTACCAGTGTGTATAGCAGTGAGTGCGGCTGTACCTGCTTTATTTTCAGTAAAAGCACTCCACTGTTTAAGTAACTGTGCTGTTCGTTGTTGTAAGGCATACACTAGTGTGTACAGAAACTCTGCTACATCCTGTTTGTACACACATATTTCCAGTATTAAGGTAGTTATAACAAAAGGCATCCTATATTCTGCTTATTTCATCTATCCCTATCTTCTTTTATATTCACAGTGACACTAACTAAACTAACTGCTACTTTCCCATTTTCAAGAAACATGCTAAAACATTCCAAAAAATTGAAGCTTCCCGTATGAATTCTGCTATGTAATGTTTCACACTGCTCCAGCTGCAGCTCATTGGACTGGAACCATTGCATACCTGTGCCTTGGAATATTCCATGTGAAATACAGAACCATCCACACATGACTGCAAATACATTAGTTATCGCTTACATCTCTCTCTAGGTGTGGTTATATTTTAAGCCAATAGATTGTCATTAATAGAATGTTTTCACTTGGTTGGTAGAATGTAATGTAACTGTATTTTTAATTTTTTTTTGCTTCTTGCAGGAATTCCTGATTTTAAAATAAAAACGAAAAAACTTTGAAGGTCAGGGAGTGACTAAGGAAATTGCTAGGGAAAGGCTACCTTTCCTGCGCGATTACACAGCTCAGTGGGGCACAAAAGGTCAACTGCTGATAAATTATACAGATGGTTTCATATGCTATGTGACTAGTTTTATCGTAAGATAACTCTATTAAAAGAAACAACTCTTTAGACCAAAGTAGAAAAAAAATGATGTTAAATATACATTTGTTAAAACTTTAACACATTTTTTGAGTTATTTATTGATAATTACAATTTGAACAATGACAGGAATGCCACGTTTTGGCGATAAACAGGCATTCTTGTATGTAGAGTTGACTCTGAAGTAAGCAGTGTGAGTTAATAAGCAATAACCTTGTAATTGTGTACCCTACATTCACATGTCACTATAACCAACACACCCTCATTCATTACTTTTACTGGGAATATTAAATGTTTGGTACACACAAAAGTTAAACAGTAAATAAGAAAAGTGTACAATCAGTTATAAACTTAATGGTAACTACAGCCTTAGTGAATGGTCAATTTAAGTCTCCCATAGATTGTGAATATATGCTCTGCAGCTGCAGAGGCTCGCTACCTGTATGGCCGGGAAACCTGCAGGCCCCTCTTCCCTGCTCTCCCAGTGATTGATGGCTGACGTCACCGTGACATGGGGCTTAGGTACATACACATGGTGAGATATTGACTATACCCGATTTTGACTATGCGATTTCCCTTACACTCCCCCAGAGCCCAGAAGCACAGATTTAGACTATCTGTACTTTCGATTTTGATCATGTGCGATTTTGACTAAGTGCCAATTTTGACTATACTGTGTTCTAGATTGTACACAATATACAGTAGTCAAGATTCTCTTGTGATACTGATCCCGCAGAGCAACGCATCGGTATCGCAAAAGTGCATACACACGGTGTGATTTGCACTAACTTTCCTTACAATTTTGACTATATAGTCAAAATCATCGCACCGTGTGTATGCACTTATAGATCTGGTGGCGGCCTTAACGCTGGTGCTGCTAAACAGGCTGACTTCCAGGGACTGCAACGGCTGCAACCCATACAAGCTAGAAAGGGCTGACATTATAGTAGGGGAGTGGCTTCCCATGGGAAGCACTCTCTCTGCTATTGCAGGTGGACTGTCAGTCCCAGGGGAAGGAAACACATCCTCCTTAATCTTCCTGTCTGGCTGTGATTTGCAGGAAATGCTTCCTATGGGAAGTCACTGTCACTGCTAGGCAGCCCATGTAGGTGGCAGATTTTACTGGGTGGGGGCTGCTGTCCTGTAGCCATTTGGTAAAATCCATCACTGCCAGTAAGCAGAAGGTGGGAAAGAGGAATAAAGAGAATACATACCAGACTTACATAGTAACATAGTAGATGAGGTTGAAAAAAGACAAAATGGCCATCGAGTTCAACCTGTTTTATAATTCTTACACTACTCTGTATGTAACTAGTTTAACTATAATGACCTAGATTAAGTTATGTTTTTAAGTCTAAATAACAGCTATAATTCATAGATATAGCATTCTCTTACTTTAAATGCTATATCCTTGGATATTTCTTTCAGCTAGGAATTTATCGAATCCATTTTTAAACATATTAATTGAGTCCTCCTTTACTACCTTCTTTGGTAGAGCATTCCAAATTTTTACTGCCCTTACTATGAAGAACCCTTTTCTTCGTTCGGTATTAAACTTTCCTCTCACCGCAGAGGGTGTCCGCGTGTCCTGTGTAGAGACTTTTTTGATAAACAAATCGCCTGATAGATCCTTGTATAGTTACTTTATATATTTGTAAATATCAATAATGTCCCCTCTCAGCCTCCTCTTTTCGAGTGTAAACATATTTAACCTAAGTAAGCCTTTCCTCATAGTCTAATGCCTCTAACCCCTTAATAATTTTGGTGGCTCATCTCTGAACCCTATCAAGTTCCAAGATGTCTTTTTTATAGTGCGGTGCCCAGAAGTGTATACAATGGGGGTAATTCCAAGTTGATCGCAGCAGGATTTTTGTTAGCAATTGGGCAAAACCATGTGCACTGCAGGGGAGGCAGATATAAGATGTGCAGAGAGAGTTAGATTTGAGTGGGGTGTGTTCAATCTGCAATCTAATTTGCAGTGTAAAAATAAAGCAGCCAGTATTTACCCTGTACATAAATAAAACAACCCACCCAAATCTAACTCTCTCTGCAAATGTTATATCTGCCCCCCCCCTGCAGTGCACATGGTTTTGCCTAATTGCTATCAAAAATCCTGCTGCGATCAACTTGGAATTACCCCCAATATTCAAGGTGTGGCCGTACCAATGATTTGTACAGTGGCAGGATAACACTCTTGTCCCTTGTCTCAATTCCCCGTTTTATGCATGCTAACACCTTATTTGCTTTTGTTGCTGCACTTTGACATTGGAATCTGCTGCTATGGGGTGTATTCAGTAAGAGTCGGAAGCTGCTGTCTTGTCGGAAAGATGGCAGCTTCTGACTGATTGGAGTCGGAAGGGATTCCGACCTATTCATTACCGGCAGTTTTTTCCGACAAGTCGGGGAATCTGACTTGTTCAAAGACTGTCACAATACGCGCGGATAGGTGGCTTCAGCCGCCGAGCCGCATGTACTGTCAGAAGCACAGCCAAACCTGGCAGGTTTCAGCCCCATTTCTGACAATGTCAATCCGACTTTTAAAAAAGTTGATGCCCAGAAAAAATAGCAGCTTTCCCAGGGGTAACTGGTTTATAAACCCCTCATAACCAGCGAAAATAGAAAAAAAAGAACACAATAGGAAAGCGCTAATTTGATCTGTTTGTAGATTTATTAGATAGTTATGACTTAAAACAAAAATTCATACCGGCCAGTATACATAAAAATTAATCACATATATTTAAAACATCTATAGAGATAGTGACCTAAAAGACTATAATATAGTAATATTCACACTGAGGAAGCCGCCGAGGTCTAAAGGCGGGGAAACGCGTCTGTGTTTTCTTCTCCCACTGACGGGATCTAGTGGTGTACACTTACAAGCCGGCTGGCTGAGAATTGACCCCACTGCAAACGGGGATCAGAGGAGGAGGAGTGATCGCATACTCCGGATAAGGCTGAGGCTACACGAGCAGCCGGGAGTAACATCATTACAAGTGAGGTGATCCATGGACTCCAGATAAGGCTGAGAGTGAGAGCTGTAGCCGGGAGGATGATCATTTGACCCTGTTGTGAGTCGTGACAGGTTTGCCCACTGAGTACCATCACGCTGTGATTCTGATCTGTGCATGAGAGCTCTGAACTATTTAAAAATACATTGCATGGCCATGCAGGAATGCATATAATTATCGCATGTGGCGTTCAAGCTATCTAATAACAAGTCATTTAACTGCAGTATATAAACCATAGGCAATTACTAAGTATAAAGGAAGGAGCCTTTCAAGTGCATGTTTTATTGGCTACATAGTTTATGTGCACTAAACAGCAAGTGTGTTGCCAGTGGAGGTAATACAAAGTATCACCTAAGGACACTTAACAGAGACTTGATGTGGAGCTATATTATAGTCTTTTAGGTCACTATCTCTATAGATGTTTTAAATATATGTGATTTATTTTTATGTATACTGGCCGGTATGAATTTTTGTTTTAAGTAATAACTATCTAATAAATCTACAAACAGATCAAATTAGCGCTTTCCTATTGTGTTCTTTTTAAAAAAAAGTTGGATTGACACTGTCGGGACCGGGCCAAACCTGTACTGTTTGGCCCGGCATTGAATAGAGTGCTGTTGGGTTCTTTCCGTCAGAACGGACCCGACAGCTATTGAATACGGCCCTAAGTCTATTATCAATGAGCACCCCCAAATCTTTTTCAACTACCGTTTCACCTACATTTTCCCCATTTAGTTTATAGGCTGCCCGACTGTTCTTAGTCCCAAGGTGCATAACGTAAAATTTTTCTAAATTGAACCTAATTTTCCATTTGTCTGCCCAAACCTCCAGTTTTAATAAGTCGTTCTGTAAAGACTCAACATCCTTGTCTGAATTAATTACTCTACACAATTTAGTATCATCTGCGAATGTTGACACTGTGCTTTCCAGACCCACGCCTAGGTCATTAATAAATATGTTAAACAGTAGAGGCCCGAGTACTGACCCTTACAGTATTCCACTGAGTACTGGGTCCCAGTCAGAAAACATCCCATTAACCGCCACTCACTGTTCCCTGTTTGCCAGCCAATTACTACCCTAAGTACAGATAGTGTTCCCTAAACTAAGCTCTCTTAATTTGAAGATTAGTCTCATATGTGGCACTCTGTCAAAGGCTTTAGAAAAATCTAAATAGACCACGTCCACTGCGTTTCCCTGATCAAGCTTATCGCTCACTTTCTTATAGAAGCTAATTAAGTTAGTTTGACATGACCTGTCCCTCACAAAACCATGCTGATTCCTATTTATAATCTTGGAGGTATCCAAGTACTCTTGTATGCGATCCCTTATTATACATTAAAGTATATTCCCCACTATAGATGTCAAAATTACCAGTCTATAGTTACCGGATGAGTTTTAATTCCCTTTTTAAATATTGAGACTACCTCTGCTATATGCCAGTCCTTCTGTATCGTTACTGATGTAATTGAATCATAGAAAATCAGATATAAAGGCCTTGCTAGTTCTGAGCTAAGCTTCATAAGAACCCTTGAGTGCAGTCCATCCGGACCAGGAGATTTTTTTAAACGTCATCATTTGTTGTGCACTACTTCTACCAACATGTCCTCTCTTGTGAACACTGAAGAAAAAATTTGTTCAATAAATCTGCTTTATCTTTGTCATCATTAGTCAAGACACCTGACTCGCCCTTTAATGGTTCTATATTCTCCTTTTTTAACCTTTTACCAGATTTATATTTGAAAAACTTTTTAGGGTTTGTTTTACTCTCCTTGGCGATTTGTTTTTCATTTTCTGTTTTAGCTGCTCTGATTTCTTTTTTGCATTTTCTGTTACATTCCTTATAGTAAGGGAATTATTCCGCCTTCCCTTCGGATTTAAATGCTTTGAAAGCTAGCCTCTTTTTATCCATTTGTTTCTTAACCTTCTTGTTAAGCCGCATCGGTTTGAATTTAATACTCCTGCGTTTGTTGCCCTTGCGAATGAACATATTAGTGTACTTATCAAGCAAAATTTTAAAAGACTCTCACATTTCAGCCATATTCTTACCACAAAACAGAATTTCCCAATCAATGTCCAATGTCCTTTATTGCTTGTTTCAGCATGCTGAAGTTTTATCTTTTCTAAAGTTAAAAGTCGTAGTTGGACCCATATACTGTTGTTTTTGAAAACTGATATCGAAAGTGAAGATATTATGGTCGCTACTTACCAAGGTCTCCCTTGCTTTAGAGTTAAGCATAAGTCTAACTGCACACCACAAGTTCTGCTTTGTTAAACTGCCAGATAATACCAGATCTCACTCACACACACACACACACACACACACACACACACACACACACACACACACACACACACACACACAGTCATCATGAACAATATCAGGTACAAAAGATAAAATATATTTTTCTATCATAATAGACAAGCTGTATGTCACACAAATAGGGGAGATCATGGACATAATGGGCCAAATGTAATGAAGTCCGAGCTGGCCAGAGGTGCGGATTTCCGGCCAAACTAGGAAATTTTTTTAAAGCATTAGTCATGTACCAGGCAAAACCATGCCTTGAACATGATTGCTGCTTTAAAAGGGTTCACTACGATATGCCGGCGGTCGGGCTCCCGACGACCAGCATACCGGCGCCGGGAGCCCGACCGCCGGCTTACCGACAGTGTGGCGAGTGCAAATGGGCCCCTTGCGGGCTCGCTGTGCTCGCCACGCTACGGGCACGGTGGCGCGCCACACTATTTTATTCTCCATCCAGGGGGGTCGTGGACCCCCACGAGGGAGAATAAGTGTCGGTATGCCGGCTGTCGGGCTCCCGGTGCCGGTATGCTGGTCGCCGGGAGCCCAACCGCCGGCATACTGAAGAGCACCCGCTTTAAAAGACCGTCTAACTTCGGTCAGAAGCCCGCTCCTCCGGCCAACTTGGACTTCATTACATCCGGCTCCATATCTCCTGCAGTGGTATCAGGCTCCAGGAAGACAATCAAAGTCCATTACTATATTACCATATTATCATAAATTTCATAAAGAAAAAATCACATTGCCCGAATAGTACAGATTTTAAATGAATACTGGAGTCCGCAAAATGTAGTGTGAGTCCATTATTGTAGATCCTCTAATCCAGCCCTGATTGTACACAAACTGATACTGTACTTTAAATCCAAGTCTAGTCATATAAATGCCGAATGTAGAATCTGTGTACCTAATGTTGAGTTTGAACTCTTTTTTGCGTCCAAAACGTGGGAAAGCTTAAAGTATTATGATGACGATGATGTAGTGTTGAGAAGCCAGTCATCATCATAATAGTGATGGTGTTTTAATGCAGTTACACAGGATACGGCTGAGTGACATTATGACAGAAGACCACATGCTGTGAGTTACCCTAGTACAGTGACATCACCTCAGCCTGTCATGGCCTAATGCTGGTAGCAGCTTTTACAGGGTATTTTCCCATGCTGCCCATCCTGCCAAAATTGCCTTTACCAGCCTAGACTATGGGCCTAATTCAAGGTTGATTGCAAAAGCAAAACCTTTAATAGGCAAAACTATGGGGGTAATTTAGAGTTGATCGTAGCAGCAAATTTTTTAGCAGTTGGGCAAAACCATGTGCACTGCATGGGGGGGGGGGGGGCAGATATAACATGTGCTGAGAGAGTTAGATATGGTTGAGTTATTTTGTTTCTGTGCAGGGTAAATACTGGCTGCTCCGTTTTTACACTGCAATTTAGATTTCAGTTTGAACACAGCCCACCCAAATCTAACTCTCTCTGCACGTTATATCTGCCCCCGCGCCCCACCCCTCTGTAGTGCACATGGTTTTGTCCAACTGCTAACAAATTTGGTGCTGCAATCAACTCTGAATTAGGCCCTATGTGCACTGCAGGTGGGGCAGATATAACATGTGCAGAGAGAGTAAGATTTGGGTGGGGTGTTTTCAAACTGAAATCTAAATTGCACTGTAAAAATAAAGCAGCCAGTATATACCCTGCAAAGAAACAATATAACACACCCAAAACTAACTCTTTCTGCACTTGTTGTATCTGCCTCCCCTGCAGTGCACATGGTTTTGCCCATTAGAGAAAGATTTTGCTTTTGCAATCAACCTTGAATTTGGCCCAATGAGTACTGGTGTTAGAAGCACTTTATTTATGCATATTCATTGTATTTGTGTGCCCATGCAGTACACATTCGCTTATATTATACTAAGCAAATAGATGTACGTCCAAATCAGCATAAGCCCCTATGTCATTTACTATTAAGTTATACAGTTTTCCATTACTAGAATTTTCAGTGTTTTCCATCCATTGATACAGCAGTAGTGTTGGCGTCACAAGCAGAGGTCGCTTCAGGCAGTGTTCTTATAACAGAGTCGCGGTCACAAGCAGCAGTCAGTATAAGAGGCACAACAGCAGACAAGATGAGAATAGGAATACTATCGCGAAACACTGTAACTGACATGGATCTCCTGCTGCATCCGCTATTTAAAGCAGCTAGCGCCAATTAGCACACAGGATGAGACTGGCCTCCAGATGAGTGGAGAGAGTGTAAAGGGCATATGACCGCAAGCTTTGAAGACACACGGCTATACAGAGACAGAAATGCTAGTGAAAATAAGCAACTGCTGACCACCTGATCTGTCCCAAGTACAATGCAGTCACCTGCTTTTCCTAACAGATGGAAACTCCAGGGTCAGTGGGTTTCCTGTGGATAGATGTACACAGCATTATTGTCAATTTTAACAAAAAATATGTAACATAAGATCTATATACAAAGGTAACAAAGTTGCCATTCATTCTGTTACAATTTTTTAAAACCTATAAATTAATCACTCTTACAGCTGGTTGGAAAATTATTAAGAAACAATAGTCATAGATCAAAGTGGATTTAAATGTAAGATGTTTACATCACTTTATATGTTGCCATTGATAAATTGAAGCAAGTGTTGGGGCATTCATGAGTCCAGATTAATGTTTTTGAAGTGCAAAAACGTTACTTCTGCATAGTTCCAATAACGACAATTCACAAGTGGGTGTATACAGGTCTGTATAATGAGCATTTGCTCTGCTATTTGTAAGAGTTGATGGTTACAATTTTTTATACATTTACATCCATAATGGTGATTAACATTCTGGATGTCCGTTGTCTGAATGCAAGAATGTATATAAGAGGTGTGTATTTCATTTATTCCTTCTGATACTTGGGAAGAAGCAATATTCAATTCACTTTTTTTTGTTTCAGTATACTGCTCTTTGAAGCATTATACAACTCCATCGTTCACCCAGTAATTCATAATTACCTTCCATGATTCATAGAGACAACCACTAGAATTTGTTCCTATTTAACTTTGTATCTATTGGTTGGATTTATATGAGTTATTTATACACATCTAACTATTGTCTACATATTTTAAATAACTAGTCTTGAATGAGCAGTGTGTTAGTATATGGTTTGTTGGACAATGAGATATTATGTAATATTTGCAGTTGTGTAATTGGATAAGTGTTAATGTAGTTATTGTTTTGTAAGGGTTCTAGAATACCTAAATAGTGTGTGTTCAGTCCCTGAACAATTTTTGAGTGAGTATTAATCTTTGAAGATTATGAAGCTCAAAGTGAGATTATTAACTGTCTGGAATAATAAAACCTTTACTGAATGATGATTTTAAGTTCAAAGGCTGGATGTCAGCTTTTAGTGAATATAAAGAACTATTTTATTGTTTTACTTACTTGTGTCTTGTACCGCATTCCCCCAACGCTGAAGGTTCAGTATTTCAGTCCATGTATATTCCCCTCAAAAATGTTTCTTTCAAGTTGCAGATTGTCATTGCTTGAGAACTCATTTGTAATGCTAATTAAGACAGAAATAGAGATACCAGAACTAGCCACAGTTGAACAATGTCCTCCTGTCCTATCCCTTACCTGGCTGGCCTGATCTTCTCCTATCTATCTTTCCCCTCTTTTCCTGTCTCTCTTTCCTCGCTCCCCCACTCGTTTCTTTCTTCACTGCTGTTTTTGGCTGTAGTCCAATATGTGGTATGTCCAGTATATAGGCCCAGCCGTGGATCACTGTTACTGATATATACATACCGGACTGCACGCCAAGGACGGGTCATTATGTCTGGAGTCACTGTTGGACAGCCTTGGCTCATTATACAATAGATTTGTTACCATTTTACCAATACATGGAATATTCTGTCCTCCTGTTATCTATAAATTCCATCTTTTCTGCATAAATACCTTTAATAAATATCTGTCTCTTTGACTCTTAATTTTGTACAAAAAAAATGTCATTCTGTGAAATATAGGTCTAGTAGGCAAGTCCTGTTTTTAAACAAAAAAAGAAGAAAAAGTATTCCACATTGGGGCACTCATCTCTAACTGGTTGGAATAATAGTTCTAAATCAAGGTGCAATATGACTCCCTATAAAACGTAACCTTTATTGTTATTTGTATAAAATACTAATATTAAATAGCTAGCGAAGTATTCAAAGAAATTTTTTTGTGAAATAATGAATCGTGCAAAAGAAAAAAGAAGAAAATGAACACACACTGGTCTCAAATATATTCAATCTGCTAAATAATTCTGTACTGTAATAATTTACAACTATATCAATGTGCCTATTATCAATGTTGACCTGTTGGATTATACAGTATATATGAATTTTGTACTCCCCTCATTAGGATAGGTAGGCTTTTAGTTTGGAGAATTATATTGAAAAATCCACTGCAGTTGTTATTCACAATGTGTAATAATCACAATAAGCAATTCACACACTGATACCATACATGGGTACAGTTCTAAAACACTTTTAATTGATGCTCATGTATATCAAGTGGTTAGATAGGGTATCCCTGATATGATCTTGGACTAATTTTATAAATTATTATTAATGGGGCCTTTTATACAATAATTTGTTATAAATTAGGTAGGTCTCCCGTCCACTGCATATTATAGGGGCCACCCATCTCATTAATATTGCACCAAAATAACAGGAAAATTGATCCCAACTGCAGTAACTATTAATTATTACAGGACAGAATTATTTAGCAGATTGAATATATTTGAGACCAGTGTGTGTTCATTTTCTTCTTTTTTATTTTTATTTTGCACGATTCACTATTTCACAAAAAAAATTCTTTGAATACTTTGCTAGCTATTTAATATTAGTATTTTATACAAATAACAATAAAGGTTACGTTTTATAGGGAGTCATATTGCACCTTGATTTAGAACTATTATTCCAACCAGTTACAGATGAGTGCCCCAATGTGGAATACTTTTTCTTCTTTTTTTGTTTAAATGTGACTAACTTATTCCAGGGAGCACCCCCAAACATAAGGTAAATACTAAGAATTATTCTAAGAATTGTTTTGGTTATAAACTATGGGAAGTAACTGATTGATATAATTATATGACCTATATGATCTGTGCGGATTTTTTCCTATTTTTTCCTTTTTGAAGTCCTGCTTTTACACAGAAAAAAAGAGAAAATGCACTTGCACACTCTAAATCAAGCTTTTTCAACCAGTGTGCTGTTGCACACTTGTGTGCCGCGACCAGTTGCAAGGTGTGCCAGAGCAGCTTCCTGCTCCTTCAGAATGAACTGTTGGCCTGGGCTCTTCTTAGAGGATCAGTCGTGCTCCAGCTGTGAGCTATGCCTTGAAGACGCAGCGGTGTGATATCATAGGTCACGGCCGCTGTGTCTCACCACCCAGCCAGCCCACCCGCCTTCATACACATCTTCCAGTTCCCACCTGCATCCACAGCTTTCTTTGCACACTCACATCCACACCTTCCCGACTGCCCGTTGCTCAGTATTAGCAGCACTCCACTGTGAACAACCCCCGCCACTAAGGGACAGGAAGGATGACAGCTGACCGGTAGGGGCTAATATTTATTTTATTTCTCCTGTGGGGAACAATAGGATTTATGTGGGGAGAATAAGGATTTATGGATTTATGGGGGGCAACAATGTGAATAATTCATGTGGGGAGCAATGAGATTTATGTGGGGAGAAATGTGATTGATTTATGTTTGAGCAACATGATTTATGTGGGGAGCAATAGGATTTATGTATTGAGCAACATGTTTTATGTGGGGAGCAATGTGATTGTTTTTACTGTGTAGACCAATGTATGTGTGGATTTTTTTTTTACTGTGAGGGCCAATGTGTGTTTTTTGTTTTTTTTTCTGTGGGGAACTGATGGTGTGCCTTGGCAATTTTCAAATATTGTTCGGTGTGCCGCGAGTAAAAAAAGGTTGAAAATCACTGCTCTAAATACTAAATGCTGCTAATCATAATAATATTGATAAACTCTGCAATATAACAGAGTCAATTTGAGGTGCATAGCAAAATTTGGCTAAAAATATGGCCCCACCACCTGCGACCAGGAGACCTCATCTGGAGGGCTAGGGACTTGCGCCTTAGTGTTAGGACACTAAGGTTGAAGTCCAGGACACAGGACCCCCCAGGCCAGCACAAGCCAACCTATGAATAGTAAGTCCTGAATAAATGTATACAACTTGTCAGTTTTAGGGATGAGTTTGGGGCACGGGGCCTCCTGGGTTGGTGTGGCCAGCTGCTTTATGGCACCATATTGTATTAATCTAGCACTTTTTTAGCACCTAATCTATTTTTTTCCCAATGTCACACTTTTTAACACTCTTATTATAACTTCTCACCTTTGTAACACTCTTAACACATAGCTGTTGCTTTTTAATAAAGCAACCCTTTTTAACACTAAAGGGGGGTACTCACGGGAGAGATGTGTGCTGAGCGATCTTAACACAGACCGCTCAGCACACATCTCTCACCCCGCTCAGCACAGCGCGATGTGCTGAGCGAGGGGGAAAGCTGACGGGGGGCCGCTCACTTCACACAACGGTGAAGTGAGCGACCCGCTAGATTGAGCCTGCATGCAGGCTCAATCTAGCACCGGCGATAGCGATGTGCGGGGCCGCGTATCGCTATCGCTGGGGGGCATACACACGGCAGATCCGTGCTTAAAATCTAAACAATCTAGCAAGATTGCTTAGATTTTAAGCACGGATCTCTCCGTGTGTACCCCCCTTTAAACCTCTCACTAGTGTGATGCCCTGGGGCAGTTAGCTTGTGCTGGCCTGGGTGGTCCTGTGCTCTGAACCTTAGTGTTAGGTAACCACCAGATGAAGTTACCTGGTCGCAGTTGGTGAGCCAATATTTATGGTCAAAATTATGCTAAGCATAAGTATTTAGAGTTTCGTTTTCTGTGTGGAACTAGAAGTCTCAGCATGGGAGTACCTCTCATTATATTTAGAATAGGAGTGTGCAGTCCAAGTAACCCTCCCTTCCTCCATAAGTCTTTTAAGGCTTTTGCCCTGAAAGCTTTCACGTCTACTCTTTCAACCTTGAGTTTAGAAATTCTTTCCAGATTTTCTTTTAAATTTGTTCTCTGAATCTTGTGAAATGTTTAATGAGTGAATTTTGTATTTAAATTATCCACTCTTCAAGATTACCCAGAAAAGTACTAATTTAACACCAATGGATGTTGACTGGAGCACACAGAGCATTAAGAGTGGGTATTCAGATAAACATTCGGGCAGAGTGTTGAGAACATAAATATACGTGCTACTGAAAATAAGAATTTACTCACCGGTAATTCTATTTCTCGTAGTCCGTAGTGGATGCTGGGGACTCCGTAAGGACCATGGGGAATAGACGGCTCCGCATGAGACTGGGCACACTAAAAGAAAGATTTGGTACTACCTGGTGTGCACTGGCTCCTCCCTCTATGCCCCTCCTCCAGACCTCAGTTAGGATACTGTGCCCGGAAGAGCTGACACAATAAGGAAGGATTTTGAGTCCCGGGTAAGACTCATACCAGCCACACCAATCACACCGTATAACTCGTGATATTTTACCCAGTTAACAGTATGAATAACAACTGAGCCTCCCAACAGATGGCTCAACAATATAACCCTTTAGTTAGGCAATAACTATATACAAGTATTGCAGACAATCCGCACTTGGGATGGGCGCCCAGCATCCACTACGGACTACGAGAAATAGAATTACCGGTGAGTAAATTCTTATTTTCTCTGACGTCCTAGTGGATGCTGGGGACTCCGTAAGGACCATGGGGATTATACCAGAGCTCCCAAACGGGCGGGAGAGTGCGGATGACTCTGCAGCACCGAATGAGAGAACTCAAGGTCCTCCTCAGCCAGGGTATCAAATTTGTAGAATTTAGCAAACGTGTTTGCCCCTGACCAAGTAGCAGCTCGGCAAAGTTGTAAAGCCGAGACCCCTCGGGCAGCCGCCCAAGATGAGCCCACCTTCCTCGTGGAATGGGCTTTTACTGATTTAGGATGCGGCAAACCAGCCGCAGAATGCGCCAGCTGAATTGTGCTACAAATCCAGCGAGCAACAGTCTGCTTAGAAGCAGGAGCACCTATTTTGTTGGGTGCATACAGGATAAAAAGCGAGTCAGTTTTCCTGACTCCAGCCGTCCTGGAAACATAAATTTTCAAGGCCCTGACTACGTTCAGTAACTTGGAATCCTCCAAGTCCTTAGTAGCCGCAGGCACTACAATAGGTTGGTTCAAGTGAAAAGCTGATACCACCTTAGGGAGAAACTGGGGACGAGTCCTCAATTCTGCCCTATCCATATGGAAAATCAGATAAGGGCTTTTACACGACAAAGCCGCCAATTCTGACACACGCCTGGCCGAAGCAAAGGCCAATAACATGACCACTTTCCACGTGAGATATTTGAGATCCACGGTTTTAAGTGGTTCAAACCAATGTGATTTTAGGAAACTCAACACCACATTGAGATCCCAAGGTGCCACAGGAGGCACAAAAGGGGGCTGAATATGAAGCACTCCCTTTACAAAAGTCTGAACTTCAGGCAGTGAAGCCAGTTCTTTCTGGAAGAAAATCGACAGAGCCGAAATCTGGACCTTAATGGAACCCAATTTTAGGCCCATAGTCACTCCTGACTGTAGGAAGTGCAGAAAACGACCCAGCTGAAATTCCTCTGTGGGGGCCTTCCTGGCCTCACACCACGCAACATATTTTCGCCAAATGCGGTGATAATGGTTTGCGGTTACTTCTTTCCTGGCTTTTATCAGCGTAGGAATGACTTCCTCCGGAATGCCCTTTTCCTTTAGGATCCGGAATTCAACCGCCATGCCGTCAAACGCAGCCGCGGTAAGTCTTGGAACAGACAGGGCCCCTGCTGTAGCAGATGCTGTCCGAGCGGTAGAGGCCATGGGTCCTCTGATAACATTTCTTGAAGTTCCGGGTACCAAACTCTTCTTGGCCAATCCGGAACCACGAGTATCGTTCTTACTCCTCGCCTTCTTATTATTCTCAGTACCTTTGGTATGAGGGGCAGAGGAGGGAACACATAGACCGACTGGTACACCCACGGTGTCACTAGCGCGTCCACAGCTATCGCCTGAGGGTCCCTTGACCTGGCGCAATATCTCTTTAGCTTTTTGTTGAGGCGGGACGCCATCATGTCCACCTGTGGCCTTTCCCAACGGTTTACCAACAGTAGGAAGACTTCTGGATGAAGTCCCCACTCTCCCGGGTGTAGGTCGTGTCTGCTGAGGAAGTCTGCTTCCCAGTTGTCCACTCCCGGAATGAACACTGCCGACAGTGCTATTATGTGATTTTCCGCCCATCGGAGAATCCTTGCGGCTTCTGCCATCGCCATCCTGCTTCTTGTGCCGCCCTGTCAGTTTACATGGGCGACTGCCGTGATGTTGTCTGACTGGATCAGTACCGGCTGGTTTTGAAGCAGGGGTTTTGTCTGACTTAGGGCATTGTAAATGGCCCTTAGTTCCAGAATATTTATGTGCAGGGAAGTCTCCTGACTTGACCATAGTCCTTGGAAGTTTCTTCCCTGTGTGACTGCTCCCCAGCCTCGAAGGCTGGCATCCGTGGTCACCAGGACCCAGTCCTGTATGCCGAATCTGCGGCCCTCTAGAAGATGAGCACTCTGCAGCCACCACAGTAGAGACACCCTGGTCCCTGGAGACAGGGTTATCAGACGATGCATCTGAAGATGCGATCCCGACCACTTGTCCAAGAGGTCCCACTGGAAGGTCCTTGCATGGAACCTGCCGAATGGAATTGCTTCGTATGAAGCCACCATTTTTCCCAGGACTCGTGTGCAGTGACGCACCGATACCCGTTTTGGTTTTAGGAGGTCTCTGACTAGAGATGACAGCTCCTTGGCTTTCTCCTGCGGGAGAAACACTTTTTTCTGTTCTGTGTCCAGAATCATCCCCAGGAACAGTAAGCGTGTGGAAGGAACCAGTTGTGACTTTGGGATGTTTAGAATCCAGCCATGCTGTTGTAGCACTTCCCGAGATAGTGCTACTCCGACCAGTAACTGCTCCCTGGACCTCGCCTTTATTAGGAGATCGTCCAAGTACGGGATAATTAAAACTCCCTTTTTTCGAAGGAGTATCATCATTTCTGCCATTACCTTGGTAAACACCCTCGGTGCCGTGGACAGTCCAAACGGTAGTGTCTGGAATTGGTAATGACAATCCTGTACCACAAATCTGAGGTACTCCTGGTGAGGAAGGTAAATTGGGACATGCAGGTAAGCATCCTTGATGTCCAGGGATACCATGTAATCCCCCTCGTCCAGGCTTGCAATAACCGCCCTGAGCGATTCCATCTTGAACTTTGATTTTTTTATGTATGTGTTCAAGGATTTCATATTTAAAATGGGTCTCACCGAACCGTCCGGTTTCGGTACCACAAACAGTGTGGAATAGTAACCCCGTCCTTGTTGAAGTAGGGGTACTTTTACTATCACCTGCTGGGAATACAGCTTGTGAATTGCCTCTAGTACAGCCTCCCTGCTCGAGGGAATTGTTGGTAAGGCCGATTTGAGGAAACGGCGGGGGGGAGTCGCCTCGAATTCCAGCTTGTACCCCTGAGATACTACTTGAAGGATCCAGGGATCCACCCGTGAGCGAACCCACTGATCGCTGAAATTTTTGAGGCGGCCCCCCACCGTACCTGGCTCCGCCTGTGGAGGCCCACCGTCATGCGGCGGATTTGGAAGAAGCGGGGGAGGACTTTTGTTCCTGGGAACCTGCTGCGTGGTGCAGTTTCTTCCCCCTTCCTCTGCCTCTAGACAGAAAGGACCCGCCTTTTCCCCGCCTGTTTTTCTGGGTTCGAAAGGACTGCACCTGATAGTACGGCGCTTTCTTAGGCTGTGAGGGGACATGGGGTAAAAATGCTGACTTCCCAGCTGTTGCTGTGGAAACAAGGTCTGAGAGACCGTCCCCGAATAACTCCTCACCCTTATAAGGCAAAACTTCCATGTGCCTTTTAGAATCTGCATCCCCTGTCCACTGCCGAGTCCATAAGCCTCTCCTAGCAGAAATGGACAATGCACTTATTCTAGATGCCAGCCGGCAGATCTCCCTCTGTGCATCTCTCATGTACAAGACTGAGTCTTTTATATGCTCTATGGTAAGCAATATAGTGTCCCTGTCCAGGGTGTCAATATTTTCTGACAGGGAATCTGACCAAGCAGCAGCAGCACTGCACATCCACGCTGAAGCAATAGCTGGTCTCAGTATAACACCAGTGTGTGTATATATAGACTTTAGGATAGCCTCCTGCTTTCTATCAGCAGGTTCCTTTAGGGCGGCCGTATCCGGAGACGGTAGTGCCACCTTTTTAGACAAACGTGTGAGCGCTTTATCCACTCTAGGGGGAGTTTCCCAACGTGACCTATCTTCTGGCGAGAAAGGGAACGCCATTAGTAATTTTTTTGAAATCACCAATTTCTTATCAGGGAAAGCCCACGCTTCTTCACACACTTCATTTAATTCTTCAGATGGGGGAAAAACTATTGGTAGTTTTTTCTCCCCAAACATAATACCCTTTTTTGAGGTACCTGGGTTTATATCAGAAAGGTGTAAAACCTCTTTCATTGCCTCAATCATGACACGAATGGCCCTAGTGGACATTAAATTTGACTCATCGTCGTCGACACTGGTATCAGTATCCGTGTCGACATCTGTGTCTGCCATCTGAGGTAGTGGGCGTTTTAGAGCCCCTGATGGCCATTGAATTGCCTGGGCAGGCACGGGCTGAGAAGCCGGCTGTCCCGTATTTGGCCTGTCGTCAAATTTTTTATGTAAGGAGTCGACACTTGCACGTAATTCCTTCCATAAGTCCATCCACTCAGGTGTCTGCCCCGCAGGGGGTGACATCACATTTATAGGCATCAGCTTCGCCTCCACATAAGTCTCCTCATCAAACATGTCGACACAGCCGTACCGACACACCGCACACACACACTCACACACACACACACACACACACACACACACACACACACACACACACAGGGAATGCTCTTAAAGGAGACAGGACCCCACAAAATTTGGGGAGACAGAGATAGAGTGTGCCAGCACACACCAGAGCGCTATATAATACAGGGACTAACTGAATTATGTCCCCTATAGCTGCTATAATATTTACTGCGCCTCAAATCTGTGCCCCCCCTCTCTTTTTTACCCTTTTCTGTAGTGTAGACTGCAGGGGAGAGTCAGGGAGCTTCCTTCCAGCGGAACTGTGAGGGAATAATGGCGCCAGTGTGCTGAGGGAGATGGCTCCGCCCCTTTTTCGGCTGACTTTTCTCCCGCTTTTTTCTGTTTTCTGGCAGGGGTAATTACCACATATATAGCCTCTGGGGCTATATATTGTGGTTATTTTGCCAGCCAAGGTGATATTATTGCTGCTCAGGGCGCCCCCCCCCCCCAGCGCCCTGCACCCTCAGTGACCGGAGTGTGAAGTGTGTATGAGGAGCAATGGCGCACAGCTGCAGTGCTGTGCGCTACCTTGGTGAAGACTGAAGTCTTCTGCCGCCGATTTTCCGGACCATCTTCTTGCTTCTGGCTCTGTAAGGGGGACGGCGGCGCGGCTCCGGGAACGAACACCAAGGACGGGTCCTGCGGTCGATCCCTCTGGAGCTAATGGTGTCCAGTAGCCTAAGAAGCCCAAGCTAGCTGCAAGCAGGTAGGTTCGCTTCTTCTCCCCTTAGTCCCTCGTTGCAGTGAGTCTGTTGCCAGAAGGTCTCACTGTAAAATAAAAAAACCTAATATATACTTTCTTTCTAGGAGCTCAGGAGAGCCCCTAGTGTGCATCCAGCTCGGCCGGGCACAGAAATCTAACTGAGGTCTGGAAGAGGGGCATAGAGGGAGGAGCCAGTGCACACCAGGTAGTACCAAATCTTTCTTTTAGTGTGCCCAGTCTCCTGCGGAGCCGTCTATTCCCCATGGTCCTTACGGAGTCCCCAGCATCCACTAGGACGTCAGAAAAACAAGATTTCTGAAGAGCAGTTAGTTAAGGTATAACCGTCACCTGCACACAGATGAGGTGGTATTCAGTTTGCCGGCTGTCGAGGTCCTGACGCACAGTATACCGGCACCGGAATCCCGACACAGTTTCTCCCTCTTTGGGGTTCATGACCCCCCTGGAGGGAGAATAGATAGCGTGGCGCGCCACCTTGCCCGCAATTGGCTCATTTGCACTCGCCACGCTGTCGGTATGCCGGCGGCCGGGATTCCGGCGCCGGTATGCTGTGCGCCGACAGCCGGCATATCATACTACACCCCACAGATGAGGTGACCCATTGTGGCTGATGTCACTATTTATGAAAATGCAGTTGACCAATATACAAACAATTGGTGAACTTCCTAAGGCATCACAGCTAAACTCTAAATTGCAGTGTAAAAATAAAGCTTCCCATTATTCATGTGCTAAATACAAATGTAATTTTTCCCTGCAAGCAAAAGAAAATTATATTTGTACCCCTTGCACCCCAACGCAGTCCATCCAGGTGCAAATTTGCAAGCTATAGATGAAGAATACAAATTTTTGAGCAAACAATACTTTTACATTGTAATGACAAATCTTTATTCTTACTCTGTATTTATTTTATTGTTTGAGTTGACATGGGCATTTACTACAAAAGTGTCCTGTGTGCATACGTTATAAGTTACTATATGTAGTACCTATATAGTTTCAATAATATGTGTCTGCATGTTAATTTAACATTTTCAATGCAACAGTATTGGTAGCCTGTATTTAGTCTAACCTTCTGAATACATTTAATTTTTTTCTCTATCGTCCTAGTGGATGCTGGGGTTCCTGAAAGGACCATGGGGAATAGCGGCTCCGCAGGAGACAGGGCACAAAAAGTAAAGCTTTTCCGATCAGGTGGTGTGCACTGGCTCCTCCCCCTATGACCCTCCTCCAGACTCCAGTTAGATTTTTGTGCCCGGCCGAGAAGGGTGCAATCTAGGTGGCTCTCCTAAAGAGCTGCTTAGAGAAAGTTTAGCTAGGTTTTTTATGTTACAGTGATTCCTGCTGGCAACAGGATCACTGCAGCGAGGGACTGAGGGGAGAAGGAGTCAACTCACCTGCGTGCAGGATGGATTGGCTTCTTGGCTACTGGACATCAAGCTCCAGAGGGACGATCACAGGTACAGCCTGGATGGTCACCGGAGCCGCGCCGCCGGCCCCCTTGCAGATGCTGAAGACAGAAGAGGTCCAGAATCGGCGGCTGAAGACTCCTGCAGTCTTCTAAAGGTAGCGCACAGCACTGCAGCTGTGCGCCATTTTCCTCTCAGCACACTTCACACGGCAGTCACTGAGGGTGCAGGGCGCTGGGAGGGGGGCGCCCTGGGAGGCAAAATGAGTACCTATAAAGGCTAAAAATACCTCACATATAGCCCTAGAGGCTATATGGAGATATTTAACCCCTGCCTGATTTCTCAAAATAGCGGGAGACGAGCCCGCCGGAAAAGGGGCGGGGCCTATCTCCTCAGCACACGGCGCCATTTCCTCTCACAGCTCCGCTGGTCAGGACGGCTCCCAGGTCTCTCCCCTGCACTGCACTACAGAAACAGGGTAAAACAGAGAGGGGGGGCAAATTTATGGCGATATTTTTATATAACAAAGCAGCTATAGGGGAGCACTTATTATAAGGCTATCCCTGATATATATATAGCGCTTTTGGTGTGTGCTGGCAAACTCTCCCTCTGTCTCCCCAAAGGGCTAGTGGGTCCTGTCTTCATTAGGAGCATTCCCTGTGTGTCTGCTGTGTGTCGGTACGTGTGTGTCGACATGTATGAGGACGATATTGGTGTGGAGGCGGAGCAATTGCCAAATATGGGGATGTCACCTCCTAGGGGGTCGACACCAGAATGGATGCCTTTATTTATGGAACTACGGGATAGTGTCAACACGCTAAAGCAGTCGTTTGACGACATGAGACGGCCGGACAATCAATTAGTGCCTGTCCAGGCGACTCAAACACCGTCAGGGGCTGTGAAACGCCCTTTGCCTCAGTCGGTCGACACAGACCCAGACACAGGCGATGACTCCAGTGGTGACGGTGACGAATCAACCGTATTTTCCAGTAGGGCCACACGTTATATGATTTTGGCAATGAAGGAGGCGTTACATTTAGCTGATACTACAGGTACCACTAAACAGGGTATTATGTGGGGTATGAAAAAACTACCTATAGTTTTTCCTGAATCAGAAGAACTAAATGACGTGTGTAATGAAGCGTGGGTTGCCCCTGATAAAAAGCTGATAATTTCAAAGAAATTATTGGCATTATACCCTTTCCCGCCAGAGGTTAGGGAGCGCTGGGAAACACCTCCTAGGGTGGACAAGGCGCTAACACGCTTATCTAAACAAGTGGCGTTACCCTCTCCTGAGACGGCCGCACTTAAAGATCCATCAGATAGGAGGATGGAAAATATCCAAAAAAGTATATACACACATGCAGGTGTTATACTACGACCAGCTGTAGCAACTGCCTGGATGGGCAGTGCGGGGGTAGTTTGGTCAGAATCCCTGATTGAAAATATTGATACCCTGGACAGGGACAATATTTTACTGTCGTTAGAACAAATAAAGGATGCATTTCTTTATATGCGTGATGCACAGAGGGATATATGCACACTGGCATCACGGGTAAGTGCTATGTCCATTTCGGCCAGAAGAGCTTTATGGACGCGACAGTGGACAGGCGATGCGGATTCAAAACGCCATATGGAAGTTTTGCCGTATAAGGGGGAGGAGTTATTTGGAGTCGGTCTATCAGATTTGGTGGCCACGGCTACAGTCGGGAAATCCACCTTTCTACCTCAAGTCACTCCCCAACAGAAAAAGGCACCGACTTTTCAACCGCAGCCCTTTCGTTCCTTTAAAAATAAGAGAGCAAAGGGCTATTCATATTTGCCACGAGGCAAAGGTCGAGGGAAGAGACAGCAACACGCAGCTCCTTCCCAGGATCAGAAGCCCTCCCCGGCTTCTACAAAAGCCTCAGCATGACGCTGGGGCTTCTCAAGCGGACTCGGGGACGGTGGGCGGTCGTCTCAAAAATTACAGCGCGCAGTGGGCTCACTCGCAAGTAGATCCCTGGATCCTGCAGATAATATCTCAGGGATACAGGTTGGAATTAGAGACAGATCCACCTCGCCGTTTCCTGAGGTCTGCTTTACCAACGTCCCCCTCCGAAAGGGAGACGGTGTTGGAAGCCATTCACAAGCTGTACTCTCAGCAGGTGATAGTCAAGGTACCTCTTCTGCAACAAGGGAAGGGGTATTATTCCACTCTTTTTGTGGTACCGAAGCCGGATGGCTCGGTAAGGCCTATTCTAAATCTGAAGTCCTTGAACCTGTACATAAAGAAGTTCAAGTTCAAAATGGAGTCACTCAGAGCAGTGATAGCGAACCTGGAAGAGGGGGACTTTATGGTATCCTTGGACATCAAGGATGCGTATCTCCACGTTCCAATTTACCCCTCACACCAGGGGTACCTCAGGTTCGTTGTACAAAACTGTCACTATCAGTTTCAGACGCTGCCGTTCGGATTGTCCACGGCACCTCGGATCTTTACAAAGGTAATGGCCGAGATGATGATTCTTCTTCGAAGAAAAGGCGTATTAATTATCCCATACTTGGACGATCTCCTAATAAGGGCGAGGTCCAGAGAACAGCTAGAGATGGGATTAGCACTGTCTCAAGAAGTGCTAAAACAGCACGGGTGGATTCTGAATATTCCAAAATCCCAGTTAATGCCGACAACTCGTCTGCTGTTCCTAGGGATGATTCTGGACACGGTTCAGAAAAAGGTTTTTCTCCCGGAGGAAAAAGCCAAGGAGTTATCCGAGCTTGTCAGGAACCTCCTAAAACCAGGAAAGGTGTCTGTACATCAATGCACAAGAGTCCTGGGAAAAATGGTGGCTTCTTACGAAGCGATTCCATTCGGCAGATTCCACGCAAGAATTTTCCAAAGGGATCTGTTGGACAAATGGTCAGGGTCGCATCTTCAGATGCACCTACGGATAACCCTGTCTCCAAGGACAAGGGTGTCTCTTCTGTGGTGGTTGCAGAGTGCTCATCTATTGGAGGGCCGCAGATTCGGCATACAGGATTGGATCCTGGTGACCACGGACGCCAGCCTGAGAGGCTGGGGAGCAGTCACACAAGGAAGAAACTTCCAGGGAGTATGGACGAGCCTGGAAACGTCTCTTCACATAAACATTCTGGAACTAAGAGCAATATACAATGCTCTAAACCAGGCAGAACCTCTGCTTCAGGGAAAACCGGTATTGATCCAGTCGGACAACATCACGGCAGTCGCCCATGTGAACAGACAGGGCGGCACAAGAAGCAGGAGGGCAATGGCAGAAGCTGCAAGGATTCTTCGCTGGGCAGAGAATCATGTGATAGCACTGTCAGCAGTGTTCATCCCGGGAGTGGACAACTGGGAAGCAGACTTCCTCAGCAGACACGATCTTCACCCGGGAGAGTGGGGACTTCATCCAGAAGTCTTCCACATGCTGGTAACCCGTTGGGAAAGACCAATGGTGGACATGATGGCGTCTCGCCTCAACAAAAAACTGGACAGGTATTGCGCCAGGTCAAGAGATCCGCAGGCAATAGCTGTGGACGCGCTGGTAACGCCTTGGGTGTACCAGTCGGTGTATGTGTTTCCTCCTCTGCCTCTCATACCAAAAGTATTGAGAATTATACGGCAAAGAGGCGTAAGAACGATACTAGTGGTTCCGGATTGGCCAAGGAGGACTTGGTACCCGGAACTTCAAGAGATGATCACGGAAGATCCGTGGCCTCTACCTCTAAGGAGGGACTTGCTTCAGCAGGGTCCCTGTCTGTTTCAAGACTTACCGCGGCTGCGTTTGACGGCATGGCGGTTGAACGCCGGATCCTAAAGGAAAGAGGCATGCCGGAAGAAGTCATTCCTACTTTGATTAAAGCAAGGAAGGAAGTAACCGTGCAACATTATCACCGAATTTGGCGAAAATATGTTGCGTGGTGCGAAGATCGGAGTGCTCCGACGGAGGAATTTCAACTGGGTCGATTCCTACATTTCCTGCAATCAGGATTGTCAATGGGTCTCAAATTGGGATCTATTAAGGTTCAAATTTCGGCCCTGTCGATTTTCTTTCAAAAAGAATTGGCTTCAGTCCCTGAAGTCCAGACCTTTGTTAAGGGAGTGCTGCATATACAGCCTCCTGTGGTGCCTCCAGTGGCACCGTGGGATCTAAATGTGGTTTTGGACTTCCTAAAATCTCATTGGTTTGAACCACTAAAAAAGGTGGATTTGAAATATCTCACATGGAAAGTGACCATGCTTCTAGCCCTGGCTTCTGCCAGGAGAGTGTCAGAATTGGCAGCTTTATCTTACAAAAGCCCATATCTGATTTTCCATTCGGACAGGGCAGAACTGCGGACTCGTCCGCATTTTCTCCCTAAGGTGGTGTCAGCATTTCATCTGAACCAGCCTATTGTAGTGCCTGCGGCTACAAGTGACTTGGAGGACTCCAAGTTACTGGACGTTGTCAGAGCATTAAAAATATATATTGCAAGGACAGCTGGAGTCAGAAAATCTGACTCGTTGTTTATATTGTATGCACCCAACAAGATGGGTGCTCCTGCGTCTAAGCAGACGATTGCTCGTTGGATCTGTAGCACAATCCAACTTGCACATTCTGTGGCAGGCTTGCCACAGCCTAAATCTGTAAAGGCCCACTCCACAAGGAAGGTGGGCTCATCTTGGGCGGCTGCCCGAGGGGTCTCGGCATTACAACTTTGCCGAGCAGCTACGTGGTCAGGGGAGAACACGTTTGTAAAATTTTACAAATTTGATACTCTGGCTAAGGAGGACCTGGAGTTCTCTCATTCGGTGCTGCAGAGTCATCCGCACTCTCCCGCCCGTTTGGGAGCTTTGGTATAATCCCCATGGTCCTTTCAGGAACCCCAGCATCCACTAGGACGATAGAGAAAATAAGATTTTACTTACCGATAAATCTATTTCTCGGAGTCCGTAGTGGATGCTGGGCGCCCATCCCAAGTGCGGATTATCTGCATAAGTTGTACATAGTTATTGTTAACTAATTCGGGTTATTGTTGAAGGAAGCCATCTTTCAGAGGCTCCGCTGTTATCATACTGTTAACTGGGTTTAGATCACAAGTTGTACGGTGTGATTGGTGTGGCTGGTATGAGTCTTACCCGGGATTCAAAATCCTCCCTTATTGTGTACGCTCGTCCGGGCACAGTACCTAACTGGAGTCTGGAGGAGGGTCATAGGGGGAGGAGCCAGTGCACACCACCTGATCGGAAAAGCTTTACTTTTTGTGCCCTGTCTCCTGCGGAGCCGCTATTCCCCATGGTCCTTTCAGGAACCCCAGCATCCACTACGGACTCCGAGAAATAGATTTATCGGTAAGTAAAATCTTATTTTTTTATCATGGTTTGTCCCATGGCCTCCTCAATTCCCCCCATATCTGCACATTCTTTACCAAATTCCTAAAATTTGAGGTTTGATGCATCTCTGGCATGAAATTATTTTCCTATTTCAATATGTTGCTGTTTAGTTCAGCCGAATGTGCTTATTTATTTCAATATGTTGCTGTTTAGCTCAGTGCTTATTTTGAGATGGTGTGTACACACTAGGCAATATTACAAATGATATCGCTCATTTTCACCCTTCTGAGCAATATTGTTTGTAATATCGCCCAGTGCGTATGCACTATATTGTTAATGATGCGCACTCCCGCGGGTCATTAACCCGTCTGTGCATGCAATTTAGATTATATAATTCAAAACTGCCTGTCCGGGCCGGCAGCGGGATGGCGTCACTGAAGGATATCATAAACGATATAGTTTAGTGTGTACGCACTATCTCGTCTGCCCAGGGATCGAGGGAAAACACTAGGAGATGTCGCTCATGGAGCGTATCGCCTATTATGTACCCACCATAAGAGAGTAAACGAGATTTAGGCTAAGGATGTTCAAACTGGCCAGGTATCATTTTTCAAACCAGTTTGGCAAGAACGTTTAATAGGTTCAAGCTGGCCCGTACTTAAATAGATACAGTTTAACTGGTTTGAATGGCAAACTTTGAACATGTTAATGTTAGTAGTTAGATTTTAAAAACAACATTTTTAAATCTTGTTTAATATTATTTAAAAACACTTAATAACACATTTTGAAATAAACCTTCAACGTACATAGCAAAGAACAACAGTCATTGTTAATAGAGTCACAAATTTCTAACCATAAATTTGAATTTGGGCAATTGCTGATTCTGCAAGAACATGCTCATGTCCATTGTACATATAAGAAATTTGATCAATTTTAAAACCGGTTCAACATTTTCACACATTTCAAATTGCCAGATAAATTCCTCTAGCAACATTATTGCTCAAATGAAGTAAAGAACATTACAACAGGTACCGCACGAAAGTTGAAAATTGAAATATCAGTGTGGTTGGATATATTTCTATACGTCATTTACTGAATGCCAGGCCAAGACAACTATACTCATATACAATGGTCATACTTTTTGTGTTTTCCTATTCTTTTTCTTTTCAGTAATTTAAACAATGTTTTAAGAGAAACATTTGCCTTCAGGGCCACGTGATGTAAATTCTTTCCAGATGCTTGTAGGAAATAAACTGTGTTAGAGTTCTTTTCTTCAGGGAGAGGTTTTTCTCATGGCCATATGTAATGTCATTTCTTCTCGGGAAACTGAGAAGTATCAGCATACTTTACTTTTGGCTGTTTGTCTAATATTCAAGAGCCAAAGGGGAGTAGATTTATTGCAGTTTTTTTTAGAAGACTATGCTTTTATTTTCATTAAAGTGAAATGGTATCATTAATGATAATAAATAATGATAATAAAACAGTATATTTCCAAAATAAGGGAAGACATTGCATTAAATCCAGGTGCCATCTTTCATATACGCTATAAGGGAGGCACTTATGGGTTGTGTAATGATAACAGGTTTGTACTGTATGAGTGTCGGATGCACACTGGTGAACAGGACAATTCTGGAAATATTTATGCATTATACAAAGCAGCGACTGCCATTGACATCATGACAGAGACTCACCCTCCCTTGACCCCCTTATTTTAATCCATCATGTAACAAAAACAATACAGTAATGGGCAATAGATGAGCAAGCAACAAAAAATATATACAGAAACAATGTAATAAATGTTTGCCTTTCTAGCTTTAGCTCACATAAACTGTCTTCTCAGGAGTGTATAAATGCTTACAGAGCTAGAGTCTAACACACACACACACACACACACACACACACACACACACACACACCAGATGTAAATAGCCAGAGCAGGCACTACAATTAGAATTGTAGAAGTAAATCTAGTCCTAGGTGGATGTTATTAATGCTCCCATGGCACCCTCACAGACATAGCTACAGACGCTCATAAGTAGAAGTACTGTAGTAAGCAGCTGCTTACATTTCAGGCTGCTGCCACTGTCCCCCATGTCAGGGTTATAATGGGAGTTTGACCAATAGCTACTATGTCACAACTAAGTATACACTATCAGTCACAGGAGCACAAGGTACTGCACAATTGGAAGAAGTGATAGGAATGTCTATAAAGCAGGCCAGATACCAGACCGACCTTCCTCCAACCACCCAACTAGTTGGTTAGTTGGAATGAAAATCTGATAATGTATGGGAGCAAACGACAATCATCAAATTGCTCCCAAATGGCAGAAGATGTTGTTCAAGCAGTTGGTTACATCTATTTGATTTACGCAACTTGTCTGAGCGACAGTTTTTGTCTGTTTTCTAGCATTTGGGAGCAAACTGCTGATTGTCGTTTGCTCCCATACTTTACCAGATTTTCATTCCGGCTAACCAACTAGTTTGATGATTAGAGGAAAGTTGATCTGATGTATAGCCAGCTTTAGCCACCACCAACACTTTCATGGGCCCGTAAATAGAAACTTTGGCCAATTTACAGTAGCTAGGAGTCTGCCATGCCCTGTTAGTAAGGCCTCACAGCTGCAGCCTGTTAAGCTGATTGTAGTCTGGCTGAGAGGCAAGACTCTCATCCAGTCACTCCTAGGTGACTTCAGCAAGCTTTCACATGAACATTGTAGAGTTGTCTTTCCAACAACACACTAAAATTTCCTTGAGGTTAAAAAAATAAAAATAAAAGCCAAAAAACAAGGAGGGTGGGATTTAAAGACAGTGAAAATCACAAACACACAAAAGCTGGACTTTTATGTGTGTGTGTGTGTGTGTGTGTGTGTGTGTGTATGCATATGTCATATAATGTATTTTATGTAGGTTTGCTGATGGTCAATGGAACGTTAATTATTTGTTATTTTAATTAACTTTAGAGTTTCCAGCATACAACACCAACTGGCTCTCCTGGACAGTGAAACCTGGCCAGGAACGGCTGAAGCAGATAGGGATCATCTACAGCTCATTAAGGAGAAGGAAGCCCTTCTTCAGGACCTGCAGCTCATTTGTCAGCAGAGGCGATCCCCTGAAGATCTTGCAAAATTAGAAGAAGAAAAGGGACGTTTAGCTGATGAGATCCAGAGGGCCCGCTCCACCTCTGCTCAAGGAATTACTGAAAGGTTTGTAGTTATTCAGTGTAAAGCAATATATCAAGGTATAATCGGGCACTCAATATGGTTTGCTACACTTAGCAGCTACCCAGAAATAAAGGGAGAGTCACTCCCACTGATATACAAAAGCAAAAAAGATGGTGGGCAGCGCTTGTATAAAGCAATTAGCACTCTATATTATAATCAGAATAGTATAGATAATTAAAATATATACGTTTAATACATATTTTAATCATTTAAAAAATAATGACAGCATGTGTCACAGATTAAGATGCAAACACCCAATTAAATTTATTCAGGATAGACTTGAGGACTATTAGTATAGTGTCCGTCCTCTAAAGTACACCTATAGTATAGACTCCTGATTTTTAATGCAATGGTTCCTTAGGCAAATAAAATGGTCCAGTGTAGTGGTATAATTACCAGAGCACCACTAGAGGAATTGTTCTCCAATTTGTACTGTGTTCAGGTGAAATCCTCAGATAATTGCGGTGCAGATATGATATTCACTCCTTAATTTCTTTGCTTTGGGAACGCTGAGAATACGCCATGTGTTATAGATGTAAGGAGTCCGGGGTTGGTTCAGATACTGCAGAGCTGTCCTGATGGGTGAGCATGTAGGTGCAAATTATGCGTTCCGCTGCTACTTGCAGTGAAACGCGTGGAGTGTGCTTATCCTTATCTGGTTTATATAGCTTTACCATTATGGTTTATATACCTTTACCAGTGTGGTGTCTGGTTGGCACCTGTAAGCAATTATTCTATCTAATTAATAAAAATACTTTAAATATCAATACATAAATAACAGGGAGGCAGACCCAATTATTCAAGAATTACAATAAGATTTAAATAGTGTAGTTTTTTCAAATACGTTCTTTTAAACTTGTTAACTACATTCCAGTATATTAAGCATTAAAGCTCCAATCTGCTACTTTTTTAATCTTCCAATACCTAGGAAACACTTCCTGATGCTTTCCCATAGTTCTCGGACGATCATGTGTTTCTTAGGTCACTAAGCTTCTCCGGACATTGCATTATAATGTATCTGGAGTTTCTGTCGGGGCTCCGATCACGTGATTCAGCTCTGTGATCTAAACCATGCAGCATCGCCCGTTACTATAGCGATGTTAATAAACAGTGACAGAATGCCGCTCTCAGTACTACAGTCACGTGACCACGTCACATGACCACTATTCCTTAAATTCAATTTTCTGTTGTCATAGTAATGTTAATACATAGAAAATATAACTTTTTTTTTTTTTTTTGAACGATAATTTTTATTTGGACACAAAATTGCATTTACAAGGTACATTACAGTATGGGAGTCCCAACATGGGGAAAACAGTAGAGTGCGTGGTATTAAACATTTCAGTAACAGCAATGATAAGTCCTGGTGATGGTTCCAAGAAGTGGGTATCTCCAACTTTTTGGTGCATGATATTCCGGAAGATAAAAGAGAGAATTGAGTAAACAAAACCTTGTAGTTGAGAAAGGTTGGTTAAAAGTCCAATTTTTTAAATTTTTAGTTATAGTTTAAGTATAATCAGTTATAGGGGTATATGCAATTCACGGCGAATCGCGGCAATTTTTCGCCGTTTTTTAATTCGACTCAATTCGCCAGGTGAATTCCGGCAGGTGGCTGCCGGAATTCACCATATTCAATGAAAAACGGGTTCGCCAGAATCGCGGGCGAAAATCGGCCGATTTGGCGGATTTTGCCGCGATTTTAAAAAACGGGAAAAAACAGGAAAAACCCGGAAAAAAAAATGGCGTGGGGTCCCCCCTCCAAAGCATAACCAGCCTCGGGCTCTTCGAGCTGGTCCTGGTTCTAAAAATGCAGGGGAAAAATTGGGCACGGATCCCCCGTATTTTTAAAACCAGCACCGGGCTCTGCGCCTGGTGCTGGTGCCAAAAATACGGGGGACAAAAAGAGTAGGGGTCCCCCGTATTTTTAACACCAGCATCGGGCTCCACTAGCTGGACAGATAATGCCACAGCCGGGGGTCACTTTTATGCCGTGCCCTGCGGCCGTGGCATTAAATATCCAACTAGTCACCCCTGGCCGGGGTACCCTGGGGGAGTGGGGACCCCTACAATCAAGGGGTCCCCCCCCCAGCCACCCAAGGGCCAGGGGTGAAGCCCGAGGCTGTCCCCCCCCATCCAATGGGCTGCGGATGGGGGGGCTGATAGCCTTTTGTGATAATAAAAAGATATTGTTTTTTTCCAGTAGTACTACAAGTCCCAGCAAGCCTCCCCCCGCAAGCTGGTACTTGGAGAACCACAAGTACCAGCATGCGGGAGAAAAACGGGCCCGCTGGTACCTGTAGTACTACTGGAAAAAAAATACCCAAATAAAAACAGTACACACACACCGTGAAAGTAAAACTTTATTACACACTACCGACACACACATACTTACCTATGTTGACACGCCGACTGCCACGGTCTCCGACGATCCGAGGTACCTGTGAAAAAATTATACTCACCTTCCAGCGTCCAGAGATAAATCCACGTCCAGAGAGATAAATCCACGTACTTGTAAAAAAAACAAAACGCAAATACCCGCTCCATACCGGACTGAAAGGGGTCCCATGCTGACACATCAGACCCCTTTCTCCCGAATGCCGGGACATCACGTGACTCCTGTCACTGAAGTCCCTTCAGCCAATCAGGAAGCGCTACTTCCGTGGCGCTCACCTGATTGGCTGTGCGCTGTCTGTGCTGTCAGACAGCGCATCGCAAAGCCGCTCCATTACTTTCAATGGTGGGAACTTTGCGGGTAGCGGTGGGGTTAACCCGCGGTCAGCCGCTGACCGGCGGGTGACCTCACCGCTAGCCGCTAAGTTCCCACCATTGAATATAATGGACGGGGCTGTGCGATGCGCTGTCTGAGTTCAGACAGCGCACAGCCAATCAGGTGAGCGCCACGGAAGTAGCGCTTCCTGATTGGCTGAAGGGACTTCAGTGACAGGAGTCACGTGATGTCCCGGCATTCGGGAGAAAGGGGTCTGATGTGTCAGCATGGGACCCCTTTCAGTCCGGTATGGAGCGGGTATTTGCGTTTTTTTTTTTTTACAAGTACGTGGATTTATCTCTGGACCCTGGTTGAGGTGAGTATATTGATCTTTTATTTTCAGGTATCCGTGGATTCTACATGGAGAAGAGGACCGATGTCGGCGTGTGAACATAGGTAAGTATGTGTGTGTCGACGTATGAAATAAAGTTTTACTTTCACGGTGTGTGTGTCCTGTTTTTATTTGGGTATTTTTTTCCAGTAGTACTACAGGTACCAGCGGGCCCGCTTTTCTCCCGCATGCTGGTACTTGTGGTTCTCCAAGTACCAGCTTGCGGGGGAGGCTTGCTGGGACTTGTAGTACTGCTGGAAAAAACAATATTATTTTCATGATCACAAAAGGCTATCAGCCCCCCCATCCGCAGCCCATTGGATGGGGGGGGACAGCCTCGGGCTTCACCCCTGGCCCTTGGGTGGCTGGGGGGGGGACCCCTTGATTGAAGGGGTCCCCACTCCCCCAGGGTACCCCGGCCAGGGGTGACTAGTTGGATATTTAATGCCACGGCCGCAGGGCACGGCATAAAAGTGACCCCCGGCTGTGGCATTATCTGTCCAGCTAGTGGAGCCCGATGCTGGTGTTAAAAATACGGGGGACCCCTACGCTTTTTGTCCCCCGTATTTTTGGCACCAGCACCAGGCGCAGAGCCCGGTGCTGGTTTTAAAAATACGGGGGATCCCCTGTCAATTTTTTCCCCGCATTTCTCTATCGTCCTAGTGGATGCTGGGGTTCCTGAAAGGACCATGGGGAATAGCGGCTCCGCAGGAGACAGGGCACAAAAAGTAAAGCTTTAGGATCAGGTGGTGTGCACTGGCTCCTCCCCCTATGACCCTCCTCCAAGCCAGTTAGATTTTGTGCCCGGCCGAGAAGGGTGCAATCTAGGTGGCTCTCCTAAAGAGCTGCTTAGGAAAGTTTAGCTTAGGTTTTTTATTTTACAGTGAGTCCTGCTGGCAACAGGATCACTGCAACGAGGGACTTAGGGGAGAAGAAGTGAACTCACCTGCGTGCAGGATGGATTGGCTTCTTGGCTACTGGACATCAGCTCCAGAGGGACGATCACAGGTACAGCCTGGATGGTCACCGGAGCCTTGCCGCCGGCCCCCTTGCAGATGCTGAAGTAAGAAGAGGTCCAGAATCGGCGGCAGAAGACTCCTCAGTCTTCTAAAGGTAGCGCACAGCACTGCAGCTGTGCGCCATTTTCCTCTCAGCACACTTCACACGGCAGTCACTGAGGGTGCAGGGCGCTGGGAGGGGGGCGCCCTGGGAGGCAAATGAATACCTATTTTGGCTAAAAATACCTCACATATAGCCTCCGGAGGCTATATGGAGATATTTAACCCCTGCCAGAATCCGTTAAGAGCGGGAGACGAGGCCGCCCGAAAAAGGGGCGGGGCCTATCTCCTCAGCACACAGCGCCATTTTCCCTCACAGAAAGGCTGGAGGGAAGGCTCCCAGGCTCTCCCCTGCACTGCACTACAGAAACAGGGTTAAAACAGAGAGGGGGGGCACTAATTTGGCGATATGCTTATATATATATTAAGATGCTATAAGGGAAAACACTTATATAAGGTTGTCCCTATATAATTATAGCGTTTTTGGTGTGTGCTGGCAAACTCTCCCTCTGTCTCTCCAAAGGGCTAGTGGGTCCTGTCCTCTATCAGAGCATTCCCTGTGTGTGTGCTGTGTGTCGGTACGTGTGTGTCGACAGGTAGGAGGACGATGTTGGTGAGGAGGCGGAGCAATTGCCTGTAATGGTGATGTCACTCTCTAGGGAGTCGACACCGGAATGGATGGCTTATTTAGGAAATTACGTGATAATGTCAACAAGCTGCAAGGTCGGTTGACGACATGAGACGGCCGACAAACAATTAGTACGGTCCAGACGTCTCAAAAACACCGTCAAGGGTTTTTTAAAACGCCCGTTTACTTTAGTCGGTCGACACAGACACAGACAGGGACACTGAATCCAGTGTCGACGGTGAATAAACAAACGTATTCCTTATTAGGGCCACACGTTAAAGGCAATGAAGGAGGTGTTACGTATTTCTGATACTACAAGTACCACAAAAGAGGGTATTATGTGGGATGTGAAAAAACTACCATAGTTTTTCCTGAATCAGATAAATTAAATAAAGTGTGTGATGATGCGTGGGTTCCCCCCGATAGAAAATTATGGGCGGTATACCCTTTCCCGCCAGAAGTTAGGGCGCGTTGGGAAACACCCCTTAAGGTGGATAAGGCGCTCACACGCTTATCAAAACAAGTGGCGGTACCGTCTATAGATAGGGCCGTCCTCAAGGACCAGCTGACAAGGCTGGAAAATATAATAAAAAGTATATACACACATACTGGTGTTATACTGCGGCCAGCGATCGCCTCAGCCTGGATGTGCAGAGCTAGGGTGGCTTGGTCGGATTCCCTGACTAAAAATATTGATACCCTTGACAGGGACAGTATTTTATTGACTATAGAGCATTTCTATATATGCGAGATGCACAGAGGGATATTTGCACTCTGGCATCATGAATAAACGCGATGTCCATAACTGCCAGAAGATGTTATGGACACGACAGTGGTCAGGTGATGCAGATTCCAAACGGCACAGTATGGCCGTATAAAGGAAGAGGACTTGTTTGGGGTCGGTCCATCGGACCTGGTGGTCACGGCAACTGCTGGAAAATCCACCGTTTTTTACCCTAAGTCACATCTCTGCAGAAAAAGACACCGTCTTTTCAGCCTCAGTCCTCTCGTCCCTATAAGATCATATCTGCCCAGGGATAGAGGAAAGGGAAGAAGACTGCAACAGGCAGCCTATTCCCAGGAACAGAAGCGTTCCACCGCGTCTGACAAGTTCTCAGCAGGGCACTGAGACCGTACAGGACCCCTGGATCCTACATGTAGTATCCCGGGGGTACAGATGGGAATGTCGAGACGTTTCCCCTTCGCAGGCTCCTGAAGTCTGCTTTACCAAGTCTCCCTCCGACAAGGAGGTAGTATGGGAAAAAATTCACAAGCTGTGTTCCCAGCAGGTGACAATTAAATTACCCCTCCTACTACAGAAAAGGGGTATTATTCCACACTATATTGTGGTACTGAAGCCAGAAGGCTAGGTGAGACTTATTCTAAAAAAATTTTTTTTGAACACTTACAAAGGTTCAAATTAAGATGAAGTCACTCAGAGCAGTGATAACGAACCAGGAAGAAGGGGACTATATAGTGTCCCGGGACATCAGGGATGCTTACCTCTATGTCCCAAATTTGCCCTTCTCACTAAGGGTACCTCAGGTTCGTGGTGCAGAACTGTCACTATCAGTTTCAGACGCTGCCGTTTGGATTGTCCACGGCACCCCGGGGTCTTTACCAAGGTAATGGCCGAATTGATGATTCTTCTTCGAAGAAAAGGCGTCTTAATTATCCCTTACTTGGACGATCTCCTGATAGGGGCATAGTCCAGGGAACAGTTGGAGGTCGGAGTAGCACTATCTCGGATACTGCTACAATCAGCACGGGTGGATTCTAAATATTCCAAAATCGCAGCTGATCCCGACGACACGTCTGCTGTGCCTAGGGATGATTCTGGACACAGTCCAGAAAAAGGTGTTTCTCCCGGAAGAGAAAGCCAGGGAGTTATCCGAGCAAGTCAGGAACCTCCTAAAAACAGTGCATCATTGCACAAGGGTCCTGGTAAAAATGGTGGCTTCCTACGAAGCAATTCCATTCGGCAGATTTCACGTAAGAACTTTTCAGTGGGATCTGCTGGACAAATGGTCCGGATCGCATCTTCAGATGCATCAGCGGATAACCCAATATCCAAGGACAAGGGTGTCTCTCCTGTGGTGGTTATAGAGTGCTCATCTTCTAGAGGGCCGCAGATTCGGCATTCAGGATTGGATGCTGGTAACCACGGAGCCCAGCCTGAGAGGCTGGGGAGCAGTCACACAAGGGAAAAATTTCCAGGGAGTGTGATCAAGTATGGAGACTTTTCTCCACATAAATATACTGGAGCTAAGGGTAAATTTATAATGCTCTAAGCTTAGCAAGACCTCTGCTTCAAGGTCAGCCGGTATTGATCCAGTGGGAAAAACATCACGGCAGTCGCCCACGTAAACAGACAGGGCGACACAAGAAGCAGGAGGGCAATGGCAGAAACTGCAAGGACTTTTCGCTGGGCGGAAAATCATGTGATAACACTGTCAGCAGTTTTTCATCCCGGGAATGGAAACTGGGAAGCAGACTTCCTCAGCACGACCTCCACCCGGGAGAGTGGAAACTTCATTGAGAAGTTTTTTCCACATGATTGTAAACCGTTGGGAAATACCAAAGGTGGACATGATGGCGTCCCGTCTGAACAAAAAACGGGACAGGTATTGCGCCAGGTCAAGGGACCCTCAGGCAATAGATGTGGACGTTCTGGTAACACCGTGGGTGTACCAGTCGGTGTATGTGTTCCCTTCTCTGCTTCTCATACCTAAGGTGCTGAGAATTATAAGACGTAGAGGAGTAAGAACTATACTCATGGCTCCGGATTGGCCAAGAAGGACTTGGTACCCGGAACTTCAAGAGATGCTTACAGAGGTCTTATGGCCTCTGCCGCTAAGAAGGGACTTGCTTCAGCAAGTACCATGTCTGTTCCAAGACTTACCGCAGCTGCGTTTGTCGGCATGGCGATGGAAAGCCGGATCCTAAGGGAAAAAAGGCATTCCGGAAGAGGTCATTCCTACCCTGGTCAAAGCCAGAAAGGAGGTGACCGCACAACATTATCACCACGTGTGGCGAAAATTTGTTGCGTGGTGTGAGGCCAGGAAGGCCCCACAAAGAAATTTCAACTCGGTCGTTTCCTGCATTTCCTGCAAACAGGAGTGTCTATGGGCCTCAAATTGGGGTCCATTAAGGTTCAAATTCGGCCCTGTAAATTTTCTTCCAGAAAGAATTGGCTTCAGTTCCTGAAGTCCAGAAGTTTGTCAAGGGAGTATTGCATATACAAACCCCTTTTTTGTGCCTCCAGTGGCACTGTGGGATCTCAACGTAGTTCTGGGATTTCTCAAATCACATTGGTTTAAAACCAGTCAAATATGTGGATTTGCAGCATCTCACATAAAAAGTGACCATGCTCTTGGCCCTGGCCTGGACCAGGCGAGTGTCAAATTGGTGGTTTTTTCTCAAAAAAGCCCATATCTGTTTGTCCATTCGGACAGGGCAGAGCTGCGGACTCGTCCCCAGTTCTCTCCCTAAGGTGGTGTCAGTGTTTCACCTGAACCAGCTTATTGTGGTGCCTTGCACCTACTAGGGACTTGGAGGACTCCAAGTTGCTAGAAGTTGTCAGGGCCCTGAAAATATATTCCAGGACAGCTGGAGTCAGAAAATCTGACTCGCTGTTTATACTGTATGCACCCAACAAGTTGGGTGCGCCTGCTTCTAAGCAGTCGATTGCTCGTTGGATTTGTAACACAATTCAACTTGCACATTCTGAGGCAGGCCTGCCACAGTCTAAATCGGTTAAGGCCCATTCCACAAGGAAGGTGGGCTCATCTTGGGCGGCTGCCCGAGAGGTCTCGGCATTACAACTCTGCCGAGCAGCTACGTGGTCAGGGGAGAACACGTTTGTAAAATTCTACAAATTTGATATCCTGGCAAAAGAGGACCTGGAGTTCTCTCATTCGGTGCTGCAGAGTCATCCGCACTCTCCCGCCCGTTTGGGAGCTTTGGTATAATCCCCATGGTCCTTTCAGGAACCCCAGCATCCACTAGGACGATAGAGAAAATAAGAATTTACTTACCGATAATTCTATTTCTCGGAGTCCGTAGTGGATGCTGGGCGCCCATCCCAAGTGCGGATTATCTGCAATACTTGTACATAGTTACAAAAATCGGGTTATTATTGTTGTGAGCCATCTTTTCAGAGGCTCCGCTGTTATCATACTGTTAACTGGGTTTAGATCACAAGTTGTACGGTGTGATTGGTGTGGCTGGTATGAGTCTTACCCGGGATTCAAAATTCCTCCCTTATTGTGTACGCTCGTCCGGGCACAGTACCTAACTGGCTTGGAGGAGGGTCATAGGGGGAGGAGCCAGTGCACACCACCTGATCCTAAAGCTTTACTTTTTGTGCCCTGTCTCCTGCGGAGCCGCTATTCCCCATGGTCCTTTCAGGAACCCCAGCATCCACTACGGACTCCGAGAAATAGAATTATCGGTAAGTAAATTCTTATTTTTTAGAACCAGGACCAGCTCGAAGAGCCCGAGGCTGGTTATGCTTTGGAGGGGGGACCCCACGCCATTTTTTTTTAGGATTTTACCGTTCCAGCAAAAAAAAAAAAATAATAATAATAATATTTTAAAAAATATATAAATAATATTTGTGCCTCCAAAAAAAAAAAAAAAAGTACCTAATCCCTTCTAATATAAATAGATCTGCTATTCCCCCCCAAAAAAACACAAAAAAAAACATGTTTAAAATTTTTTTATTTGTTTTCACCCTCCAAAGTGTGGCGGATTGAAAATGACGAATTTGCTGTCTAAAAGCACTGCTGTCGAATTTCCAAACTTGAATTGAATATGCTTTGGTCGAATTGCAGCACTTGTATCATTGCAGAAAAGTCGAATTTGCAAAAAGTCGAATTTCAAAAAGTCGAATTTTGAAAGTCCGTTTTTTGGTCGGAAAGCACTGAATTGCATAGGCGAATTTTTTTTTTGGTCGAAAATGACCCGAAATTCGACAATTTCAGGAATTCGACCGCAATTGCATATACCCCATAATCAGTAAAACTCAGAAAATATATCTTAACTTAAAATTTAAGGGTAAGATATATAGAGATAGAGGCTTTTTCACACAACAATTCATATCTAGAAGCCCGTAAATATATATTACATTGTGAAGAGAGTACTCCGTCACATATTAATCATAATGATCAAAGTTCCATTATGATCCTAATAGATACATCTCCATTGCGCGATGGATAAATATCTAGGGGATCTGTATGGCAATATTACTTTATAATCACTATATATGTTATCTGAATTTACATCAAAACTTTTGACTAAATTAATATAAGATAAACATTAGAACAAAAAAGATGAAGAAAAGTAGTCAATCAATTATGTAAAAGAGGGTCTATATATTTCATAGACAATTATTCCATAACTTCCATCTATTAAGAAAGGAACAAAGAGAGAGATAGGGCAAGAAGGGGAGATAGAGGTAGAAGGAGGGAAATGCTGGGACAAATATGGTATATGAGCTTAAAAGGGAGGCTCATATTAGATCACCAAATTTAGTTCCACCACCTCATTTAGACCTCCCGGGTAAATAAATAAGTTAAGTTCTTTGTGGTTCTTCACACCTATTTAAGGCCACAAGAAAGAATGTATATATAACAAAGGAGATATTACAATTGATAAAACTCCTGATCTCATAAGGTTTTTCTTCCTTGTCAATTGGAATTTGTAAAGTTTTGCCCTCTATGTGATTGCAAGTTAAGCACTTGTTTCCCCGACATTTGAAAAAGTCTTTTGGCTTAGGTTGCAACCAAGTTATGTCTTTATTTTCGAATAATAGTTTAGTTTCTGGTTTGAGGAGGCTGGGTGCCAGAGAGTCTTAGGGGTATATGCAATTGCGGTGGAATTCCCGAAATTGTCGAAAAACTGGACTTTTTCGCCCAAAAAAAAAAATCGACAATGCAATTCAGTACTTGGCGTCAAAAAAACGGACTTTCAAAGTTCGACTTTTTGAAATTCGACATTTGTCAAATTCGACTTTTCTGCAATGGTACAAATGCGGCAATTCGACAAAAGTATATTCAATTGAAGTTTGGAAATTCGACAACAGTGCTTTTAGACAGTAAATTCGTCATTTTCAATCCGCCACACTTTGGTGGGTGAATCTAATAAAAAAAAATTAAAACATGTTTTTTTGGGTGTTTTTTTTATTGGTAATAGCATATCTCTTTATATTAGAAGGGATTAGGTACTTGGTTTGTCTTTTTGGGAGGCACAAGTATTATTTATATATTTTTAAAAAAATATATATATTTTTTTTTTAGATGGAATGGTAAAATCCCGGAAAAAAAATGGCGTGGGGTCCCCCCTCCAAAGCATAACCAGCCTCGGGCTCTTCGAGCCGGTCCTGGTTGTAAAAATCCGGGGGGGAAATGGACAGGGGATCCCCCGTATTTTTAAAACCAGCACCGGGCTCTGCGCCTGGTGCTGGTGCAAAAAATACGGGGGACGAAAGGAGTAGGGGTCCCCCGTATTTTTTACACCAGCATCGGGCTCCACTAGCTGGACAGATAATGCCACAGCCGGGGGTCACTTTTATACAGCGCCCTGCGGCCGTGGCATTAAATATCCAACTAGTCACCCCTGGCCGGGGTACCCTGGGGGAGTGGGGACCCATTCAATCAAGGGGTCGTCCCCCCCAGCCACCCAAGGACCAGGGGTGAAGCCCGAGGCTGTCCCCCCCCATCCAAGGGCTGCGGATGGGAGGCTGATAGCCTTGAGAAAATGTAAAGAATATTGTTTTTTCCTGTAGTACTACAAGTCCCAGCAAGCCTCCCCCGCAAGCTGGTACTTGGAGAACCACAAGTACCAGCATGCGGGAGAAAAACGGGCCCGCTGGTACCTGTAGTACTACTGGGAAAAAAATACCCAAATAAAAACAGGAGACACACACCTTGAGAGTAAAACTTTATTACACACCTACCGACACACATACTTACCTATGTTGACCCGCCGACTGCCACGTCTCCTGATCCGACGATCCGGGGTACTTGTGAATCAAATTATACTCACCTCAATCCAGTGTCCAGATATAAATCCTCGTACTTGGCAAAAAAAGAAAATGAACAACCGATCCACACGGACTGAAAGGGGTCCCATGTTTACACATGAGACCCCTTTCCCCGAATACCGGGACACCACGTGACTGCTGTCACCGAGGTGCCTTCAGCCAATCAGGAAGCGCTACTTCGTTGCACTCTGCTGATTGGCTGCACGTCTGAGCTGTCAGACAGCGCCTCGCAAAGCCTCTCCATTATACTCAATGGTGGGAACTTTGCGTCAGCGGTGAGGTCACCCGCGGTCTGCGGCTGACCGCGGGTAACCCCACCGCTACCCGCAAAGTTCCCACCATTGAAGGCAATGGAGAGGCTTTGCGATGCGCTGTCTGAGGTCACACGCGCATACAGCCAATCAGGTGAGTGCAACGAAGTAGCGCTTCCTGATTGGCTGAAGGGACCTCGGTGACAGCAGTCACGTGGTGTCCCGGCATTCGGGGAAAGGGGTCTCATGTGTAAACATGGCACCCCTTTCAGTCCGTGTGGATCGGTTGTTCGTTTTCTTTTCTCTGACGTCCTAGTGGATGCTGGGAACTCTGTAAGGACCATGGGGAATAGCGGCTCCGCAGGAGACTGGGCACAACTAAAAGAAAGCTTTTAGACTACCTGGTGTGCACTGGCTCCTCCCACTATGTCCCTCCTCCAAGCCTCAGTTAGATTTCTGTGCCCGGCCGAGCTGGATGCACACTAGGGGCTCTCCTGAGCTCCTAGAAAGAAAGTTTATTTTAGGTTTTTTATTTTACAGTGAGACCTGCTGGCAACAGGCTCACTGCATCGAGGGACTAAGGGGAGAAGAAGCGAACCTACCTGCTTGCAGCTAGCTTGGGCTTCTTAGGCTACTGGACACCATTAGCTCCAGAGGGATCGACCGCAAGGAACTGGCCTTGGTGTTCGTTCCCGGAGCCGCGCCGCCGTCCCCCTTACAGAGCCAGAAGCAAGAAGAGGTCCGGAAAATCGGCGGCAGAAGACATCAGTCTTCACCAAGGTAGCGCACAGCACTGCAGCTGTGCGCCATTGCTCCTCATGCACACTTCACACTCTGGTCACTGAGGGTGCAGGGCACTGGGGGGGGGGGGGGGGGCGCCCTGAGCAGCAATAGAAACACCTTGGCTGGCAAATATATCACAATATATAGCCCCAGAAGCTATATATGTGATAAATACCCCTGCCAGAATCCATAAAAAAGCGGGAGAAAAGTCCGCGAAAAAGGGGCGGAGCTATCTCCCTCAGCACACTGGCGCCATTTTCTCTTCACAGTGCAGCTGGAAGACAGCTCCCCAGGCTCTCCCCTGTAGTTTGCTGGCTCAAAGGGTTAAAAAGAGAGGGGGGGCACTAAATTTAGGCGCAATATTGTATATACAAGCAGCTATTGGGAAAAATTCACTCAATATAGTGTTAATCCCTAAATTATATAGCGCTCTGGTGTGTGCTGGCATACTCTCTCTCTGTCTCCCCAAAGGGCTGTGTGGGGTCCTGTCCTCAGTCAGAGCATTCCCTGTGTGTGTGCGGTGTGTCGTTACGGCTGTGTCGACACGTTTGATGAGGAGGCTTATGTGATGGCAGAGCAGATGCCGATAAATGTGATGTCGCCCCCTGTGGGGCCGACACCAGAGTGGATGGATAGGTGGAAGGTATAAACCGACAGTGTCAACTCCTTACATAAAAGGCTGGATGACGTAACAGCTATGGGACAGCCGGCGTCTCAGCCCGCGCCTGCCCAGGCGTCTCAAAGGCCATCAGGGGCTCAAAAACGCCCGCTCCCTCAGATGGCAGACACAGATGTCGACACGGAGTTTGACTCCAGTGTCGACGAGGTTGAGACATATACACAATCCACTAGGAACATCCGTTACATGATCCCGGCAATAAAAAATGTGTTACACATTTCTCTAACGTCCTAGTGGATGCTGGGACTCCGTCAGGACCATGGGGAATAGCGGGCTCCGCAGGAGACAGGGCACATCTAAATAAAGCTTTTAGGATCACATGGTGCGTACTGGCTCCTCCCCCTATGACCCTCCTCCAAGCCTCAGTTAGGTTTTTGTGCCCGTCCGAGAAGGGTGCAATCTAGGTGGCTCTCCTAAAGAGCTGCTTAGAAAAAGTTTTTTTAGGTTTAAATCTCAGTGAATCCTGCTGGCAACAGGATCACTGCATCGAGGGACTTAGGGGAGAGATTTCCAACTCACCTGCGTGCAGGATGGATTGGAGTCTTAGGCTACTGGACACTTAGCTCCAGAGGGAGTCGGAACACAGGTCCTCCTGGGGTTCGTCCCGGAGCCGCGCCGCCGATCCCCCTTACAGACGCTGAAGACGGAGGTCCGGAAAGCAGGCGGCAGAAGACTCCTCAGTCTTCATGAAGGTAGCGCACAGCACTGCAGCTGTGCGCCATTGTTGCTACACGTCTCACTGATTCAGTCACGGAGGGTGCAGGGCGCTGCTGGGGGCGCCCTGGGCAGCAATATTAAATACCTTTAGTGGCAAAATAAATACATCACATATAGCCATTAAGGCTATATGTATGTATTTAACCCAGGCCAGTTTTCTTAAAACCCGGGAGAAAAGCCCGCAGAAAAAGGGGCGGAGCTTATTCTCCTCAGCACTCAGCGCCATTTTCCTGCTCAGCTCCGCTGGTGAGGAAGGCTCCCAGGACTCTCCCCTGCACTGCACTACAGAAACAGGGTAACAAAGAGAAGGGGGGCATAATTTGGCGATATTGATATATTAAAAGCGCTTATATCAAAAACAACACCTTCTAGGGTTGTTTATATACATTTATAGCGTTTTTGGTGTGTGCTGGCAAACTCTCCCTCTGTCTCCCCAAAGGGCTAAGAGGGTCCTGTCTTCGATTAGAGCATTCCCTGTGTGGCTGCTGTGTGTCGGTACGTGTGTGTCGACATGTATGAGGACGATGTTGGTGTGGAGGCAGAGCAATTGCCGGTAATGGTGATGTCACCCCCTAGGGAGTCGACACCGGAATGGATGGCTTTAGTTATGGAATTACGTGATAATGTTAGCACATTACAAAAGTCAGTTGACGCAATGAGACGGCCGGAAAACCAGTTAGTACCGGCTCAGGCGTCTCAGACACCGTCAGGGGCTGTAAAACGTCCCTTACCTCAGTCAGTCGACACGGGTACCGACACAGATGAATCTAGTGTCGACGGTGAAGAAACAAACGTATTTTCCAATAGGGCCACACGTTATATGATCACGGCAATGAAGGAGGCTTTGCAGATCTCTGATACTGCTGGTACCTCAAAAAGGGGTATTATGTGGGGGGTGAAAAAACTACCTGTAGCTTTTCCAGAATCAGAGGAATTGAATGACGTGTGTGACGAAGCGTGGGTTAACCCAGATAGAAAACTGCTAATTTCCAAGAAGTTATTGGCATTATACCCTTTCCCACCAGAGGTTAGGGCGCGCTGGGAAACACCCCCTAGGGTGGATAAGGCGCTCACACGTTTATCAAAGCAAGTGGCGTTGCCGTCTCCTGATACGGCCGCCCTCAAGGATCCAGCAGATAGGAGGCTGGAAACTACACTGAAGAGTATATACACACATACTGGTGTTATACTGCGACCGGCAGTAGCCTCAGCCTGGATGTGCAGTGCTGGGGTAGTGTGGTTGGATTCTCTGACTGAAAATATTGATACCCTGGATAGGGACAGTATTTTATTGACTCTAGAGCAATTAAAGGATGCTTTTCTTTATATGCGAGATGCTCAGAGGGATATTTGTACTCTAGCATCAAGAGTAAGCGCGATGTCCATATCTGCCAGAAGAAGTTTATGGACGCGACAGTGGTCAGGTGATGCGGATTCCAAAAGGCATATGGAAGTATTGCCATATAAAGGAGAGGAATTATTTGGGGTCGGTCTTTCGGACCTGGTGGCCACGGCAACTGCCGGCAAATCCACTTTTTTACCTCAGACCCCCTCCCAACAGAAAAAGACACCGTCTTTTCAGCCGCAGTCCTTTCGCTCCTATAAAAACAAGCGACCAAAAGGACAGTCTTATCTGCCGCGAGGCAGAGGAAAGGGTAAGAGAGGGCAGCAAGCAGCCCCTGCCCAGGACCAGAAGCCCGCCCCGGGTTCTACAAAGCCATCAGCATGACGCTGGGGCTTTACAAGCGGACTCAGGAGCGGTGGGGGGTCGACTCAAGATTTTCAGCAATCAGTGGGCTCGCTCACAAGTGGACCCGTGGATCCTGCAGATAATATCTCAGGGTTACATGTTGGAGTTCGAAAGGTCTCCCCCTCGCCGGTTCCTAAAGTCTGCTTTACCAACGTCTCCCTCAGAAAGGACGTCGGTTTTGGAAGCCATTCACAAGCTGTATTCTCAGCAGGTGATAGTCAAGGTACCCCTCCTACAACAGGGAAAGGGGTATTATTCCACACTATTTGTGGTACCGAAGCCGGACGGTTCGGTAAGACCTATTCTAAACCTGAAATCCTTGAACCTGTACATACAGAAATTCAAGTTCAAGATGGAGTCACTCAGAGCAGTGATAGCGAATCTGGAAGAAGGGGACTTCATGGTGTCCCTGGACATAAAGGATGCTTATCTGCATGTCCCAATTTACCCCTCACACCAAGGGTATCTCAGGTTCGTGATACAAGACTGTCATTATCAGTTTCAAACGCTGCCGTTTGGTTTGTCCACGGCCCCTCGGGTCTTTACCAAGGTAATGACCGAAATGATGGTTCTTCTACGAAGAAAAGGCGTATTAATTATCCCTTACTTGGACGATCTCCTGATAAGGGCAAAGTCCAGAGAACAGCTGGAAGTCGGTGTAGCACTAACCCAGGTAGTGCTTCAGCAACACGGGTGGATTCTGAATCTTCCAAAATCTCAATTGACCCCGACAACTCGTCTGCTGTTCCTGGGAATGATTCTGGACACGGTTCAGAAAAAGGTGTTTCTCCCGGAGGAGAAAGCAAGGGAGTTATCCGAACTTGTCAGGAACCTCCTAAAACCAGGAACTGTGTCAGTACATCAATGCACAAGAGTCCTGGGAAAGATGGTGGCTTCTTACGAAGCGATTCCATTCGGCAGATTCCATGCACGGACATTTCAGTGGGATCTGCTGGACAAATGGTCCGGATCGCATCTGCACATGCATCAGCGGATAACACTGTCACCAAGAACAAGGTTGTCTCTCCTGTGGTGGTTGCAGAGTGCCCATCTGTTAGAGGGCCGCAGATTCGGCATACAGGACTGGGTCCTGGTGACTACGGATGCCAGCCTACGAGGCTGGGGAGCAGTCACACAGGGAAGAAACTTCCAGGGCGTGTGGTCAAACCTGGAGACGTCCCTTCACATAAATATACTGGAGCTAAGAGCGATCTACAATGCTCTAAGCCTGGCAAAATCGCTGCTTCAGGGTCAGCCGGTGTTGATCCAGTCGGACAACATCACGGCAGTCGCCCACGTAAACCGACAAGGCGGCACGAGAAGCAGAAGAGCAATGACAGAAGCTGCAAGGATTCTGCGCTGGGCGGAGAATCATGTCATAGCACTGTCAGCAGTGTTCATCCCGGGAGTGGACAACTGGGAAGCAGACTTCCTCAGCAGACACGACCTTCACCCGGGAGAGTGGGGACTTCATCCAGAAGTCTTCCACATGATTGTGAACCGTTGGGAAAGACCAAAGGTGGACATGATGGCGTCTCGCCTCAACAAAAAATTGGACAGATATTGCGCCAGGTCAAGAGACCCTCAGGCGATAGCTGTGGACGCTCTGGTAACACCGTGGGTGTACCAGTCAGTGTATGTGTTCCCTCCTCTGCCTCTCATACCAAAGGTACTGAGAATTATACGGAAAAGAGGAGTAAGAACAATACTGGTGGCTCCGGACTGGCCAAGAAGAACTTGGTATCCGGAACTTCAAGAGATGCTCACGGAGGATCCATGGCCTCTACCTCTAAGAAGGGATCTGCTTCAGCAGGGACCTTGTATGTTCCAAGACTTACCGCGTCTGCGTTTGACGGCATGGCGGTTGAACGCCGGATTCTAAAAGAAAAGGGCATTCCAGAGGAAGTTATTCCTACCTTGATTAAGGCTAGAAAGGAAGTGACTGTACAACATTATCACCGCATTTGGCGAAAATATGTTGCGTGGTGTGAGGCCAAGAAGGCTCCAACGGAAGAATTTCAATTGGGTCGATTCTTACATTTCCTGCAAGCAGGATTGTCTATGGGCCTAAAATTGCGGTCCATTAAAGTTCAAATTTCGGCCTTATCAATCTTCTTCCAGAAGGAATTGGCATCAGTGCCTGAAGTACAAACTTTTGTCAAAGGTGTACTACATATACAACCCCCAATAGTGCCTCCAGTGGCACCGTGGGATTTGAACGTAGTTTTGAATTTTCTCAAATCTCATTGGTTTGAGCCTCTAAAATCGGTAGATTTAAAATACCTTACATGGAAGGTAACCATGCTATTGGCCCTGGCTTCAGCCAGGAGAGTTTCAGAGTTGGCGGCTTTATCATACAAAAGCCCATATCTGATTTTCCATTCGGACAGGGCAGAACTGCGGACACGTCCTCATTTTCTCCCTAAGGTGGTTTCGGCTTTTCACTTGAACCAGCCTATTGTGGTGCCTGCGGCTACTAGCGACTTGGAGGACTCCAAGTTACTGGACGTTGTCAGAGCATTAAAAATATATATTTCAAGGACAGCTGGAGTCAGAAAATCTGACTCGTTGTTTATATTGTATGCACCCAACAAGATGGGTGCTCCTGCGTCTAAACAGACGATTGCACGTTGGATCTGTAGCACAATCCAACTTGCACATTCTGTGGCAGGCCTGCCACAGCCTAAATCTGTAAAGGCCCACTCCACAAGGAAAGTGGGCTCATCTTGGGCGGCTGCCCGAGGGGTCTCGGCATTACAACTTTGCCGAGCAGCTACGTGGTCAGGGGAGAACACGTTTGTAAAATTTTACAAATTTGATACTCTGGCTAAGGAGGACCTGGAGTTCTCTCATTCGGTGCTGCAGAGTCATCCGCACTCTCCCGCCCGTTTGGGAGCTTTGGTATAATCCCCATGGTCCTGACGGAGTCCCAGCATCCACTAGGACGTTAGAGAAAATAAGAATTTACTTACCGATAATTCTATTTCTCATAGTCCGTAGTGGATGCTGGGCGCCCATCCCAAGTGCGGATTGTCTGCAATACTTGTACATAGTTATTGTTACAAAGATCGGGTTATTACTATTGTTGTGAGCCATCTTTTCAGAGGCTACTTCGTTTTTTGTTATCATACTGTTAACTGGGTTCAGATCACAAGTTGTACGGTGTGATTGGTGTGGCTGGTATGAGTCTTACCCGGGATTCAAGATCCTTCCTTATTGTGTACGCTCGTCCGGGCACAGTACCTAACTGAGGCTTGGAGGAGGGTCATAGGGGGAGGAGCCAGTACGCACCATGTGATCCTAAAAGCTTTATTTAGATGTGCCCTGTCTCCTGCGGAGCCCGCTATTCCCCATGGTCCTGACGGAGTCCCAGCATCCACTACGGACTATGAGAAATAGAATTATCGGTAAGTAAATTCTTATTTTCTGACATTAACCCAAGTACCACTAAAAAAGGGTTTTATGTTTGGGGAGAAAAAGCAGGCAGTGTTTTGTTCCCCCATCAAATGAGTGAATGAAGTGTGAAAAAGCGTGGGTTCCCCCGATAAGAAACTGGTAATTTCTAAAAAGTTACTGATGGCGTACCCTTTCCCGCCAGAGGATAAGTTACGCTGGGAGATATCCCCTAGGGTGGATAAGGCGCTCACACGTTTGTCAAAAAAGGTGGCACTGCCGTCTTAGGATACGGCCACTTTGAAGGTACCTGCTGATAAAAAGCAGGAGGCTATCCTGAAGTCTGTATTTACACACTCAGGTACTAGACTGAGACCTGCAGATAGTGCTGCTGCAGCGTGGTCTGTAACCCTGTCAAACAGGGATACTATTTTGCTAACATAAGACGTCGTCTTATATATGAGGGATGCACAGAGGGATATTTTGCCGGTTGGCATCCAGAATTAATGCAATGTCCATTCTGTCAGGAGGGTATTAGAGACCCGACACTGGACAGGTGATGCTGACTTTAAAAGGCACATAGAGCCTTATAAGGGTGAGGAATTGTTTGGGGATGGTCTCTGGGACCTCGTATCCACAGCAACAGCTGGGAAGAAAATTTTTTACCTCAGGTTTCCTCACAGCCTAAGAAAGCACTGTATTATCAGGTACAGTCCTTTCGGCTTCAGAAAAGCAAGCGGGTCAAAGGCGCTTCCTTTCTGCACAGAGACGAGGGAAGAGGGAAAAAGCTGCACCAGTCAGCCAGTTCCCAGAATCAAAATTCTTCCCCCACTTCCTCTGAATCCACCGCATGACGCGGGGGCTCCACAGGCGTAGCCAGGTACGGTGGGGGGCCGCCTCAAAAATGTCAGCGATCAGTGGGCTCGCTCACAGGTGGATCCCTGGATTCTTCAAGTAGTATCTCAGGGGTACAAGCTGGAATTTGAGGCGTCTCCCCCCCGCCGTTTCCTCAAATCTGCCTTGCCGACAACTCCCTCAGGCAGGGAGGCTGTGCTAGAGGCAATTCACAAGCTGTATTCCCAGCAGGTGATAGTCAAGGTGCCCCTACTTCAACAAGGACGGGGTTGCTATTCCACACTGTTTGTGGTACCGAAACCGGACGGTTCGGTGAGACCCATTTTAAATTTGAAATCCTTGAACACATACATAAAAAAATTCAAGTTCAAGATGGAATCGCTCAGGGCGGTTATTGCAAGCCTGGAGGAGGGGGATTACATGGTATCCCTGGACATCAAGGATGCTTACCTACATGTCCCCATTTACCATCCTCACCAGGAGTACCTCAGATTTGTGGTACAGGATTGCCATTACCAATTCCAAACACTGCCGTTTGGACTGTCCACGGCACCGAGGGTCTTTACCAAGGTAATGGCAGAAATGATGATACTCCTTCGAAAAAAGGGAGTTTTAATTATCCCGTACTTGGACGATCTCCTTATAAAGGCGAGGTCCAAGGAGCAGTTGTTGGTCGGAGTAGCACTATCTCGGGAAGTGCTACAACAGCACGGATGGATTCTATACATTCCAAAGTCACAGCTGGTTCCTACCACACGCCTACTGTTCCTGGGGATGGTTCTGGACACAGAACAGAAAAAAGTGTTTCTCCCGCAGGAGAAAGCCAAGGAGCTGTCATCTCTAGTCAGAGACCTCCTGAAACCAAAACAGGTATCGGTGCATCACTGCACACGAGTCCTGGGGAAAATGGTAGCTTCTTACAAAGCAAAATTCCATTCGGCAGGTTCCATGCAAGAACCTTTCAGTGGGACCTCTTGGACAAGTGGTCGGGATCGCATCTTCAGATGCATCGGCTGATAACCCTGTCTCCAAGGACCAGGGTATCTCTACTGTGGTGGCTGCAGAGTGCTCATCTTCAAGAGGGCCGCAGATTCGGCATACAGGACTGGGTCCTGGTAACCACGGATGCCAGCCTTCGAGGCTGGGGGGCAATCACACAGGGAAGAAATTTCCAAGGACTTTGGTCAAGTCAGGAGTCGTCCCTACACATAAATATTCTGGAACTGAGGGCCATTTACAATGCCCTAAGTCTGGCAAGGCCTCTGCTTCAAAACCAGCCGGTACTGATCCAATCAGACAACATCACGGCAGTCGCCCTTGTAAACCGACAGGGCGGCACAAGAAGCAGGATGGCGATGGCAGAAGCCACAAGGATTCTCCGATGGGCGGAGAATCACGTCTTAGCACTGTCAGCAGTGTTCATTCCGGGAGTGGACAACTGGGAAGCAGACTTCCTCAGCAGACACGACCTACACCCGGGAGAGTGGGGACTTCATCCAGAAGTCTTCCAACTGTTGGTAAACCGTTGGGAAAGGCCACAGGTGGACATGATGGCGTCCCGCCTAAACAAAAAACTAGATATTGCGCCAGGTCAAGGGACCCTCAGGCAATAGCTGTGGACGCTCTAGTGACACCGTGGGTGTACCAGTCGGTTTATGTATTCCCTCCTCTGCCTCTCATACCAAAGGTACTGAGAATAATAAGAAAACGAGGAGTAAGAACGATACTCGTGGTTCCGGATGGGCCAAGAAGAGCTTGGTACCCAGAACTTCAAGAAATGATATCAGAGGACCCATGGCCTCTACCGCTCAGACAGGATCTGCTACAGCAGGGGCCCTGTCTGTTCCAAGACTTACCGCGGCTGCGTTTGACGGCATGGCGGTTGAATTCCGGATCATAAAGGAAAAAGGCATTCCGGAGGAAGTCATTCCTACGCTGATAAAAGCCAGGAAAGAAGTAACCGCAAACCATTATCACCGTATTTGGCGAAAATATGTTGCGTGGTGTGAGGCCAGGAAGGCCCCAACAGAGGAATTTCAGCTGGGTCGTTTTCTGCACTTCCTACAGTCAGGAGTGACTATGGGCCTAAACTTGGGTTCCATTAAGGTCCAGATTTCGGCTCTGTCGATTTTCTTCCAGAAAGAACTGGCTTCACTGCCTGGAGTTCAGACATTTGTAAAGGGAGTGCTACATAGTCAGCCCCCTTTTGTGCCTCCTGTGGCACCTTGGGATCTCAACGTGGTGTTGAGTTTCCTAAAATCACATTGGTTTGAGCCACTTAAAACTGTGGATTTGAAATATCTCACGTGGAAAGTGGTCATGTTATTGGCCTTGGCTTCAGCCAGGCGTGTGTCAGAATTGGCGGCTTTGTCATGTAAAAGCCCTTATCTGATTTTCCATATGGATAGGGCAGAATTGAGGACTCGTCCCCAGTTTCTCCCTAAGGTGGTATCAGCTTTTCACTTGAACCAACCTATTGTAGTGCCTGCGGCTACTAGGGACTTGGAAGATTCCAAGTTACTGGACGTAGTCAGGGCCTTGAAAATGTATATTTCCAGGACAGCTGGAGTCAGGAAAACTGACTCGCTTTTTATCCTGTAGGCACCCAACAAAATAGGTGCTCCTGCTTCTAAGCAGACTATTGCTCGCTGAATTTGTAGCACAATTCAGCTGGAGCATTCTGCGGCTGGATTGCCGCATCCTAAATCAGTAAAAGCCCATTCCACGAGGAAAGTGGGCTCATCTTGTGCGGCTGCCTGAGGGGTCTCGGCTTTATAACTTTGCCGAGCTGCAACTTGGTCAGGGGCAAACACGTTTGCAAAATTCTACAAATTTGATACCCTGGCTGAGGAGGACCTTGAGTTCTCTCATTCGGTGCTGCAGAGTCATCCGCACTCTCCCGCCCGTTTGGGAGCTTTGGTATAATTCCCATGGTCCTTACGGAGTTCCCAGCATCCACTAGGACGTCAGAGAAAATAAGAATTTACTCACCGGTAAATCTATTTCTCGTAGTCCGTAGTGGATGCTGGGCGCCCATCCCAAGTGCGGATTGTCTGCAATACTTGTATGTAGTTATTGCCTAACTAAGGGTTATTGTTGAGCCATCTGTTGAGAGGCTCAGTTATATTTCATACTGTTAACTGGGTATAGTATCACAAGTTATACGGTGTGATTGGTGGGGCTGGTATGAGTCTTCCCGGGATTCAAAATCCTTCCTTATTGTGTCAGCTCTTCCGGGCACAGTATCCTAACTGAGGCTTGGAGGAGGGTCATAGTGGGAGGAGCCAGTGCACACCAGGTAGTCTAAAAGCTTTCTTTTAGTTGTGCCCAGTTTCCTGCGGAGCCGCTATTCCCCATGGTCCTTACGGAGTTCCCAGCATCCACTACGGACTACGAGAAATAGATTTACCGGTGAGTAAAATCTTATTTTTTTTGCCAAGTACGAGGATTTATATCTGGACACTGGATTGAGGTGAGTATAATTTGATTCACAGGTACCCCGGATCGTCGGATCAGGAGACGTGGCAGTCGGCGGGTCAACATAGGTAAGTATGTGTGTGTCGGCAGGTGTGTAATAAAGTTTTACTCTCAAGGTGTGTGTCTCCTGTTTTTATTTGGGTATTTTTTTTCCAGTAATACTACAGGTACCAGCGGGCCCGTTTTTCTCCCGCATGCTGGTACTTGTGGTTCTCCAAGTACCAGCTTGCGGGGGAGGCTTGCTGGGACTTGTAGTAGTACTACAGGAAAAAACAATATTCTTTACATTTTCTCAAGGCTATCAGCCTCCCATCCGCAGCCCTTGGATGGGGGGGACAGCCTCGGGCTTCACCCCTGGCCCTTGGGTGGCTGGGGGGGGGGACCCCTTGATTGAAGGGGTCCCCACTCCCCCAGGGTACCCCGGCCAGGGGTGACTAGTTGGATATTTAATGCCACGGCCGCAGGGCACTGTATAAAAGTGACCCCCGGCTGTGGCATTATCTGTCCAGCTAGTGGAGCCCGATGCTGGTGTAAAAAATACGGGGGACCCCTACTGTTTTTGTCCCCCGTATTTTTTGCACCAGCACCAGGCGCAGAGCCCGGTGCTGGTTTTAAAAATACGGGGGATCCCCTGTCCATTTTCCCCCCGGATTTTTAGAACCTGGACCAGCTCGAAGAGCCCGAGGCTGGTTATGCTTTGGAGGGGGGACCCCACGCCATTTTTTTCCGAGTTTTTACCCGTTTTTTAAAAAACGGAACAAATCCGTCAAAACGGCCGTTTTTCGGCAGCGGGACTGTCGAATCCGTTTTTTATTGCATATGGTCAATTTCGGCACCCACTTGCCGAAATTAGACTGTCGAATTGAAAAACGGCCGATAATTTGCCGCGATTCGCCGCTAATTGCATATACCCCTTAGAGATTTAATTTTGTGAAAGATAAAGACAGGTTCTGAAGGTAGAGAGTCAGACAGTAGATTACCCATTTTTAATATATTGTAGTTCTCCTAACAATATGTTTAATTTCAGTTCAATAATCATTATATGTCGCTATAAATGGCACTTGTCTATCTTTCTCAGTGGTATTCTGTGTTTTCTCCTTTTGTATTAGTAGTTCTTTTCTATCTATGGTCAGAACCTCTTCAAAGGCTTCTTTTTTTAGAATGGACTTAGGGCAGAGGTTCCCAAACATGGTCCTCAAGGCACCCCAACGGTCCATGTTTTAAATGTATTCATGCTTGGCCACAGGTGACTTAATTAGCACCTAAGCAGTGGTGCAAGTAGAAAAAATGTCTTACGGGTACTGTGTGCGTGCGCCGAAGGCGCGCGCGCAAAAAAAATGGGTGTGGCCAAATGCCACACGGGGCGTGGTCAATGAAAATGGGGCGTGATACACATATGGGGGAGGGGCAGATACACGTATGACCCCAATAGTGTCAGATACACGTTGCCCCACAGTGCCAGATATACATTGCCCCACAGTGCCAGATACACATAACCCCACAGTGCCAGATACACATTGCCCCACAGTGCCATATACACAAATGTCCCCAGAGTGCCAGATACACAAATGTCCCCAGAGTGTCAGATACACATTGCCTCATAGTGCCAGATACACATTGCCCCACAGTGCCAGATGCACATTGCCCCACAGTGCCAGATACACATTGCCCCACAGTGCCAGATACACATTGCCCCACAGTGCCAGATACACAAATGTCCCCAGAGTGCCAGATACACATTGCCCCACCGTGCCAGATACACATTGCCCCACAGTGCCAGATACAGAAATGCCCCCAGAGTGCCATACATTGCCTCACAGTGTCAGATACACATTGCCCCACAGTGCCAGATACACAAATGCCCCCACTGTGTCAGATATACATTGCCCCCCGTGCCAGATACAGAAATGCCCCTACAGTGCCAGATATGCCCCCAGTGCCAGATATCCCCCAGTGCAAGGTATACATGCCCCCCTGTGCCAGATATCCCCCAGTGCCAGGTATATATGCCCCCCTGTGCCAGATATGCCCCCAGTGCCAGATATCCCCCCGTGCCAGGTATACATGCCCCCCCAGTGCCAGATATCCCCCAGTGCCAGGTATAACATGCCCCCCCAGTGCCAGATATCCCCCAGTGCCAGGTATACATGCCCCCCTGTGCCAGATATCCCCCAGTGCCAGGTATATATGCCCCCCTGTGCCAGATATGCCCCCAGTGCCAGGTATATATACCCCCCCTGTGCCAGATATGCCCCCAGTGCCAGATATCCCCCAGTGCCAGGTATAACATGCCCCCCCAGTGCCAGATATCCCCCAGTGCCAGGTATAACATGCCCCCCTGTGCCAGATATCCCCCAGTGCCAGGTATAACATGCCCCCCTGTGCCAGATATCCCCCAGTGCCAGGTATAACATGCCCCCCTGTGCCAGATATCCCCCAGTGCCAGGTATATATGCCCCCCTGTGCCAGATATGCCCCCAGTGCCAGGTATACATGCCCCCCCCAGTGCCAGGTAAACATGCCCCCCTCCCCTACTCACCGCTGCCGTCGCCGTCCTGTCTGTCATGTGAGGAAAGGAGAGCGCAGCCTGCGCCTCTCGTTCCCCTCAGTCTCCGGCGGGTGTCTCAGTTTAATTCAGCGCCGATCCGTGAGCCAATCAGAGCTCGCGGGTGCGAGCTCTGATTGGCTCACGGATCGGCGCTGAAGTAAACCGAGACACCCACCGGAGACTGAGGGGAAGGAGAGGCGCAGGCTGCGCTCTCCTTCCCTCGCATCAGCGGCGGGGACGGCGTGTGCGGCGGGGACGGCGGGTGCGGCGTGGAGCAGGGGAGGGAAGGAAGAGGAGCGGCGGCCCGTCGGTGTGGGTACGGCGTACCCACGGCTAAATTCTTACGGGTACGCCGTACCCACCCGTACCCGCCCACTTGCACCACTGCACCTAAGTCAATTTGATTTAACCATCTGTGCTGAGCCATGGATATACCGAAATCCTGGACTGTTGGGGTGCCTCGAGGACGACGTTTTGGGAACCTCTGACTTAGGGTATCCCCGTTGTTCAAAGGAATTCAAATCCTCAAAGGTCTTCAAATCTGAGCAGTTCCTCTTGAGGTGTAAAAGTTGACCCCTTGGAATATTTTTCTTCCAAGGGGGATAGTGCACACTATTATAGAGCATGTAGGCATTAGAGCATACATCTTTAGTGTCATTTGAAGTACAAATAGTATCGCCTATAATTCCTAGGGTCAGGTCCAGAAAGTTTATTCGACTTTGGTAAAAATAATGTGTAAGTGTAGATTCTAAGTGTTGGAGTGTTGTGCAGATTTGGAATCCCCATCCCAGATAACAAATAGATTATCTACTGTATGTGACAGTCATAGAGGACCAGGTTCGTGTCACAGCCACCATTTCAAATAAGATGTTCCCCCACCTCCCAAATAGATAGGTCGGCGTAACTAGGCGCGAACCTGGTCCTCATGGGCGTTTCCATTATCTGTAAATAAAATGTGTCCAAAAAAGAAAAATAATTGGGCTGAAGAATGAAGGCTATAGAATTCAATAGAAAACGTCTGTGTGTCTGTCAGGTCACCATCAGTATTTAATCTATTGGAAACAGTCTGTATTGCCAGGTCATGGGGTATATTTGAATATTTGAGATCCGTGTCAGTATCCTTGAATCATTGTAAAAAAACACCCATTTTTTGACACTGATTCAGAATATCAAGTGGAAAGACACATATGCTTTCTTGACTGTGGATGTACAAAGCGGGTATTCAAATATACCCCATGACCTGGGAATACAGACTGTTTCTAGTAGATTGTATTCTATTGTAGAATGTATTCCACAAGTTTAGAAGAATGTATTTGAAAAATCTACATTATTTAAATCTAATTGTACTTCTTGAATAAATAAGTCTGCCTCCCTGTTATTTATGCATTTAGTATTTTTATGGATTGGACAGAATAATTGCTTACAGGTGCCAACCAGCCACTATATTGGTAAATGTATATAAACCAGATAAGGATAAGCACACTCCACGCGTTTTTGCTGCAAGTAGCAGTGAACCGCATAAGTCGCAGCTACATGTTTACCCATCAGGACAACAGGACACAGCTCTGCGGTGCCCGAACCAACCCCTGACTTCTTACATCTTACATGGCGTATTCTCAGCGGTCCCAAAGCAAAGATTTTAATGAGTGAATATCATACCTGCTCTGCAATTTTGTGAGGATTTCACCTGAACACAGGATAAATTGGAAAACGATTCCTCTAGTGGTGCTCTGGTAATTATACCACTATACTGGACTGTTTTTTTCGCCTAAGGAACTATTGCCATAAAAATTAGGAGTCTATACTATAGGTGTATTTCAGGGAACGGACGCTATACTAAAAGTACTCATATGTCTATTTAAGTCTATCCTGAATATATTTAATTGGGTGTTTGCATCTTAATCTGTGGCACATACTGTCATTATGTTTTTTAAATGATTATAATATGTATTAAACTTATATATAATCAAGCCATACTATTCTTGGATTATAATAAAGAGTGCCAATTGCTATATACAAGCGCTGCCCACCATCTTTTTTGCTTTTGTACTTACTTAGTAATGATTTTGTTGTTCATTATGTAAATGTTAATTTATCAATGGCATATATAGTATTTGTTTCAGCAAGTGTATAAAAGCAGTACTATTACACAGCTACATTTGGCGTAGTCCTATTTATTTTTTTAACCATATTAATAGCTGGCAACGTCAGTTCCACTTAAAATATTTTTCACGTACATAAATAATGAAGAAGGATTACAGGCCACAATCCATAGACTTTGCTCTGTTATCCCTCTTTGCCTTTTCTCTGTATGAGAATTATTTTGTAATCTGGAGTTGTCAGAGGAGCAATGTTATTTTTTTATTTTTTTTCTGTTAAAACCATTCCGGGCACAAAGCATTGGATATTTGTCTTCAGCATAACCTCTGGTTTGACATTTTTACCGATGCATTCCATGTATGAGCCAAAAATCCTCGTACTGAAATGTTTTCCTAAAAAGACTCTAGCACAGGCTGGAAATAAGTAGGAGATTTATCTTAAGCAGAAGAGTGTTAAATTGTTGGTTTAGGAGAACAAATTGTTTTCTGGACGTGTGTTATGGGAATCTGGTGGATTGGCAGTCTAAACTGAGTCTCAATGCATCATGTGTATTCTAAGAGGGGAATCCAAAACAGTCTGTTGCTAGGCTGACCTCTCTCGTGTCTCTCTGGGTAGCCAGGGAGGTCAGTCATCTCTTCCTTTGCGCCATTCTCAGAATAAAGTACATCATCTATTCCCAAGGGGACACATTTGGATGTTACCCTGTGAACAAATCCATACACTGCTGAATGATTGCATGAAATTAATATTTTACAAATCAGAAATGATTATTCATAGCTTTACACTATAAGCTTCTGGAAGGCAGATCATGTCTACAGTACACTTGCAGTGCTGAAGCTGCAGCAGTGTCACACAGGCTTAACTGAACACCACTCTCTCACTGGATAAAACTGCATTCTTACGTTCCCATGGTCATACACAGCAGTGATTGGGAAATGCACTTTAGACTGCTTGTTCTGCTAAAGTCTGTGTCCTAATATACTCATGCAAACCAGCCTTAAATGACATCTAGCACAGGTGACTGTATAAACATGGCAACCAATCAGCTGCAATGTATAATTTTATAGTGTGCAAATTATAAATGTTAAGTCAGTGCTGATTGGTTGCCATTGGCAACTTCTCCACTGTCTCACTTCTCCACTCATATCACTGCTTCATACATTTATCCCATAGATTAATGTTCCCCCTCTGTTCAGGCTATGCAAAAATCTCAGGGGTTGAAGATTTCAGTCCGTGCTCCTAATAAAATCACACATATCCTTTGTCACTAGACCGCCCCCATTATATTGTGTACTGACAAGATTAGCACACCTCACTGAAAGCATAGCACAGAGAGATGAGTAATACTTCTTGCATCACTGCAGAATGGGGAACTCTAGAATTCGGCTTGGTAGCACCCAGGGCTAACACTACCACTAGATGAGCTAAATGGCTGCAAGAGCTTCAGTAATTTGGGGACACACACAACATGTAGGAGCTGGTTCTGAGTCGGATGCAAGTGGCTGTGTTCGCTGCTTAATGCTGCCTAATCTAGATTTACTTTCTTATGTTAATGTGAGTTACCGTGGGACTAATGTGAGGTTCCATGCAGCTTCAAGTCAGAAGCCCGCTGTTTTTCCATCCACAGCCGCAATTGTCCTCATTAATACCAGCCCCACGCTAGGTGCAAGAGATCTGTCAGAAACAGGCTTCCCTTCTTTGTACGCATGACCTAGAATAGCACCTCTAGCTATATCCCCACAACACTCCCATGACACTTCCATGGCACGGACCAGTTCCATGCTATCGCATGGTTCCAGCTTGGGCCCTGCCGAGACACCCATTTCACCCAAAGAGACATGCGTCAAGATCCAGCTAACTCAGAATCTGCCATAGATTTGCTAAAATGTGTAAATTTGCGTTTGTGCATGTACTGTATGCTAAAAGTCGCTGTTTGAGTCCATGAAAAGAGGTGCATCTGACTCAGAATACGTTCCTTAATGAATGTCACCTATTTAGTGTCTTTATTTTTCCTGCAGTGTCCCAGCACTGAGCCTTAAGTACCCCAGGGATATAACTTAAAAATAACCCCTTTCTCATTGGCTGTCAGTGAGGGAGAAGAGGTTGGTGTGATTTCTTACATTTAAGCGCTCCCTCTGCCCTCCCCTATCTGTCTTGCCGGGCCACTTGTTACCTTGCTTGAAGAGGAGAGAGGTATGTAATGCTTGGGTTGGTATCGATATACCAGCGCCTGTCATCCTAGCGGAATGCCAGCAGCTGAGCAAGTGCAAAAGTGCCCCTTGCGGGCACAGCGGTGCACTACGCATGCCACGCTATGTATTCTCCCTCCAAGGGTGTCGTGGACACCCCATGTGGGAGACTAGGTGTCGGTATCCCTGCAGTCGGGATCCCATTGCCGTTATCATGAATGCCGTGATCCGGACAGCCGGGGTATTGAATGCATCGCGTAATGCTCAGCACCAGCTGCTACTTCCCCCTGTCAGTGATAGGCTGAGTATTTGACATTGAGGTGTGATATTGTTACACATGGCCATGCTCCCAATTATTGGAGCAGCATCCATACACCTTGCTACTAAGGGGGAGGTGTTAGAACAGGTGGTAAATGTGAAATACGCTATAACCAGCACTATTTGACACTTTTAGCGAGCTTCTGTATGTATGAAAGCAGATAACGTAGAGAAAGATCACTTTTCTCTACGTTATCTGCAAACATCTAACAATTTTGCTGTCACCATACTATTATATGGCGATGGAAAATCATATACATGTATTAAAAACCCGATAAGTACAGGCAGGTATTACCTGTCAGTACGTATGTTAACATGCGGCGGCTGCTGCTTGCGATGGTTGCAAGATCTCACTCATGCACAGTGGAGCCGACCGGGAGATAAGACACAGCGCATCAGCACTAGGCAGATGTGCTGTGGGTCTGGCAGGGATTGTCCGAAAGGGGAGTTCACTCCCCCACAATGGTGGCCAAGATGTCCTAAGTGTAGCTTCTTATCGAGGCGAAGCAGGAAGAGCAGTATGACAAGTGCCGCTATAGTACATCTAACCCTCAGCATTCTGGGGCCATCATAGAGTTCAGATATTGTACTGTAACAAGAATACTTTTATACATTTATCACTTAATGTTGACATGACACAAAGTCAAAGGGAAAATAGAAACATTATTATTGAGTCTCCTGCTATTGTACCTGATATTTGAACTGTTACAGTCTTCCTCTTCCTGACTATGCTATGTGTACATGTTTGTATTTTCCCATTCCTGTGCCTGCTTTGATTTGCCTTCATATATTTACCTTGTATACTGATGCCCTATGCTACAGATGTCTGTGAGTGTCTCGTCGTCTACGCCCCAGTTCTGCCTATGTACCCCCACCTTTTTATTTCTATTTTTATATCCCATCTTTATGTTTACGCATATTTAATAAAAAGTCAATATTGAACAAGAAAAAAGAAACATAGGATTACAGCCCCTTTAAGATTTTGGAATCACGCCTAAAACAGCATACTGGACTTGTTTTGCATTACAGCATTATTATTTTTCTCCAAGTTAAACAATAGTTATTTTGTTTCTGTAGGTCTATTGTATAGATAAAAAGCACTTCCTGTTCCACACAGAGGGAGTCAAAACTAAATTCCCTGGCAATGCTAAATTGTCATGAGTTCCTCACTTAATAAACATTTGACATTAAAGCATGAATCAAATAATTCTTTAGTACATAGAGATAATTATATAGTAATAATACTGTTAATTATATGTAATGTTATTAATTTTTTAAATGAAAATAGATTTGTGTAATTATTACAACTAAAGAAATAATTTGCCTTTTTTCATTGTGCCCACCCACATCAGAGCTCAGTATGAAATCATTGACCATCTCTATCTGTTTATAAAGCTGGACGTACAGGATACTGGCTGATACTGCTACTAGGAGCCAGGGCCTGGCAGCTCATCCAGTGTCCAGTTTTACAAACCATGTAGTGGTCAGTTTGGGTGAGACCCAGCCATTTCATCCCTTGGGTTCAGCAACTAGACCCCTTCTAGTATAACAGTGACTTCTAAAAGTGGAGAAGTTGCTCATAGCAACCAACCAATTTCTAGATATAATTTATCTTAATCTGAGTGGTTGCTATGGGCAATTTCTCCACCGTTCATCTTTAGAGGGTTTGATGATACATCTGCCCCTTTCTGTCATTTTCCGACTGCATTTTCTAAAATACCCGACATTGATCTTATAATTATCTGGAACCGCAGTCTTTTCAGCCCAAACATATTGTGGTATCAGGCCAATTACCTAACATTAGCTGCACAGTTACAGTATGTTTGGCCCAATTAAAGCTTATTGTGACAAATGGTGATGGTGAAATATTGCATAACCTTGGTAACTAGATAAAGTCTGCTGCAAATGTATTCCTAAACAAAGTTCATGTGTATACTTAATGTTTACATATTTTTGTGCTCCGGTTTTATTATTGTATTTTTAACACTGAAGGTTGCTGCTCCAAGAGAAAAGAAATTGCCTTTTAAAGCATCTAGAAGAGGCTACTCGATTGACTTCTTACCTCCACACTCAGCTAAAAAGGTATGCATCAATTTACCAGCTCAGATCACCCAACTCATGATATTTATTTATTTTTACTACAGTTTATGTACTAACAACAGATTATGCATGTCCACTTCCTGCTGGACAGGCTTAGGCCGATATTCAATTGGCCCTCATCGTTTTTCGGACGATTTTTGACCGATGGTCATTATCAGGCTATCCAGTTATAACCCGATTTTATCGGCAGTAAAATGCCCTGTGTTCGACCAATAACACAGGGGATAGGGGATAAGTATTCGGACCCATGTGTTATCACGGAGAAAAGGGTCTTTTACCGGAGATTATGCAGAATGCGAATCATAATCCCTGATAAGCGCCAATATCGGGTGTATGCAGGGCTGGTGTTGGGGTTAATAGGATAGCCCTGGGGAAAACTGCTGCTAATTGGATATCCCCCTAGTATTTTAAGTACCTGGAAGATACAAGTGTGTCTGACTGAAAGTAACGGTCGATGCCAGTTCATTGACCCGGGGAAGCTAAAACTCAATGAGTCCTCTCTGGTCCTTCTTCTTGTAGGTTGTTGTGTTGTGAGCAGGACCCCCTTACCCATTTGTCTGTCCCCATAAAAATGTTGTGCAAGTGCTGCCTACTTTTCTAAGGTCTGACAAAGACATCTAGCCTCAATATGCCATGCAGCGCGAGTTGCCTGACATGAATGAGCTGATAGTACCTGGGCGGCTCTGATAACGTTGGGTGTCTTTTTTTGCCAAAAATGTGTGCTATGCAAATAGGATGCCGAAGCAGCTTATACTGATTAAAATTATATGTGTCATGCCTATATTCTGTATGTGACTATGGCTGTATTTGCATATAAAATGCTACGTTACAGTGGTTTCCAGGAAAGTACTGTAATGTATCTGCATTTTGTATGCAGATACAGCCACAGTCGCACACAGAATATAGACCTGCCGCTTATCATTTTAATCATCATAAGCTGACTGTGCATCATATATGCCTAGCGATGCGACTAAGACACATTTTAATGGAAAAAAACACATATAAGTATGCTTGGTGGTACAGAGTTTCACCAAGGCATGGCATGACTAGAAGGGCTGTTTAACGTGACTGCAGCAAGGATGTAGGAGGACACATCTGTAGATAACATCTTGTAATTGTAATGTATGTTACTTGATCCCTGTGGCCATTGGGACTGGTAGCAGTCTGCAGCCCTACTCCTCATCTTCTACAAGATAACATGCCATTCTTTTATGTACACAAGTGTACTTAATATTTATAGTGTCTAAATAAACAAATGTATGGTTATGAAAAAAGAGTTTTTATGATAAACTTCCTTAGTTCCTTAGTAAACCTGCATTGAATTTTACTGTAACATTTGTGCAAATTCATTAATTCCTTTTAGCTGTCATTGAGCTCTTCCTTACTCTCGTTCTGTGTGTTCAAAATGTGAAAAGAGAAGTTAAATAGCTTGCTGCGCTTGTGGTGAGCTGCTCAGGTTTTTGTGGATCCGAGGATCGATTGAATGGTGAATATAACCAAGCGCTATATGTAGCAAGTGTAATGTTAATGTATAATTAAATGAGAAGAAAACAAAAAAAAATAAGAATAAAAAAAAATATATATATATAAAGATGATAGTGAAAGTGAAAGAGAGAAGTGCAATACAGAAAAATGAAAAATAAAACGATAAAAACAATTGATGTTTACAGCTCCATTTCAGTGCTTTTTGGAGCTTTCAGACACTCGGTAAATGAACTGGATAAGTAAAGTTCTTGAGGGCAGAGATTGGCCCTAGCTTACCCTATCTACAGATGCGGTCCGATTGCCGCTCTCGGTGCTGAAAAGTTCAGACCGGAAGTTAGGGCATTCGCTTCCAGTGACGTCAGACGCTGGCCGCGGCGGGACTATCTCCTTCTGTGTCTGCTCCTTAGAAACCCAACGCGTTTCGAATCTTATGTGGATTCTTTATCAAGGATATGTGTTCATTGTCCCCTTTGTTCCTTTTATAGGACAACACTTTATTTAAATAAAAACGGAAATAACCGGAAATGGGGTTGATGGCGGCAATCTTATGGTAAAAGAAATCTCCATGATAAGGGGGTTTCCATAATAAAAACATTCTGTTGCACTTACATGAAATCAGAGTAAGAGGATAGAAAAGAAAAGAAAAGCAGCACAAATGAAGAGTGTAAGAATAAAAATAAAGAAATAAAAATAAAGAAATGTGAAAAATAAAATAAAACAGGGAAAAAAAATAAAATAAAAGGAAATAATAATAATGAAGAATAGATAAATTAATTCTAATAAATAAAAATAAATATATAAAAAATAAAAAATGGAGGTTTGTCAGTTTGTGTGTACTTATTGAAGAAAAACAGTCAGTTCTATGATTATATTCAGACCATATGGTTCTACAGTTTTGAGCTTATAGATCCATTCAGTTTCTTTTTTCTTTAGTGATTTCACTATATTTTCTCCTCCAGTGAGCTTTAACATTCTGGATTCCAATGAATTTTAGACCTAGGGGGGTCTTTGTTGTGTTTTGTCAGGAACTGGGTAGATACAGTATGCGTTTTCAGGCCTCTTTTTATATTGTAGACTTGCTCTGCAATTCTCGTTTTCAGTTTTCGCTTGGTTTGTCCTACGTACTGTTTTCCACATGGACATTCCAATAAGTAAATTGGCAGGTTACTTGATCTTTTATTTTGAATTATATTTGATGTGAAGGATACGATGGGTTTTGTGGAAGTTTGTTGGTTTTTGCACCCAGCGCAATCTGTACAATGTTGAAATCCTTTCCTCTTATTTGAAATTCTTGATGTTTGTGGAATGGGTAGAAAACTATTTGTCAGTTGCTGTTTTAGATGACCAAGATTTTTTAGAGACAGTCTGGGGTACAGAAAACCCCCTAGACTATGTACTTTCGGCACAGAAAAAGAGAAGGAACATCACACCTTCAGGAAAGAGGCACAAGAGGAGGGAAGAGAAAGAAGACCACAAAGAAAGTAATAACAGACAATACATCAACATCAGAGACTATTTAATCTCAATAAAAGAACATTATCAAAAGACGAAGAGAGCATCCTAAGAAAAGGTTTGAAATTCGCCCCTTAATCAGACACTAACAAATTTAACCTTTTCATTGACACACAGAAGTTCGTGAGAAAAACTCTGTATAAAAAAATCTTTAAAAAGAATCAAGATCAGAAGAAAGAATGTACCCCAGTGCTTGCAACCGAATTTCTACACACAGATCTAAAACCATCATCGACCTTCTTCTCAAACCACATCAAGGGTCCTCATATTACAACGTTTCAAAACCTGGTAGACAAAGAAATAGAAAACCTATCCACAAAACCGAAGAAGAGATTCAATTTCACGAAAGAGGAAAGAAGTGCCCTTAAAAGTCTAAAAGAAGATCAAACCATCGTAATAAAATCCGCAGACAAAGGGGGGGATTAGTGATTCAAGACCTTGACAACTACAAACAAGAAGCAGAACGACTACTTTCAGATCCAATCACTTACAAGAAATTAACCTTGGACCCAACACATGAATTTACAAAAAAAACTAATAGAACAAATGGAAGAGGGTTTAAAGTTGGGAGTCATCAACAAAAAAGAATTATGACTAAATCTGTATAAAAGATCCAAGAATCCCAACTTTTTACCACCTCCCTAAAATCCATAAAGATCAGGAGAAACCACCCGGGAGACCAGTCGTGTCGAGCATTGGGTCTATTTCCTGAGATTTATCAAAATGCATAGATTGCTACCTTCAAGACCTTGTAGGGAAACAAAAAAGTTTTCTGAAAGACACCACAAGTATATTGCAAGCCTTAAACACCATTAGCTGGCAAGAAGGCTTCATATTATGTACAAGTGACATCAAATCATTGAATACTGCAATCAACCATCAAGTAGGATGTGCCGCAACTCGCCATTTTCTGTGCACCCAAACAACCATAACAAATACACAAATCAATTTCATCATGGATAGTATGGAATACATTCTTTACAACAACTATTTTTGGTATGAGGGTGATTTTTACATACAACAGTGCAGGACAGCGATGGGAACATCATTTGCTCCAAGTTATGCAAATGTTTTTGTTTCCCGCTGGGAAGATCTAAACATCTGGGACCATGACCCATACTTGACAATTATTGTATGTTGGCATCGTTACATCGACGACGTGTTTTTTATCTGAAAAGGAACCCAAGATAACCTAGCAGAATTTAAAGAACATATGAACAATAACAACATGAATCTCGAATTCACCACCACACACAGTGAAAACACAGTAGTCTTCCTCGATCTGGAAATTTATATCGAGACTAACAAAATTCTCACAAGAACACACTTCCAGAAAGTAAATGGAAACAACATGCTCTCACACAACAGCAACCACCACAGACAATGGATAGAGAATATCCCAGCGGACAGTTCCGTTGACTGAGAAGAACTGTACTGATGTGAAAATATTCGAACAACAGGCACAAGACATGAAGAATAAGTTTCTACAAAAAGGATACAAAGACTGTCAGTTGACCCAACAATTAGAAAAAGTAAAAAAACTGGAACGAACAGAACTACTCACATTCAAACAGAAGAATAAAAAAGAATTGCCAGTAACCTTTATAAAGCAGTTCAACAGTAATCACATGGACATTGAAAAATTTTTGACCACACATTGGCATATTCTTTTTCTAGATGAAGGTCTAAGGGAAACTATTCCCAAAAAATCAAGAGTAATCTACAAGAAAGCTAATAACCTAAAACAGCAACTGACACATAGTTTTCTACCCATTCCACAAACATCAAGAATTGCAAATAAAAGGAAAGGATTTCAACATTGTACAGATTGCGCTGCGTGCAAAAACTAACAAACTTCCACAAAACCCATCGTATCCTTCACATCAAATTTAACAAAGGAGTAATTCGAAATAAAAGATCAAGTAATGTGCCAAACAGAAGGAGCAATTTACTTATTGGAATGTCCATGTGGAAAACAGTACGTAGGACAGACCAAGCAAAAACTGAAAACGAGAATTGCAGAGCATGTCTACAATATAAAAGAGGCCTGAAAACACATACTGTATCTACCCAGTTCCTGACAAAACACAACAAAGAGCCCCTAGGTCTAAAATTCATCGGAATCCAGAATGTTTAAAGACCACTGGAGAGGAGAAAATATAGTGAAATCACTAAAGAAAAAAGAAACTGAATGGATCTACAGTATAAGCTTAAAACTTTAGAACCATATGGTCTGAATATCGACATAGAACTGAGTGTTTTTCTTCAATAAGTACACACAAACTGACAAACCTCAATTTTTTGTTTTTATTTATTTTTTATTTTATTTTTTATATTTATTTTTATTTATAATAATTAATTTTATTATTTATTTTTTATTTAGCTATTCTTCATTATTATTATTTCCTTTTATTTTATTTTTTTCCCTGTTTTATTTTATTTTTCACATTTATTTATTTTTATTTCTTTATTTTTATTCTTACACTCTTCATTTCTTTGTGCTGCTCTTCTTTTCTTTTCTATCCTCTTACTCTGATTTCATGTAAGTGCAACAGAATGTTTTTATTATGGAAACCCCCGTATCATGCAGATTTGTTTTACCATGAGAATGCCGCCGTCAACCCCATTTCCGGTTCCGGCCATTTACTTTTTTTTTTTAAATAAAGTTTTATCCTATAAAAGGAACAAAGGGGACAATGAACACATATCCTTGATAAAGAATCCACATAGGATTCGAAACGTGTTGGTTTTCTAAGGAGCAGACACAGAAGAAGGAGACAATCCCGCCACCGCCAGCATCTGACGTCACCGGAAGCGGATGCCCGAACTTCCGGTCTGAACTTTTCAGCGCCGAGAGCGGCAATCGGACCGCATCTGTAGACAGGGTAAGCTAGGGACAGTCTCTGCCCTCAAGAACTTTACTTATCCAGTTAATTTACCAAGTGTCTGAAAGCTCCAAAAAGCATTGAAAAGGAGCTGTAAACATCAATTGTTTTTATCGTTTTATTTTTCATTTTTCTGTATTGCAGTTCTCTCTTTCACTTTCACTATCATCTTTATATTTTATTTTATATTATTATTATTATTATTATTATTATTATTTTTTTATTATTATTTTTGGTTTTCTTCTCACTGTTCAAAATGTGAGTTGATATTTTTTGTCTAGTATAAGTTCAATAAATTATTTTATTTTGGATGTTGTCTTTTTTTGTAGATATTATAATTGATTTGTAATCCTTCCATGGCCCTTTATATGAATAGTCTAATTTAAGATGCTTTTTTGCTGTGTGTTGCAGTTTGTCCGCCAGCACTCTTACCGTGTCTTCTGGCAGCAGCCGCGGGTCGCTGGCCTCAAGTCGTGGATCCCTGGCATCAAGTCGAGGCTCTCTCAGCTCCATAAGCTTTACAGACATTTATGGCCTTCCACACTATGAGATGCCTGAATCTCACGCAGAGTTTTCTCAGCATTTGCGCTTTGATATGATTCCTCTAGATGCCATTTGCAGAGATAATCAATACCCTGAAGCATCTGGACTCCCCAACCTCAGCAAACATAAGATGTCAATGGATACCCCACAGTCTTTAGCCTCCTTGTCATCACGGTCGTCATTGTCCTCATTGTCACCTCCAAGCTCCCCTTTGGACACTCCCTTTCTCTCTGCTTCTCGTGATTCTCCATTGGCCCAAATGTCAGAAGGTTTGGAGCAAATAATGGGGACTCTGGAAATCCTAAAGGGACAGGCTCCCTCCCTGGTGGATGAAGAGGCCCAGGGGACATCCTACCATATACAAGGTCTCAGAGACAGTGGAGCACAGTTTCCAGGTTTAAGTGCCGGTATGTTGTTTTGGTGTCACGCAAATATATTTATGTAATTTCATGTACTGCAGTTAGAGTGATGCTTGTCACTTCCAATGTTCTGTATTAAATCATTCCTATCATTTGCAATAGTTTGTACTTTTTAGCATATCCATTACTAAGGGCCATATGCACCCTTGCTATGTACTTCCACTTCTGTGGTTTTCATGTGGTTTAGCCTTCATATGTCTGGACATGGCCTACTGCAACTATTGCTTAATAATTACAGCGACATGTTTTCCTCTTTTTATTCTTTCGTTTTTAACATGTTCTTTATATCACAAGTTATCTCTGCATTGGATACCGCTATAGCTCCAGGGGCATTGGAACCTAACACTTCTGTAAGCACTTCTGGGGCAGTGCCTGAAAAGACTTTGCTGCACTGCCCCAGCACCTTACCTTCCAGCTGTCACACTAGAAGAGACGTGTGTGACACTTTATGCCATGCATAGTCTTGGGGCACTGGAAATGGATTAATTGCATTGACTTAAATTTATTGAAGTTAATAGACACAATGCTATAAAATAGCATTAATACAGGATTATTATTTGGCTTAAAAGGGAATTCAATTAGCCGTGGTCACTTACTGCGGCTTATTGATTCCCCGGGGGTATCTAATTAGCCCCTGAGACCAGCTTAAAAAGAAATCCCTGTTTTTGTAGCAGCAATCCTGAAAACACATAGGTCCTGGAACTTATCCCGTATCCTATGTGTTTTCACCCGAAAATGGGTACATTTTCATTTGAATTGCCCGAAAAAAACACTGGGCAAAAAAATCACGGTTACGGCATTTTTTTTTGTTCACCTGAAAATTGTCCGCGCATAATTGAATTTCCCCATAGTACCTGAGGTGTATAGTGTAGCTTTGAAAAATAGAAAATGGAGACTCACCATAATTATATCTATTCTAAAAACTGTTCTGATGCAATATTTTACACCCGTTTTTTTGTGGACTTTGATAACTTGGCTGAGTTATCTGTATAGCCTATTCCTGGCTGTTAGTGTATTATATATATATATATATATATATATATATTTTTTTTTTTTTTTTATTATTATTATTATTATTATTTTTTTATTTATTTATTTATTTTTGAAGGGGTGCCAGTTTTTGCATTTGTTTATAGATTCTGGGCAGTGTAGAATACAGGTTGAGTCTCCCTTATCCAAAATGCTTGGGACCAGAGGTATTTTGGATATGGGATTTTTCCGTATTTTGGAATAATTGCATACCATAATGAGATATCATGGTGATGGGACCTAAATCTAAGCACAGAATGCATTTATGTTACTTATACACCTTATACACACAGCCTGAAGGTCATTTTAGCCAATATTTTTTATAACTTTGTGCATTAAACAAAGTGTGTGTACATTCACACAATTCATTTATGTTTCATATATACCTTATATACACAGCCTGAAGGTCATTTAATACAATATTTTTAATAACTTTGTGTATTAAACAAAGTTTGTGTACATTGAGCCATCAGAAAACAAAGGTTTCCCTATCTCAATCTCACTCAAAAACGTCCGTATTTCGGAATATTTGGATATGGGATACTCAACCTGTACCTACAACGAAAATGGTAGTACTGCTGTCCAGTCAATCCCGGCACCTTCCTTGCCTGTGTCCTCCCTGTGTTTTCTCTGCACTATGCTGTGTAGAGACATAAGCATAGCAAGGTCTCAGTTCCAACTACATTTGTACATTCCACCCGGTGGCATAGCTAGAGCCTATGGACCCCTCTCTTTTTTTTACCTGCCCGATCCCCCTCCATTGTCCACTCTATAATGCTGCTTCATACTGTAGCTCTAATTCGTAATGGCCAACTTTGCATAAATACCCACATACCCGTTTAACTTGTCCCAGGTTTATTGAAATAGGCAGTGAGAGGGAAGCGTCAGCCACACAAGGAGATGGTCTGTCTTATGGGTGTGTTATGGCAGTGTTACGGACGCGTCAGTGAAGTAGTTGCACACTCAGACGCTCGACCTCTCATACAGGTGGCCCATATTCAGATGGAGAAACTACATATGCCATAGGACTAGTACAAGTTTCGATGGTGTGACCGATGCTGGAACTAATTGGTATTACAGCGTGTATGGACACTGAAAGAGGGCGTCCCAGGCCTTGCACATTAGGACGCACAGATGTACACAAGGGAAGGAGTTTGTATCAGCATTTGCATAGTTGGAGATGGGTGACTCCCGCTAGATGTAGCTGCAGGCACTTCTGCCTCCACCCCTGCATGGGCTGCACCTGGTAGCACTGGCCAATGGGTACCAGAAAAACAAAGTATAAAAATAAACTAGTGCCCCTGTATCTGTATTCACAATTAACAGTGCCCCCATATTATTTATTAACAGTTTCTTATATCGCGCAGCATATTCCGTTGTACTTTACAATTAGAACAACAGTAATAGAACAAAACTGGGTAAAAACAGACAGACATAGAGGTAGGAAGGCCCTGCTCGCAAGCTTACAATCTATAGGGCAAGCTTACAATCTATATGTTTCGTATAAATAATAGTGCCCCTGTTTCTTTATTAATAGTGCTCCCTTCTCTATATTTTTAAATAATAGTGCCCTCTAAGATTATTCGTATTTTCTGTATGTAGTTGTTAGTAGTAACGTGGTCTATTCCCAAGGAGCTCCCAACAGAAAATAAGTTAATATGCGCCTAGCTAATATAGGGTTAGCCACTTAGGAGCAGTTTCTCATCTTTGACTGATGAGAGACTGCTTCTGACTGGCTGGCCGTCTATTAAGTAGGTGGGTTTACAGAACATCAACTCATTTTGTGTGTGAAGCAGTCTGTGTTGCTTTTATTTCATACCCATGGAGTATGGCAGACCAAGAAAAGTAGAAGATTGTGTGAATGTATGTAAGTAATTATTAAAAATGAATACACTATGTTATAATAAGGGACACAATAATATTACAAATATTGCTGCTGGAGAATCAAGAATAATGTAATAAAATTATATATCTGGGGGATAAACAATATATGGGGGAACTATTATATTTTAAACAATATGCAGAACAATATTTAATATAAAAAAATATATTAAGGGGTAGATTTACTAAAAGTTGATTTCCCATCAATTTGTATCAGTTGAAAATCCATCTAAATCGATGTTGTGTTTCCATGGCTAAAACACACATTTACTACCAGATGACTATTGATATTAATTTTTAAATCTTAGTAAATGTGTGTTTAAGCCCTGGAAACACAACATCAATTTTGTTTTGAAATCAATGAAAACTCACCTATAGTAAATAAGGGATATAGTCAATATCCCTGCGGTCGGTATCCCGCCAGTCAGAATACTGACGCCGAGATACCGATCGCCAAGTATGCCGGCAGCTGCTCCAGGGTTATTCCCACGCGTGTGTGTCCATGACACACATAGAGTAGGAATTGAACCTGTGGCAAGCCACCGAGCACGCAGCGTGGCAAGCGCCGCAAGCCCGCAAGGGCTTTCTATCGCTCACCCTGCTGCCAGCATTCTGGCGGCCGAGATACTGGGGTAGGTATTCTGACCTCCAGAATCCCGGCCGCCGGTATTCCAACACCAACCCGTAAATAAGGTATCCGGACTCTAGGTCGACACCAGTTGGTCGACAGTGGATAGTTCGACACTAAGAAATAGGTCGACTCGAACAAGGTAGACATGAAAAAATGTCGACATGAGTTGTTCACATTTTTTTGTTGTTGACTTTTTCATACTTTACGATCCATGTGGACTACGATTGGGAACAGTAACCTGTGCTGAGCACAGAGGTAGCAGAGCGAGGCACCTTGCCCGCAAGCCATGCAAGGGGACGCGGTGCACTAATTGGGGTTACCAGTCACTTGACTGAGAAAACAACACCAAAAAACATAAAAAAACTCATGTCGACCTTTTTTCATGTCGACCTAATGCCAATGTCGACCTATTTCTAGTGTCGACGTACCCACTGTCGACCAATGGGTGTCAACTTAATTGGTGTTGACCTAGAGTCTCATACCCCACAAATAAACCCCTAAATATGATATAGGGGACTATTCTATGTTAAAAACTATACAAGGACACACATTTTTATTTTATTTCTCTGGTACTTTCTGCAACTTGGTATTGGGCTGGACATTCCTAGGTGCCAGGGCACAAACACTTTGCTCACTGGCAGATCCCACTATTAAAGGGCAGGGAGTTTTTTTTTTTCTGTCAACACATGGTGACTGGCAGCAGTTCAGACTGCATCCTTTGTTTCTGGCACTTTTTTTTGGTGGGTTTTCCTGCAGTTTATGAAATCACAGTTTTGTGTATCTTGGTGCATTGTATTACTACCATGCTAAAAATCGAGACAAAGACATGTAATGTGGTTTTTAAAATGTTTGATTTTTTCCCTGAGGTAATTCTGTTATTTTGCAAACCTGCCCAAAAAATTACAAAAAATATATTTAGTCCCTGGACGTTATTCTGTTTTCTGATATTAATGGTTTCTTTAGCAGCTGTAAAGTTGCTTATTTTTAAGCACCATTATAATCATATCTAGGATGTATACTGCCACCTGGTGATCACAATCACCAATATTTCTTATCATTTATACATTGTTCCAATGCAGAGAATAGGTTAGCTTTTATGCTTGCAAATCTGTAGCCTACTTTTATACTTACTTTTGGTCCTCAAGTAATAGGTTACTTTTTATGCTTGCAAATCTGTAGCCTACTTTTATACTTACTTTGGTCCTATACTTACTAACTGTCCAAGTTGTAGTGATATCCATGCTTGAGCACAGGTGAGTTATTAGTACCTGTAAATTTGATTTAACCATCTGTGCTGTAGCCTGAATATCACTAAAGCCTGCACTGTTAGTGTGCCTTGAGGGCCGAGGTTGGGAATGCATGGGTTAAATAATAATAGTGTTTTATTTATGGCAACAGTTCAAAACTATTCAGAAATTAATACAACTAAAATTACCCAAATTAACATATTGCCCTTCTCAGCTATGAGCAGTATCTGACGTATTTCAGCATATATTTTTCTTTATATCAAAGTACAAATAATACCAAAATCATTACTAGCATATGATACATGATAAAATTTTACATTATTAAGACATTATTATTATTATTATTATTATTAATAAAAAACGTTATTTTAAGGGGGCCATATGTTTAAAAGAAAAATGCCTGTACTCGGGCATATTTCTTGTCTATTTTGCTTGCTAATAATGCCTTAGGTCAGGTGTGGCCAGACTTTTGGATTCAGTGAGTTACTCTAAAAGCTGAAAAGCTTTAACAATCTACTGAGTACGCACATTTACATACGTTGTAGGTGAACACCAGGCTTATCTCAAAATATCTCCCAACCCGACCTCTCCACTATGCACAATATCTGCGTCTCTCATCCACACTCATTACTCGCTCTCATTCACAATTGCAGGACTTTATTCGGGCTGCACCCACTCTGTGGAATGCCCTCCCAAATGCAGTAAGACTCTCCTCTAGTCGTCAAGTGTTCCCTGCAAACTCGCCTCTTCGGGCAAGCTTATCAAATTCCGGAAACGCCCACATAACCATCATAAGCTATTCTACTCAATTACATCCCCTCTATCCAGTCCACATATAACCTCACATATTTTATCTTTATTCACTTTACATCCTCCTGACCCCGGGCCAACATAGCTGTGTGACTATATCATACAGCCCACCAAGAACCTTTGCAATCTGGTGGACCATTATGCAATAGATAGCATCTATCCTTGTGTATCAATGCTTACTTCCCTATAGATAGTAAACATGTGAGCAGGGGATTCCTACCTCTGTCTTGGCTGTTATGTACCAGTTTTGTTCAATCATGGTTGTTTCCAGTTGTATAGTGCAACGGAATACGCTGCACTATGTAAGAAACGTAATAATAAAATGGGCATGGTGTGCCAGACCTTGCGGCAAGGGGCATAAAGACTGTCCCACCAAAATAATGCATTGGCATCCAAAGGAAAAAAACATACTCATTGTTCCCTCCTTTGGAAAAAATTCAAACACATTGTCCTCCACAGTAAACAATAACAAACCAAAACATTGTTTCCCACAAAAAAGGAACATATATTGCCCCAGCCCACCACAGAATACTGGCAAGACCTGTCTGAGAGACAGGATCTCCCAGTCCCTCAGCCATCGGCGGCACCAGCAGTACAGTAGCAGCTTCAGTGCACAGTCCAGAGTACTGTGCAGGTGGGACGGCAGGCGGCTGCAGTTGAGGCCATGCCCATCTGTCTTGATCAGTCTAGGGTCCCGGTGTTGGCTGCACTGTGCCCTTGAGCCGGCCCTGCCCCAATGCGCCCCCTTAATCCAGCTCTCCGGCACGGGTGGAATGGAGGCTGTTACATGTGATTACCTCAGCCAATAAGAATCGGCCTGTTTCCTATTGGCTAGTACTGTCACAGGGATAGCTGCGAATTCTACCAGCTGCGGTTTCAATTCACCAAAATAGTCTGCCTAAACCCCATCCAGTCCATCCACACTATCCTATGCCCCCTAGTGGACGACTAGGAAAGTGTGGTTTATATTAGCAAATACAAGGTGCTTAAGTTGTGATCTACCCAAGATAAGCTCCAAATAAAATTAAATTGTCATGTTGAGTTCAATATAAAAATCTTGATGTACTATGAGCATATGCTTATTAATACGTAAATAAAAGCATAAATTGGACTGGTGAAAAAAATAAAAATACTGTTGGGAATATGTTTCAAAGCTTGGAGAGAGATTAACTGGAGACAAATAAAGTACCAACCAGTCAGCTACTGTTATGTTTTAAACACAGCCTGTAACATGGCAGCTTTTTGGTGATTGGCTGATACTTATCTCTCTCTTTATCTCTCTCTTCTTTATCTCTCTCCAAGGCTTAGTACATCTACCCCTATAGCTTTTAGAGAGTTGCAAGATATCTGAAACTGTGGTAAGATTAATGGCAATACTGTGGAATCATCTAACTTCCTTTCATGTAAAATGGGTAAGGCATGAAGATATTGTCTAGTGTACACATTGGTTTGATGCTTTGTATCATTGGCAGGAATCACAATCCGTGAAGCAATAAGTCTAGAGAGAACCAAAGGAGTCTCTGCCGGATTATCAGACGACTCTCTTGCAAGTGACAGTGGTGTGTTTGAAGCGCTAAGTAAAAGGTTTGCTATCCTGACCACACTATTCAAACTTTTACATTGTAGTTTGAAATTCTTGGAACATTATGGGTCTCATTTACCTTTAGGAGTAACTCCATGTTACTGGGGATAATATAGACTGTACGTACAGATTTAGAAATGGGTGTCCTAGCTCAATTCTATTTATAATAAAGCTGCCCAGTATCTGTCTGCTTCATACAAAGCCAGGCAGGCAGTATGTTCCTTGCATGTGAAAACAAAATATGACATTTGCATCCCTTGCCTCATAAACGTGCACACATTGGCTGAATTTGCTCCTGGCCCTCAGGCCCACTGTGTCTCTACAGTGGAAATTAATATCGGGAGGAGAGCTAGCACTCAGCCAATCAGACGTGGCTGCTGGGTGCCATCATTATAAGTGTGTATGCTATGCCAGGAATGAAGTTACCACAGATTATGCACCTCCTAATGGTACGACTGGTGGTTGCGATTGTACGCAGTAGACGATAAAGCAAGGTTTATAGACGCTGCAAATGGGCATCTCAGTCCTTGCACATTTATACGCACGGATGTACACCAGGGAAGGGTAGTGGCAATAGCATAAAGTCACAGACACGACTGCGGCAAAAGATGATAAAGTGGCTGCTTCTGTGTGCGACTCAGAATCAGGCCCAAAGTTGTTTAAGACCAACATGAGGGTATACTTCTTTCTAGAATACTATCATCTATTTACATTAGCAAATGTAAAATATTGCTCACAGCATAATTAGAGAACTAGGTATAATGTGTTGGGACGACAGAGCTATGTGTTACCTTTAAGCTTAAGCAATGTTAGGTAATTTGGGGGGAATTTAATTATCCGCAGTAACTTATCATAGATAATTGATACCATGGGGCTTATTCAATTGTCCCAATTGTCGGCACTATCAGGAGTTTCTCATACGTCCTAGAGGATGCTGGGGACTCCGTAAGGACCATGGGGTATAGACGGGATCCGCAGGAGACATGGGCACACTATAAGACTTTGAATGGGTGTGAACTGGCTCCTCCCTCTATGCCCCTCCTCCAGACCTCAGTGAGACTTCGTGCCCAGGAGTGACTGGACACACACTAGGGGAGCTCTACTGAGTTTCTCTAAAAGACTTTATGTTAGGTTTTTTATTTTCAGGGAGGCCTGCTGGCTACAGGCTCCCTGCATCGAGTGACCGAGGGGAGAGAAGTCAGACCTACTTCTTCTTAGTTAAGGGCTCTGCTTCTTAGGCTACTGGACACCATTAGCTCCAGAGGGTTCGATCACTTGGTGCGCCTAGCTGCTTGTTCCCAGTGCCGCGCCATCACCCCCCTCACAGAAGCCAGAAGAAAGAAGCCGGGTGAGTATTGGAAGAGAAGAAGACTTCAGTGACGGCAGAAGACTTCAGTAACGGAGGTAACCGCAGTGGTGGTGCTGCGCTCCATGCTCCCACACACCAACGGTACTCACAGGGTGCAGGGCGCTGGGGGGGAGCGCTCTGGGCAGCAAGTTACTGAGGGCTAAAATTGCCGTCAAGAGGGACATACTAGGTACCTGGGCACCGCGTACGATACCTCGCCAGTGTAACGCAGCGCCGTGCGCCATTGCTCCCACACACCAACGGCTTACGAGGGCGCAGGGGGGGGGGGGGGGGGCGCCCTGGGCACCGTTTTATATATATATATATATATATATATACAGGGTGTAGTTCTGTATATGGACCCCCCCAGCTCAACATATATATATATTTTAGCGGGGCTTAAGCACGCCGGGAAGGGGCGGAGCTTAACCCTCACAACAGATTCAGCGCCATTTTCCTCCATGTCCCCGCCAAGGCTATGTATACCGTACAAATGAGGGGGGGCAAAGTGTTTTAGTGCTATATGGAGAGAAATATAGCACTATTTTCAATAATGGGCGTATAATAATTGTTGTGGTGCATGTATCTCTGTGTTTTTCCTGTCAGATTACCCACTATAGTTTTTAGTCGACATATGTCGACATGTGTGAGGGCTCTGTCACAAGCAGCTGTGGGGATCACTGTCGGCATCGCCGACGCCTGTTGGTACTTGATTCGGAAGATGCAGTGTCAGCAGGTCGGTAGTTGTATGCTTGTAAAAGTAAACACTGTATGGGAGACACAGTCGTATGTGGGTGCCCTGTCGGCATCAACTGTAATTACTGGGTGAAAATGAACACGCTGTAACTGCCTTATACCTGTATATATATTTATAGGTATATGTGGGGGGAGTGTTATTGAATTTATTTATGTATGCTTCCCTCAGACCCCTCGGGGTTCCAAGAATGATATTTTTTGCCTGCTTACTATTCCCTGCTGTCGACGACTACTAAGTTTTCTGTCGACCATAACTTTCCTGGTAGAGCCACAACTGGGGCATGTCAGTACATGGTCATACACATTCAGAACACATTACTGTCACTAGGGACCTGACAGGTCTGGACAATCCACTTATGTATATGATATATATATATATATATATATATGATATGTGTGTTATATTGTGTATTACATTATGTATATTCATGAATGCTGAAGTAATAGGGTATTTCTTCTCATGTGCTGGTCGCTTTGTTGATTAAGCTCTAGATCGGCAATGACGAGTTGGTCTTCGATCCTCTCAAGGAGTCCGAATGTTTATTCTCTTCCCGACGCGGAGAGGATACTGTGGCAGTCAACTCCTGGTCGACACGAAGCCCGGTCACAAAGGATCATACACAGGAAGCTAAGTGATATTTTATTTCTATACTTTGGACTTATTTGCATTGCATGCACATGGGGGAGTGTTATATTCGGATAGGCATCCGATAGGATTACCCTACAGAGAGTGGGTAAGGTTGCTTATGTTGATTCTACTCTATAACATTGCAGCAGGCTGCCGCGTGACGGCAGGAGGTGTGGCCGGGGAAATGCTGAGGATGTCTCTGAGAGATACTGGAGGGACGGTATACAGCTGTTTGGGGATGCCTCAGTTCAGTCAATCTCGGCGGATACCACTGGTAAGTCTAACTTCGTGAGTTAGACTCCTTCACAACGGTTGGTGACGCATTCTTTTGTGGGATGCAGTCGTTTTAACCGGTTCGATACCGTTCTTTTTTTTCCTTTTCTGTGCAGACAGTGGAAAGTGAAATGGTAAGAGTTCTGCAGCCTTGTTAGGTTCGCAGAAGCGGATGTCGTTTTCTGTTTCTACCACATCCACCATATGTCCCTGAGTCTATCTGGCTGGACCCCACTCCGGTGGGGACTCATCTACTAATTTTCAGTTAGTCTGGGAATAGACTAGGACCTGTGAGTTAATTATAGAATCCAAAGGGGGACATTCTGATGTTTCCCCTCACTGTTTTTTCGAATAGATCTTGCCGTTTCCCCTCTGGAAGGGGAGGTAGTACGCGACGCAATACAGAGGTGCGTCAGGTTCAGGGCATTGTCCTGCTGTCCCTGTAAAAAAAAAGACTAAGAGGTTTAAATGTGTTGTTCTCCGCATTCAGATTACCTGGGTGGATATCCAGGATTGTCTTTGCCATTTCACCGGAGTGATGGCAGTATGATGGTTTTCTTTCAATAGTAAGAGCCATTGTTATTCTGTACTGAGACGCTCTCCTGATTAAGGCGAGGTCAAGAATTCGTTGTTTCTCTCTGACTGTTCTTCAACACAAGGAATGGCTGTTGTTCCCAACGACGCAGATGTCGGAGGTGGGTATCAGAGTAGATACTGACCAGTTGAGGTTCTGTGTTTTTCCTATGGAAAGAGGTCTGAGGATCCAGAGTCGGATCAGATTTGCTGTGACAATCCATCAATATGTTCCGTTTATGAAGCAGATGGGTGCGGCCTAAGAGGCCTTTTTGGTGAGCAGGTCAAATGCCAGAGTGGTTTTCAAGGGACCAGTTGGAAATGTGGTCCGGGTCTCACCTGCACATGCACCGGAATATAATCCTAATGGCCAGGACATCGCTCCTGTGGTGTCTGCTCGGTTATCACCTTCTAGAGGGACGAAGGTTCGGGATCCAGGATTAGATCCTGGTGTCCATGCATGCAGATCTCCGAGGCTGGGGAGCAGTCCTTGCAAGGGACGTATTTCCAGAGGAAAAGGTCAAGCTGGGAAGCTTGTCTGCAATAAGCTTTCTTGAATTGAGAGCTATTTTTGACAAACATATTCTTCGTGATCTGCCCGTGTTAGTTCTGTCAGACGACTTGACAGCAGTCGCGTAAGTAAGCCGCTAGGGCGGAACAAGGAGCAAAGCGGCAATGGCAGAAGATGCAAAAGGTTTGCCGCTGGGTGGAAAGACTGGTAAACGCTATATTAGCAGTCTTCGTTTCAGAGGTAAACGACGGAGAAATAGATTTCCTCTGCAGACGCGCTCTCCATCCGGGAGAAATACAGTTGTCATCGAGAAGTTTTCACAGAAGTGACAAGTCTTTGAGGAGTGTCTCAATTGGACATGTTGGCGTCTCGACTCAACGAGAGGCCTCAGGGATATTGTTCCAGGTCAAGGGACACTCAAGCTATAGCAGTGGACGCCCTCGTGACACCTTGGGTGTTTTCAGTCGGTCTATGTGTCCCCTCCGCTTTCACTCTTTCTGAAGGTGATAAACGTAAGAAGAACAAAGGTTCAGGCGATCCTCTTTGCTCGGGTCTAGCCAAGGAGGGCTTGGTATCCAGTTTTTCATGATTTACTCATAGAAGATCCCTGGCCTCTTCCTCTATGTGAGGAACTGTTACAGCAAGATCTGGGCGTGTATCAAGACTTACCGCGGCTGCGTTTGACGGTGTGGCGGTTGAATGCCATATCCTAGCCCGAAAGGGTGTTCCCAGTGAAGTCATTTCCTCACTTCTTCGGGTTAGAAAAGAAGTAACGGCAAAGCCTTACCACCGTAGTTGGCGTAACTATGTGTCTTGGTGTGAATCCAAGAAGGCTCCTACGGAAGACTTTCAGCTGGGTCGTTCTTATCCATGCTTTGCAAGCAGGGGTGGATGCAGGCCTAAAGTTAGGCTCCATTTCAGTGCAGTTTTGGCCTTATAAATTTTCTGTAAAAAAAAAAAATGGAATTGGCCACCTTTCCGGAAGTTCAGACTTTCGTGAAAGGAGTACTGCACATCCAACCTCCATTTGTGCCCCCATTGGCACCGTGGGACCTTGACGTGGTGTTGCATTACTTGTGTTACACTGATTGGAACCTTTAGGAAAGGTTGTGTTAAAATTTCTCTCTTGAAGAGTGGTCATGCTATTGACTTTGGCATCCGCAAAGCGGGTGTTGGAAGTAGCGGCTTTGTCTCACAAGAGCCCCTGTTGGATCTTCCATGTGGATAGAGCGGAATTGAGAAATCGGATAATAGTTCTGCCAAGAGTGGTTTCTGTGTTTCGCAGAAACCAGCCTATTTTGATGCCTGTGGTTACTAAAGCATTGGCTGATTTAAAGTCTCTCGATGTTGTCGGCTTTGAATATTTATGTCGCCAATTTGGCTCAGATTGGGGAAACCGAGGCTCTGTTTGTCCGCCATGCTCCCAGCATGATTGGGGCGCCTGCGTCTATGCAGTCTGTTACACGCTGGATTCGGCGTGCTCGTTCTACGGCTGGATTGCCGTTACCGAAGTGGTGGAGACCCATTCTACTAGGAAGATGGGCTCTTCTTGGGCGGATGCCCGAGGAGTCTCGGCGGTTCAACTTTGCCGAGCGGATACTTGGTCGGGTTCAAACACTTTTGCTAAGATCTACACGTTTGATGCCCTGGCTGATGGGGACCTCATGTTTGCTCAATCGGTGCTGCAGAGTCGTCCGCACTCTCCCGCCCAGTCTGGAGCTTTGGTATAAACCCCATGGTCCTTACGGAGTCCCCAGCATCCTCTAGGATGTATGAGAAAATAGGATTTTAATACCTACCGGTAAATCCTTTTCTCTTAGTCCGTAGAGGATGCTGGGCGCCTGTCCCAGTGCGTACTGTGTCTGCAGTTATTGGTTAGGGTTACACTCTTGTGGTGTTTCTTTCTGTCAGGCTGTTGCTGACGTTGTTCATGCCATAGCATGCGGTCTTTTCTTATTGATTGTGTTGACACACAGGTTGTGTTACATATTCTCTCATCATGTGGCTGTGTATTTTTTCATGCCGTTGGCTGGTATTCTATTGAATGCCACGTTTTGCAGTATGTTCGTGGTGTGAGCTGGTATGACACTCACCGTGTTTAAACAGTAAATTCTTTCCTCGAAATGTCCGTCTCTCCTGGGCACAGTTTTCTAACTGAGGTCTGGAGGAGGGGCATGGAGGGAGGAGACAGTTCACACCCATTCAAAGTCTTATAGTGTGCCCATGTCTCCTGCAGATCCCGTCTATACCCCATGGTCCTTACGGAGTCCCCAGCATCCTCTACGGACTGAGAGAAAAGGATTTACCGGTAGGTATTAAAATCCTATTTTTTTTCACCTGCCCAGAGGCAGGAGGTAAAAATCCCAGATAAGTGACCCGTCTTTGCGTCAGTTTTCACGTGAGAAAAACAGGCTGCAGTCGGATGGCCCGATAAAACCATTGGGGTAAAACCCATATTTTCACGTGAAAATCTATCAGGCACAATTGAATTCCCCTCTTAGTTGAAAAGGATGTAGGATGATTCAAGCTATCAGGATCTGAGCTCCCTACTGGTCACAATAGTCATGTTTGGAATGCCTGTACTATTGGGTGTCTAGCCTAATGCTATTTTCTACTATAGCAAAGAAAAAAATAGAATTTTTTGTCTACCCACAAATTTGTTAAGATGTTCATGGCAAACATAACAATGCTTATTGGCTCGCACTTACAAGTACCCACTTACAATGTTTATCTTAAGAAAGGACTTAAAACAAAACTTGTTTGTGGCTGGTATGCTGACTATAAATATGCATCTGCCACATCAAAGTATTAAAAATAGGAAATTGTCTTCTATTAATGCTTAGCAGCCTCTCCTTATTTATGCTGTCGCCATACAGGAATGAGAATGTTGAAGATTCTGAAAAAAGGGAAGAACCTCAAGTACATGTTGGAGTAGTGTAAGTGTCAGTCTGGGGAATGTCAAAGGCGTTTCTACTGTTATATACAGTATTTGTCTGTGACTTGTGTTTCCACTGTTGTGCTTTTCTCTAGTTTCATACAAGGGCTTTAGAAGAATACTCACATACTGTATTTCTTTCCACCCTTCTTACAAAGCTCTTATATGGACTTTTAACATTGTCATAATTGCATGAAACCATCGTTTACTATCTAGTTCCCAGCTCCTTCTTTCCTAGTTGGTATGCATCTCCATTATTAGCAATTCCATCTGCTTCTTGGTCTGTGCTGCCATGATATTGGAACTGTTACCGAGTTGCTCCCTCTTAAGTCAGTGGTTCCCAAACTTTCTTGAATCACGGCACTAGTCTGTATGATTACCAATTTTATATATGTGAGCATGCATAGCGTGCACTGTAATGATAGCTACCCCCTCTACTTTACTGTGTTGCATTTCTATAACTGACAGGTATCTTTGGGTCTGCATCTTCCTTCATCAGCGGCATGCACAGTTAATATATGTATAGGAAAGAGGGCCTAATTCATGTTTGTACGCAATGCCCGATGTGGATGCAATGGAACGATTATTGGCAGACTGCGCATGTGCCGCGATTGCAGTGCACATGTGTCAAGGTGCCTTTGTAATCGCAGTCACAGAGGGGATTTAATGGCAGACTGATTGACAGGAAATGACTGTTTGGGGGCGTTAACGTGAGAGTGGTGGCAAAAACACAGGCGTGTCATGGGCGTTTTTGGGGCTCGTATCTACCTTCAGCTGCGATCATGTGCACAGAGAAACATGGCGCTAGTGTTGATACTGCTGTGTCCAGTCTGCGTAGCCATAAGGCAACCCTTAACCTTGATGTTCCTCTAGTTTGCGTATAGGCTGCAAATGTGTATGCAATTGCAAATGAGTTTGTGATGACTCTGATGGGTGTCCCTTCCATTTCTGGGAAGCAGCTTCAATTGATTTCATAACAGTTCCGAATCCTATAAAATCAAAATTGCGAATGCAATTGTGTACAAAAATGAATTAGGCCCAGAATCCTTTGCTGTAGACACAGGCAACATGACATTTCCAGATCACATTAGGCACATCAGTCACCATGTCTATCCTGATTTATGTAACAAGCCAGATTACATGTGGGCCACCACTCTGATTTCTTTAAATATTGACATTTTTCATTATCCTATTAGTAAATGAGTGTATGTATGTTGGTCTGGATTAGATATGGCATGTCACAAATGACTGTCCCTGATAAAGCCCACCCCCTCCCCCCCTCTCCCCAACACAAATATCTCAATAATTGATAAACTGCTAGTCTGTAATATTACTATTTCAATATGTATCTTGTAAAATACAGGCAATCTAAGCGAGATCATTTATGTTCCATATGTATTTTATATTTTAGGTATGATAGTGGAAGCGAATGTCTTTTCGTACATGTTTTGCAGCTTAAAAATTTTAATGGCCTCCCCGTCAAGCAAGGATGGAAGATGTAAGTATAAATACCTTGTTTATTATTGTACGATGGCACATTTGTGGTGGAAAATGTAGCTTAAATGTGTAAAATCCGTGATGTTTAGTCTAATATTAGTAATCTGCAATTCACCACTGACAGCAGAGTAACTTTGTCTCCAATGGTATAGTTAGGGACGGGGTTCTTGTGTGATTTATAATGTTATCACACGGAGGGGGAGATGTACTAAGCCTTTAAGAGTGAGAAAGTGGAGAGATATAACGTACGGACCAATCAGCTCCTGACTGCCATGTTGCATGCTGTGTTTAAAAAGTGACAGGAGCTGATTGGTTGGTATACAGGGTGTTTCAAAGATGGACCCAATTTCAAAGCAATACATTTCACGATGGCAACAATTGCACATAAAATTACAAATAGTTTAATGAGTTATCAAATTTTACTAACCATTTTATAAATGCTCTATGTAGCCCTCCACCTGCTGCACAGACAACATTGAGACGATAATTGAATTAATCCCAAACGCCTCTCAGAGTGTCTTCCACTGAAGTCACTGATGCCGTGATTTTGTGTTTGAAGTCATTCAGATTAGTCGCTAATGGTGGCACAAAAAACAGTCTTTTGATGTATCCCCACAAGAAAAATCGGCAGGGTGTAATGTCTGGGGATCTTGGTGGCCAAGAGTGTAGCACCAAGTTTTGGGGTCCCGTGAGACCTAACCAACGTTGAGGCAGTGTATCCTATAGAAAACATCGAACCTGCAGGTGCCAATGTCGCGGTGCTCCATCTTGAAAAATGAAGTAATTGGTATCTTCATTAAGTTGTTTAAAGAGCCAGTTCTGCAGCATTTTGAGAAAGAAGATAGGGCCTTAAACCATTCTTTGAGAAATGGTAAAAAACATGTTCACTTTCGGGGAATCACACTTATGCTCTACAGTTTTGTGTGGATTTTCTAATCCCCATATGTGTACGCTATGACAGTTTACTTTACCGCTTGGATAAAACTTTACTTCATCACTAAAAATCAAACGCGGTAAGAAGCTGTTGTCTTCCATGTTCTGGAACATTGCATCATTAAACTTGACACTCTTTCCTTTGTTACCTGCACGAAGAGCCTGTACCAGTTGCAACGGGCCTCACGGTCAAACGTCGCCACATGCCAGATAATCGCATAAAGAATCACAAGTTCTAGGTTGGCACTAAGAGTGGACTTGCTCAGACTACGCAGAAAACTCTCTTGAATTCTCACATTTTCATCTGAAGTGCGTGCTCTTCCCCTCTGTCTCACCTTGTTTGCTCAAAGTGTCGGAACCAACAATGAATGCTCTTTGGCATTGGTGGATCAATACCAAAAACATTGTTGAAATGCATACTGCACCAAAATTACAGATTCAGTCTTGCTGACCTCCAGAACGCAAAACATCTCTTGTGTTGCGAGGTCGCCATCTTGTGATTGCTGAGACTAGAAGCTGTTGGTGCCCTTGGAGAGGCATCTAGCGACAGTCATTTGAGACTGTATGCCCCGCCCTTTCAAGTGTTAAGCGTTTCATTCATAGGCGGTTTGTGGTTGCAGAAACACCCTGTATTATCTCTCTCCACTTTATAACTCTCCAAAACTTAGTACATGTGCCCCAGATAGTCTTTACTATTTTTTTTTTTTATTATTATTTTACTTGTTTATTCCTGAAAAACTTGTGAAGTGTAATGAATTTTATGGTAAATTGTGTGAGGTATGATATGGATCATCATTGCTATTTCAAATCCAATATATTTGATATTGCTTAAAAGAAATATATGAATAAAAGGTCTGCATTGTGCAGTAATGGTTCCTACATACATGGGGTCCCAGGTAATTTGACCTGTGGTTTTAGACTCCTGCACTTAAAGGGTTGAGTAACACTGTTCTACAGTGACTTCATATAACACACAAGCTGTTAGCAGATCTTCTTATAATCAAATGAAGCCACTACACACAATGCTGAGTTCTAGATACTATATTCTAACATAGACTGTGTTTTTATATTACAGCCATATTAGAGTCTATTTGCCTTCCCTTGATTCTACCACACCGAGCACTTACTGTTCAAAAGCTCTGGAGTTCCAGATGCCACTGATGTTCAATGAAATTTTTAAAATTCCCATGCAGTCCATTGTCCTGAAGCTGAGCTCACTGCAGCTGTACATATGTTCTGTGTGCCCGGAGCAGCAGGAAGAACTACTGGTGAGTGGTCATTGTATCCTGCTTACTCACAACACGTTTCCAGCCACTCTGACATTCATAGGAAACTAAACCTGATTTTAAATTTGATTCATTGTAAAAAAAGAAGAAGTATATAAGTATATTTTACAAGTATACAGATGTGTCCTCATACACCTATCTGTTGCTCCATATGGTGCGAGATGTCCAAGATGCAGCCACTGGCTTCAGCACACCCAGAAAACAGGGGCGACTCCCCCGTTTTCTCCATCACTGCCCCCAAATGGCCGCAGCATGTCAATCAGAATCAGCTTTATTGGCCAGGTATACTCATGTACACTTTTGTGGTACAATGCATTGCCAAGCAGCAACATGAAGGAGGAATACATAGCATAAGAAGGGGGAAAAACGTAGCATACATTACAAACATTACACGTATGAGTTCATACTGCACATTGCAACTGTACGATAGACTCGACATATTAGACATATTATACATGTAAGACTAAAAACGAAGGCAGCTTGGCAGAGCAGCACCGAGGCAGCCATCCGCGGCGCCAACTAGAACTCAAACAATGCACATAATACAGAAGATGTAAGTATTACATCAAAAGATAAACCACACAGACAATAAAACAAAAACCTTGAGCACACAGAAAGCATAATGTATGATTGGTGTAGGCATTTTGGGTAATAACCTCCAAGGGTTGTGCATTCCACCCTCACAAGGTACCAGGTGCGGCAGCTATCTTATGCGCACCGCGTAGGATTACCCAGGGTGGAATAGTCCACCCCTAGAAGAGAACACAAAATGGGGAGACTGCAGAGTCCTAAAGCTCAGAGTAGGGTCATCAAAACCATCAGGTCCATGTATTTTTCATCCCATCCACAAGCGCACCAGATAGTGCAGCCATGTTGGGCACACTACGAAGGTTACACAGTGGGAGATGAACCATACAAGGGCCAAATGCATGTATGGGAAAACTGACACGTGTGTAGAAATATGCTATACCCTGCATGGAAAGATCCAAATGAAGCACACCCTGCCCAAGGAGGAGCCGTCTGTGGCAGCCATGTGTGGTGCACTGCATAGGTTACTGCTGGCAGGGTGTGCAACCAATGGAGGTAATCATTACAGGAATAGCACACAGAGGGGTGGAAGTAAACTGTAAGAAGAAAGAGAAGAGAAAAACACATTTGCAGGAAAACTGTACTAACATTATTTTGCGAAAATTATAAATGCCCTGGTCTCATGAGAGCAGGTGGGTGTTAGAATGTGGGGCGCACACTAATGTCCAATGTGCTGCCTTTTTCCTGTGAATTACAGTCCTGGGTCACAGATGATCATGAATGTTCCAACATCTTCTGGCAATTCTGTCAAACACTTAGAACCTGCCTGTGCCAGCCCTTGTCTCCCCCAGTTTGCTGGGTCAAAAGAGGTAGGTGGCTTTCATGGGCCCCTCCCAATAACGTTTTCCCCAAATTGTCAAATAAATCTTTGGTACCGATCCTGTTTGCGGATGCCAAAATGTGATAGCCGGGCAGCGCCAGCTCCGTCAGTGATTTTAAAGCATTGGACGCCAGGCTGTCTCATCACATAAGCAATCAGTTTATTCACAGTTCAGATAAACAAAGGAAAATGGAAGGCTGCGCTAAATAAATACGTTCTGACAATAATGATGTTGGTATATTACTAGTACAATTTATTATAAACAGATAATATCACTAAATTCTTATGATCAATATGTCATAAAATGCATGCAACATAAATAAAACTTGATAAAATCATACAGTAGATATAATAAAAAGAGGTTACCCAATTGGCCAGAATTGAAATTAATCGGTGAGTGGAAGAGTCCGTTCCAAATTGATCTCCCAGATCGTTCTGAGTCCGGTATATATGAATGTTTAGGAGGTAAGCAGTGTCCCATAGGATAGCAATTACCGCTAGAGGAATCGGTGCTCTTGGATTTTGAATGGTGAGCTCCTCATGCAATGCGGATTGTAGAAGTTGTCGGTCCAATCTGCTATTTAAGTCCTCCAATTCGTATATGGCGATCCGGAATTTGTGTGGGGGGTGGTTCGGTCTTCCAATTAGTAGTCTCTGGCTTTGGGTCCCCTGTGCACCTTTATTCACAGTTCAAACAGGGTTATCACGACAATCACATGTAATTTCTTGTTCTCCTCTCTCCAGCACTATATTTATATGGGTTACATCAGGTTAGCATTTCCTTCTATTCGCTACAATGGCAATAACAGCATAAACAATGATGGGACAGCATTACATTACATACCAGCGCAATCTCTGGGGATCAGTAGTGCGGCGGCCGCAAACTGAGATTCATTTTGGTGCGTTCTCCCCCAGTTCGCTTGGGGATATCTGCAGTCTATGGGGTATATGCAATTGCGGTCGAATTCCCGAAATTGACGAAAAACTGGACTTTTTCGCCCAAAAAAAAAATCGACAATGCAATTCAGTACTTTCCGTCAAAAAAACGGACTTTCAAAATTCGACTTTTTGAAATTCGACATTTGTCAAATTCGACTTTTCTGCAATGGTACAAATGCGGCAAATTTAAAACATGTTTTTTTGGGTGTTTTTTTTATTGGTAATAGCATATCTATTTCTCTGACGTCCTAGTGGATGCTGGGAACTCCGTAAGGACCATGGGGAATAGCGGCTCCGCAGGAGACTGGGCACAACTAAAGAAAGCTTTAGGTCACCTGGTGTGCACTGGCTCCTCCCACTATGACCCTCCTCCAAGCCTCAGTTAGATTTTGTGCCCGGCCGAGGTTGGATGCACACTAGGGGCTCTCCTGAGCTTCTAGAAAGAAAGTATAGAATTAGGTTTTTTATTTTCAGTGAGACCTGCTGGCAACAGGCTCACTGCAGCGAGGGACTAAGGGGAGAAGAAGCGAACCTGCCTGCTTGCAGCCAGCTTGGGCTTCTTAGGCTACTGGACACCATTAGCTCCAGAGGGATCGACCGCAGGCCCAGCCTTGGTGTTCGGTCCCGGAGCCGCGCCGCCGTCCCCCTTACAGAGCCAGAAGCAAGAAGAGGTCCGGAAAATCGGCGGCAGAAGACATCAGTCTTCACCAAGGTAGCACACAGCACTGCAGCTGTGCGCCATTGCTCCTCATACACACTTCACACTCCGGTCACTGAGGGTGCAGGGCGCTTGGGGGGGGCGCCCTGAGCAGCAATAAAAACACCTTGGCTGGCAAATATACCACAATATATAGCCCCAGAGACTATATATGTGGTAAATACCCCTGCCAGAATCCAGAAAAAAGCGGGAGAAAAGTCAGCGAAAAAGGGGCGGAGCTATCTCCCTCAGACACACTGGCGCCATTTTCTCTTCACAGTGCAGCTGGAAGAAAGCTCCCCAGGCTCTCCCCTGTAGTTTTCAGGCTCAAAGGGTTAAAAAGAGAGGGGGGGCACTAAATTTAGGCGCAATATTATATATACAAGCAGCTATTGGGGAAATTTCACTCAGTTATAGTGTTAATCCCCACATTATATAGCGCTCTGGTGTGTGCTGGCATACTCTCTCTCTGTCTCCCCAAAGGGCTTTGTGGGGTCCTGTCCTCAGTCAGAGCATTCCCTGTGTGTGTGCGGTGTGTCGGTACGGCTGTGTCGACATGTTTAATGAGGAGGCTTATATGGTGACGGAGCAGATGCCGATAAATGTGATGTCGCCCCCTGTGGGGCCGACACCAGAGTGGATGGTTAGGTGAAAGGTATTAACCGACAGTGTCAACTCCTTACATAAAAGGGTGGATGACGTAACAGCTGTGGGACAGCCGGCTTCTCAGTCCGCGCCTGCCCAGGCGTCTCAAAGGCCATCAGGGGCTCAAAAACGCCCGCTCACTCAGATGGCAGACACAGATGTCGACACGGAGTCTGACTCCAGTGTCGACAAGGTTGAGACATATACACAATCCACTAGGAACATCCGTGACTTGATCCCGGCAATAAAAAAATGTGTTACACATTTCTGACATTAACACTCTAAAAATGGGTTTTTATGTTGGGGAGAAAAAGCAGGCAGTGTTTTGTTCCCCCATCAGATGAATGAATGAAGTGTGTGAAAAGCGTGGGTTCCCCCCGATAAGAAACTGGTAATTTCTAAAAAGTTACTGATGGCGTACCCTTTCCCGCCAGAGGATAAGTTACGCTGGGAGATATCCCCTAGGGTGGATAAGGCGCTCACACGGTTGTCAAAAAAGGTGGCACTGCCGTTTTAGGAACAGCCACTTTGAAGGTACCTGTTGATAAAAAGCAGGAGGCTATCCTGAAGTCTGTATTTACACACTCAGGTACTAGACTGAGACCTGCAGATCGTGCTGCTGCAGCGTGGTCGGTGACCCTGTCAAACATGAGAACATATTAAAGACGTCGTCTTATATATGAGGGATGCACAGAGGGATATTTTGCCGGCTGGCATCCAAAATGAATGTAATGTCCATTCTGTCAGGAGGGTATTAGAGACCTGTCACTGGACAGGTGATGCTGACTTTAAAAGGCGCATAGATGGGAAGAGGGAAAAAGCTGCACCAGTCAGCCTGTTCCCAGAATCAAAATTCTTCTCTCGCTTCCTCTGAGTCCACAGCATGACGCGGGGGCTCCACAGGTGTAGCCAGGTACGGTGGGGGGCCGTCTCAAAAATTTCAGCGATCAGTGGGCTCGCTCACAGGTGGATCCCTGTTTCATTCAAGTAGTATTTCAGGGGTACAAGCTGGAATTCGAGATGTCTCCCCCCCGCCGTTTCCTCAAATATGCCTTGCTGACAACTCCCTCAGGCAGGGAGGCTGCGCTAGAGGCAATTAATAAGCTGTATTCCCAGCAGGTAATACTCAAGGTGCCCCTACTTCAACAAGGACGGGGTTACTATTCCACACGGTTGGGGTACCGAAACCGCATGGTTCGGTGTGACCCATTTTATATTTAAAATCCTTGAACACATACATAAAAAAATTCAAGTTCAAGATGGAATCGCTCAGGGCGGTTATTGCAAGCCTGGACGAGGGGGATTACATGGGATCACGGGACATCAAGGATGCTTACCTGCATGTCCCCATTTACCATCCTCGCCAGGAGTACCTCAGATTTGTGGTACAGGATTACCATTACCAAGTCCAGACACTGCCGTTTGGACTGTACATGGCACCGAGGGTGTTTACCAAGGTAATGGCAGAAATGATGATATTCCTTCGAAAAAAGGGAGTTTTAATTATCCCGTACTTGGACGATCTCCTTATAAAGGCGAGGTCCAAGGAGCAGTTGCTAGTCGGGGTAGCACTATTTTACAACAACAGCACGGTTGGATTCTAAACAGTCCAAAGTCACAGCTGGTTCCTACGACACGTCTACTGTTCCTGGGGATGGTTCTGGACACAGAACAGAAATAAGTGTTTCTCCCGGAGGAGAAAGCCAAGGAGCTGTCATCTCTAGTCAGAGACCTCCTGAAGCCAAAACAGGTATCGGTGCATCACTGCACACGAGTCCTGGGAAAAATGGTGGCTTCATACGAAGCAATTCCATTCGGCAGGTTCCATGCAAGAACTTTTCAGTGGGACCTGTTGGACAAGTGGTCCGGATCACATCTTCAGATGCATCGGCTGATAACCCTGTCTTCAAGGACCAGGGTATCTCTACTGTGGTGGCTGCAGAGTGCCCATCTTCAAGAGGGCCGCAGGTTTGACATACAGGACTAGGTCCTAGTGACCATGGATGCCAGCCTTTGAGGCTGGGGGGCAGTCACACAGGGAAGAAATTTCCAGGGACTTTGGTCAAGTCAGGAGTCGTCCCTACACATAAATATTCTGGAACTGAGGGCCATTTACAATGCCCTAAGTCAGGCAAGGCCCCTGCTTCAAAACCAGCCGGTACTGATCTAATCAGACAACATCGCGGCAGTCGCCCATGTAAACCGACAGGGCGGCACAAGAAGCAGGATGGCGATGGCAGAAGCCACAAGGATTCTCCGATGGGCGGAAAATCACGTCATAGCACTGTCAGCAGTGTTCATTCCGGGAGTAGACAACTGGGAAGCAGACTTCCTCAGCAGACACGACCTACACCCGGGAGAGTGGGGACTTCATCCAGAAGTCTTCCAACTGTTGGTAAACCGTTGGGAAAGGCCACAGGTGGACATGACGGCGTCCCGCCTCAACAAAAAGCTAAAAGAGAAAGAAGGCGAGGAGTAAGAACGATACCGGATTGGCCAAGAAGAGCTTGGTACCCAGAACTTCAAGAAATGATATCAGAGGACCCATGGCCTCTACCGCTCAGACAGGATCTGCTACAGCAGGGGTCCTGTCTGTTCCCAAGACTTACCGCGGCTGCGTTTGACGGCATGGCGGTTGAATTCCGGATCCTAAAGGAAAAGGGCATTCCGGAGGAAGTCATTCCTACGCTGATAAAAGCCAGGAAAGAAGTAACCGCAAACCATTATCACCGTATTTGGCGAAAATATGTTGCGTGGTGTGAGGCCAGGAAGGCCCCTACAGAGGAATTTCAGCTGGGTCGTTTTCTGCACTTCCTACAGTCGGGAGTGACTATGGGCCTAAAATTGGGTTCCATTAAGGTCCAGATTTCGGCTCTGTCGATTTTCTTCCAGAAAGAACTGGCTTCACTGCCTGAAGTTCAGACTTTTGTAAAGGGAGTGCTACATATTCAGCCCCCTTTTGTGCCTCCTGTAGCACCTTGGGATCTCAATGTGGTGTTGAGTTTCCTGAAATCACATTGGTTTGAGCCACTTAAAACTGTGGATCTGAAATATCTCACGTGGAAAGTGGTCATGTTATTGGCCTTGGCTTCGGCCAGGCGGGTGTCAGAATTGGCGGCTTTGTCATGTAAAAGCCCTTATCTGATTTTCCATATGGATAGGGCAGAATTGAGGACTCGTCCCCAGTTTCTCCCTAAGGTGGTATCAGCTTTTCACTTGAACCAACCTATTGTAGTGCCTGCGGCTACTAGGGACTTGGAAGATTCCAAGTTACTGGACGTAGTCAGGGCCTTGAAAATGTATGTTTCCAGGACGGCTGGAGTCAGGAAAACTGACTCGCTTTTTATCCTGTATGCACCCAACAAAATAGGTGCTCCTGCTTCTAAGCAGACTATTGCTCGCTGGATTTGTAGCACAATTCAGCTGGCGCATTCTGCGGCTGGATTGCCGCATCCTAAATCAGTAAAAGCCCATTCCACAAGGAAGGTGGGCTCATCTTGGGCGGCTGCCCGAGGGGTCTCGGCTTTACAGCTTTGCCGAGCTGCAACTTGGTCAGGGGCAAACACGTTTGCTAAATTCTACAAATTTGATACCCTGGCTGAGGAGGACCTTGAGTTCTCTCATTCGGTGCTGCAGAGTCATCCGCACTCTCCCGCCCGTTTGGGAGCTTTGGTATAATCCCCATGGTCCTTACGGAGTTCCCAGCATCCACTAGGACGTCAGAGAAAATAAGATTTTACTCACCGGTAAATCTATTTCTTGTAGTCCGTAGTGGATGCTGGGCGCCCATCCCAAGTGCGGATTGTCTGCAATACTTGTATATAGTTATTGCCTAACTAAAGGGTTATTGTTGAGCCATCTGTTGAGAGGCTCAGTTATATTTCATACTGTTAACTGGGTATAGTATCACGAGTTATACGGTGTGATTGGTGTGGCTGGTATGAGTCTTACCCGGGATTCAAAATCCTTCCTTATTGTGTCAGCTCTTCCGGGCACAGTATCCTAACTGAGGTCTGGAGGAGGGGCATAGAGGGAGGAGCCAGTGCACACCAGATAGTACCTAATCTTTCTTTTAGAGTGCCCAGTCTCCTGCGGATCCCGTCTATTCCCCATGGTCCTTACGGAGTTCCCAGCATCCACTACGGACTACGAGAAATAGATTTACCGGTGAGTAAAATCTTATTTTAAACATATATATATATATATATATTTTTTTTTTAGATGGAATGGTAAAATCCCGGAAAAAAATGGCGTGGGGTCCCCCCTCCAAAGCATAACCAGCCTCGGGCACTTCGAGCCGGTCCTGGTTCTAAAAATCCGGGGGGGAAATGGACAGGGGATCCCCCGTATTTTTAAAACCAGCACCGGGCTCTGCGCCTGGTGCTGGTGCAAAAAATATGGGGGACAAAAAGAGTAGGGGTCCCCCGTATTTTTTACACCAGCATCGGGCTCCACTAGCTGGACAGATAATGCCACTGCCGGGGGTCACTTTTATACAGCGCCCTGCGGCCGTGGCATTAAATATCCAACTAGTCACCCCTGGCCGGGGTACCCTGGGGGAGTGGGGACCCCTTCAATCAAGGTGTCCCCCCCAGCCACCCAAGGGCCAGGGGTGAAGCCCGAGGCTGTCCCCCCCATCCAAGGGCTGCGGATGGAAGGCTGATAGCCTTGAGAAAATGTAAAGAATATTGTTTTTTTCCTGTAGTACTACAAGTTCCAGCAAGCCTCCCCCCCCCCCCCCCCCCCCCGCAAGCTGGTACTTGGAGAACCACAAGTACCAGCATGCGGGAGAAAAACGGGCCCGCTGGTACCTGTAGTACTACTGGAAAAAAAATACCCAAATAAAAACAGGAGACACACACCTTGAGAGTAAAACTTTATTACACACCTGCCGACACACACATACTTACCTATGTTGACCCGCCGACTGCCACGTCTCCTGATCCGACGATCCGGGGTACCTGTGAATCAAATTATACTCACCTCAATCCAGTGTCCAGATATAAATCCTCGTACTTGGCAAAAAAAGAAAACGAACAACCGAACCAGCGGACTGAAAGGGGTCCCATGTTTACACATGAGACCCCTTTCCCCGAATGCCGGGACACCACGTGACTGCTGTCACCGAGGTCCCTTCAGCCAATCAGCGAGCGCAACGTCCTGGCACTCTGCTGATTGACTGCACGTCTGAGCTGTCAGACAGCGCCTCGCAAAGCCTCTCCATTATACTCAATGGTGGGAACTTTGCGTCAGCGGTGAGGTCACCCGCGGTCACCCCCTTGATTGAAGGGGTCCCCACTCCCCCAGGGTACCCCGGCCAGGGGTGACTAGTTGGATATTTAATGCCACGGCCGCAGGGCGCTGTATAAAAGCGACCCCCAGCTGTGGCATTATCTGTCCAGCTAGTGGAGCCCGATGCTGGTGTAAAAAATACGGGGGACCCCTACTCTTTTTGTCCCCCGTATTTTTTGCACCAGCACCAGGCGCAGAGCCCGGTGCTGGTTTTAAAAATACGGGGGATCCCCTGTCCATTTTCCCCCTGGATTTTTAGAACCAGGACCAGCTCGAAGAGCCCGAGGCTGGTTATGCTTTGGAGGGGGGACCCCACGCCATTTTTTTCCGAGTTTTTTCCCGTTTTTACCCGTTTTTAAAAAAAACGGAACAAAATCCGTCAAATCGGCCGTTTTTCGTCAGCGGGACTGTCGAATCCGTTTTTTATTGCATATGGTCAATTTCAGCACCCACTTGCTGAAATTAGACTGTCGAATTGTGTCGAATTGAAAAACGGGCGAAAAATTGCCGCGATTCGCCACTAATTGCATATACCCCTATATAAATGGGATCTCTCATGGACTCATCACTGGGGGCCTTCTGCCACACGTAGTTTCCTACCGCTCACCCAGGTAGTCCTCTCCTGAATACTCACACCTCCCGTCTTTCGTCTTGGGTACCCCTGAAGGTGGGGATCCCCTTTGTTCCTGGTTCCTTCTACTGTACTCTGCATACTGTTGCTCTCACACTGCACTCTTCATCTCTCATTGAAGCTGCTGGCTCTCCTGTTACACTGCAGATATGAGCTCTCCCTCTCTTCATAGCAACACCCACACGCTGCTCTTCTCTCCATAATGCCAGGGGCTGTGAGATGCCGTTCCTGTCCCACAGCCCTAGCATGGGCTCTCATCCCTGGTAACTTAGACTGTGCCTTCCAGTCATGCGCATGTGCAGTAGTGTTGTAGGTATAAAGTCGCAGGTAAAGCATAACAATGCATGTTGGAAATCAGTTGCATAGGATCTGTCTTTTGCCTATTTACACAGACTGCATACTTTTCCCCAATTGTGTGTCTTACTTTGCTTATTGGGGGTAATTCCAAGTTGATCGCAGCAGGAATTTTGTTAGCAGTTGGGCAAAACCATTTGCACTGCAGGGGAGGCAGATATAACATGTGTAGAGAGAGTTCGATTTGGGTGGGTTATTTTGTTTCTGTGCAGGGTAAATACTGGCTGCTTTATTTTTACACTGCAATTTAGATTGCAGATTGAACACACCACACCAAAATCTAACTCTCTCTGCACATATTATATCTGACCCCCCTGCAGTGCACATGGTTTTGCCCAACTGCTAACAAAATTCCTTCTGTGATCAACTTGGAATTACCCCCATTGTGTACTAGGTATTTGGGAATATAAAGCCGCAGATTAAGCATAGCAATGCATGGTGAGTTTCACTCGTATCAGATCTGTCAACTTTTTATCCTAAAAGAAAAAAAACAGGTAGCAGCGCTAATACACAATTACTTAGATAGAAGGATTGAGTAATAATTAATAATATTTAATAGACCATAAAATCGCTTAACTGACATAAGCATCCACATATATAAAACAAAAAATTACACTAAAAACTAAAAAGGGTCACATTAATAACTGCCTTTTCTGTGTGATCCGTTCCTGTTTAGTATAGACCGGGTAGCAGATAGGTGATTTAGTGGCACAGGGCCGACAGCGCAGTCCACAAGTAAACAGTTATTTACCACATTTGTCCGCTGCAGGTATAGTCCCTTGAAATTGACTCATAAGAAAGTCCACGCTTGCGGGTCCTCACTGCATCGCGGTGTCCTCATTTAGTGTAGAGGATTCGTGGTAATTCTGTTGATGGTGTTCACCACAGCTGTTCTGCTAAAACAAAGTCCAGTCCTGGTCCGGGCACACTGGGCAGTAGATTCCAAAGAATAGTGACCCCAATAGCTTCCTTTATGACGCGTTTCGCTGCAGGTCCTGCAGCTTTATCAAAGGTGGTTTGTAAAGTGAGATATCTGGGTATTTATACCCTTCATAATGGTCAGATAATCAACAGCTGTTTTACTCAATCCTTCTAATCCTTCTAAATCTCCAAAAAACACTTAGAATGTACATTCTATATAGAATCCTAGGACAGACTCCTTATATATAAAGTATTAATATATAAAATATAGCATTATACAATGTTTAATTCTTTTAAAAATCATACACAATTCAACTACTTCCGGGTTATCGGGAATAATAGAGCTCCATACTTGTGACCCTCATCGTCATCAAAACAAGATAATTCATACACCTATTCTTTATATGTCTAAGAGCCTTAATTTGAGTCATCTCATTGTTTGAAAGCACAGAATATAAACAATACAAGACTCAATTTTGGCTTAAAGGACGGACATCTCAATAAACATTTCCGGGTATTACTTATGGCGTCACTTCCGCTATATGAACCGCAGACCACACTAATTATATACAGAGACGGATATCATTCCATACGGGGGACAAAAAGCGTAGGGGTCCCCCGTATTTTTTACACCAGCATCGGGCTCCACTAGCTGGACAGATAATGCCACAGCCGGGGGTCACTTTTATACAGCGCCCTGCGGTTGTGGCATTAAATATCCAACTAGTCACCCCTGGCCACCCAGCCACCCAAAGGCCAGGGGTGAAGCCCGAGGCTGTCCCCCCCCCATCCAAGGGCTGCGGATGGGGGGCTGATAGCCTTGAGAAAATTGAAAGAATGTTGTTTTTTCCAGTAGTACTACAAGTCCCAGCAAGCCTCCCCACAAGCTGGTACTTGGAGAACCACAAGTACCAGCATGCGGGAGAAAAACGGGCCTGCTGGTACCTGTAGTTCTACTGGAAAAAAAATACCCAAATAAAAACAGGACACGCACACCGTGAGAGTAAAACTTTATTTCACACATGTCGACACACACATACTTACCTATGTTCACACGCCGACCTCTGTCCACTTGTCCAAGTAGAATCCACGGTGTACCTGTGAATAAAATTATACTCACCTGATCCAGTGTCCTGTGGTCTTTTATTATAATCCACGTACTTGTCAAAAAAAAAAAAACGAACACCCGGACCAGGCGGACTGAAAGGGGTCCCATGTTTACACATGGGACCCCTTTCCCCGAATGCAGAGACCCCCCCTGTGACTGCTGTCACAGAAAGGTCTCTTCAGCCAATCAGCGAGCGCAACGTCCTGGCACTCTGCTGATTGGCTATGCGCGTCTGAGCTGTCAGACAGCGCATCGCAAAGCCTCTCCATTATATTCAATGGTGGGAACTTTGCGGTCAGCGGTGAGGTCACCCGCGGTCAGCGGCTGACCGCGGGTAACCCCACCGTTGACCGCAAAGTTCCCACCATTGAAACTAATGGAGGGAGCTGTGCGATGCGCTGTCTGCCAGCAGACGCGCATACAGCCAATCAGGAGAGTGCCACGACGTTGCGCTCGCTGATTGGCTGAAGGGACCTTTCTGTGACAGCAGTCACGGGGGGGTCTCTGCATTCGTGGAAAGGGGTCCCATGTGTAAACATGGGACCCCTTTCAGTCCGTTTGGTCCGGGTTGCCGTTTTGTTGTTTTGCCAAGTACGAGGATTATAATAAAAGACCACAGGAAACTGGATCAGGTGAGTATAATTTTATTCACAGGTACACCGTGGATTCTACTTGGACAAGTGGACAGAGGTCGGCGTGTGAACATAGGTAAGTATGTGTGTGTCGACATGTGTGAAATAAAGTTTTACTCTCACGGTGTGCGTGTCCTGTTTTTATTTGGTTTTTTTTTTCCAGTAGAACTACAGGTACCAGCGGGCCCGTTTTTCTCCCGCATGCTGGTACTTGTGGTTCTCCAAGTACCAGCTTGCGGGGGAGGCTTGCTGGGACTTGTAGTACTACTGGAAAAAAACAATATTCTTTCAATTTTCTCAAGGCTATCAGCCCCCCATCCGCAGCCGTTGGATGGGGGGGACAGCCTCGGGCTTCACCCCTGGCCCTTGGGTGGCTAGGGGGGGACCCCTTGATTGAAGGGGTCCCCACTCTCCCAGGGTACCCCGGCCAGGGGTGACTAGTTGGATATTTAATGCCACGGCCGCAGGGCGCTGTTTAAAAGTGACCCCCGGCTGTGGCATTATCTGTCCAGCTAGTGGAGCCCGATGCTGGTGTAAAAAATACGGGGGACCCCTACTCTTTTTGTCCCCAGTATTTTTTGCACCTGCACCAGGTGCAGAGCCCGGTGCTGGTTTTAAAAATACGGGGGATCCCCTGTCAGTTTTTCCCCCGGATTTTTAGAACCAGGACCGGCTTGAAGAGCCCGAGGCTGGTTATGCTTTGGAGGGGGGACCCCACGCAATTTTTTTTCGTGTTTTTTCCAGTTTTTTAAAAATCTAATCAAAATCCGTCAAATCGGCCGTTTTTCGACAGCGGGACTGTCGAATCCGTTTTTTATTGAATATGTTGAATTCCGGCACCCACTTGCCGGAATTCGACGGTCGAATTGTGTCGAATTAAAAAACGGGCGAAAAATTGCCGCGATTCGCCGGTAATTGCATATACCCCATAGTGTTTCTAAACACTATGATGTTGTTCATAATGGAGATCCAAAGTGCTTGAAATTGGTTGGGTTGGAATCTATACTACGGACCCCACGGGATGGTAATAGATATAAAAAATTATGTAGGCAGGATGTATTCTGGATGTATAGGATGAATACGATTTTTCCAGATGGGCTAAACGAGTCGGTCGAACTAAATATTGTAATTTGATTTGGGTAGGACCGAAATTACCTATTTGGCCTTATCGGGTGGAATATAGATATAGATCATATCCTAATATGGTCTTTCTATCTCCTGCTTCTTATCTGTCCAATTGAGATCCATTCCTTTCTTCAGTCATATAATGGGGGTTTTAATTAATTAACAGATTAAGTAGGTTATTATTAGTTACTAATTATGAAGATCAGTAATACTAAAATGAGGGAATCTATTGGTGTGTGCAATTATTTCCCCTTGATCTGTCAGCACCCCCCGCCCCTTCTATGATATTTCCCCACTAAGGGTTTATCATGTGTAGAAGTTTTTATACACAATTTGGTAGATGATCAATATGTCCAGTCTAAATATTTATATGCTGATGTCCTATTATAGATTCTGGCATGTCATAATTTTTATTTCTCTAACGACCTAGTGGATGCTGGGGACTCCGTAAGGACCATGGGGAATAGCGGGCTCCGCAGGAGACTGGGCACTCTAAAGAAAGATTTAGTACTATCTGGTGTGCACTGGCTCCTCCCTCTATGCCCCTCCTCCAGACCCCAGTTAGAATCTGTGCCCGGCCAGAGCTGGGTGCTCCTAGTGGGCTCTCCTGAGCTTGCTAGAAAAGAAAGTATTTTGTCAGGTTTTTTATTTTCAGAGAGCTTCTGCTGGCAACAGACTCTCTGCTACGAGGGACTGAGGGGAGAGAAGCAAACCTACTCACGGCAGCTAGGTAGTGCTTCTTAGGCTACTGGACACCATTAGCTCCAGAGGGATCGAACACAGGTACCTAACCTTGATCGTCCGTTCCCGGAGCCGCGCCGCCGTCCCCCTCGCAGAGCCAGAAGAACAGAAGCAGCAGAAGCATGAAGACATCGAAATCGGCGGCTGAAGACTCCTGTCTTCACTTAAGGTAGCGCACATCACTACAGCTGTGCGCCATTGCTCCCACAGCACACCGCACACTCCGGTCACTGTAGGGCGCGGGGGGGGGGGGGGCGCCCTGGGCAGCAATTAATTACCTTTTTGGCAAAAATAGACATATATACAGTCTGGGACTGTATATATGCCCGAGCCCCCGCCATTTTTTACACATTAAAGCGGGACAGAAGCCCGCCGCTGAGGGGGCGCTGCCTTCTTCCTCAGCACACCAGCGCCATTTTCTCTTCACAGCTCCGCTGGAAGGACGCTCCCCAGGCTCTCCCCTGCAGTATACAGGTGCAATAGAGGGTAAAAAAGAGAGGGGGGGCACATAAATTTAGGCGCAGAAATATATTTAACAGCAGCTACAGGGTAAACACTAAGGTACTGTGTAATCCCTGGGTTATATAGCGCTGGGGTGTGTGCTGGCATACTCTCTCTCTGTCTCCCCAAAAGCCTTTGTGGGGTCCTGTCCTCAGTCAGAGCATTCCCTGTGTGTGTGCTGTGTGTCGGTACGCCTGTGTCGACATGTTTGATGAGGAAGGATACGTGGAGGCAGAACAAGTGCAGCTGAGTGTGGTGTCGCCGCCGACGGTGCCGACACCTGATTGCATGGATATGTGGAAGGTGTTAAATGATAATGTAAACTCCTTGCATAACAGATTGGATAAAACTGTAACCTTGGGACAGTCAGGGTCTCAACCCTTGCCTGATCCTACAGCGCAGAGGCCGTCGGGGTCTCAAAATCGCACACTATCACAGATAGTTGACACAGATGTCGACACGGAATCGGACTCCAGTGTCGATGACGATGAGGCAAAGTTGCAGCCTAAAATGACTAAAGCCATCCGCTACATGATTGTAGCAATGAAGGATGTATTACACATTTCTGAGGAAAATCCTGTCCCTGACAAGAGGATTTATATGTATGGGGAGAAAAAGCATGAAGTGACTTTTCCCCCTTCACATGAATTAAATGAATTATATGAAAAAGCGTGGGATTCCCCCGACAGGAGGTTGATAATTTCCAAGAGATTACTTATGGCGTATCCTTTCCCGCCAACGGATAGGTTACGCTGGGAATCCTCCCCCAGGGGGGTAGACAAGGCGTTGACACGCTTGTCTAAGAAGGTGGCCCTGCCGTCTCAGGATACGGCCGCCCTAAAGGATCCTGCGGATAGAAAGCAGGAAGCTATCCTGAAGTCTATTTATACACATTCTGGCACACTGCTGAGGCCAGCAATTGCTTCGGCCTGGATGTGTAGTGCTGTAGCAGCATGGATGGATACTCTGTCTGAGGAGATAGATACCCTGGACAGGGACACTGTTCTACTGACCCTGGCACATATCAAGGACGCGGTCCTATATATGCGGGATGCCCAGAGGGACATTTGCCTGCTGGGCTCTAGAGTAAACGCACTGTCCATTTCTGCCAGAAGGGTCTTATGGACTCGGCAATGGACAGGGGATACCGACTCTAAAAAACACATGGAGGTTTTACCTTATAAGGGTGAGGAATTGTTTGAGGACGGTCTCTCGGACCTAGTTTCCACAGCTACGGCTGGGAAGTCAAATTTCTTGCCTTATGTCCCTCCACAGCCTAAGAAAGCACCGTATTACCAAATGCAGTCCTTTCGTTCTCAGAAGAGCAAGAAGGTCAGAGGTGCGTCCTTTCTTGCCAGAGGCAGGGGTAGAGGAAAAAAGCTGCACCATACAGCTAGTTCCCATGAACAAAAGTCTTCCCCGGCTTCCACTAAATCCACCGCATGACGCTGGGCTCCACAGGCGGAGCCAGGAGCCGTGGGGGCGCGTCTCCGATATTTCAGCCACCAGTGGGTTCGCTCACAGGTGGATCCTTGGGCTATACAAGTTGTGTCTCAGGGATACAAGCTGGAATTCGAGGTGACGCCCCCTCACCGTTACCTAAAATCGGCCTTACCAACTTCCCCCATGGAAAGGGAGATAGTGTTGGCGGCAATTCACAGGTTCCCCCCCTTCAACGGGGAAGGGGCTACTATTCCACAATGTTTGTGGTACCGAAACCGGACGGTTCGGTCAGACCCATTTTAAATTTAAAATCCCTGAACATTTATCTGAAGAAATTCAAGTTCAAAATGGAATCGCTCAGAGCGGTCATTGCAAGCCTGGAAGAGGGGGATTTTATGGTGTCTCTGGACATCAAGGATGCTTACTTGCATGTCCCCATTTATCCGCCTCATCAGGAGTACCTCAGGTTTGTGGTACGGGACTGTCATTACCAATTCCAGACGTTGCCGTTTGGCCTGTCCACGGCACCGAGAGTTTTTACCAAGGTGATGGCGGAAATGATGGTGCTCCTTCGGAAGCAAGGGGTTACAATTATCCCATACTTGGACGATCTCCTCATAAAGGCGAGGTCCAGGGAGCAGTTGCTGATCAGCGTAGCACGCTCTCAGGAAGTGTTGCGTCAGCACGGCTGGATTCTGAACATTCCAAAGTCGCAGCTGATTCCTGCGACGCGTCTGCCCTTCCTGGGCATGATTCTGGACACAGACCAGAAGAAAGTGTTTCTCCCAGAGGAGAAGGCTCAGGAGCTCGTGACTCTGGTCAGAGACCTCCTAAAGCCAAAACAGGTGTCGGTGCATCACTGCACACGAGTCCTGGAAAAGATGGTGGCGTCATACGAAGCCATTCCCTTCGGCAGGTTCCATGCGAGGATCTTTCAGTGGGATCTGCTGGACAAGTGGTCTGGATCGCATCTTTAGATGCATCGGATGATCACCCTGTCCCCCAGGGCCAGGGTGTCTCTTCTGTGGTGGCTACAAGGTGCTCACCTCCTCGAGGGCCGCAGATTCGGCATACAGGACTGGGTCCTGGTGACCACGGATGCAAGCCTCCGAGGGTGGGGGGCAGTCACTCAAGGAAGAAACTTCCAAGGGCTATGGTCAAGTCAGGAGACTTGTCTGCACATAAATATCCTGGAGCTACGGGCCATATACAACGCCCTGAGTCAAGCGGAGCCTCTGCTTCGAGACCAACCAGTGCTGATTCAGTCAGACAACAGGCGTCCCGCCTCAACAAAAATTAAAGAGGTATTGCGCCAGGTCAAGGGACCCTCAGGCGATAGCTGGCACCGTGACACCGTGGGTATTCCAGTCGGTCTATGTGTTTCCTCCTCTTCCTCTCATACCCAGGGTACTGAGAATCATAAGAAAAAGAGGAGTGGGAACAATACTCATTGTTCCGGATTGGCCAAGAAGGACTTGGAACCCGGAACTGCAAGAAATGCTCACAGAGGACCCATGGCCTCTGCTTCTCCGACAGGACCTGTTGCAACAGGGGCCCTGTCTGTTCCAAGACTTTCCGCGGCTGCGTTTGACGGCATGGCGGTTGAACGCCGGATCCTAGCAGAAAAGGGCATTCCGGACGCAGTTATTCCTACGCTGATAAAGGCTAGGAAGGACGTGACAGCTAAACATTATCACCGTATATGGCGAAAATATGTTGCTTGGTGTGAGGCCAGGAAGGCCCCTACAGAGGAATTCCAGCTGGGTCGATTCCTGCACTTCCTACAGTCAGGTGTGACTATGGGCCTAAAATTAGGGTCCATAAAGGTCCAGATTTCGTCCCTATCCATTTGCTTTCAAAAAGAACTGGCTTCACTGCCTGAGGTTCAGACGTTGTTAAAGGAGTGCTGCATATTCAGCCTCCTTTTGTGCCACCAGTGGCACCTTGGGATCTTAACGTGGTCTTGGCTGTCCTGAAATCCCACTGGTTTGAGCCACTTGAGACAGTGGAGCTAAAGTATCTCCCGTGAAAAGTGGTCATGCTGTTGGCCCTAGCCTCAGCTAGGCGTGTGTCAGAATTGGCGGCTTTGTCATGTAAAAGCCCCTATCTGGTTTTCCATATGGATAGGGCAGAATTGCGGACTCGTCCGCAGTTTCTGCCAAAGGTGGTGTCATCTTTTCATTTGAACCAACCCATTGTGGTGCCTGCGGCTACTCGTGACTTGGAGGATTCCAAGTTGCTTGAGGTAGTCAGGGCTTTAAAGATCTATGTTGCCAGGACGGCTGGAGTCAGGAAAACTGACTCGCTGTTTATCCTGTATGCATCCAACAAGCTGGGTGCTCCTGCTTCAAAGCTAACCATTGCTCGCTGGATCTGTAACACGATTCAGCAGGCTCATTCTGCGGCTGGATTGCTGCATCCAAAATCAGTGAAAGCCCATTCCACAAGGAAGGTGGGCTCTTCTTGGGCGGCTGCCCGAGGAGTCTCGGCATTACAGCTTTGCCGAGCTGCTACTTGGTCGGGTTCAAACACATTTGCAAAGTTCTACTAGTTTGATACCCTGGCTGAGGAGGACCTGGTGTTTGCCCATTCGGTACTGCAGAGTCATCCGCACTCTCCCGCCCGTTTGGGAGCTTTGGTATAATCCCCATGGTCCTTACAGAGTCCCCAGCATCCACTAGGACGTTAGAGAAAATAAGAATTTACTCACCGGTAATTCTATTTCTCGTAGTCCGTAGTGGATGCTGGGCGCCCGTCCCAAGTGCGGACTTTCTGCAATACGGGTATATAGTTATTGCTTAACAAAGGGTTATGGTTATGTAGCATCGGTTGAGTGATGCTCAGTTGTTGTTCATGCTGTTAACTGGGTAAGTTTATCACAAGTTGTACAGTGTGATTGGTGTGGCTGGTATGAGTCTTACCCTGGATTCCAAAATCCTTTCCTTGTAATGTCAGCTCTTCCGGGCACAGTTTCCTTAACTGAGGTCTGGAGGAGGGGCATAGAGGGAGGAGCCAGTGCACACCAGATAGTACTAAATCTTTCTTTAGAGTGCCCAGTCTCCTGCGGAGCCCGCTATTCCCCATGGTCCTTACGGAGTCCCCAGCATCCACTACGGACTACGAGAAATAGAATTACCGGTGAGTAAATTCTTATTTTTGTAGCACTAAGATTGTTTTTTTTGTCTAGAAAGAGCCGTGTGTAAACTGATTAGAAGACATCAAAGAGGGGGGAGTTAGATATGAGGACGTTTCGGGATTGACTATTGGTTCCCAGGACAACGAGCACAACTGTTATGTCCCGTTCGGTAACGTCCCTGCGTCACAGTCGTATGGTCATGTGACCATAGCTTCCTCTCTTTCCCTAGTGACTATGGCTTGAGGTTCACCTGACGGAAGTGATATAATCGGCACCCGAAACTTCCGGTCATGTGATCGCGGCTAATTCAGAGCAGGGGAATGATATCCGCCTCTGTATATAATTAGTGTGGTCTGCGGTTCATATAGCGGAAGTGACGCCATACGTAATACCCGGAAATGTTTATTGAGATGTCCGTCCTTTAAGCCAAAATTGAGCCTTGTATTGTTTATATTCTGTGCTTTCAAACAATGAGGTGACTCAAATTAAGGCTCTGAGACATATAAAAAATAGGTGCATGAGGATTTATCCCCGGCCGCCAAGCACGAGACAACACGAGACGAATTATTAGCCTGACCCACTATATCAACCTTACACACACTCCTGCTCTCTTGCTTTCTCTGGACGCGGAGAAAGCATTTGACAGAATAGGATGGCCCTTTATGTTTGAAACTCTTGCACATCTGGGCTTTCAGGGGGAATTCCTTACAGGGATACAAGCCTTATATTCGACCCCTTCCGCTAGGGTATCTATAAACGGAGTACAATCTGACCCTTTGGACATCTCCAACGGTACCAGACAGGGCTGCCCACTCTCACCCCTGATCTTTGCCTTAGTGATAGAACCATTAGCTGCCCGAATCCGAGCCTCGCCCGATATCGGGGGGATAGGAGTAGGGGACTCTGTTTACAAGATCTCCTTGTTCGCAGACGACGTCCTCCTATCACTTTCCTCACCTCACACCTCTCTGCCGAACCTTTTTACTCTCCTATCTGAATACGGAAAGATATCGGGCTACAAAGTCAACTGGTCCAAGACGGAAGCTCTCCCCTTCCACATCTCCCCTCCCCAAATAGCCAACATGCAAAACAACTTCAAATTCACCTGGTGCACCTCTAAAATTCGATATCTGGGGGTCTATATTACGAGCCGATACGGAGACTTGTTTAAGGAAAATTTCTCGCCTTTGCTTAAAAATCTTAAGGCCGATCTCCATAAATGGCAATCATTAATCATATCTTGGTTAGGCCGTATCATAGCTCTGAAAATGAATATTGTCCCCCGCCTCCTCTATCTATTTCAAACGTTACCAGTGAAAGTACCGGACTCGGTACTGGCACAAATTCATACGTGGTTACTACGTTTTGTGTGGAGAAATAAAACTCCTAGGATAGGGTTCTCTACCCTCCGCAGACCAGTACAAGAAGGGGGGAGAGGATTCCCAGATATCCGTCTTTACTATCTGGCTACCCATCTCAGCCAAGCGGTTGCATGGTTCGCCCCTACACAGTCCATACGTTGGCTCCAGTTAGAGAGGACACTTAGCCACACTCCTCTATCGTCTCTACTCTTATCCCCTCCTAAATCTAGACCCCCCCATTTGCAACTCCACCCGGTTCTGGAATTCACTTGTCAGATCTGGGACTATTGTACACGCCATTTCCACATGCTGTCAGCCCCTTCGGCGCTTACTCCATTATGGGGCAACCCTTCGTTCGTCCCAGGCCATTCCATGACCCGCTCGCACTCATGGTCGACACATAACATCCGCTTTGTTCTAGATGTATTGTCCGAGGGGACTTGTACACCCTTACCGGAAATCGCGTCAAAATATGACTTCCCGGATGCGAATCCTTTTACCTATCTCCAGGTGAGACACTTTGTCTCGTCCTTAACAAGCACATCCCCATTCCAACCTCTCTCCACCCTGGAGTCCTATTGTTATTACAAACCGCTCGCGCGTGGAATCATCTCCCAACTGTATTCCCTCCTCCAGGTAGGGGATAAGGAGACGACCCCGGCTTTTATACTCAAGTGGGAACAGGACCTTGGCCCGATACCAGATGACTATGATTGGTCAGATGTCTTTGCGGCTGCCGCAAAATCCTCGATTTCAACCCTAGTTAAGGAAAACGCATATAAAATCTTATATCGGTGGTATCTAGTCCCTTCCAGACTACACAAAATGTTTCCCTCCTCTCAGCCATTGTGCTGGAGAGGATGCGGCGGACACGGCTCTTTCCTCCATATATGGTGGACGTGCCCTAAAATCGAGCTATTCTGGGATTCAGTCGCCCACCTGTTAAGTACAGTGCTCCAGACCCGGATATACAAAGATCCTTGGTCCTTCCTGCTAGGCCTCCCCACTGCCAATGCACCTCCGAACTCCGGTAAATTACTGACACAGATCTTGAACGCGGCTAGATGCGCAATTGCCCTAAATTGGAAAAAGAGGGAGTCCCCCCCTATACAACAGATCATCAACAAAGTATGGTACTTCGCAAGCATGGAAAAAATCACTGCATACCTCCATAACAGATCTTTTCAGTTTCTTCAAATATGGGAACTTTGGTTTGACTCACAGGCTCCCGCACACGGAGCTCGACCCCCCAGGAGCTCGACGGCCCTACTATTATGATCCCTGTACTCTCCTAGCCTGACAAGTAGCTCAGAGGATTTCCCCAACATGTCCTTTCCGTGTTCCCCGAGTAGCACTTTCCATTTAGTGATAGCGCCATGCACGTACCAGCGCAAAACGGGGGCGTACCAGCGGCATTTCCCTAACCCTGTCACCTCTCCTCCTACTCTATTCCCTCCCCATCTCCCCTGTCTCTTTTTCTCGCCTCTCAGGTTCTATCTCTCTAGTCTCTACCCTCCTACAGTCATAATTACGAACCTGTGTGTCGGTCCCCACCCATTTGAATAGTCTCTGTACACCCCGAGACATAACTCTTTGCTGTATCTTTGCATTGTGGGAACCACATGTTCCTTATTATAAGGTTATATTTCTGTTATCGGTAATGTAATATTAGACAGAACAGCCCACCCTAAGAAAGGGGGGAGGCTGCAGTAATGTTTGTAACATGTAAAGTTTATACCCTGAAAATTAAAATAAACAATTTAAAAAAAAAAAAAAATAGGTGCATGAATTACCTTGTTTTGATGACGATGAGGGTCACAAGTATGGAGCTCTATTATTCCCGATAACCCGGAAGTAGTTGAATTGTGTATGATTTTTAAAGGATTAAACATCGTATAATGCTATATTTTATATATTAATACTTTATATATAATGAGTCTGTCCTAGGATTCTATTTAGAATGTACATTCTAAGTGTTTTTTTGGAGATTTAGAAGGATTAGAAGGATTGAGTAAAACAGCTGTTGATTATCTGACCATTATGAAGGGTATAAATACCCAGATATCTCACTTTACAAACCACCTTTGATAAAGCTGCAGGACCTGCAGCGAAACGCGTCAGAAAAGAAGCTATTAGGGTCACTATTCTTTGGAATCTACTGCCCAGTGTGCCCGGACCAGGACTGGACTTTGTTTTAGCAGAACAGCTGTGGTGAACACCATCAACAGAATTATCACGAATCCTCTACACTAAATGAGCGTGGACTTTCTTATGAGTCAATTTCAAGGGACTATACCTCCAGCGGACAAATGTGGTAAATAACTGTTTACTTGTGGACTGCGCTGTCGGCCCTGTGCCACTAAATCACCTATCTGCTACCCGGTCTATACTAAACAGGAACGGATCACACAGAAAAGGCAGTTATTAATGTGACCCTTTTTAGTTTTTAGTGTTATTTTTTGTTTTATATATGTGGATGCTTATGTCAGTTAAGCGATTTTATGGTCTATTAAATATTATTAATTATTACTCAATCCTTCTATCTAAGTAATTGTGTATTAGCGCTGCTACCTGTTTTTTTCTTTTGTGTATTAATCTGGGTGTGACTCCCCCAAATATTTAGCAGCAGCTTTAGAGAAACAGCACATTAAAGCGCCCAGTCTTTTTATCTCTTTGATAAATAACTTTTGATCCTAGATTGTGCTACTTTTCCTCCATTGTGCTACTTTGTCATCAATTTTACATTTAAACTCACATATAGTGGCTGATTCAGAGGTGGACACAAATGCTGTCTGTACTGCGACCGCTTATGCAGCGGAACTACAAAAATATACTAAAGCCACAGCCGCTGTCTTGTGCTCAGAGACACAAACTGACAGCTTCTCTGATCTGATTGGTCGCAACATGGGGCCTAATTCAGACTTGATCGTAGCAGCAAACTTGTTAGCAGATGGGCAAAACCATGTGCACTGCAGGGGAGGCAGATATAACATGTGTAGAGAGAGTAAGATTTGGGTGGGTTATTTTGTTTCTGTGCAGGGTAAATACTGGCTGCTTTATTTTTACACTGCAATTTAGATTTCAGTTTGAACACACCACACCCATATCTAACTCTCTCTGCATGTTATATCTGCCCCATGCAGTGCACATGGCTTTGCCCATATGCTAAGAAATTTGCTGCTACGATCAAGTCTGAATTAGGCCCATAGAGCAGAACGTCCATCATGCTGGATTTGCAGTCGCAGGCTCAGAAACAGTAGCGACACGTCTGCATTTTTTAAGCAATCCCCCTTTACCCTCTACAAACAGTCACTACCTCTCACTCACGTTGCAATAAAATCCTCACTACGTCTGCCATCACTAATCAATCGCCGCACGTGCGCAGTGCGACTGTGACACGTGCTGTACAAAAAACAATCGCTCAACTGTGCCACTACATCCACCTCTGTATCAGGCCCATAGTGAACTAGTGTTAGTGTTTTGGCATGGCTGCAAAGTCCCTGGTACCGTAAACGGGGCTATATGGTACGATTTGAGGATAGGTGTATGTGGACACATCTGTAATTTGGAACACCCCATATTGATCTGTCAATCAAAGCATCTGAAATGTATTGGGGTATGCCCTTTAAATTTCAATGAGTTTATTGCTTCTTATTAGATTTTACATTTTTCTGCCATAGAATAAATCTATGGGTAAAAGTCCTAACACCAGGATAAAACTAACAATATGTGCTGCATAAGGAAGATAGTGTGAGCTGGGAGATATTCCTTTCTTTGCACAGTGACACAAACTTAGAGCCTGATACATATTTGATCGCTGTTGTGCGTTTTCGCTCAGGTCAGGTCCTAACTGCGCATGCGTATACCCTGCACTGCGCACGCGCGTTGGACAACAAAGGGCATCGCTGGTCAGCGACAGGATGGTGCGAAAAATCCGATCGCACAGGTGTTCGCAAGTTCATTGACAGGAAGAGGCCGTTGGCCCCACCCAAATCTAACTCTCTGCACATGTTATATCTGCCCCACCTGCACTGCACATGGTTTTGCCCATTAGAGAAAAATGTTGTTGCTTTTCAGGTCTGAATTAGGTCCTAAGGTTTGAGGTGCCATAACCTAGGCGATAAATGTGATTGGCATGGTGCGACGGCAGCATTAATGCATATTACAAACACACATATGACATTTGGAGTAAATTAGTTTTCCTGAGGCAATTCATATCTTTATCTAGCACCTGGAAATAAGTGATGAAATTGTACTATAATAGAGAGTGAACTAAAAAAAATGCAAGTAGTACTTTGCTCAGACCTTGATGCAGATGTGGTTGGAGTGAGCATGGCTGCTGCTTACTTGGAAGCAGCAGCGATAGCGCTAGTATGGTAGTGCAGCAGGAGACCTCTGATATGAGTAGATGCCACCTGCTTGCATTTGTGATCCAGTGCTGTGTTCAAGAATGCATCTTCGGATCTCCTGCAACCCTATCAGCCGGCTGCGTGACCCATGGGGGCAAAGCGGCCATCGCAGCTCCTACCAAGAGGCCAAGAAATCTCCGTCGGAAGACACTTCCCCAAAACGACAACACGCCCCTGTTTTCTGAAATGGAGGCCGTCACCACATCTGCCACCCACAAATGGCTGCAGACTGTCAATCACTTGACTCCTGCAGCTGTAGTGCATTAAACGACGTAGGACCCGTACTGCGCATGTGCAAAGTACCGGCCATCAGTACTTTGTAACATGCTTTCAAGTAGCATCAGGACTTGAATCAGACCCTTTGTGCCTTAGTTCTCTCTGTGCAGTTATGCTTCTGAGCAAAAAGCAGAATAAAGGGGAAATGCATTGGGACACATGGACAAGTTTATTCATGTAAGGGGATTGAATTTAAACTTCATACTCAGTGCCAAAGTAGGCAGCATGGCATTAAGAGAGATATGTAAGTTTGTATTCTGCCACCCATTGGTAAGTGATCAATGACTTGGCTTAAGCCATGGGTATATTTGCGAGTAATACACAAATATACTTCTTCCCATAGCAAGTGTTTCTAGGACACGCGGTATTGGTTTGCATTTTCCTAGTTAACAGAAATGCTCTATGCAAGTTGATAAAGACTCACAGGGCACATGTCTAATGAGGCTCTTCCTCAGTACATCATGTACTTTACCTAAGGATCTAAACACAGTTTCTTTGTCCTCACAGGGGATTGCTCAGATCAGCTTGGCTGACTATGAAGGTGCAAAAGAGATGCATCTTCGGTGGTATCCTATCCAAATTTACAGCAGTGCTGAAGCCCAGAGGACTAACGATGACAACACTTGCAGTGGAAAGTGCACACAGATATCTAAAATGAACAACCGAGCAAAAACAGTAAGTGCTAAACTGTGATCTGCTTTGAAATCTGAATGAAGTTTCCATTGTACTGGCCAGAAGAATATAGAGCGCCTTCTGTAATGTTGATTTCCCTTACAATCAAGGCCAGAAGGGCCCAAGTTTCATGACAAACAGACGAGCCGATTCAATTCTCTGTGATGTTGCATCACATGAAGAGCGGGCAATGTGCCGCGCATATATAACCTGTATATAATGTAGCCCAACATCAATCATATATTTTTCTGCACACCTGTATTTTCAGATTGATTCACATTTGACAGTATCCAAAAGCAGGAGGTTTCACATATTATGCCTATACTCATACTCATCCCTTACAACAGTGTTTCCCAACTCCAGTCATTGAGTAACACTAACAGTGCTTGTTTTCCGTACGCAGTGGTGGAGCACAGGTGTATCCATTACTGACTGACATACTGGGCAGGATGCATGCAATGCATCCCGCCACTGATTGCAAGCATAGTGGTAGTTAGTAATGCCTTATGCTTATACAATTGCAGCAGAAATCGCAAAATAGACCTCTGCCAATATATATAAAGACTTCCCAAGACCCAAGAGCATGCTCAAACTGTGAGGGACTCTGGTAGGGATCTGATTGGATCGTTCTCAAGGAACATTGTGAAGAGAAGCCCATAGGCAACACCGTCTATAGATAGCAATGCCTATTGGGTCCAAGTTTTGGAAAGTATAGTTTTCCAGAGGTTGGTGCATATGGGGAATCCGGCCAAACCTACAAAAACTGCATTATTGGAGGTTTGACTTCATCTTTGCTTTTGATTCATGCCATCCACAGGTGGAACTAATTATTTAACTTGTGATACTGGGCCTGATTCTGAGGTGGGTGTAAAGCAAAAAAGAACAAGTAACTGCACCTGGGCAAAACCATATTGGGAGGGGAGTGTCCAAACTCAAATCTAAATTGCAGTGTAACAATAAAACTACAGTTTTTGTGGGCCACATGCAAAAGCAGCCAGTATTTACCCTGGATGCAATAAAAAAATATTTGCACCCCTTGCATTACAACATGGTATGTCCAGGAGCACAGTTACTTACTATCTCTTGCTTTACTTCCACCTCAGAATCAGGACCTCTGTGAGGAGACACCAAAAAAATGCACTGTTAGGGTTCACCAAACACCTGACTGTGGTTACTAAAACTCTCTGCAGGACACAGCTCATTTTAACTTCTTATCCTAGACAGACAAGTAGCACATACATGGTCCCAATATAGGAGTATTTATGAACTTTTGTATAGAGTCTGATCCACACATAAAACTTCCAAGTCGGGAAACGTGCAGAGTGGGGCCTGCGATCGCATCGCTGAAATGCCTCTGCCTGATTGACAGGCAGAAGGGTTCGGAGGTAGGGGCGGGAGGAACGCCCCCATTTTTTGAGAGTGGCAAAGACAAGAACTGTCTCCCAGGTGCAGTTATCTTGTCCTCGCAAGACGCACTGCGACGGCAAGCCTGAGTAAGCTCAGTCTTGTTCAGGCTTACTCAGCCTGCTGTCGCAGATGAACATCACGACCATCGGTCCGACATGCGATCACATCTCAAATGCAGGAAGGAGGTGGTATGCACTTCCGACTGCATTTGCATCGCCATGGATTACATTTGCAGAGCTTTGCAACTGCCATCCATACTGAATTAGGCCCTGAGACTCTAGCCAGGCACATCTCAAAAAAACAAAGCATGGTAAATCCACTGAACTGAAACTTTTATTAGAACAAGAAAAATCGGTGATAAGTGCAGATATATTTTAAAAAGGATAAGTGCTTTACCCAGTTTTACTTTTTCAAGAATATCTTATTGTCTGGAATTGCTTTTGATGTCTAATGATCACTTACATTTTCATTTAGGACGCTGTGTCAGTTTTATTAGCTCGGACAACAGCTCAGCTAGAAGCAGTTGAGCGTGAACTGGAGGAAGAAAGGGTGAAGCTGGAATACACGGAGGAAGAGATTCTAGAGATGGAACGTAAAGAGGACCAAGTGGAGGCAGCCTCAGAGAGGTACATCTGGCTCATTGGCAGTGCTGTCAGTACAGGGACACTCCAGGACTTATGTCCCTTTTTAGCCCTTGTTGTCGTGTTCAAAGAATAAGGTGCCCAACTAAAGTGCAACATTTCATTTAGATGCCTGTACTGTTGATAAACACCATCATTATTATAAAGAGTATGATTAAAGACACTGAAATAGGACTACACTGCACGTGTGCCGTGGAAGGATAGTCCAGCATTGCTGACGCATTACTCCCCTAAATTGTGCTATGGTGCCTGGCGATGCAGTGTTCCTCTTTTATGTGTATAAGTACATGATGTATTTTCATTTGTCTACAGTAACAGTGTATTGCTTAAAATATTAATTTGTGTCTACTGTGTGCAATAGGAGCTGGCAAGCAGACTCTGTTGACAGTGGGTGCCACAGTAACAGCACGCCAATGAGTCCTAATTATACAGAGACGATATATGGGCCTATGTGTGCAGGGCAGGTATCCCTGTATGATTCAGTGAAGATTCACAGTGTACCATTGAAGGTAAATATTATTGTTATACAAAATAGAAATGCTTATTTTAACATTTCCTGAAAGTCTTCCTATGGCTAGTTATTGTTCAAGAGAAGCTACAAAAAGCCCCACAAACAGTAATTCTTTTTCAGCTGGTGTTATTGTGTTGGTGCCTCATTATTGTTTATGTGGCTTTGTTCATGACTCTAAATAATATACTGTAGGGGACAAAGCAAAAAAGAGCAAGTAACTGTGTACCTGAGGAAAACCATGCTGCAGTGCAGGCAGGCAGGTGCAACATGTGCAGAGAGATTTAGATGTGAGAGGGGTGCGACCAAATGCAGATCTACATTGCAGTGTAAAAATAAAGCTGTCCAGCATTTGTGGGCCACATGCAGAAACAGCCAGTATTTACCCTGCATGCAAAAATAATGTATGTATTTGCTCCCCTTGCATTGCAATATGGTTTGTCCAGGTACACAGTTACAGTACTGGCTCTTTCTTACTTTATTCCCAAGTCAGAATCAGGCCCGTACTATATAGGGGCGATTCAATGTTGCTCCGTATTGCACAGCCGCAGCGCCTTTGTACGCAGTGGCCGTGCACAAATATGTAAATGCCGCAAGTGGTCACTTGTGTAAATAGACGCTTCCATCGGCCATCAGAGTAACCTTCAGGTTTCATCATCATATGTTTCTAAACAACTGCATTGCAGGGTTCAGTAATAACTAAAAGATAGCTTCATTTCTGTAGAGTGTTTTTTAAGGGTTTATGGACCTGATTCAGAGTTATTTATTTATTATTTATTAACAGTTTCTTATATAGTGCAGCATATTCCGTTGCGCTTTACAATTGGAACAACAGTAGTAGAACAAAACTGGGTAAAAACAGACAGACATAGAGGTAGGTTGCACTTAAGCGGATGTATCCCGCAGATACAGTGGTGGCCAAAATTGCGGACACTTTTTTTGAAATTTGAATGTTTTTCAACTTCGAATGCTTATAAAAACTGTTACACTTCATGCAGAGCAATGATTCATATATCAAATGAAAGGAAATTTAATGCTGATTTCAACACAATAAAGGTCAAATATTTGCATTACAAGGGAAGTTATGCAGTGAAAAAGACACTTAGGGTGAAAATCCCTGTGTACTTATGTCACTGTCCTATCAGTATTTCGTTGGGTATCCTTTATTTCTCATACGTACTAGAGGATGCTGGGGATGCTTCAAGAACCATGGGGTATAGACGGGATCCGCAGGAGACATGGGCACTTTAAGACTTTAAATGGGTGTGAACTGGCTCCTCCCTCTATGCCCCTCCTCCAGACTCCAGTTAGATTCTGTGCCCAGAGAGACTGGTCACACACTGAGGAGCTCTCCTGAGTTTCTCGGAAAAAGACTTTTGTTAGGTTTATTATTTTCAGGGAGACCTGCTGGCAACAGGCTCCCTGCATCGTGGGATTGAGGGGAGAGAAGCAGACCTACTTCTCTGAGTTCAAAGGCTCTGCTTCTTAGGCTACTGGACAACATTAGCTCCAGAGGGTTCGATCACTTGGTCCGCCTAGCTGCTTGTCCTCGGAGCCGCGCCGTCACCCCCCTCACAGAGCCAGAAGACAGAAGCCGGGTGAGTATGAGAAGATCAGAAGACTTCAGTGACGGCAGAAGACGCGTTTGAGGTACCGCGCAGCGGGCGCGCTGCGCGCCATGCTCCCACACATTACACGGCACTGCAGGGTGCAGGGGGGGGCGCCCTGGGCAGCAGGAAGTCTTCAAACAGCACTGGCATACGTTAAAACAGTGCCTAGGCACTAGTTAAGGGACCGCCGCCAGTATAAATATAAATTTAAGCGGGACTTAAGCGCGCCATGTAGTGGGCGGGGCTTAGCCCACACAGCTCTGACCGGCGCCATTTTCTCTTCACAGAAAGCTGCAGAGACGCTGGCCCTGACCTCCACACTGCTGTGCAAGTAACAGGGTGCAAAATGGGGGGGGGGGGGGGGCACAAGTGATTTGGTGCTGTTTGATATATATATAACGCGTTAACAGGTCTGGGCAGTCTTTTTACTCGCTTCAGTACCGGGATAGGCGCTGGGTTGTGAGCTGGCAGAACTCCCTCTGTGTCTCTCTAACAGGCTTTGTTGTGGGTCTGTCTCCCATAGCCCCAGTGTGGTTGTGGGTGTCGGTACGTGTGTGTGTTTCGACATGTCTGAGGCTGAGTGCTCTTCCCAGGAGGAGGCTGGAATGGGGACAGAAAAGACTGTGAGAGTGACCGTGTCGGCACTGCCGACGGACGATTGGGTAAATATGTTGAGTGTTTTGAATGCAAATGTGACTCGGTTGTCTAAGAAATTAGATAAATCTGAGTCTAAGAACCAGACATGGAGAAAATCCATGGAGGATGCTTTGTCACAAGCTCAGACCCCTTTGGGGTCACAGAAACGTGCATTTACCCAGATAGCTGATACAGATACCGACACAGACTTTGATTCCAGTGTCGACTATAGTGATGCCAGATTAAATCCAAAACTGGCTAACAGCATTCAGTACATGATTGTGGTAAAATACGTGTTACATATCACGGAGGACCCTACTGTCCCTGATAAAAGGGTCTGTATGTATAAAGGAAAGAAACCTGAGGTAACGTTTCCTCCCTCTCATGAACTGAATGCGCTTTTTGAAAAGGCTTGGGAAAATCCTGACAAGAAGATACAGGTCCCCAAAAGAATTCCAGTGGCATATCCGTTTCCATTTGGGGACAGGGAAAAGTGGGAGTCAATCCCCACGGTAGACAAAGCTTTTTCTGCTGCGGGGTACACTGGGCTCCACAAGGAAAGACATAGGGGTGTAGAGTAGGATCTTGATCCGAGGCACCAACAGGTTGAAAAGCTTTGACTGTTCCCAGAATGCATAGCGCCGCCTCCTCTATAACCCCGCCTCTCTGCACAGGAGCTCAGTTTTGTAGTTGGTGCCGCAGATAGCAGGCACATAACAGAGTGGCTGCGCTGGGCAGCCCTGAGAAGAGCTTTTTAGAAGAAAATTGAAGACTTCAAGGGCAGCAGCAGTGTGTATATGTCTTTTGACATTCACTGCTGCAGCTCCATCTCTCCCCAGCGGCGCTGTACACTCCCGAGCCCTGGTTGCCGGGTAACTACAGCAGGAGGCTCCGGTTTTCTTACATGGTCAGGCACACACAATGGGGGCTCTCCGGGATCGCGTGGCCGCGCTTTGGGAGGTGGTGAGTGGGTCCCGCATGCGGGACCCGTACTTTATCGCGATCCAGCGCGGTCAGTGGGAGGAGGGCCGCGCGCGCTAGCGGTGGACACTGTGGCAGTACAGGCGATCCCACTAGATCACCAGGGCATGGGTGCAGGTCAGGTTTTCTCTTAAAGCCATTTTAATAGTAGCCCACAGTACCTGGTAGTTTTGCCAGCAGAGGGATAAGGCTTAGTCCTGGAGCCCCTCCCCCAGCCCCAGGGCGCCATTTTCCGCAAATGTTCCCGCCCTGGAGCTGCATATCTGTCTTTTCCTCACTCCCTGTCAGTGTCTGGGCGCCATTTCTCTCAGCTACACTGTTCCTGGGACTGCATGGGCAAATCCTCCTGTGTAAAGCCGCCTGGTTGTCAGCGCTGTGACTTTACATGACACTTAAGTATTCTACCTGCCTATTAGACAGTGTTAGTTAAGAAAGAGTGCATTTAGTCAGGGTTTTCTAGTACAATTACCCTGTGATATACATCCAGTTCTTACTGTGCAGTGTTCTATCTATTGACTACATAGTTATATCAGCTGGTCCAGTTCAGTATTATTGTTAGTAATAACCTCTGCATTATATAACTGTGACTATATGTGTGTGCATTAGCTTGCTGAGTGGTTTCCATTTCGTGTCTCTCACTCAACTTACTATCCCTATATTCTATAACCTGAGGGGGCTTGGTGCGTCAGGTCTTATAATAATATAGGATATTCACAAGATATACTCTAATACGTATTTCTCTAACGTCCTAAGTGGATGCTGGGGACTCCGTAAGGACCATGGGGAATAGCGGCTCCGCAGGAGACTGGGCACATCTAAAGAAAGCTTTAGGACTAACTGGTGTGCACTGGCTCCTCCCCCTATGACCCTCCTCCAAGCCTCAGTTAGATTTCTGTGCCCGACGAGAAGGGTGCACACTAGGGGCTCTCCTGAGCTTCTTAGTGAAAGTTTTAGTTAGGTTTGTTATTTTCAGTGAGACCTGCTGGCAACAGGCTCACTGCATCGAGGGACTAAGGGGAGAAGAAGCGAACTCACCTGCGTGCAGAGTGGATTGGGCTTCTTGGCTACTGGACATTAGCTCCAGAGGGACGATCACAGGTCCAGCCTGGATGGGTCCCGGAGCCGCGCCGCCGGCCCCCTTACAGAGCCAGAAGAGCGAAGAGGTCCGGAAAAATCGGCGGCAGAAGACGTTCCTGTCTTCAATAAGGTAGCGCACAGCACTGCAGCTGTGCGCCATTGCTCTCAGCACACTTCATACTCCGGTCACTGAGGGTGCAGGGCGCTGGGGGGGGGCGCCCTGAGACGCAATAAAACATGACAGAAATACCTTACATGGCAAAAAATGCATCACATATAGCTCCTGGGCTATATGGATGCATTTAACCCCTGCCAGAATATACAAAAAACCGGGAGATAAGGCCGCCGAAAAGGGGGCGGAGCCTATCTCCTCAGCACACTGGCGCCATTTTCCCTCACAGCTCAGTTGGAGGGAAGCTCCCTGGCTCTTCCCTGCAGACAAAGGGTTAAAAAAAGACAGGGGGGCACTAATTAGGCGCAGTATTAAAACATACAGCAGCTATAAGGGGAAAAACACTTATATAAGGTTATCCCTGTATATATATAGCGCTCTGGTGTGTGCTGGCATACTCTCCCTCTGTCTCCCCAAAGGGCTAGTGGGGTCCTGTCCTCTATCAGAGCATTCCCTGTGTGTGTGCTGTGTGTCGGTACGTTGGTGTCGACATGTATGAGGAGAAAAATGATGTGGAGACGGAGCAGAGTGTCTGTAACAGTGATGTCACCCCCTAGGGGGTCGACACCTGAGTGGATGTACTGTTGAAAATTACGTGACAGTGTCAGCTCTATATAAAGGTTGACATGAGACAGCCGGCTACTCAGCTTGTGCCTGTCCAGACGTCTCATAGGCCGTCAGGGGCTCTAAGCGGCCGTTACCTCAGATGGCAGATACAGACGCCGACACGGATACTGACTCCTGTGTCGACGGTGAAGAGACAACCGTGATTTCCAGTAGGGCCACACGTTACATGATTGAGACAATGGAAAATGTTTTTATACATTTCTGATAATACGAGTACCACCAAAAAAGGGGTATTATGTTCGGTGAGGGAAAAATTACCTGTAGTTTTCCTGAATCTGAGAAATAAAATGAGGTGTGTGATGATGCGTGGGTTTCCCCCCGATAACAATTAATAATTTCTTAAAAAGTATTGGCTGCATACCCTTTCCCGCCAGAGGTTAGGATGCGTTGGGAAACACCCCCTAGGGGGGATAAGGCGCTCACACGCTTGTAAGAACAAGGGCTCTACCCTCTCATGAGATGGCCGCCCTTAAGGATCCTGCTGATAGAAAGCAGGAGGGTATCCAAAAAAAAAGGTATTTACACACATACTGGTGTTATACTGCGACCAGCTATCGCCTCAGCCTGGAGGTGCAGTGCTGGGTTGGCATGGTCGGATTCCCTGACTGGAAATATTGATATCCTAGATAAGGATAGTATATTATTGCCTATAGAGCATTTAAAAGATGCATTTCTATATATGCATGATGCACAGCGGAATAATTGCCGACTGGCATCAAGTATAAGTGCGTTGTCCAAGTCTACCAGTAAAATGGGCAGGTGATGCGGATTCCAAACGGCATTTGGAAGTATTGCCTTTGAAAGGGGACATTTGGGGTCGGTCTTTTAGACCTGGTGGCCACGGCAGCAGCTGGGAAATCCACGTTTGTACCCCCAGGTCGCCTCTCAAAATAAGACGCCGTATTATCAGGCGCAGTCCTTTGTTGGCAAGCGGACAAAAGGTTCCTCTTTTCTGCTCATGACAGAGGGAGAGGAAAAAGGCTGCAGAGATCAGCCAGTTCCCAGGAACAGAAACCCTTTCCCGCCTCTGCCAAGCCCTCAGTATGACGCTAGGGCTTTACAAGCTCAGGCACGGTGGGGGCCCGTTCTCAATGAATTTCAGTGCGCAGTGGGCTCACTCGCAAGTAGACCCCTGGATCCTTCAGGTAATATCTCAGGGGTACATATTGGAATTCGAGACGTCTCCCCCTCGCCGTTTCCAAAAGTCGGCTTTACCGACGTCTCCCTCTGACAGGGAGGCAGTTTTGGAAGCCATTCACAAGCTGTATTCCCAGCAGGTGATAATCAAGGTACCCCTCCTGCAACAGGGAACGGGGTATTATCCCACACTATTGTGGTACCGAAGCCAGACGGCTCGGTGAGACCGATTCTAAAATCTAAAATCTTTGAACACTTACATACAGAGGTTCAAATTCAAGATTGAGTCACTCAGAGCAGTGATTGCGAACCTGGAGGAAGGGGACTACATGATGTCTCGGGACATCAAGGATGCTTACCTTCATGTCAAAATTTACCCTTCTCACCAAGGGTACCTCAGGTTATGGTACAGAACTGTCACTATCAGTTCAGACGCTGCCGTAGGGATGGTCCACGGCACCCCGGGTCTTTACCAAGGTAATGGACGAAATGATATCCCTTCGAAGGAAGGAAATTTTAGTTATCCCTGACTTGGACGATTCCCTGATAAGGGTAAGATCCAGGGAACAGTTGGAGGTCGGTGTAGCACTATCTCAGGTAGTGTTGCGGCAGCACGATTGAGTTCTCAATATTCCAAAATCGCAGCTGGTTCCGACGACTTGTCTTCTGTTTCCTAGGGATGATCCTGGACACAGTCCAGAAAAAAGGTGTTTCTCCCGGAAGAGAAAGCCAGGGGGTTATCCGAGCTAATCAGGAACCTCCTAAAACCGAACCAAGTCTCAGTGCATCAATGCACAAGGGTTCTGGGAAAAAATGGTGGCTTCCTACGAAGCAATCCCATTCGTTAGATTCCACGCAAGAACTTTCCAGTGGAACCTACTGGACAAATGGTCCGGGTCGCATTTTCAGATGCATCAGCGGATAACCCTGTCACCAAGGACAAGGGTATCCATCCTGTGGTGGTTGCAGAGTGCTCATCTTCTAGAGGGCCGCAGATTCGGCATTCAGGACTGGGTCCTGGTGACCACGGATGCCAGCCTGCGAGGCTGGGGAGCAGTCACACAGGGAAGGAATATCCAGGGCTTAGGGTCAAGCCTGGATACATCACTTCACATAAATATCCTGAAGCTAAGGGCCATTTACAATGCTCTAAGCTTAGCGAGACCTCTGCTTCAAGGTCAGCCGGTGTTGATCCAGTCGGACAACATCATGGCAGTCACCCACGTAAACAGACAGGGTGGCACAAGAAGCAGGAGGGCAATGGCAGAAGCTGCAAGGATTCTCCGCTGGGCGGAAAATCATGTAATAGCACTGTCAACAGTATTCATTCCGGGAGTGGACAACTGGGAAGCAGACTTCCTCAGCACGACCTCCACCCGGGAGAGTGGGGACTTCACCCAGAAGTCGTCCACATGATTAAAAAACTCGACAGGTATTGCGCCAGGTCAAGAGACCCTCAGGCAATAGTTGTAGACGCTCTGGTAACACCGTGGGTGTACCAGTCAGTGTATGTGTTCCCTCCTCTGCCTCTCATACCCAAGGTACTGAGATTGATAAGATGGAGAGGAGTAAGCACTATATTCGTGGCTCCGGATGGGCCAAAAAGGACTTGGTAACCGGAACTTCAAGAGAGGCTCACGGAGGATCCGTGGCCTCTACCTCTAAGAAGGGACTTGCTCCAGCAAGGACCCTGTCTGTTCCAAGACGTACCGCGGCTGCGTTTGACGGCATGGCGGTTGAACACCGGATCCTGAAGGAAAAAAGGCATTCCGGATGAAGTCATCCCTATCCTGACAAAAGCCAGGAAGGATGTAACCGCAAAAACATTATCACCGCAATTGGCGAAAATATGTTGCGTAGTGCGAGGCCAGTAAGGCCCGACGGAGGAAATTCAACTGGGTCGATTCCTACATTTCCTGCAAACAGGAGTGTCTATGGGCCTGAAATTGGGGTCCATTAAGGTTCAGTTTTCGGCCCTGTCAATTTTCTTCCAAAAAAAAGAACTAGCTTCAGTCCCTGAAGTTTAGACGTTTGTAAAAGGGGTACTGCATATACAGCCTCCTTTTGTGCCTCCAGTGGCAATTTGGGATCTCAATATAGTTTAGGTTCCAAAAGTCACATTGGTTTGAACCACTTAAATCTGTGGAGTTAAAATATCTCACATGGAAAGTGGTCATGCTGTTGGCCCTGGCCTGGGCCAGGCGCGTGTCAGGATTGGCGGCTTTATCCTGTAAAAGCCCTTATCTGATTTTCCATTCGGACAGGGCGGAATTGAGGACTCGTCCTCAGTTTCTCCCTAAGGTGGTTCCAGCGTTTTCACCTGAACCAACCTATTGTGGTGCCTGCGGCTACTAGGGACTTGGAGGACTCCAAGTTGCTGGATGTTGTCAGGGCCCTGAAAATATGTTTCCAGGACGGCTGGAGTCAGGAAATCTGACTCGCTGTTTATCCTGTATGCACCCAACAAGCTGGGTGCTCCTGCTTCTGAGCAGACTATTGCTCGTTGGATTTGTAGTACAATTCAGCTTGCACATTCTGTGGCAGGCCTGCCACAGCTAAAATCTGTAAAAGCCCGTTCCACAAGGAAAGTGGGCTCATCTTGGGCGGCTGCCCGAGGGGTCTCGGCTTTACAACTTTGCCGAGCAGCTACTTGGTCAGGGGCAAACACGTTTGCTAAATTCTACAAATTTGATACCCTGGCTGAGGAGGACCTGGAGTTCTCTCATTCGGTGCTGCAGAGTCATCCGCACTCTCCCGCCCGTTTGGGAGCTTTGGTATAATCCCCATGGTCCTTACGGAGTCCCCAGCATCCACTTAGGACGTTAGAGAAAATAAGAATTTACTTACCGATAATTCTATTTCTCGTAGTCCGTAGTGGATGCTGGGCGCCCATCCCAAGTGCGGATTGTCTGCAATACTTGTACATAGTTATTGTTACAAAAATCGGGTTATTATTGTTGGGAGCCATCTTTTCAGAGGCTCCTCTGTTATCATACTGTTAACTGGGTTCAGATCACGTGTGATTGGTGTGGCTGGTATGAGTCTTACCCGGGATTCAAAATCCTTCCTTATTGTGTACGCTCGTCCGGGCACAGTTTCCTAACTGAGGCTTGGAGGAGGGTCATAGGGGGAGGAGCCAGTGCACACCAGTTAGTCCTAAAGCTTTCTTTAGATGTGCCCAGTCTCCTGCGGAGCCGCTATTCCCCATGGTCCTTACGGAGTCCCCAGCATCCACTACGGACTACGAGAAATAGAATTATCGGTAAGTAAATTCTTATTTTTTCTCTGTGATTTTAGTCACCGTATCTCTCCTGTGTCCCTGCTTGTGCTGACTACACTGCGCAGGGGTTTGGGTAAGAGGTATTGTGCTACTGCCAATTGTACTGTGTTACCTGATCCTGCAAGTTATATCATGTCTGCTTCTGACGGTAACGGTTTTGGGGCAGAACACACTGCTGGTGTTGCTGAAGTTACAGATCCATATGAGGAGAATATAGCAGCTGTGGGTTCTGGTTCTGGGGGCTCCTTGCCCCCCAGTGGAACTGTGGCAACGGAGGTCCATAATGACCCCCCGTGGGCTACTTTTTCCACGCTTCTGCATACGCTAGTTAATAAATTAACACCCCCTATGGGACCCCCTATGCCGGTACAACCGTATGTGGTCCCTGCAGCTAATCCGCTGTGGCCGGACAATTTATCTGCTCAGTTGAAGAAGTTGAACCAGTCCCTGACTACAAAAAAGTCTGACCCTCGCTCGCCTAAGCCCAAGGGGTCCTCTAAACGAGCTCTTATCTCCTCACAATCCACTGCTGTCACTGACACCTCGTCTGATGAAGATGGCACTTACACTGACCCCACAGATTCTGACTCAGATTCTGCTGATGGGGAGGGTGGTTCACATGTGGATGTTCCTGATCTTTTGGAGGCTATTAAGTTGATTTTACAGATTACGGATGATCCCGAGCCATCCGTCCCTCCTAAGAAACCAGATAGGTTCAAGCGTCAGAAGGTGGTTAAACAAGTTTTACCTCACTCTGACCACCTATTGGATATACGTCAGGAACCCTGGGAAAACCCGGGTAAGAAGTTTGTGCCTCAAAAGAATGTGATAGCAATCAATTGAGGAGATACGCCAGGATCAGATGAAAAAGCATATATGGTTTATTTTGCATCTAGGCCCAGATGGGTGTCAGCAGAGCACGCAGGCTCAGTGAGACAATTTGCGTTACAGTCATCACAGTTTATATAGTATACAGTACACATTACATCAGAAATGGCTTACGTGACAGGGCACATAGTTTGTCTTTATTACTGTCATCCAAATACAATACTTATTCATAATTATGGACCAGGAACGACCCCGGGCAGTCACTTAGGGGCCACGAGTTAGTAATAAAGCACTATACACCACTCTAAGCCCACTAATGACGGAAAGTGGCCCTTATCCGTAGGTCATACACATAAAGCACAATTAGCAAAAAGCAGGTGCAGACAAAAGCAGAACACTTATACATGGTTCAGAATATACGTTTTCTGCACCTAGGAATATATTGATACATCAAGCTTTTAACCCTATAAGCATTCAGTCCCAGTATAAGGGGTTCAAATTTCTCTGACAATTCCTCCCTCTGACAAATTCCTTTTGTCACAAACAACTATCCACTTTTTCATAAATGGCCCTTTGGTCACTTATGTCACTTGCTCGAAGGATCTGAAAGGTACTAACAGAAGGTATTTCAGGCTTCAACGGCAGAAAATTTTGACCAGGGGGCATCACCCCTCTGGACATTGGAGCATACACAGGGGGCTGAAAAGCAGAGGGAAGTGGACCCATTGCAGATTTTGAACTACTCTGACACCCCTTACTAATGATCATTGGCAAACATTTCAGACACAGGTAAAAAAGTAATAATATCAATCCTCCAATTACTACATACTGCAAGAATCCGGCTATCAGAGCTGATATACCTCTACCCAGGAATCCAAACGGATCCCATCCTTCTCCTCCTATCTTCCTTATTCCTTCCTGCATCTTCTCCACTTCTCTAATGTGACCTTCCACTATATCTGAATTGTCTGCAATGTAAGTGCAACACTCCTATCCTATCAAGGCACATGTTCCTCCCTCTGAGGCCAGCACTTGGTCTAATGCAAACCTATTTTGCAGCGCTACTTTACGCACTTGAGCCTATTCTTCATTCATTTCTCATATGGTATGACTGGTTTCATGTATTATTTTATCCATATGAGTGTAAGCTTCCAGTCTTTCTGACAGAATTCCTACCCCTACCTGAGGAAAAAGTGAGTAAAAGAATTGCTTTCATCTATTCTTGTACACTATGCCTCTGCTTGCCCTGTAAAATACTTCTCTATAATCAATATTACGTGGAACTCCATGTAATTTTCTTGTGACTCTTAGCATAGGGGCTACTTTAGCAAGGACACATTTACCTGATCCCCCTACTGCCAACCATGAGTAAGCATTTTTCTTTCACAGAACCAGTAAAAACCTCTAGGGAGTGCAACGCCTCCTACCTTTACATTTGTGAGTAAGGCTGAGAGAAAGGAGTGAGTGATGTTACCTAATGTACTATAGGGGTTTTGTCCATGAATGTCTACTCTTTCTTCCCAAGTTCTAAACATGGAGCTATTGACATTGCCATAAATATCCCTAAATGTATGTCTTCCCCCATCCTTCCAATTCAGTACCAGGACTCCTCTGGGACATTCAGTGTCCCCCATCTTCTGTCTGTTGACTATACGCATGGACCTTGTCCCACCATCATCTAGTGTTCCTTGAGCTAAATCATTATGAACCACACAAATGGCAGGCTGTCCCACTCTGGCTACTATTGCTAAGGGGGTGAATTTATTCTTCTCTGAGGACTAATTCTGGCACTATAATTGGTTCTGGAAAAATTCTCTTCCCAGTGTACCCAATCAAATCTCATGGCTTCTTCCCAAGTTACAGGAATGGCTATTAAGGGTATCCCTGATTCAGCAGTCATTGGCGGGTGTGTACACACCCAACAGTCAGTCTCATTGTTAACTCTTGCAATGGCCTTATGAATGGCAAGTATAGCATTCTTTCCTTTTATCTCATGTCCATAGTCAGTGATGTGAGTCTCCAGCGTGACAGGAGTTAAGACAGAGAACAGGATCCATAGTATCTTCATTTTCTTCACGGGTAGAGAAGCTTTGCTTCTTTCCGACTTAGGTGGCAACTCACCAGGGGCTTTAGTGTATCCTTTCTGGTGGTCACAGTCCTGTGAGCAACACAGGTGAGGTGGTCTGCAGGATGCCCTCGGGTTCACTCCGGGGCGGGTCTGATCGGACCTCTTTTGCAGTGTGATGCGTGTACTCGGGTGGATCTTTTGCTGACTCTCATCGCTGTCGGAGTCGTTAACAGCACCTGGAATGGTCCTTCCCACACCTCGGACAAAGAACTGCATCACAAAGTCACCAGGCATTAGGTCATGGCAGGCCGCAGGACTGCTTGGTTGTTGAGAAATGACAGCATCGTGAATTGTCTTGATCTGTCTACTCATATTAATCAAATATTTAACAGTCACATCTTGGGCGATAGAGAGGTCTGGTGCTGGGGCCATCATAAGATTAGGCAACTTCCCAAATAGAATTTCATATGAGGAAAGATGTAATGGTCCCGTGGGCGTGGTTCGGATGGAATGCAAAACAAGAGGCAAAGCCTCAGGCCACAAGAGTCCAGTTTGTTTGGTACATTTTTGCAATTTATTTTTCACAGTCTGATTTAATCGTTCAATTTTTTGCACTTGACTGGGGGTGGTAGGGCACATATAATTGTTGTTTTATGCCCATCATTTCACACATTTCTCTGCATACCCTTCCGGTAAAATGCGTACCTTGGTCAGAAGAGATAACCTGGGGAAGTCCATACCTGCAGACTAAGTCCTGCACTATCTTCTTGGCTGTTATACTAGCTGTTGCTGTGGCTACAAGCAATGCTCCACCCACCTGCTAAACAGTTAAAGTCCAAACATACTGCAACTGTCTTACCTTTGGGAACTGAATGTAATCAATTTGTACCACCTGAAATGGTTCCTCTGTGGCGGGAAGGTGTGATGATATTGTAGGCACTTTTCTACCTGGATTGTTTTGGTGACAAATTAGACAGCCATTTGTGCCACCTGAAATGGTCCCTCTGTGGCGGGAAGGTGTGATGATATTGTAGGCACTTTTCTACCTGGATTGTTTTGGAGACAAATTAGACAGCCTTGACAAAATTTAGAAGCCAATGCAGAGAATCCAGGGGTGTACCAGTAGGTCCTGACTAGATTAGTCATTGCAGTTTTAGATGCATGGGTCAGACCATGAGTGATCTGAGCCAATGCAGGTAAAAGTGATCTGGGGGCCACTGGCTTGCCTTCTCTGTTGCGCCACAAACCATCAGCGTCCGGCTGGCATCCTTCCCGCTCCCAGGTGGAGATATCCTGTGGACTGGAGGTTAATTGCATAGAAATCAATGCTTGTGTATCAGGTATACATATTTCAGACATTACATACGCTTGTTCTTTTAACATAGCCGTGGACTTTGCTATTCGATCCACTCTGGCATTTCCTTTAGACACCTCATCTTTGCCAGAAGTGTGGGCCTGGCACTTTATTACAGCAATTTGTTCAGGTTCCATTACTGCTTCTAAAAGTTCTTGCACCTTGTCTGCATGCGCGATAGGTGCTTCATTAGATGTTAGGAAATTTCTCATTTTCCACAGACAAAATCTTGCACCACACCAAACGCATAGCGCGAGTCAGTGTCAATGTTTACAATTTTACCCTTTGCTAATTTGCAAGCTCTGGTCAATGCTACAAGCTCAGCACTTTGAGTTGAGTGAGGGGCTGGCAGGGCTATGGCTTCCAGCATTTCAGTCTGTGTACACACAGCATATGCAGACCCCAGGCTGCCGTCTTCTCGTCGTAAGCAGCTTCCATCCACGAACAGTGTTAAATCTGCATGCGGGATGGGTTCATCAGTGAGGCCAGGGCCGTGTGTCTTGTGTGCCCCCACCTTACCCCTCCTCCCTCTGAGTCTGGAAAGACTCATCCCTTACAAGCAGAAGGGTGGCGGGATTCAATGTATTGCAGCGCTGGATAATGAGATTACTGGGTGCTAGCAAAGTCAGTTCCCACTTAGTGAGCTGTGAAGTGGTTAAATGTGTCTGCTTGCAAGTAAGTAAAGTAGCTACCGCATGAGGCACATATAGATACAACGGTTGATTTAGGACAATATCTGCAGATTTGTGAACTAAGAGTGCGGCAGCAGCCACTGCTCGCAAACACACCGGCAAGGCTCTGGCAGATGGGCCCAAGACTGCACTGTAGTGTGCCACCGGGCGTTGTTTATCTTTATGCCGTTGAGTTAACACACCTGCAGAATGTCCCATAGCTTTATGACAAAACAGGGAAAAACTTGTTATAACGTGGAATGCCTAGTGCTGATGATGGTGTCAATGACTCTTTTGTCCACAATTGCTCAGGGATTTCTGAAAGCCAGCCTGGCAGCGCCTGTGAGACAGGCATAAGCCTGTTGTCATTATACTGCCACGGGGCATCTTGTACGGCATCAGCGTGTTGCTCTGGAACATGCAGAGAGAATCCAGCAGGTGAGCAGCTGATATAACATCTAAGTTTTGCGAGGAGATCGCGACTAAGCAAACTGACAGGGGCACTAGTTGTCAACAAAAAACGTGTTTGTAAGAGGACATAGCGTGACAGTCAAGGGTTCTGAAAGTGCCATTTCAACGGGGCTGTTTGAGATTCCTACTGCAGTGACAGTCTTGTCAGAGGTAGGAAAATCCTGATTACCAGCTATTAACGAAACAGAGGCTCCGGTGTCTATTAAACAAGAAATTGACTTATTATTTATTATTAAATTCATGATTGTCTGTAGCCAATACTGGATACACTGGAGCCATGGCCTCCTGTCAATCTCTACTCTCGGGACGTTGTCTAAAATCCCTATTTTTGTAGTTGTCAGATGATTTAAGTCTCCCCTGCACGGAGGGTTTTTTACAATCATATGACAAGTGTCCCTTTTTTCGGCAGTTGTAGCACACTATAGCTCTCCGGGGAGCGGGCCCCCTCCCACTGGAAAGTGTCTTGTGAACTGGCTGAGCCATCTGCTCAGCGGTTTCGATCTGTACATTTATTAATTTCTGTTGTCTGTTTATATCTTTTCCAACTAAGTTGGCCTTGTGGTGTCTGCTCCACTCAATAATATTAGCAAGGGCTTTGGTTTTCCAATCAGGGGACTGAGTTTTGAGTCTGGACTGTATGGGTCTTTTCAATCCTTCTACATACGAAGTGATTAATAAAGGGGCTAGATCTGGTTTTCTTTGTATATCGGGGATGCCACTGACATTTTATGATTTTGAAGAATTTGGCAGTATAATCGGCAACTGATTCCTTTTGGTCCTGGGCAATTCCCATTATTTTGGTTCAATCAATAGTGGCAGGGAATGTTTTGTTAAATGCTGTTTCTAGTTCCAACCACTTAGCTGCCAGCTGATCACCAGTAAGTTCAGCAGCAGCGGCAGTGTCCCATTTTAATTGCTGCGTCAGGGTCGTATAATCATTGGATTTGAACACAGCAAGTAATAATTGCAACATATCTCTATATGTGGGCTGGTGAATATTTTTAGTCAGAACTAAATGATCCCACACTGCCCTGGGATCTTTCCTAGGGTCGGGCATCGTTTCTGCTAGGGCTCTAAGGTCTGATGCCGCCCAGGGAACATGCATGGAGTATGTAATAGCCGGCCCCACACCCCCAGCTGGAGGGGCTGTGATAAGCCTGACCGGGTATAGGGTCGGATGCAACATACCAGGATCTGCAGGGGTTAAGGTCTGTGGTATCATGCGTTGACCTCTACCTCTGCCTAAAGGTGTTACAACGTAGTCCAGTGTCCCTGCACCAGAAGAGTCTGGAGACTGAACATGAACTGAAGTTTCCTGTAGTGTAGTGTTATCAAAGAGGGAAGAAACGGCAGCAGCAACTTAAGGGGTTTCTACGGACGTTCACCCTCTGCTCTGCTTATAGAGGAAGGTGCAGAGGCAATGATCAGGGAAGTGTCTATTGCCAGTGTCCCTTAACTCCGTGGGTTTTGGATAATCTGATGCAAGTGGGGGTATAATGCCTCCTCCCTTTCTCTAATTTCCTTAACTGTCTGTTTTCAAGACGGTATTTTTATTGCCGCATAAGGCGGAGGGTTTTGTATTGGAGGTGACAATAAAAGTGCATCAGCTATCCACAAACAATAAGATTTACATTCATTACAACTTATCTCCTAAATCATTTAAAACATTTGCATCAAAGGTACCTGTAAGAGGAAAGGTTAGATAATTCTGTGTTCTCTTATTCCATTTTTTCCCAAGAATTTCACTGCAACATCACCATACTCACAACGCTAGCCGGTGCACTCAGAGGGATTTCCTCTTTGTGGACTGATTTTGCCCCATTTGCCTTCCTCTAGTGTACACAATTTTACCTCAAAAACCGGCTCTCAAAAGCAAAATGGAGTCTCCTGCCACTTGCAAGGAGATAAATCAATTATTTTCAATACAGTAAAGTATACCCACAAACGTCACGTCTGACGAGAGTGCTAAACCTTTCTCTCCTCAGGCTGTTATATGTTTCTCAACAAGAAAAGTAGTCACACAGATCTATTTTCTATCAAGTACCTACAATACCTGCCATGAGAGATGGTCTCACAATTTTCCTTATACCTTCATCATACCTTGGGCAAGAAAGAGTCACACAGATCTATTTCTTTCCCCTGCGTTATAAAGGTTGATATGAGAGGCTTTACCTTTTCTCCGTCCCTGACATGGGTACAGAGTTCAGTTTACACACATGCACTCAGCGTCATTCATCTCTTACATACATACATACATACATACATACATACATACATACATACATCGCAACACAAAATACTTGTAGCAGCTATGACATCAGTTTAACCCTATACAGTTCCAACCTTCAATGCTTAGTAACACAACTGTATGTAATACAATGTATACCCTTTATATTATTGATGAAAAAAAAATAAGGTTAGAACCTGAAAAAATGAGAAAAGCAATATATGCACAAGTTTGAGTATTGCAGTAAATAGAAATTGTAATGATTTCTGGAAAGAATGGTGTTAGATGTTAATTCTAGAAAAAGAAGGAAAGAATGGTGTTAGATGTTAGTTCTAGAAAAAGAAGTATTATTCATACATTTCATACAAATCTATAGACACAGAAAAATATGCTTTTTCGTCTAGTCCTTACGTCAGGAACGAGGTTCTTTTTGGAGCGAGCACTGCACACACGGGACAGACGTGCTGTATCGCTATGCCGCAGAAAAAAGGAAGGTGTGATGACAGTTTCTCACCTTACAGCGCTGTTTATTTTCTGCGGCAGAAGACCCAGCAGTCGTGTCGTCCCGTATGCGAAGCGAATTGTCCAACCAGGCAGAAATACCAAATTGTGATAGCAATCAATTGAGGAGATACGCCAGGATCAGATGAAAAAGCATATATGGTTTATTTTGCATCTAGGCCCAGATGGGTGTCAGCAGAGCACGCAGGCTCAGTGAGACAATTTGCGTTACAGTCATCACAGTTTATATAGTATACAGTACACATTACATCAGAAATGGCTTACGTGACAGGGAACATAGTTCGCCTTTATTACTGTCATCCAAATACAATACTTATTCATAATTATGGACCAGGAACGACCCCGGGCAGTCACTTAGGGGCCACGAGTTAGTAATAAAGCACTATACACCACTCTAAGCCCACTAATGACGGAAAGTGGCCCTTATCAGTAGGTCATACACATAAAGCACAATTAGCAAAAAGCAGGTGCAGACAAAAGCAGAACACTTATACATGGTTCAGAATATATGTTTTCTGCATCTAAGAATATATTGATACATCAAGCTTTTAACCCTATAAGCATTCAGTCCCAGTATAAGGGGTCCAAATTTCTCTGACAAAAAGATGCTGACTCACTATCCCATCGCGCCAGAGCTGTCCCAAAATTGGGAAACGCCTCCTCCAGTAGACTCATATGTGGCTAGTATGGTGGTTTCCTTGGCTCTACCTGTCACTACCGTCACGTCTCTAAAAGAGCCTATGGATAAACGTGTGGAGGGTTGTCTGAAAGCAATCTACACCCTCACGGGTGCTGCACAAAGGCCCACTATTGCAGCAACATGGGCTGCAGAGGCTATTGAAGCATGGGCCTTAGGGCTAAGACACACTACCCGGCTTTTGCCGGCCGGGAAAAAGCCGGACGGCTTTTTCCCGTGCCGGCATTGTAGTTAACAGTGTGAGGGCTAGGGTCCCTTCACACTGCACGGCCCCGGCCCGGCTGCCGGGTTGCAGCCGGGTCTCACCACTGGAAGGTACGGCGGCCGGGCGGCCGCCGGGCCGTCTTTGGAGCCAGTAAACCATGTGTGTGAAGGGGGGCTTTCACACACAACGGTTTTTTCTGAAGCCGTGTCTGATGCTGCGCATGCGCACAGCATCACACCCGGCTCAAAGCCGTCCTGTGTGACAGACACTACCGGTTTCTCCCGGATGGCAAAAAGCCGGACAAAGTTTGTCCGGCTTTTTGCCATCCGGGAAAAACCGGAGTGTGTGTTACAGCCCTTAGAGTTAGAAACTGAAATCTCTTCTGACCATGCTAGACAATGCTTGTCATATATTGTCACAGCTTCTCGCTTTATTAAAGAGGCGGCTTCTGATGCCGGTATCCTAGCAGCCAAGGCCTCTACTACATCAGTCCTGGCTCGCCGGATTTTGTGGCTGAGATCCTGGTCTGTGGATCTGGACTCTAGAAAAACCCTGGAGGTACTCCCTTTCAAGCGAGATATTCTGTTTGGGGAGGACTTAAATAAGATTGTGGCTGACTTGGCTATGGCCAAAACCGCCTGTCTGCCAAGTACCGCTCCTGCTGTCTTGAAGGCTAAAGGTACTTCCTTTTGCCCCTTTCGTCCTTCAGGTAAAGCAAAAGATCAGGCGTACAACAAGCAGGCCCGCACTTCCAAACCTGGTAAGCCAAAGCCCAAAAGAGCCTGGGCGGCCCGTCAGCCAGCTTCCAAGACCGATAAGCCTGCCGCATGATGGTGCGGGGATCCCAGAGTGGGGGGCCGGCTTCGAGGGTATACCCAGGAATGGTTGAAGACCACTTCAGATGCCTGGGTACGGGAAGTTGTCACTCGAGGTTACGCCATAGCCTTCAAAAACCGACCCCCTCATCGATTTTGCCAGACAGACGTCCCGTTGGACCAGACAAAGGCAAACACTCTACATTCGGTGGTACAGACCCTCCTGAATACAGGAGTCGTTGTACAGGTGCCTCTTGCGCAGAGGGGCCGGGGGTACTATTCTCCGCTGTTTCTAGTCCCGAAACCGAATGGGTCCTCCCGGCCCATTCTCAACCTCAAGGCATTGAACAGATTTGTGAAGGTTTCCAAGTTCCGTATGGAAACACTTCGCTCTATAGTTCTGGCTTTGGAACCTGGGGACTACATGGTCTCCCTGGACATACAGGATGCTTACCTGCATATTCCTATAGCAGCGTCACATCAGCAATACCTGAGGTTTGCGATTGGCAACCTCCATTACCCATTTCGGGCGTTACCTTTTGGTTTAACAACGGCTCCGCGAGTCTTCACCAAAGTTATGGCGGTAATGACGGTGGTACTCCGCCGTCAAGGGGTCAGGATACTGCCGTATCTGGACGACTTGTTAATCCTGGCAAATTCCCCAGAACTTCTCCTACGTCATCTGGATATGACTGTCCGGTTTCTACAAGCCCACGGGTGGCTCATCAACTGGAAGAAATCCTCCCTGGTCCCTGCTCAGAGCATGGTGCACCTGGGAGCACTATTGGACACTCACAACCAGAGGTTGTTCTTGTCTCAGGAGAAAATCCTGAAGCTTCAGGACAGGATTTGTTGCTTCCTTTCTCGTCCGCAAGTGTCGATACATTCGGCGATGTAGGTGCTGGGCCTCATGGTATCAGCATTCGACATGGTGGAGTATGCTCAATTCCATTCTCGCCCCCTCCAGAAGTTGATTCTAGCCAAGTGGGACAGCCTGCCTCACCGAATCAGGTCTCAGATGATCTCATTGACTCCGGAGGTCCGTCTGTCGCTGCTATGTGGCTCCAGGACCGACAATTGTGCAGGGGCCGTCCATTCTTGATATCCAACTGGGTCCTGTTGACGACAGATGCCAGTCTAAGAGGTTGGGGCACAGTGATGGAGCAACACTCCCTTCTGGGTCGGTGGACCAAGGAGGAATCTCTTCTCTCGATCAACATTCTGGAATTGCGGGCTTTCTGCAATGCGTTGAACCTGGCCCAGCATTTAATTCGGAACCGTCCTGTTCAGGTACAGTCAGACAACGCCTCCACAGTGGCTTACATAAATCATCAAGGCGGCACTCGAAGCCGATTGGCAATGAAGGAAGTCTCACGGATTCTACATTGGGCGGAACGCCATCTACCGGCCATTTCGGCAATATTCATTCCGGGAGTCCTGAATTGGGAAGCGGACTTTCTCAGTCGTCAGGACGTACATGCCGGTGAGTGGGGCCTCCATCCTGAAGTGTTTCAACTACTAGTGGAAAAGTGGGGACTTCCAGACGTGGATCTGATGGCGTCTCGACACAATCACAAGGTTCCGGTCTTCGGAGCAAGGACAAGAGATCCTCAAGCAGCGTTCGTGGATGCGCTGGCAGTGCCGTGGAGATTTCGGCTGCCATAAGTGTTCCCTCCGGTGTCACTCCTGCCCAGGGTAATTCGGAAGTTCAAGCAAGGAAAAGGAAATCTGCTTCTCACAGCTCCAGCGTGGCCCAGAAGGCACTGGTTCTCAGACCTGCAGGGCCTATCGTCAGAGCGTCCATTTCTACAATGCCCAGACCTCCTCATTCAGGGCCCCTGTGTCTACCAGGACCTAGCCCGGCTGTCTTTGACGGCGTGGCTCTTGAAGCTTCCGTCTTAAGGGCTAAAGGGTTTTCTGAGGCAATCATTCAAACTATGTTGCGGGCCCGGAAACCGGCTTCGGCTCCGATTTACTATAGGGTCTGGCATTCTTACTTTGTTTGGTGCGCATCTAACGATTATGACGCTTCCAAGTTTAGTATAGCCAAGTTGTTGGCTTTTCTTCAGCAGGGCCTGGACTTAGGCCTGCGTCTGGCCTCCCTCAAGGTTCAAATATCTGCCTTGTCGGTGTGGTTTCAGAAAAAAATTGTGACCTTACCCGATGTGCATGCCTTTACTCAGGGTGTGTTGCGTATCCAACCTCCCTATGTCCCGCCTGTGGCTCCTTGGGACTTGTCAGTGGTTCTGGAGGCGCAACAAGAGTCTCCATTTGAACCTCTTGGTTCAGCTGATCTTAAGTGGCTTTCCCTTAAGGTGGTGTTTCTGCTGGCTATTGCCTCAGCTAGAAGTGTCAGAATTTGAGTGCCTTGTCCTGCAGTTCCCCATATCTGATATTTCACCGTGACCGGGCGGTTCTTAGGACTCGTCTCGGTTATTTACCTAAGGTGGTTTCTTCGTTCCACCTTAACCAGGAGATTGTGGTTCCGGCACTTGTTTCTCCTGATCTGTCTCCCAAATAGCGGTCTTTGGATGTGGTACGGGCTCTCCGTATCTATGTGAAGAGAACTGCTTCTATTAGGAAATCTGATTCTCTCTTTGTGCTGTTTGGATTTCACAAACGGGGCTGGCCTGCTCACAAGCAGACTTTGGCCAGATGGATTAGAATGGTGATTGCACATGCTTATGTGAGGGCTGGTCTGTCAGCTCCTGCTCACATTATGGCCCATTCTACTCGGTCTGTTGGACCTTCTTGGGTGGCCCGCCGTGAACACGTTCATAAGGTTCTATGCATTCGCTACTGCTGCTTCCCAGGATGCTTCCTTTGGACGCCGGGTTCTTGTGCCCGCTACAGTGCGTCCCCTCCCATAATGAACTGCTTTAGGACATCCCCTATGTCTTTCCTTGTGGAGCCCAGTGTACCCCGCAGCAGAAAACGAGTTTTATGGTAAGAACTTACCTTTGTTAAAACTCTTTCTGCGAGGTACACTGGGCTCTGCCGATTCTGCAACAACATGGTTGGCTCCTAAACTTGCCAAAAATCACAGTTGGTTCCGATGACACGGTTGTCGTTCCTGGGTATGATTCTGGATACAGAATTACAGAGAGTTTTTCTTCCAGTGGAAAAGGCTCTGGAAATACAAAACACGGTAAAACAGATTCTGAAACCGGCAAGTGTCGATTCTTCAATGCACTCGGTTGCTGGGGAAGATGGTGGCGGCCTACGAGGCCATTCAGTATGGCAGGTTCCATGCCAGGGTGTTTCTGTGGGACCTGCTGGACAAGTGGTCTGGGTCTCACCTGGACATGCACCGGAAAATAATCCTATCTTCCAGGACCAGAATCTCTCTCCTGTGGTGGCTGCACAGTTCTCACCTCCTAGAGGGATGCAGTTTCGGGATTCAGGATTGGATCCTGGTGACCACAGATGCAAGTCTCCGAGGTTGGGGAGCAGTCACTCAGGGGAGAAATTTTCAGGGAAAATGGTCAAGCCAGGAAACTTGTCTGCACATAAACATCTGGAATTAAGGGCCATTTACAACAGCATTCTACAAGCGGATCATCTTCTTCGCGGTCTGCCCGTCTTGATTCAGTCAGACAACATAAAAGCAGTGGCGTACATAAACCGCCAGGGCGAAACAAGGAGCAGAGCGGCAATGGCCGAGGCCACGAGAATTCTTTGCTGGGCGAAGAAACATGCAAGCGCTCTGTCAGCGGTTTTCATTCCAGGAGTGGACAACTGGGAAGCAGACTTCCTCAGCAGACACGATCTCCATCCAGGAGAGTGGGGTCTTCATCAAGAGGTCTTTGCAGAAGTGACAAGTCGTTGGGGAATTCCCAAATAGACATGATGGCATCCCGCCTCAACAAGAAACTTCAGAGATATTGTTCCAGGTCAAGGGACCCTCAAGCGATGGCGGTGGACGCCCTAGTGACACCATGGGTGTTTCCGTCGGTGTATGTGTTCCCTCCACTTCCACTCATTCCAAAGGTGATAAGGATCATAAGAAGAACAAGGGTTCAGGCGATACTCATTGTTCCAGACTGGCCAAGGAGGGCCTGGTATCCAGATCCTCAGGAGTTGCTCATAGAAGATCCCTGGCCTCTTCCTCTAAGAGAGGACCTGTTACAACAGGGTCCGTGCGTGTATCAAGACTTACCGCGGCTGCGTTTGACGGCATGGCGGTTGAGCGCCAAATCCTAGCCCGGAAGGGTAATCCCAGTGAAGTCATTCCCACACTTCTTCAGGCTAGAAAAGAAGTAACGGCAAAGCATTACCACTGTGTTTGGAGAAAGTATGTGTCTTGGTGTGAATCCAAGAAGGCTCCTACGGAGGAATTTCAGCTGGGGCGTTTGCTCCATTTTTTACAAGCTGGTGTGGATGCGGGCCTAAAGCTGGGCTCAATTAAAGTACAAATTTCGGCTTTATTGATTTTCTTTCAGAAAGAATTGGCCTCCCTTCCAGAAGTTCAGACCTTCGTGAAAGGCGTACTACACATCCAACCTCCCTTTGTGCCCCCAGTGGCGCCATGGGATTTAAATGTGGTGTTGCAGTTCCTGCAATCTCATTGGTTTGAACCTTTGCGTAAGGTTGAGTTAAAGTTCCTTACTTGGAAAGTAGTCATGTTGTTGGCCTTGGCTTCCGCAAGGCGGGTCTCTGAATTGGCGGCTTTGTCTCACAAAAGTCCCTATTTAATCTTCCATGCTGATAGAGCGGAGTTGAGAACTCGTCAGCAATTTTTGCCAAAGGTGGTTTCCTCGTTTCACGTAAACCAACCTATTGTGATGCCTGTGGCTACTGACGCGTTGGCGGAATCAAAGTCTCTCGATGTGGTCAGAGCTTTGAAAATCTATGTCGCCAGAACGGCTCAAATTAGGATAACAGAGGCTCTGTTTGTCCTGTGGGCTCCCAACAAGATTGGGGCTCCTGCTTCCAAGCAGACTATTGCGCGCTGGATTTGTAATACGATTCAGCAAGCTCACTCTACGGCAGGATTGCCGTTACCAAAATCTGTGAAGGCCCATTCTACCAGAAAGGTGGGCTTATCCTGGGCGGCTGCCTGAGGGGTCTCGGCATTACAGCTTTGCCAAGCGGCTACTTGGTCGGGATCAAACACCTTTGCGAAGTTTTACAAGTTTGATACCCTGGCGGAGGAGGACCTCTTGTTTGGTCAATCGGTGCTGCAGAGTCATCCGCACTCTCCCGCCAGTTCTAGAGCTTTGGTATAAACCCCATGGTTCTTGAAGCATCCCCAGCATCCTCTAGGACGTATGAGAAAATAGGATTTTTATACCTACCGGTAAATCCTTTTCTCTTAGTCCGTAGAGGATGCTGGGCGCCCGTCCCAGTGCGGACTGTATCTGCAGTTTGGTTGTAGTTACGCTCATGTTGAGTTAAGTTCACTCAGTCTGTGACTGTTGTTGGTCATGCCGTTGCATGCGTTGTTGTTGTTGAATGCCATGTTGTACGGCGTGTTTGAGGTGTGAGCTGGTATGTATCTCACCTTAGTTAAAACCGTTAAATAAATCCTTTTCCTCGAAATGTCCGTCTCCCTGGGCACAGTTCCTATAACTGGAGTCTGGAGGAGGGGCATAGAGGGAGGAGCCAGTTCACACCCATTTAAAGTCTTAAAGTGCCCATGTCGCCTGCAGATCCCGTCTATACCCCATGGTTCTTGAAGCATCCCCAGCATCCTCTACGGACTAAGAGAAAATGATTTACCGGTAGGTATTAAAATCCTCTTTTTTCAAGACCGCAGCACAGCGACGTGGCATTGAGCCAACCAATGTTTGCAGTTCTTCCTTCTTTATTATGTGGTGCCATGAGACAATTATAGCCTCAATTAATTCTCTTTTATTGGATGGACGCCTCAGATGTACAAGTTTTTTCAAACGGAACCACAAATGTTCTATGGGGTTCAGGTCTGGGCTATTTCCTGGCCATCCCTGCACCTGTATGTCATTCTCCGTGAACCACTGTTTGCATATCCATGCAGTGTGGCAGGGAGCTGGATCCTGCTGGAAAAAAAATGGGGCATTATCTGGAAAAAGATCCCTGATAGAAGGTAGAAGTTTTCATTGTAGGATGGTGTCAATGTACTTTCTGCTGCTCAGTGTGCCATCTACGACATGAAGGCGGCCTACAGCATCTGCTGTCACATGCCCAGATCATAACACTTGTAGGATTCTTTGTTGTCACTTGAATGCAATCTGGATGTACCTCTTCCCCGATGCGACGTCCCACATATTTTCTCCCATCACTACCAAATATCGATATCTTAGTTGTGTCACTCCATATCACTTGTTTCCACTGACCTTCTGTCCATGCAATGTGTTCTTTTGCCACTGTATTCATTTCTGCTGCTACTTTTTATTCAGGAATGGTTTTTTGGGGGGGAATCCTACCTTTTAGGCCAGTGATGGCTAACCTTGACACTCCAGCTGTTGTTGAACTACACATCCCAGCATGCCCTGCTACAGTTTTGCTATTTGGCCATGCTGCTAAAACTGATGCAGGGCATGCTGGGATGTGTAGTTCAACAACAGCTAGAGTGTCAAGGTTAGCCAGCACTGTTTTAGGCCAACCTCCGTTAGTCTTCTCTGTACTGGTCTTGCACTGACAAAAACACCAGTTGCACTCAGTTCACTGCTAATGGCCGCAGATGACATCCATCTGTCCCTGACGCAAATTAGTTTTATTCTGCTATCATCAACAGCTGTTGTGCATTCTTTCCTGCCTTTTCCTTCTTTGTTTTGTATAGATTGTGTTTCCTGATAGCGTAAACAATACTTTCGTACTCCTGATGTTGACACATTCCCACAAACTTCTCTCGCAATTGCTGTATATGAAAGACCATTTCATGTAACACCACAATCCTGGATCTCTTCCTGGGTGATCAGTCACCACTTTGCCTGGATGACATTGTTGTATTTATTTTTTACACCGTCAATAGCACTAAACAATACACACAAACATCCAACCGTAATTGCACTTCAGTAACCAACTTTATTCTGCAAAATGAAACAGCCAAACTGACCTTTCTCACCTTTGAACATGACCTTGCACCTGCTCATAAACGACAGCTGATTGGTCCTTAGAACGACGATTCCGATTGGCTGATAGTAGTTGTTATTACAATCCTCTTCTTGAAGATCACACATCTGTGCTTCTTTGTCTGACTGAAAGTAGCATAACTTCCCTTGTAATGCAAATATTTGACCTCTGTTTATTGTGTTGAATTCAGCATTACATTTCCTTCCATTTGATATATGAACTGTTGCACTGCGTGAAGTTTTTATAAGCATGCAAAGTTGAAAAACATTCATATTTCAAAAAGTGTCCGCAGTTTTGGCCAGTACTGTATTTACAGGCTGCACATGCAGAACTGTCCCTAGGCATAGGCAGTACATGCCTAGGGGCATATGAAAAGTCACAGGGCACTTGTGTGACGCTGGGCATCTAGTAGTGTGTATATAGCACTTACCCAATGCATTCTTCCAATAAAAAAGGGATACCAGTAGACAGGAAAAGGTGCCATTTCTCACCTAATGTTGATTGCAAACCATCATGTCACTAGTGACATCTCTGATGCAAGTAGGACAATTAGTACATTTTACATCTGAAATATTTGTTGTGGAGATTTTGGTTTGACATCACATAGATTTGGCTTCATAGTAATAGGGACACTTTGGATGTAAGCTGGGGCCATGCTGACACTGACGCTATTTGGATATGATTTACAGGTAGATAAAGAGACCAATACAGAAGACGTATTTCCAGATGATGTTACTATTTTGAAAAAAGAGAGATCCTGCCGCCGGTCTCGCGGGGCTCCCTTTGTCCGCAGCAGCACCATAGTCCGCTCCCAGACATTCTCTCCAGGAGCAAGGAGTCAGTATGTATGCAGAGTAAGTAGAACATAGCACTCGGGTGCTTTATAGATAAATAGGAGGATGTTTCTAGCATAATGCAATCTAATTGTCAGTAATTTAACTGCCACCATTAATGCAGTGTTAGCAAATGGACAGAAAAGGGCTACTTATATGGCATAATGTGTTTTTTATTATGCCTGCTGTAATGGAATGGAGCTCAGTAGGGATTGTTCTCGCATATGCTCCCATGCAGAAACATGCACATCTGCAGATGCGTACAGATTTACATATGAAAACACAGTATATAGTTCTAATCACATAGCGTCTGAGTAATGTATGCCCACTTTATTTCCAATGCTGCAGCAGTCCTAGTGTTCTTGTACCAGCGTGCTGATGATGTAGACCCATGCTACAGTGCTGCATACTGTATAATACTAGCAAAATCTGAGATACATATGAGAATATATACCCCCACACACGCATTGGCATTTCTATAATGGGTGCAGTGTGCGCAGTGCACACGGGCTCCTGAGTCCAGGGGGGGCCCCGCACCACACACACTGCACCCATTTCTCCTATACTTACCTTTCCGGAGTCCATCGCTGACCGTGTGTGGGCCCCCTCCTCTCCCGTAGCCGTTGCGCCGCTGCTAGCGCACTGACCACTAGAGACTCTGGCACAGTATCAGAGTCTACAGCGCATGCGCAGGACTCCGAAAAAATGGCGCTTCGACGATTTTTTCGGAGTCCTGCGCACACTGTAGACTCTGGCACTGTGCCAGAGTCTACAACGCTCAGTGTGCTAGCAGCGGCGCGGCGGCTCCGGGAGAGGAGGGGCCCCACACACTGAGTCTGCACACGGGTCCCCTCGTCTCTAGAGACTCCCCTGCACACACGTTACGTAGTTTATAATATATTATTGTAGAAAAGGAATAAAATGTATAGTTTCATTTTTTTTCATGGGTCTCTTAATATACTAGAAGATTGCGACACCATGTTACCACCTATAGGGCCTAATTCAGACCTGATTGTAGCAGTAAAAAAAAAAAAATGAATGGGCAAAACCATGTGCACTGCAGGTGGGGCAGATATAACATGTGCAGAGAGAATTAGATTTGGGTGGGGTGTGTTCAAACTGAAATCTAAATTGCAGTGTAAAAATAAACCAGCCAGTATTTACACTGCACAGAAACAAAATAACTCACCAAAATATAACTCCCCACCTGCAGTTCACATGGTTTTACCCATTAGAGAAATATTTTGCTGGTGTGATCAGGTCTGAATTAGGCCCATAGTTTGCAGTGTTGTATTAGCTATTACTGAAGCTTTTTAGTAATAGAAAACCACCAATATCAGCAACCACCAATAAGCAACATAAAGTCTTATAATATAATATGCCTTTCAACAGTAATTGCTTATTATCAAGCTTTGTTTCATTTTACTGGCTGCCAATTGCTGACATTTACCCAATGGCTATTTCTGTAATTCCTTTCGGTACACATAATTGCAATGTTAGTGATTTACAGGAAACATGTAATATGGTGATGTCTCTCCCTATTCAGCTATATCGAAGTGATAGCGATAGTTCTACATTACCAAGGAAATCACCTTTCATCCGAAATACACTGGAAAGGCGAACGCTACGCTACAAGCAGGTAAGAAATACTTCCTGTCTGGTCTTTCATTGTAGTACCAATCTGAGTAGAGTATTACAGTACATGGTTTTATATGGAACACCTTACAAAATGAGTTAGCATTTAGTATTAAAGGACCATCCAATTGTGGTGTCTGTTTCTTTGCAAGGCAACCATTCTGTGCTAAATCCATATTGTCAGTTTCTACTATTTACATGTATTCTTCAGCAATACATCCCAAGCACGTTGATTTCTGTTTTGCAGCAGGCCTGCCAGTCGTCCATGGCGGAGATCATGGCAAGGACATCACTTGACCTGGAGCTGGATCTCCAGGCTTCCAGAACAAAACAACAGCAGTTAAATGAGGAGATTCATTCTCTTAAAGAGCTCAAGCAACGTCTGGAGGAGGTGCAGCTTCGAGGGCAGAGTGAACTTCCCCAGTGGGTTCTGCGTGATGACCGATTCCGCTGTTTGCTCATAGAGGCGGGAAGACAGGTAAATCACCTGGGCTTGGCTTGACAGCAGCTTGGGTGTGTCGGCTTTGTTGCCGGCTCTAATGCAGTTGACCCTGTTAACTTATCTGCTGTGGAATGTCTCTTGTAATCAGGGTAAAAGCTATAAGTGGCTCTTATTTTGCCGATAAGTAGAAAACGTTCTTTATCCAAAAATTATAATAAAAACAGACTATGAAAACCTTATACTGGCATCTCTAGAAAAGACCTCGACACCAACAAACATTGTATGCAGTTGTGAAGATAAGTAAAAATTAAAGTGTGAACAGGGCCATCGAGACCTGGCAAAGGCCTGGGCACTAGGGATGGGGCATTTCCAAATCTGGGAGACGTTACCATGCCCTTTGCAATAAATGTTGAACAAAATACTATGCGAGGTGTCGCATGCTGCAAAGGGGGACATTTTGTCAGGTGTGCAGGCGGTGATGGGTGACAGATCATGGGGTGGGTGTGACTGCTGAAACGAAGGATTATGGCTGCGGATGGAGAAACTTGGTGGCATGGCCTTCCGCTTGCTGCTGTGCAGATACTCACATTAGCATAAGGTAGTAAACCTGGCTGCCGCTTGTGTATGACACAGAATTGGGCCCTATCTATCCTAATGTATAAGAATGTTTATGATTAAAAGTTATTGATAAGATATTAATTGCAAGTAAAGTCACTCAGCATATACCTGATCACCTTATACCCCTTTCACACCAGATATGCACTGGTCTTACCCGGGAATACGGTCCCTGGATCATGCAGGGATATTCCCAGGTAAGACCCCTTGCATACCGCAGTCAGTAGCCCGGCATATTGCCGGGTTGCTGACGTCAGCGTTGACGCGGCGGGGGCGGCGCAAGAGATCACATGATCTCCAAGCGCCGCCTGCTACATAGAAAGTGAACAGGAGCCAGGGCCATTGACCCGGCTCCCGTTCACACAGACCAGGTTCCCGGGAGGATCCCGGGACCAACCCTGGTCGATTGCAGGGTTGAAATGCCGGGGCAGGAATCCCGGGATTTTGACCCTGTACCCTTTCACACCGAGAAATTTCCCGGGTTGGTGCGCGTTCATGTGCAATAACCCGGGAAATTTTGGGCTGTGTGAAAGGGGTATTAGTCTGCCATCTTCCCGACCCACCCCTCCAATACACTTACCAGTTCCTGGTAGAGTCATTGGTCCTTCTCCCAGCTCAGTGGTGCTTTAGATAAATGGACGAATACTATGTAATAACACAAAAGGAAAAATAATCTGTTCACAAAACTCACTGCATTTAAAAGGGAGTGTGGTCACCGCCAATTACAGCAACACCAGAGTGGAAGGGCTGTTGTGGAAGTTAAAAAATTCTGATGTCTTGTTTGGCTTTTAAAAAGTGTCAACCTGACCGTTAATGGTTTATATCTGAAATTTTCAATGTGAGGATTAGTGATGAGATTGTAGTAGCCTTTTTGTCATTCATATATTGGTAGTGCTATGACTGCCATTCTGTGCATGTAAGGGCTTACTGTATGCAAAGGTGCAATTTTCACTTTGGCAAAACCAAGTTACACTGTAGGTTTGGCAGATTTAAAGTTTGTAAGAGGCTGTTTCTTATCTTACATTTACATTTCAGAGAAAACCAAAACCGCACAGTATGTATTCACTACACATACCTCCCAACGTGACCCTCTCCAGGAGGGACACAGTGCTCTGCTTCTGGACTTTTCTCTTAATGTATGATTGCCAGCACCTGTGCTGAAACACCTTTCTTATCCATTAACCTGTTCAAAACAGGTGTCGACAATCATAAATTAAAAGAAAAGTCCAGAAGCAGAGCATTGTGTCCCTCCTGGAGAGGGTCATGTTGGGAGGTATGACTACATGCAAAGACGGCCAGTATCATCTGCCTTAAACAAATAAAAGCATTGCTCGCATTGCAACATGGTTTGTTCCTCGAGCAAATTGCTACTTTTACATGAGGCTATTATTAAGTGTTTAAAAATACGGATACTTAGGCTTACCATACGATCCCTTTAAACTGGGACACCTATGATTTACACATGTTCTGTGGCTGGCTGACTTCAAACTGGCAAGTCAGCTTGTTTTAATCAGCCACAGAACCTGTGTAAACCAGGAGCATCCCAGTTTAAAGGGATGGTATGGTAAGCCTATTTATACTACCAATTGCAAAAGTAACTAGTAATTTTTTTCCAGCAAATCTTTTGCCGTCATTGTTTTTTATTAGTGCCTTTAACTACTGAGCCAATCCAGATTATTATTTCCAGACCAGACAGACCAAGCTTGAGCAGCACCAAGAACAAGCAGCTGAGAAAATGCTGAAGAAAGCCTCCAAAGAAGTCTTCCAGCTGCGTGGCCAGAATCAGAAGGAACCGCTCCAGGTGCAGACCTTCAGGTGAGCTGCATTATGTTGCAGGGGTATCCTCTATCACAGTTCAGCACTTTCATCATTCGTTAGCGCTGACATTCCACATCTGAAATTAAATATTTTGTAGCACCTGTACACCAACACAAGACTAGTACTGAGGGAATCTTGCACACATGAGCATATCTCCCAACATAACCCTCTCTCTTAATATATGATTGCCATCACCCGTGATGAAACACCTTTCTTATCCATTAACCCGTTCCACACAGGTGCCGGCAATCATAACTTAAGAACCTGTTGGGAGGTATGCATGAGTAAAAATCAGAATTATATATTTTCTCTAACGTCCTAAGTGGATGCTGGGGACTCCGTAAGGACCATGGGGAATAGCGGCTCCGCAGGAGACTGGGCACAAAAGTAAAGCTTTAGAACTACCTGGTGTGCACTGGCTCCTCCCCCTATGACCCTCCTCCAAGCCTCAGTTAGATTTTTGTGCCCGAACGAGAAGGGTGCACACTAGGTGGCTCTCCTGAGCTGCTTAGTGAAAAGTTTAGTTTTAGGTTTTTTATTTTCAGTGAGACCTGCTGGCAACAGGCTCACTGCATCGAGGGACTAAGGGGAGAAGAAGCGAACTCACCTGCGTGCAGAGTGGATTGGGCTTCTTAGGCTACTGGACATTAGCTCCAGAGGGACGATCACAGGCCCAGCCATGGATGGGTCCCAGAGCCGCGCCGCCGGCCCCCTTACAGAGCCAGAAGACAGAAGAGGTCCGGGAAATCGGCGGCAGAAGACGTCCTGTCTTCAATAAGGTAGCGCACAGCACCGCAGCTGTGCGCCATTGCTCTCAGCACACTTCACACTCCGGTCACTGAGGGTGCAGGGCGCTGGGGGGGGGCGCCCTGAGACGCAATAAAAACACCTTAGATGGCGAAAAATACATCACATATAGCTCCTGGGCTATATGGATGAATTTAACCCCTGCCAAAATACACAAAAAAACGGGAGATAAGGCCGCCGAGAAGGGGGCGGAGCCTATCTCCTCAGCACACTGGCACCATTTTCCCTCACAGCTCCGTTGGAGGGAAGCTCCCTGGCTCTCCCCTGCAGTCACTACACTATAGAAAGGGTTAAAAAAGAGAGGGGGGGCACTAATTACGCGCAGTATTAAAAAATACAGCAGCTATAAAGGGAAAAACACTTATATAAGGTTATCCCTGTATATATATAGCGCTCTGGTGTGTGCTGGCAAACTCTCCCTCTGTCTCCCCAAAGGGCTAGTGGGGTCCTGTCCTCTATCAGAGCATTCCCTGTGTGTGTGCTGTGTGTCGGTACGTTTGTGTCGACATGTATGAGGAGAAAAATGATGTGGAGACGGAGCAGATTGCCTGTAATAGTGATGTCACCCCCTAGGGGGTCGACACCTGAGTGGATGAACTGTTGGAAGGAATTACGTGACAGTGTCAGCTCTGTATAAAAGACAGTGGTTGACATGAGACAGCCGGCTACTCAGCTTGTGTCTGTCCAGACGTCTCATAGGCCGTCAGGGGCTCTAAAGCGCCCGTTACCTCAGATGGCAGATATAGACGCCGACACGGATACTGACTCCAGTGTCGACGGTGAAGAGACAAATGTGACTTCCAGTAGGGCCACACGTTACATGATTGAGGCAATGAAAAATGTTTTACACATTTCTGATAATACGAGTACCACCAAAAAGGGGTATTATGTTCGGTGAGGAAAAACTACCTGTAGTTTTCCTGAATCTGAGAAATTAAATGAGGTGTGTGATAATGCGTGGGTTTCCCCCGATAACAACTGATAATTTCTAAAATGTTATTGGCATTATATCCTTTCCCGCCAGAGGTTAGGGTGCGTTGGGAAACACCCCCTAGGGTGGATAAAGCGCTCACACGATTGTAAGAAAAGGGCTCTACCCTCTCCTGAGATGGCCGCCCTTAAGGATCCTGCTGATAGAAAGCAGGAGGGTATCCTAAAATGTATTTACACACATACTGGTGTTATACTGCGACCAGCTATCGCCTCAGCCTGGATGTGCAGTGCTGGGTTGGCGTGGTCGGATTCCCTGACTGAAAATATTGATACCCTAGATAGGGACAGTATATTATTGCCTATAGAGCATTTAAAAGATGCATTTCTATATATGCGTGATGCACAGCGGAATATTTGCCGACTGGCATCAAGTCTAAGTGCGTTGTCCATTTCTGCCAGTAGAGGGTTATGGACACGACAGTGGTCAGGTGATGCGGATTCCAAACGGCATTTGGAAGTATTGCCTTATTAAGGGGAGGAGTTATTTGGGGTCGGTCTTTCAGACCTGGTGGCCACGGCAACAGCTGGGAAATCCACGTTTGTACCCCAGGTCACCTCTCAACTTAAGAAGACGCCGTATTATCAGGCGCAGTCTTTTCGTGGGCAAGCGGGCAAAAGGTTCCTCATTTCTGCCCCGTGACAGAGGGAGAGGAAAAAGGCTGCAGAAATCAGCCAGTTCCCAGGAACAGAAGCCCTCTCCCGCCTCTGCCAAGCCCTCAGTATGACGCTGGGGCTTTACAAGCAGAATCAGGCACGGTGGGGGCCCGTCTCAATGAATTTCAGCGCGCAGTGGGCTCACTCGCAAGTAGACCCCTGGATCCTTCAGGTGATATCTCAGGGGCACAAATTGGAATTCGAGACGTCTCCCCCTCGCCGTTTCCTAAAGTCGGCTTTACCGATGTCTCCTTCTGACAGGGAGGCAGTTTTGGAAGCCATTCACAAGCTGTATTCCCAGCAGGTGATAATCAAGGTACCCCTCCTGCAACAGGGAACGGGGTATTATTCCACACTGTTGTGGTACCGAAGCCGGACGGCTCGGTGAGACCGATTCTAAATCTAAAATCTTGAACACTTACATACGGAGGTTCAAATTCAAGATTGAGTCACTCAGAGCAGTGATTGCGAACCTGGAAGAAGGGGACTACATGATGTCTCGGGACATCAAGGATGCTTACCTTCATGTCCCAATTTACCCTTCTCACCAAGGGTACCTCAGGTTTATGGTACAGAACTGTCACTATCAGTTTCAGACGCTGCCGTATGGATTGTCCACGGCACCCCGGGTCTTTACCAAGGTAATGGCCGAAATGATGATACTCCTTCGAAGGAAGGGAATTTTAGTTATCCCTTACTTGGACGATTCCCTGATAAGGGTAAGATCCAGGGAACAGTTGGAGGTCGGTGTAGCACTATCTCAGGTAGTGTTGCGGCAGCACGATTGGATTCTCAATATTCCAAAATCGCAGCTGATTCCGACGACTCGTCGTCTGTTCCTAGGGATGATCCTGGACACAGTCCAGAAAAAGGTGTTTCTCCCGGAGGAGAAAGTCAGGGAGTTATCCGAGCTAGTCGGGAACCTCCTATAACCGAGCCAAGTCTCAGTACATCAATGAAAGGGTTCTGGGAAAAATGGTGGCTTCCTACGAAGCAATCCCATTCGGCAGATTCCACGCAAGAACTTTCCAGTGGGACCTGCTGGACAAATGGTCCGGGTCGCATCTTCAGATGCATCAGCGGATAACCCTGTCACCAAGCACAAGGGTGTCTCTCCTGTGGTGGTTGCAGAGTGCTCATCTTCTAGAGGGCCGCACATTCAGGACTGGGTTCTGGTGACCACGGATGCCAGCCTGCGAGGCTGGGGAGCAGTCACACAGGGAAGGAATTTCCAGAGCTTATGGTCAAGCCTGGAGACATCACTTCACATAAATATCCTGAAGCTAAGGGCCATTTACAATGCTCTAAGCTCAGTAAGACCTCTGCTTCAAGGTCACCCGGAGTTGATCCATTCGGACAACATCACGGCAGTCACCCACGTAAACAGACAGGGTGACACAAGAAGCAGGGGGGACAATGGCAGAAGCTGCAAGGATTCTTCGCTGGGCGGAAAATCATGTGATAGCACTGTCAGCAGTATTCATTCCGGGAGTGGACAACTGGGAAGCAGACTTCCTCAGCAGACACGACCTCTACCCGGGAGAGTGGGGACTTCACCCAGAAGTCTTCCACATGTTTATAAAACTCGACAAGTATTGCGCCAGGTCAAGGGACCCTCAGGCAATAGCTGTGGACGCTCTGGTAACACAGTGGGTGTACCAGTCAGTGTATGTGTTCCCTCCTCTGCCTCTCATACCCAAGGTATTGAGAATTATAAGATGGAGAGGAGTAAGCACTATATTCGTGGCTCCGGATTGGCCAAGAAGGACTTGGTAACCGGAACTTCAAGAGATGCTCACGGAGGATCCGTGGCCTCTACCTCTAAGAAGGGACCTGCTCCAGCAAGGACCCTGTCTGTTCCAAGACTTACCGCGGCTGCGTTTGACGGCATGGCGGTTGAACGCCGGATCCTGAAGGAGAAAGGCATTCCGGATGAAGTCATTCCTATCCTGATCAAAGCCAGGAAAGATATAACCGCAAAACATTATCACCGCATTTGGCGAAAATATGTTGCGTGGTGCGAGGCCAGTAAGGCCCCGACAGAGGAATTTTTCAACTAGGTCGATTCCTACATTTCCTGCAAACAGGAGTGTCTATGGGCCTGAAATGGGAGTCCATTAAGGTTAAATTTTCGGCCCTGTCAATTTTCTTCCAAAAAGAACTAGCTTCAGTCCCTGAAGTTCAGACGTTTGTGAAAGGGGTACTGTATATACAGCCTCCTTTTGTGCCTCCAGTGGCACCTTGGGATCTAAATGTAGTTTTTGGGTTCCAAAAGTCACATTGGTTTGAACCACTTAAATATGTGGACTTAAAATATCTCACATGGAAAGTGGTCATGCTGTTGGCCCTGGCCTGGGCCAGGTGCGTGTCAGAATTGGCGGCTTTATCCTGTAAAAGCCCTCATCTGATTTTCCATTCGGACAGGGCGGAATTGAGGACTTGTCCTCAGTTTCTCCCTAAGGTGGTTTTCAGCGTTTCACCTGAATAAACCTATTGTGGTGCCTGCGGCTACTAGGAACTTGGAGGACTCCAAGTTGCTAGACGTTGTCAGAGCCCTGGAAATATAGGTTTCCAGGACGGCTGGAGTCAGAAAATCTGACTCGTTGTTTATTCTGTATGCACCCAACAAGCTGGGTGCTCCTGCTTCTAAGCAGACTATTGCTCGTTGGATTTGTAGTACAATTCAGCTTGCACATTCTGTGGCAGGCCTGCCACAGCCAAAATCTGTAAAAGCCCATTCCACAAGGAAGGTGGGCTCATCTTGGGCGGCTGCCCGAGGGGTCTCGGCTTTACAACTTTGCCGAGCAGCTACTTGGTCAGGGGCAAATACGTTTGCAAAATTCTACAAATTTGATACCCTGGCTGAGGAGGACCTGGAGTTCTCTCATTCGGTGCTGCAGAGTCATCCGCACTCTCCCGCCCGTTTGGGAGCTTTGGTATAATCCCCATGGTCCTTACGGAGTCCCCAGCATCCACTTAGGACGTTAGAGAAAATAAGAATTTACTTACCGATAATTCTATTTCTCGTAGTCCGTAGTGGATGCTGGGCGCCCATCCCAAGTGCGGATTGTCTGCAATACTGGTACATAGTTATTGTTACCAAAAAATCGGGTTATTGCTGTAGTGAGCCATCTTTTCTAGAGGCTCCTCTGTTATCATGCTGTTAACTGGGTTTAGATCACAAGTTATATGGTGTGATTGGTGTGGCTGGTATGAGTCTTACCCGGGATTCAAAATCCTTCCTTATTGTGTACGCTCGTCCGGGCACAGTATCCTAACTGAGGCTTGGAGGAGGGTCATAGGGGGAGGAGCCAGTGCACACCAGGTAGTTCTAAAGCTTTACTTTTGTGCCCAGTCTCCTGCGGAGCCGCTATTCCCCATGGTCCTTACGGAGTCCCCAGCATCCACTACGGACTACGAGAAATAGAATTATCGGTAAGTAAATTCTTATTATATGATCTACATGTGGAACTGTTGTTGCCACAAAACCAGGGGTAGGCAACATGCCGCCCTCCTGCTGCTGTGGAACAACATAACCAAGACACAGTTCTATTGTTAAGGTATTCTAAAATGGTGGCAGGGAGTGCTGGAATGTGTAGTTCCACAGCAGCTGGAGTGTCTGATAGGCCCTACACACTGGCCGACATCACTCAAAGATATGAACAATCTCGTTCATTAATGAACGAGATACCGTTCATATCTTTGAGTGTGGAGGCACCAGCGATGAATGATGCGCGGCCCCGCGCTCGTTCATCGCTGGTGCCCCGTCGGCTGTGCATGCAGGCCAATATGGGCGATCTCATCCATATTTGCCTGCACTGCTACGCAGCCGGGTGACGGGGGGAGTGAAGAAACTTCACTCCCCCCGTCACTGACCCACCGCCGCCGGGTTGCCTGTCGGCCGTATCCGCCGTCGGGCAGCTCGGCGGCGGATCGGCCAATATGTAGGGCCCTTAAGATTGCCTGTCCCTGTCCTGCCATAAACTACCTTCAGATGGCATAGATTTCAGAATTAGACTTTATTGTGATGCAACTTAGGCCCTCATTCCGAGTTGTTCGCTCGCAAGCTGCTTTTAGCAGCATTGCACACGCTAAGCCGCCGCCTACTGGGAGTGAATCTTAGCTTAGCAAAATTGCGAACGAAAGATTCTCAAAATTGCGAATAGAAATTTCTTAGCAGTTTCTGAGTAGCTCGACACTTACTCTGCCACTGCGATCAGTTCAGTCAGTTTCGTTCCTGGTTTGACGTCACAAACACACCCAGCGTTCGCCCAGACACTCCCCCGTTTCTCCAGCCACTCCCGCGTTTTCCCCGGAAACGGCAGCGTTTTTTCACACACACCCATAAAACGGCCAGTTTCCGCCCAGAAACACCCACTTCCTGTCAATCACATTACGATCACCAGAACGAAGAAAAAACCTTGTAATGCCGTGAGTAAATTACCAAACTTCTTAGCAAATTTACTTGGCGCAGTCGCAGTGCGAACATTGCGCATGCGCAATTAGCGGAAAATCGCTGCGATGCGAAGAAAATTACAGAGCGAACAACTCGGAATGAGGGCCTTAATCCGTTGCATTCTGGGGAAGGCACACAACTATAGGGAAGTTAGATGACAGATGTACGGTATGCAACATACAGTATACAGAGAGAAGCAAATGTTTTTGTACTGACAGCCAGGCAAAGACAACCTGGACACTGAGAGAGTAACGGCATTATATATGTGTACCGATGCTATAAACTGCTAATACTTTCTTCCAAGAACAAGCACATCATTGCAAATGCCTAGAATTTTTTTTTACATATTTTTGGAATGTGATAAATACTTTTCTCATACGTCCTAGAGGATGCTGGGGTCACATCAAGAACCATGGGGTATAGAGGGGATCCGCAGGAGACATGGGCACTTTAAGACTTTCAGATGGTGTGACCTGGCTCCTCCCTCTATGCCCCTCCTCCAGACTCCAGTTTAGAATTGTGCTCAGGCAGACTGGATGCACTCTGAGGAGCCCTACTGAGTTTCTCGGGAAAAGACTTTTGTTAGGTTTTTTATTTTCAGGGAGACTGCTGGCAACAGTCTCCCTGCTTCGTGGGACTTAGAGGAGAGAAGTCAGACCTACTTCTAGTGAGTTTAAAGGCTCTGCTTCTTTGGCTACAGGACACCATTAGCTCCTGAGGGTTTGGAACACTAGGTACGCCTAGGGGTTAATTCCCAGAGCCCGCCGTCACCCTCCTTGCAGAGCCAGAAGTCAGAAGACAGGTGAGTAGAAGAAGAAAAGAAGACTTCAGTGACGGCTTCTGAGGTACCGCACAGCGATCGCGCTGCGCGCCATGCTCCCACACACACAGGCACTACAGGGTGCAGGGGGGGCGCCCTGGGCAGCATAAAAACTCCTCATTAAGGCTGGCAGTGTGGATAATAAGTGCCTAGGCACTAAATCCTAACCCCCGCCAGTGTCATTATATTAAAAAATAGCGGGGCTGAAGTGTGCCATTACGGGGGCGGGGCTTAGCCCTCACAGCTCACACAGCCAGCGCCATTTTCTCTTGTAAAAACGCTGGTCCTTCCTCACACTGCTGATAGTATCAGGGTAAAAAACGGGGGGGGGGGGGGGGGGGGCGCAGTAAAAGTGGTAAAATATATGTTTAATATAAAGTGCTGCAGGTTTGGGTCATTCTATAATGTTCAAAACCGCTAAGTAAGCGCTGGGTTATGAGCTGGAAAATCCTTTCTGTGTCTCTCTGACAGAATTTACTGTGAGTCTGTCCCCTATATGTCGGTGGGTGTTTACATGTCTGACGTGTGTCGACATGTCTGAGGCGGAGTGCTTCCTTCAAACGGCTGTGGGAGTGACCCTGTCGGCACCGCCGACTCCTAATAGTACTTGGTACAGGTGTGTCAACAGGTCGGGGGATGAATGTTTTTCCTAAGAGAAAAGTATATTAGGGACACAGACATGTGTGGGTGGCCCTGTCGGCACCACCAAAATCTGGCTGGGTGAAAAATTACATGTGAATGTGATGCATATCAGAAAGGGTAGATGTATGCATAAATCGTGTCACAGACACAGACGTAGAAATATCTGTGGAGGATATTTTCCTCAGATCCCTTGGAGTTGCAAAAATTTTATTTTGCCCAGTTACTACTCCCTAATACCGACACAGATGCGGCTTCCTATGTCGACAATAACGTTGCCTGAGGAGATAAAAAAAAAAAAGAGGCGCATTTAGTGCATAATTAGCGTATGATGAGGACGTATTAACGTCACTGAGAACCCTGCTGTTCCGAACAGAGGGGTCTATGTGTGTGTGTGTGTATGTGTGTGTGTGTGTATATATATATATATATATATATATATATATGTGTGTTGTACACATGCATACACATACAGATAAATTTATAATAAAGCTGAAGTAACATTCCTCTTTCTCATGTGCTGAAAGCTCTGTTGAGAAGGTCTGGGTCGGCCCTGACATGATGGTTTCAAATCCTCAGGAGGATTCCGATTGTTTATTCTTTTCCTGCCGCAGATAGAATAAAGTGGGAGTCACCCCCTGTTCTGCACGGGGCGCTGTCACAAAGCCAGTGGATCAGATGTAGGAAGCTACGTTATATTCTAGTTCTGTGTCCACGCATACGTCAGTTAGACCTGCCATTGCATGCGCATGGGGGAGTAGTAGTATTCAAAAATGGTCGGTTGCCTGGTCATCCGTTATAGATACCCTGGGGAGAGATGGGATACTCCGTACGTTGGGTCATATCAAGGATGCTGCAGCATACTTTCGTGCGACTGCAAGGGATATGTGACTCTTGGGTTCGCGACCCAATTCCATGGTGGTCTCGGATAGGAGAGCGTTGTGGATTCACCAAAGGCATGCTGATGCTGACTCCGAGAAGAAATGGAGTCTCTTCCCTATGAAGGTGAAGCCTGATTTGGTGACGGCCTAGTTAATTTGATCTCGGCAGATACCGCTGGTAAGTCTACCTTCTTGCCCTATGTTCCCCCACAACGGATGATGACGCATCATTGGCGGATGCAGTCATTGCGGACCAATTGATACAGATTCCCCTTTCTTTGCAGGTAGAGGAAGGAGGAAAGGGAAGAGGTTCACAACCTCTTCAAGATCACAGTAGCAGACATCATCCTCTGTGCTGCCACATCCACCGCATGACGCTGGGACTCTCTTGCGGGAGCCCACACGGTGGGACCACGTCTAAAACTCTTCAGTCAGTCCTGAAACGGACCTGGACCCGGGGGTTTTACAAATGGTGTCCCAAGGGTACATATTGGAGTTTCCAGACGTTTCCCCTCACCAATTTTTCAAATAAACTGATTCTCCTCCGAACGGGGAGGTAATATGCGACGCTATACAAAGGTTGTATCAGGATTAGGTCATTGGCCTGGTTTCCCCTGTCACTACAGGGGGAAGGCTTTTATTCAAGCCTCTTTGTGGTCCTGAGGCCAGTCGGCTCGGTCAGACCAATCCTAAATCTGAAATCCCTCAATTTCTACTTAAAGAAATTTGAATCCAAGATGGAATCTCTCAGGGCAGTGATCTCCAATCGGGAAAAAGGATACAGGAGGTCAACTTACATTTTCCTCCGCATTAGATTTACCTGAGGTTGCTATTCAGGATGGTCATTACCAATTTCGCCAGGGTGATGGCGGTAATAATGGTTCTCCTTCTCTAGTACGGAGTCACATTTATCCCATACTGGGACGGTCTTCTGATAACGGCGAGATCAAGAGACCAGTTGGTGCAAAACGTTTCACTCTCCCTGACAGTTCTTCAACAACAGGGTTGGCTCCTGAACTTACCAGATTCACGGATGGTCCCATCGACGCAGTTTTCGGTTTTGGGAATAATACTAGACACAGAACTACAGTGTTTTTTCTTCCAGTGGAACAGGCTCTGGAGATCCAGAGTCTGGTCAAACACATTCCGAGACCAGCAAGAGTGTCAATTCATCAGTAAATTTGGTTGCTGGAAAAGATGGTTGCGGCCTACGTGGCCACTCAGTTTGGCAGGTTCCATTCCAGGGTGTTCCAGTGGGACCTGTTGGACAAGGGGTAAGGTTCCCACCTACACATACACCGGAGGATAATCCTGTCTTCCAAGACCAGAATCTCACTCCTGTGGTGGCTGCGCAGTTTTCACCTACTAGAGGAGCGCAGGTTCGAGATCCAGGACTGGATCCTAGCGACCACGGATGCAAGCCTCCGAAGGGGGGGGGGGGGGGGGGGCAGTCACACAGGGGGAAAACTTCCAAGGAAGATGGTCAAGTTAGAAAACTTGTCACCACATAAACGGTCTAGAGTTAAGGGCCGTTTACAACGGTTTTCTACAAACGAAAAGCAGGACAGCAATGGCAGAAACCACAAGGATTTTCCGCTTGGCGAGAAAACATACAAGCGCTCGGTCAGCGATGTCATTCCAAGAGTGGACAACTGGGAAGCAGACTTCCTCAGCAGACACGATCTCCATCCAGGAGAGGGGAGACCTCCTCCAAGTAATCTTCGAAGAGGTGACATGTCGGTGGGATTTCCTCAAGTAGGAATGATAGCATCTCGTCTCCACTAGAAGCTTCAGAATTCCAGGTCAAGGGACCCTGAAACAGGGACAGTGAATGCACTGGTGACACCGTGGGTGTTTTCAGTCGGTATATGTGTTCCCTACATTTTCTCGTTCCAAAAGTTCTGGGATCATAAAAAGGAAATTCGAGCGAGCCTCATGGTCTCAGACTGGCCAAGGAGAGCTTGGTATCCAGATCTCAGGAATTACTCATAGGAGATCCCTGTTTTTTTCCCTTTGAGCGAGGACCTGTTGCGGAAGGGGCCGTGCGTGTATTAGGACTTACCGCGGCTACGTTTGACGACATGGCGGTTGACCGCCAAATCCTAGTCCGTAAGGGTATTCCCACGGAATTAGTTCTCCACGCTTTTGCGGGCTAGAAAAAGGGGTAACGTCTAAACATTACTACCGTATTTGGAGAAAATAAGTTTCTTGGTGTGAATCCAAGAAGTCTCCTGCGGCAGACTTTTCAGCTAGGACGTTTTCTCCATTTTCTACGAGCAGGTGTGGTTACGGGCCTAAACTTGGGCTCAATTAAAATCAGCCTTATTGGGTTTCTTTCAGAATAAATTGGACTCCCTTCCAGCAGTTCAGACTGTCGTGAAGGGCGTGTTGCACATCCAACCTCCATTTGTGCCCCAGTGGCACCATGGGATCTTAATGGGGTGTTGCAGTTCCTGCAATCTCATTGGTTTGAACCTTTAAGTAAGGAGGAGTGAAATTCCTCACTTGAAAAGTGGTCGTCAGGTTGGCCTTGGCATATGCAAGGCGAGTGTCTGAGTTAGCGGCCTGGTCTCACAAGAGACCTTATTTGATCTTCCATGAAGATAGAGCAGAGTTGGTAACTCGTCAACAATTTCTACCGAAGGTGGTTTCTTCTTTCCACATGTACCAACCTATTGTGGTGCCTGTGGCTACCGACGCCTTCGCTGAGTCGAAGTCTCTGCATGTGGTCAGAGTTTTGAAAATTTATGTCGCCAGGACGGCCCCTTTTGGGAACACAGACTCTGTTGTCCTGTTTGCGTCCAACAAGATTGGGTGTCCTGCTTCCAAGCAGACCGTTGCGCACTGGATCTGTGATACGATTCAGCATGCTCAGCTCACGGCAGGATTGCCGTTACCGAAATAGGTGAAGGCCCATTCTACTAGAAAGGTGGGCTCGTCCGGGGCGGTTGACCGGGAAGTCTCGGCATTGCATCTTTGCCGAGCAGCTATTTAGCAAACAATTGGGCTAAGTTTTACACTTTTAATGCTTTGGCCGAGGTTGACCTCACGTTTGGTCATTCGGTACTGCAGAGTCGTCCGCACTCTACCGCCCATTCTAGAGTTTTGGTATAACCCCATAGTTCTTGATGTGACCCCAGCATCCTCTAGGACGTATGAGAAAATAGGATTTTAATACCTACCGGTAAATCCTTTTCTCTTAGTCCGTAGAGGATGCTGGGCGCCCGTCCCAGTGTGTACTGTATCTGCAGTAATTATTTGTGGTTACACACATGTTGTGTTACGATTTTTGTCAGTATATTGCTGCAAATTCTTCATGCCGTTGGCTTGGGTTCTATTGGATGCCATGTTCTGCGGCATGCTTGAGGTGTGAGCTGGTAAGATGCTCACCGCGGTTTAACAATAAATCCTTTCCTCGAAATGTCCGTCTCCCTGGGCACAGTTCCTTAAACTGGAGGCTGGAGGAGGGGCATAGAGGGAGGAGCCAGGTCTCACACCATCTGAAAGTCTTAAAGTGCCCATGTCTCCTGCGGATCCTGTCTATACCCCATGGTACTTGATGTGACCCCAGCATCCTCTACAGACTAAGAGAAAAGGATTTACTGGTAGGTATTAAAATCCTATTATTATTTTTTTATTTTTTTTTAACTTACCATAGTTTATCTACATGTTACATGTTTTATTGACAGGGAGAAGATAGCATTTTTTACAAGACCAAGAATAAACATACCTCCTCTTCCAGCTGATGACGTATGACGTGTTTCATTCAAAAAGAAGTATAAACCATTTGTTCTTATCTCCATGAAGTTATTAAACTAGTGAAGTTTAATATTTTAAAAGTTTTAAAAGCTATTCATTATTTTCTAAAAAATAAAAAATATTAAAAAAATAAAATCATATATGCAAACATAAATATCTATAATTATATATTTTATAATGACTGCAGCGAGGCTTGGTTTTTCCTCGCTGTAACACTGACAACTTTGAAGACAACCTATTTTATAGTTCAACTAGAAATAAATGTACAGTTTTGTTGCTGTTTTATGTAACTTTTAATACAAGGCTGGAAATCGGAAATAAAGCGAGTTTCAGGGCAATTCACTGTATTGTAATTTATTTATAGATTCTCATTTTCCTTGAGGGAAAATACCAGCTTTAAAGATGTTCTAGACTGAATTTATGCTTCCAAGTGTTTTGTCATACAGTTGAATTGAACCAGTGAATTAGCTTTCTTTCTGGTACCTGAAATGAAAATACTATTTGCGACTGTCACCTTTGCTAGCTTTTTTGTTACTTTCCCATTTTACTCTTCTCTTTATAATGTATCTCGTATTATTTCACACCATCTCTGTTCTGTATTGAAATATTATCACTGCAAGGTTTTTAATACTGATTAAAAATTGCATTGCATTTTTCAAAGATTCTACTGTCTTTAACTTGTTTGAGTTTTTTTTCTGTAATCGATGGACTGTGTATATGTGCATTGCATAGGGACACTTTCCGGTACAGGCAGATAAAAGCTAGGAATAATGGGCCCTAGACACTTGGCAATATCTTTTGGGCCCTACACACTTGGCGATATCTTTTGGGCCCTACACACTTGGCGATATCTTTTGGGCCCTACACACTTGGCGATATCTTTTGGGCATTACACACTTGGCGATATCTTTTGGGCCCTACACACTTGGCGATATCTTTAAAAGATATGAACGATAAATCATTCAGTTTGTATGCAATTGCTCATCGTTGAACGATCATCGTTTATACATGCAAGCCAATTTGGACGATATCGATGTATGTAATGTCATATAGTCCATATCGGCCATAGATATCGTTCAGTGTGTATGCAAAAAAATTGTTACTAAAAAAATCGTTCATCTTTCAAATAGTTCATCGTGCATATTGCACAAATCTGTCGGTGTGTAGGGCCCTTAACACGCATGCATCTAAAGATCCTCTTCACACAGCTTTGCATGAACTTAAAGAGCACATTGTCACCTACAATGTATGTACTGAACTAATGGTGCCCACACACTGTGCGATTATCGCATGCAATTTGATCTTTTTAGTTCAAATAGCATCGTGTCTGGTTCATATCGCACCTTGTTTGGTTTTCCTTGCGATACGATGCGTGATCCCGCACAGTCAATATCGCAAGGCAAAATAGTATGTGCAGGCAGGTATTTCTGAACAACATTGCATACATTACATACTGTAGTGCAGCCAAAATCTGGTGTAGTTCAAATCACATACCACTAATGTACAAATCGCATAGCACAAATAGTATAGCTCAAATCGCACCTAGCACAGATCTCACCGTGTGTGGGCAACATTAGAGTTTTGCCCATGGGGTGCTCCAGTAATGTTAATGATTCCTAGTCAGTTATAGGCCTGATTCTGAGATGTACACAGTTGTATGCGGAGCTATAATTTCGCTCTCAGGGCACATGCAAAAATATGCTAATGGCTCAGCCGCAGTCTTGTGCATAGAGATACCTACTGCCAGTGTCTCACATCCGCCACTGACGTACATAAGCTAGAACATCGGACGCACCGTGGTTGCAAATAAGACCTCTAAGCAACCCTACCCTGTCTCAGACTGAGCGGCTCTCCTAAAATGCCGATAACTCTCCAGCTGTGAATAAATTTGCAGTGTTTGCCTAGGAAACACCCGGGAAAAAAAGTCCCGATGTCTGTGTTTTTCTAGCAACCTCCTGTTACCACACCCAAATCCTGACTATTTGTCACTCACTTTGCGAATAAATCCACCGTGTTACATGTGATATTGGTAATCACATCTTTGCAGCATCCGCATTGGCAAATCGCTCCACAGCCTTAGAGAGCAATATTGCTTGCACCTCTCAATCAGGCCCTGTGTGAACAGTGGTCCCGCTTGCAGAATGGATGTGTATAGTAAATATCTCTTATGTGGCTGACATACTAGTTAAGAATAGATCCAATCACAAATCGAAGAAAAACCTCTCTTCATATTCCACTTAGGAGACACCTCTTCAGCAATACAATCTCTAGCTATACTGATTGGGAGTTGTCGGTCAGTATTTCTGAAAGTGGATGGTGCTGATATCTATATACAGATGGGTCCACGGTTATCTTGGCTAGTTTGCTGCGCCTATGCACAACGTGATTTATTAACATAAACCCTTCATCTATTGTTCTCAGCTGCAATACAATACAGAGAACAATACAGCAGGGAATTAAGTCATTACAGCAGGGAATTAAGCCCGACTGCCCAGTCTCAATTAATCTGTAAACCTTGTATAACACAAATACTGGTTGCATATGTAGTCACAATTGGGCATATAGGGAGAATTCAAATCTTATTGCACCCCTGATCTCCCGTCGAAAGTGACGGGAGATAGAGGGGCGATATTCAAATGCCCCCCGTTATCGTGCTGATTGTGCCCATTATAGTCTGGTTTAGGCACGCAAAGCACCTTAACACGACTAAAGTAATATGCATGATTGTGAAGACCAGTCAGTGGCTGATTATATGGGGCACGAAATAAAATAATTTTTGATATTACTCAGAAGGCAATATATCCAAGAAAGGTATTGTACTCATGTTTAACTCTCTAAAACATGTCATACAGATTTGGGGTTTATTTGCTAACAGGCAGTTTTACAAACCAAGGATTTTCAATAGTTTTTATTGCAGTTTTGCTGATGTATTTAAAGCAGGAATTATTATTTTTTACATCAATACACGGCATTTGTAAAGCTCTCATATAGTAACTAAGGTCCTGAATCAGGTTTGTTAGCAAAGCAAGAAAACACACATCTGGGCAAAACCATACTGTACTTCAGTGGGGCAGATGTAACATGTGCAGAGAGAGTTAGATTTGGGTGGGTTATTTTGTTTCTGTGCAGGGTAAATACTGGCTGCTTTATTTTTACACCACAATTTAGATTTCAGTCTAAAGGGCCCCATACACTTATGCGACATGTCCGTCTGACGTGTCGCAGGCGATCACCCCAGCAGCCTCCCAGGGGGCAGGATCGCCCAAGCACATTCAATCTGGAGGATCTGATCAGATGCTCATGGGAACGCGCATCGGAACGGAATGGAAATACCTCCAAAATGCCCGATTTCATACGATATAACGGGCCGAATGCCCGAAATCGGACATTATCGTCCTAGTGTATGGGGCCCTTAACTCTCTCTGCACATGTTACATCTGCCCCACCTGCAGTGCAACATGGTATTGCCCAGGTGTGTGCTTTATCAGCAAATATAAGCAGGGACTTGCAGTGTAGGAAAACAACATGGAGGTCCCATGCAGCCTACACTGCAGTGTAAAGATAGTGAGATATTAAAGGTACAGATGGAAGGAGATAGCTGCAATTAAATAGCAAAAAGAAAAGCCCTCTCTCAGCCCAGATGAAAGAACAAAGCCAGTGGAAGGTAAGGTGGTAATATCATTCAGCCCGGGATTTAGTGACCATGGGAGCAGAGCAGTGCAGATCACAGTCACTATCGGCAGCCAGTGGCACTGATGTTCTCCTTTGCAGGCACCCAATGAATGTTACTGCTGGAGTATAGCAGCCAGGAAGCAGGTCCACTGACACTGTGCTAGTGGAGGCAAGCATAGTATAATAAGCCTATCAGTGTGAGATGATTGCTATTGAGGGTTGTAGGAAGGCTGGATGACAGTAGAAGAGCCAACAGATCACTGCACAACAATGTCCAGCACCTCTATAGGCTCAGATATGCAGGAGGGGACCTCAAGGCATGCAGACAGGCTGCAGTTATCCCCACTAGAGTAAGAGTGCAATATAAGCAATAGCGATCTGTAATGACCACTCAGTGCTGTGTTGCTATGGTCCAAAATCACCTGGCCAAATTCCAGGGTTGAAGAGGTGCCAGCTGGAAAATGGTAGATTCATGTTGGCAATAACCTGGAACATAATCCAAATAGAATGCCACAATATAGCAGTCAAAAAGGTGTAGATGGCTAAGGATTCCCAGAGGCACTTTGAAATGGGACCATCTTGGATGCACTGCCCACCTAAAGTGAAAAATTAAGATTCTTAAAAACATTCCTAGAGATGGTGGAAGCCAAGCCTCAGCCTTTCCTTTCATTGTATCTTCCAGATTAGTTTTATGTAGGAATACACATTTGTAGCCACATGTTGACCAACCAATATCATAAAAACATGAATACACAAAAGGTGCAATTTAAGATGTGTGAGGAATACTTGATACATGAGAGAGGAATAGCAATTATACTGACTAGTGGGGATCGCCATTGTAAGGTAGCAGTATTATGAGATGCCAATGGATAATATGAGTCACTTATAAACGCTGATCTCTGTAATGATTATTAAATTGGGTACACAATAGAATAATTTCGGACCGATATGTAGTTTCCGGACAAATTGGAACGATATATCGGCCAGATCGTTCAGTGTGTACGTCCGATTCCACGGTTGTTAGCAATGTCTTCTGGTCAGCTCTGCCGCAGGGTCGTCAGAAGACTTCACTAAAATCTATTCTGAATGCAGCTGCGAGGCTAATCTTCCTCACCAAACGTTCATCGTCTGCAGATCTGTCAATCCCTCCATTGGTTACCTGTATTCTACCGTATTCAATATAAAATACTTTCTCTTACGTCCTAGTGGATACTGGGGTCTTGTACTTTAGTACCATGGGGTATAGCTCGGGACCACTGGAGCTTGGCACATTAAAACTTTCAGTGTGTGTGTTGGCTCCTCCCCTCTATGCCTCTCCTACCAGACTCCGTTTAGAGCAGGGGTGGGGAACCTTCGGCCCTCCAGCTGTTGCTGAACTACACATATCAGCATGCCTTGCTACAGTTTTGCTATTTGGCCATGCTAAAACTGTTGCAAGGCATGCTGGGATGTGTACTTTAACAACAGCTGGAGGGCCGAAGGTTCCCCATTCCTGGTTTAGAAAAATGTGCCCAAGGAGATGGGTGCATTTCTCTGGAGCTCCAGAGATTTTTCTTTAGTTTTGATTTAGTTTTCTATTTTCAGGTAGCTCTGTGTGGCAAACAGACTACCTGCTCCGTGGGACTTAGAGGGGGGACTGAACCAACCTCCTTAGGGTTAATGGTTCGTAATCCCAGCTGACAGTACACTGAGGTCCTGAGGTACTGCTCACACATCGTTAGTATGTGTGCCCACGCCAGCAGCTAGACGCCACCCTCTAACAGATGCCGAAAACCAGGTGCGGTGACTGTTACACTGGGGTCCCGATTAGCGAGTCCCCGATGCAGTGTTGGCGGCAAGTCAGCAGGGGTCACGGGCCCGGAGCTGTGGTGCCTACCGCGGACAAACTGGCTCTGGACTACAAGCCCGCAGTGGTCACTGTCTCTGAAGGCTTGTGTGAACTGCTTCAGACAATATTTAAGGTGTTTTTTACACTTGTGGCCAGTATAAACTGTGAGGGACCGCGCGCCATTATGAGGGGCGGGGCTTCCCAGAGCAGGACCAGCAGCGGGAAGGCGCCATTTCCTTGCTGCTGCGGATTATCAAGGCTGCATGCACACTGCTCCTCCAGGACCCACGCTGTCACAGTGTGTCTGAACTGATACCAGGGGGTCATAGCCAGGGGGGAGCGCGCCAGCGGTAGTGCCGCTGCACTGTTATTGCATACACTCATTTACACACATTGTGCTGCTATGTTCTGTGTGCTGGGTCCGCTCCTCTGTGTCACTCCAAAGGGCTCTCTAGGGTCTGTGTGGGACATTTGGCTGCGCTGTTGTTTTTTTACTGGATAATGTCTGTAGATTTGGTTATGTGTGCTGCTTTTAATTCTACCCCGTCTTCAGCAGGGTCTCTCATGTGTGAGCAATGTTCCTTGTCTCCTCAAGGACCTAGCTCACAGGCACTTGACTGGTTGGATAGTTTTAAGAGCATGATTCAAAATGTCAATTCTGAATTTGCTGTAGCTAAAAGGGAGAGACAGGTATTAAAACACTCAATTGACTGTGTAGCTAAGGCAGCAGATTCCAGGAAGGCTTTGCAGCCCCCTCGAGTGGCTTCACATAAACGCTCACTACCACAGGTTTTACAGTCTGATTCTGATAAGCCAGATGTGGATAATGATGATATGGACGAGGACAGCTCTCTGTCGCCTGGGGTGGAAGCCCTCTCTTTTTGCCATAAGAGAGGTCATTCACATACCGGACCCGGAGGCGGAACCAGATGAGGAGTTATACTTTAATGTAAGACCCAAGAGTTCAGCTACCTTTCCAGTGTCTAAGGAGTTAAACTCCCTGGCCAGGGAGGCTTGGTTAAACCCTGATAAAAAATAAAAAATTCCTCAGAGGTTTTTATCTACCTTTCTCTAACGTCCTAGTGGATGCTGGGGACTCCGTCAGGACCATGGGGATTAGCGGCTCCGCAGGAGACAGGGCACAAAAATAAAGCTTTAGGATTAGGTGGTGTGCACTGGCTCCTCCCCCTATGACCCTCCTCCAAGCCTCAGTTAGGTTTTTGTGCCCGTCCGAGCAGGGTGCAATCTAGGTGGCTCTCCTAAAGAGCTGCTTAGAAAAAGTTTTTTAGGTTTTTTATTTTCAGTGAGTCCTGCTGGCAACAGGCTCACTGCATCGAGGGACTTAGGGGAGAGAAGTGAACTCACCTGCGTGCAGGATGGATTGGCTTCTTAGGCTACTGGACACCATTAGCTCCAGAGGGAGTCGGAACACAGGTCTCACCCTGGGGTTCGTCCCGGAGCCGCGCCGCCGACCCCCCTTGCAGATGCCGAAGTTGGAAGAGGTCCAGAAGCAGGCGGCAGAAGACTTTTCAGTCTTCCTGAGGTAGCGCACAGCACTGCAGCTGTGCGCCATTGTTGTCAGCACACTTCACACAGCGGTCACGGAGGGTGCAGGGCGTTGGGGGGGCGCCCTGGGCAGCAATGTATAATACCTTTTTATGGCTAAAAATACACCACATATAGCCCTTGAGGCTATATGGATGTATTTAACCCCTGCCAGATCTCACAGACTCCGGAGAAGAGCCCGCCGAAATAGAGGGCGGGGCTTATTCTCCTCAGCACACAGCGCCATTTTCCTGCTCAGCTCCGCTGTGAGGAAGGCTCCCTGGACTCTCCCTTGCACTGCACTACAGAAACAGGGTAAAACAGAGAGGGGGGGCACTTTTTTGGCGATATTACTATATTTAAGCTGCTATAAGGATACAACACTTATATAAGGTTGTTCCCATATATATTATAGCGCTTGGGTGTGTGCTGGCAAACTCTCCCTCTGTCTCCCCAAAGGGCTAGTGGGGTCCTGTCTTCAATAGAGCATTCCCTGTGTGTCTGCTGTGTGTCGGTACGTGTGTGTCGACATGTATGAGGACGATGTTGGTGTGGAGGCAGAGCAATTGCCGGTAATGGTGATGTCACCCCCTAGGGAGTCGACACCGGAATGGATGGCTTTGTTTATGGAATTACGTGATAATGTCAGCACATTACAAAAATCAGTTGACGACATGAGACGGCCGTCAAACCAGTTGGTACCTGCCCAGGCGTCTCAGACACCGTCAGGGGCTGTAAAACGCCCTTTACCTCAGTCGGTCGATACAGACCCAGACACGGACACTGAATCTAGTGTCGACGGTGAAGAAACAAACGTATTTTCCAGTAGGGCCACACGTTATATGATCACGGCAATGAAGGAGGCTTTGCATATCTCTGATACTACAAGTACCACAAAAAGGGGTATTATGTGGGGGGTGAAAAAACTACCTGTAGTTTTTCCTGAATCAGAGGAATTGAATGATGTATGTGATGAAGCGTGGGTTAACCCAGATAGAAAAGGGCTAATTTCAAAAAAGTTATTGGCATTATACCCTTTCCCGCCAGAGGTTAGGGCGCGCTGGGAAACACCCCCTAAGGTGGATAAGGCACTCACACGCTTATCAAAACAAGTGGCGTTACCGTCTCCTGATACGGCCGCCCTCAAGGATCCAGCTGATAGGAGGCTGGAAACTACTCTAAAAAGTATATACACACATACTGGTGTTATACTGCGACCAGCCATCGCCTCAGCCTGGATGTGCAGTGCTGGAGTGGTCTGGTCGGATTCCCTGACTGAAAATATTGATACCCTGGATAGGGACAGTATTTTACAGACTTTAGAGCAATTAAAGGATGCTTTTCTTTATATGCGAGATGCTCAGAGGGATATTTGCACTCTGGCATCGAGAGTAAGTGCGATGTCCATATCTGCCAGAAGAAGTTTATGGACACGACAGTGGTCAGGTGATGCGGATTCCAAACGGCATATGGAAGTATTGCCGTATAAAGGGGAGGAATTATTTGGCGTCGGTCTATCGGATTTGGTGGCCACGGCAACTGCCGGGAAATCCACCTTTTTACCTCAGACCCCCTCCCAACAGAAAAAGACACCGTCTTTTCAGCCGCAGTCCTTTCGGTCCTATAAGAACAAGCGGGCAAAAGGACAGTCATATCTGCCCCGAGGCAGAGGAAAGGGTAAGAGAGGGCAGCAAGCAGCTCCTTCCCAGGAACAGAAGCCCTCCGCGGGTTCTGCAAAGCCCTCAGCATGACGCTGGGGCTTTACAAGCGGATTCAGGAACGGTGGGGGGCCGACTCAAGAATTTCAGCGCGCAGTAGGCTTGCTCACAGGTGGACCCCTGGATCCTGCAGGTAGTATCTCAGGGTTACAGGTTGGAATTCGAGAAGTCTCCCCCTCGCCGGTTCCTAAAGTCTGCTTTGCCAACGTCTCCCTCAGACAGGGCGACGGTATTGGAAGCCATTCACAAGCTGTTTTCTCAGCAGGTGATAGTCAAGGTACCCCTCCTACAACAGGGAAAGGGGTATTACTCCACGCTATTTGTGGTACCGAAGCCGGACGGCTCGGTAAGACCTATTCTAAATCTGAAATCTTTGAACCTGTACATACAAAAATTCAAGTTCAAGATGGAATCACTCAGAGCAGTGATAGCGAATCTGGAAGAAGGGGACTTTATGGTGTCCCTGGACATAAAAGATGCTTATCTGCATGTCCCAATTTGCCCTTCACATCAAGGGTACCTCAGGTTTGTGGTGCAAAACTGTCATTATCAGTTTCAGACGCTGCCGTTTGGATAGTCCACGGCACCTCGGGTCTTTACCAAGGTAATGGCCGAAATGATGATTCTTCTGCGAAGAAGAGGCGTATTAATTATCCCTTACTTGGACGATCTCCTGATAAGGGCAAGGTCCAGAGAACAGCTGGAGGACGGAGTAGCACTAACCCAAGTAGTGCTGCAACAACACGGGTGGATTCTGAATTTTCCAAAATCTCAGTTGACCCCGACAACACGTCTGCTGTTCCTGGGAATGATTCTGGACACGGTTCAGAAAAAGGTGTTTCTTCCGGAGGAGAAAGCCAAGGAGTTATCCGAACTTGTCAGGAACCTCCTAAAACCAGGAAAAGTGTCTGTGCATCAATGCACAAGAGTCCAGGGAAAGATGGTGGCTTCTTACGAAGCAATCCCATTCGGCAGATTCCACGCACGAACTTTTCAGTGGGATCTGCTGGACAAATGGTCCGGGTCGCATCTGCAGATGCATCAGCGGATAACCTTATCGCCACGGACAAGGGTGTCTCTTCTGTGGTGGTTGCAGAGTGCTCATCTGTTAGAAGGCCGCAGATTCGGCATACAGGACTGGGTCCTGGTGACCACGGATGCCAGTCTGAGAGGCTGGGGAGCGGTCACACAGGGAAGAAACTTCCAGGGAGTATGGTCAAGCCTGGAGATGTCTCTTCACATAAATATACTGGAGCTAAGAGCGATTTACAATGCTCTAAGCCTGGCAAAACCCCTGCTTCAGGGTCAGCCGGTGTTGATCCAGTCGGACAACATCACAGCAGTCGCCCACGTAAACAGACAGGGCAGCACAAGAAGCAGGAGAGCAATGGCAGAAGCTGCAAGGATTCTTCGCTGGGCGGAAGATCATGTGATAGCACTGTCAGCAGTGTTCATTCCGGGAGTGGACAACTGGGAAGCAGACTTCCTCAGCAGACACGATCTACACCCGGGAGAGTGGGGACTTCATCCAGAAGTCTTCCACATGATTGTGAACCGTTGGGAAAAACCAAAGGTGGATATGATGGCGTCTCGCCTCAACAAAAAACTGGACAGGTATTGCGCCAGGTCAAGAGACCCTCAGGCAATAGCTGTGGACGCTCTGGTAACACCGTGGGTGTTCCAGTCAGTGTATGTGTTTCCTCCTCTGCCTCTCATACCCAAAGTACTGAGAATTATACGGCAAAGGGGAGTAAGAACGATACTCGTGGCTCCGGATTGGCCAAGAAGAACTTGGTACCCGGAACTTCAGGAGATGCTCACGGAAAATCTGTGGCCTCTACCTCTAAGACGGGACCTGATTCAGCAGGGACCGTGTCTATTCCAAGACTTACCGCGGCTGCGTTTGACGGCGTGGCGGTTGAACGCCGAATTCTAAGGGAAAAAGGCATTCCGGAAGAGGTCATTCCTACACTGGTTAAAGCCAGGAAGGAGGTGACTGCACAACATTATCACCGCATTTGGAGAAAATATGTTGCGTGGTGTGAGGCCAGGAAGGCCCCCACGGAGGAATTTCAATTGGGTCGATTCCTACATTTCCTGCAAACAGGATTGTCTATGGGCCTCAAGTTAGGGTCCATTAAGGTTCAAATTTCGGCCCTGTCGATTTTCTTCCAGAAAGAATTGGCTTCAGTTCCTGAAGTCCAGACTTTTGTAAAAGGAGTACTACATATACAGCCCCCGGATGTGCCCCCAGTGGCTCCGTGGGACCTTAATGTAGTTTTGGATTTTCTCAAATCCCATTGGTTTGAGCCACTCAAATCGGCGGATTTGAAATATCTTACATGGAAAGTAACCATGCTACTGGCCCTGGCTTCAGCCAGGAGAGTGTCAGAATTGGCGGCTTTATCGTATAAAAGCCCATATCTGATTTTCCATTCGGACAGGGCAGAACTGCGGACGCGTCCTCATTTTCTGCCTAAGGTGGTGTCAGCGTTTCACCTGAACCAGCCTATTGTGGTGCCTGCGGCTACTAGCGATTTGGAGGATTCCAAGTTGCTGGACGTTGTCAGGGCATTGAAAATATATATTTCAAGGACGGCTGGAGTCAGAAAATCTGACTCGCTGTTTATACTGTATGCACCCAACAAGCTGGGTGCTCCTGCTTCTAAGCAGACGATTGCTCGTTGGATTTGTAGCACAATTCAACTTGCACATTCTGTGGCAGGCCTGCCACAGCCTAAATTTGTCAAGGCCCATTCCACAAGGAAGGTGGGCTCATCCTGGGCGGCTGCTCGAGGGGTCTCGGCATTACAACTCTGCCGAGCAGCTACGTGGTCGGGGGAGAACACGTTTGTAAAATTCTACAAATTTGATACCCTGGCTAAAGAGGACCTGGAGTTCTCTCATTCGGTGCTGCAGAGTCATCCGCACTCTCCCGCCCGTTTGGGAGCTTTGGTATAATCCCCATGGTCCTGACGGAGTCCCCAGCATCCACTAGGACGTTAGAGAAAATAAGATTTTACTTACCGATAAATCTATTTCTCGTAGTCCGTAGTGGATGCTGGGCGCCCATCCCAAGTGCGGATTGTCTGCAATACTTGTACATAGTTATTGTTACAAAAAATCGGGTTGTTCTTGTTGTGAGCCGTCTGTTCAGAGGCTCCTACGTTGTCATACTGTTAACTGGGTTCAGATCACAAGTTGTACGGTGTGATTGGTGTGGCTGGTATGAGTCTTACCCGGGATTCAAAATCCTTCCTTATTGTGTACGCTCGTCCGGGCACAGTATCCTAACTGAGGCTTGGAGGAGGGTCATAGGGGGAGGAGCCAGTGCACACCACCTGATCCTAAAGCTTTATTTTTGTGCCCTGTCTCCTGCGGAGCCGCTAATCCCCATGGTCCTGACGGAGTCCCCAGCATCCACTACGGACTATGAGAAATAGATTTATCGGTAAGTAAAATCTTATTTTCCCCTTACGGCTGAGGATAGGTAGTCTGGGAAAAAACCCCGTCGGTCGAAACATCTGTATCCAGACTGTCAAAAAAATTGGTTCTGCCTGTCCCTGGGTCTATATCTCTAAAGGAACCTGCTGACCGTAAAATTGAGACAACGCTCAAGGCCATTTATACAGCAGCCAGAGCAGCACAGCGCCCCCCCTTATCCTGCCCCGGGATAAGGTAATTACCCTGCTGCAACATATACAGGATGCTGCAAATTTTAAGAGCGAGGCTATAAAGGAGTTGTGTAAGATTAATGGGCGCACTACTGCTATGGCGGTCTCAGTGCGCAGAGCTCTGTGGTTATCTCAATGGGCGGCAGATGCTGATTTCAAAAAGGGTGTGGAAAGTCTTCCCTTTACAGGTGATACCTTGGGGTAAATTTACTAAGCGTTCTGTTTAAGATGGGATGTTGCCCATAGCAACCAATCAGGTTCCAGGTATTATCTTCTAGAGGGTGCTAGATAAATGAGAAGTAGAAGCTGATTGGTTGCTATGGGCAACATCCCATCTTAAATAGAACTCCCATCTTAGTAAATGTACCCCCTTGTTTGGAGATGAATAAGTGGATCTCCCAGGCAACGGCAGGTAAGTCTACCTACCTGCCGTCAGCTGCACCACCTGCTAGATGTTCTTACACCGGACCCTCCTTGCAGTCCTTTCGTGTGGCAAAGTTAAGAGGCAGGGGCCGAGGGGTCTCCACAACTTCCAGAGGATCTCGTGGTAAGTCCTGTAAACATGCACCTGCTGTCTCCCTGGACCAGACCACCCGATCCCCTGCCGCTAAACCTTCCGCGTGACGGTTGGCCCCAGCGACGAGGCGACTTTCAGGTAGGTGCTCACCTTCAACACTTGCCGGGATTCTTGGGTGAGAGACCTCATTTCCCATGGATACCGGCTGGAATTCCAAACTCTACCTCCTCACAGGTTTTTCAAGTCGGGCTTACCAGCTTTACCCGCAGTAAAAGTTACCTTACAAGAGGCTATTCAAAAACTCTTGCAGACAGGGGTGGTAGGTCCTGTACTTCCTCTGTTACACAACAGGGGTTTTTACTCCAGTCTTTTTGTTGTTCCCAATCCAGACGGTTCGGTGCACCCCATCTTGAATCTGAAGTCTCTCAACCCGTATCTGCGGGTGTTCAGATGCAAGATGTAGTCTCTGAGGGCGGTGGTGTCCGCTCTGGAGAAGGTGGTGTCTCTGGATGTCAAGGATGCTAATCTTCACATTCCGGTGTGGCCTCATCAGGCTTACCTCAGGTTCGCCATATTGGATGACCATTTCCAATTTAAGGCCTTACCCTTTGGATTATCCACAGCTCCGAGGGACTTCACCAAGGTCATGGTGGAGATGATGCTGCAACTGCGCATGATGGGAGTCAACATAGTCCCCTACTTGGACAATCTCCTACTAAAAGATGTGTCCAGGCAACGTCTGCTACACAGCATCACTCTGACAACTCGCCTTCTCACGGATCATGGGTGGATCCTGAATTTCCAGAAATCTCACTTGGAGCCGACCCAGCGTCTTCAGTTCTTGGGAATGATACTGGACACAGTATCTCAAAAGGTGTTTCTCACAAAGGACAAGGCCTTGGCTATCCAGGCCATGGTCCGCATGGTACTCAGTCCTCGCTGGGTGTCTATCCATCTTTGCATCAGGTTACTTGGCAGGATGGTGGCTGCTTACGAGGCAATCCAATACGGCAGGTTTCATGCCCGGCCTTTTCAACTGGATCTGCTGGACAAGTGGTCGGGTTCTCACCTGCATATGCATCAGGAAGTGACCCTCTCTCTGAAAGCCCGGATTCCTCTATTATGGTGGCTTCAAATTCCTCACCTACTAGAGGGCAGATGTTTGAATATCCACCCATGGATTCTACTGACAACGGACGCCAGCCTCCGGGGTTGGGGAGCGGTGACCCAAGGGGCCCAGTTCCAAGGGATGTGGTCAGTTCAGGAATCGACTTTACCGATAAACATCCTGGAACTCAGGGAAGTTTACAATGCTCTTCTACAAGCCTCCCATCTCCTGAAGGGTCAGGCGATCCAGGTTCAATCGGACAATGCCACAGTGGTGGTATACATAAACCGACAAGGAGGAACAAGAAGCAGAGCGGCGATGCGAGTGGTGTCAAAAATCCTCCTCTGGGTGGAGGCCAATGCAAGGGCCATCTCTGCCATATTCATTCCAGGAGTGGACAACTGGGAAGCAGACTTCCTCAGGAGGCATGACCTCCATCCAGGGGAATGGGGCCTGCATCCCCAGGTGTATCAACAGATGATCTGCCGTGGGGCTGTCCGCAGATAGATTTGATGGCTTCTCATATCAACAAGCAGCTCTGCCATTACTGCTGTAGGATGAGGGATCCACAGGCCGTAGCAGTGGATGCGCTGACGACACAGTGGATGGACCTGTTCCCTCCTCTACCGCTAATCCCAAGGGTGCTAAAAAAGCTAAGAAGGGAAAGCGTTCTGGCAATTCTCATTGCCCTGGATTGGCCTCGACGGCCATGGTACTCGGACCTCCGGGCCTTGGCTCTGGAGGATCGCTGGCCTCTGCCACTCCAAGACTATCTTCAGCAAGGTCCGTTCATCTATCCAGGCTTACAGCGACTACGTTTGATGGCTTGGAAGTTGAGAGGGAGATTCTAGCAAGAAAAGGTCTTCCCTCCCGGGTTATTTCCACCATGGTCTAGGCCAGGAAGATGACAACGTTGAAACATTATCATTGTATCTAGAAAAAGTATGTTTCCTGGTGTGAAAGTAGAATTTAGAATTGGTCGATTTCTACTTTTCCTGCAAGCGGGAGTAGATATGGGCCTACGCTTAGGCTCCATCAAAGTCCAGATTTCGGCGCTCTCTATTTTCTTCCAGAAACAGCTTGCTATGTTGCCTGAAGTACAGACTATACTGAAGGGTGTTCTTCATATGCAACCGCCCGTGGAACCTCAATGTGGTTCTGTCTTTTCTCCAATCGGATTGGTTTTAACCCTTACATAGGATGGAGTTGAAATTTCTCACCTGGAAGACGGTGATGTTATTGGCATTGGCGTCAGCCAGGCGTGAATCTTTGAATTAGGGGCCTTGTCCTGCAAGAGTCCTTATTTGATTTTTCATGAAGACAGGGCGGAACTTAGGACCTGTCCTCCGTTTTTGCCGAAGGTGGTGTCAGCTTTTCATGTGAACCAGCCTATTGTGGTTCCAGTGTTGTCTGACGCTTCTGTGGATGTGGTCAGGGCTCTGAAGATTTATGTCAACAGGACGGCACGTCATCGGAAATCTGACTCGCTGTTTGTCCTTTATGATGCCTCAAAGATTGGTCGGCCAGCTTCTAAGCAATCTATTGCTCGCTGGCTCTGGTTGACCATTCAACATGCCTATACTTCCGCGGCTCTGCCCTTGCCGACGTCTATTAAGGCCCTCTCAACGAGGTCAGTGGAGTCCTCCTGGGCGGCTGCCCGGGGTGTCTCGGCCCTACAATTGTGCTGAGCTGCAATTTGGTCTGGGTCAAATACGTTTGTTAAATTTTAAAGGTTCGATACCTTGGCCAAGGATGACCTTCAGTTTAGTCAGGCGGCTTTGCAGGGGTCTCAGCACTTTCCCACCCGTTTAAGAGCTTTGGGACTTCCCCATGGTACTAAAGTACAAGACCTAAGTATCCACTAGGACGTAAGAGAAATTAGGAATTTAATACCTACCGGTAATTCCTTTTCTCCTAGTCCATGGTGGATGCTGGGCGCCCGCCTCAGTGCTTTGTTTCTGCTTACCTGTGTAAGTATTGGGTTGAACCGACGTTGCGGTCTCGTTTTGTTGTTGGGATAGCCGTGCTATCCGGGTTTGGTTGGTGTTGCTATCCTTTGTTCTGGTTAGTGCCCTCCTTTCGTTCATGGTTGTGTGTTGGCTTGTTGCCTCACCGCTGTTGTATTGTTCTTCTCTCATGTTATGTCCGTCTCCTTGGGCACAGTTTTCCTAGACTGAGTCTGGAAGGAGGGGCATAGAGGGGAGGAGCCAGCACACACATACACACACTAAAAGTTCTAAAGTGCCAGGCTCCAGTGGACCCGATCTATACACCATGGTACTAAAGTACAAGACACCAGTATCCACTACGGACTAGGAGAAAAGGAATTACCGGTAGGTATAAAATTCCTATTTTTACACACACACAAGGCCATTAACCAAACTACACCAACGTACATCACTTTGCTTATCTCAAAATATCTCCCAACCAACCTCTTTGCTCTTCACAAGATCTACGTCTCTCATCCACACTCATTATTCGCTCCCACTCACGATTGCAGGACTTTCTTCTGGCTGCACCCACTCTGTGGAATGCCCTACCATGCACAATAAAACTCTCCTCTAGTCTCCAAACCTTCAAGCGTTCCCTGAAAACTCACCTCTTCAGGCAAGCGTATCAAATTCCAGAACCGATTACACATAACTTTCATAAATTGTCCCATCAAACTGCATCCACTCTGTATAGTCCACACATATCCTCACATGTCTTCTCATTCTTCACTTTCCCTTCCTCCCGACCCCGGTTCATTATTGCTGTGTGACCATATATACAGCCCACCAAGAATCTTTGCAATCTGGTGGACAACTATGCAATAGATAGGCATGGATATACAAAGATAGGTGCTATTTCCCTATAGATTGTAAGCTTGCGAGCAGGGCCTTCCTACCTCTATGACTGTTTGTTATTACACAGTTTTGTTATATCATTGTTATTTCCAATTGTAAAGCGCAATTTGCTGCGCTATATAAGAAACTGTTAAAATAAATAATAACTATGGCATCATCCATCGTTCCGCGACTCCCTGCATCAGCCAATGTGTATGCACTTGCCGATGCAGGGTCCCATCACCCGCCTGATCGGCTACATATCAGAATGATATGTAGCCGGCCTTAGAGTTATTTGGTTTTTCATTTATGAACTGCAGGTGATTTATAATGTTGGATACCCATTTTAGTGTGTATTCATGTCTAGGACTTAACACAGTAAGATTGTGATTGTGTCATTATTACTAAATTAGATTTATACAGGCACTTGACCTTCAGGAACAACTGCAGTTTCTCTGCCTGTGCTGTATTCTCTCCATTATCTATTGATACCACTAACCCTCCGTTCTCTCTCCTTGAACCCACACCCTGGAAAACCCTGTTCTTGTGCTGCTGTTTGTAGACTTGGGGGGGGGGGGGGGGTATTCAATTAGTGCCGTTTTTTCGACTAGTCGAAAAACTGCACCATCCGCCCGTTTGTAGGTCGAATTCACATTCAACCTAGTCAAAGGCTGTTCTGACCTATTCAAAGCCTGGGCGAAAACGACATGGATCGGCGAATTCGCCATCGATCCACGTGTTTTGTCAAATTTTCGGGCATTTTCAACAGTTTTTTGCTCTGTTTTCGCCCATGCCATTTTAGAAAAAAAAATCGAAAAGGCATAGTAAAAATGGAGCAAAACCTGGCGAAAACACCCGCTATTGAATACCCAGCGGTCGAATTAGAAGCGATTTTCCGACTGTTGGAAAACACGGCATTAACTGAATATCACCATTAGTCAGTATCCCGTGTTCTCTCATTCAGTTTACTTTGGAAGCTCCTTCTTTCCTTTTACTGAACATTAAAAATCAAAATCAAACAAGAAGTCTCATTAGTTGTTGATTAAATAATGACATACATAAGTAAAAAAATATAAAATAGAAGTTGCAGCTAAATATGCTTGTAAATAATAAAACAATATTTTCTGTTATTAAGCTTGTTTTATTTTAAAAACAAGCCATTTAATATTTTTTCCTTGACAACGTGCAGAATTATGACATGATCTGGTGAGTGCCTAGGACCAGGAGAGCCAGTATATATTATCACCCACTCCCTAGCCCCTGTGTCATTTTACCTTTATTAATTCATAAACTGTTTGCACTTTATAGGTGCATACACACTGTGCAATATTTTAGTCAGTATCGCTCATTTTTTCCCTTGCGAGTGATATTGACTAAAATATTGCACAATAGGGGGTCATTCAGACCTGATCGCTCGCTAGTGTTTTTTACAGCGCTGCGATCAGGTCAGAACTGCGTATGCAACGCAATGCGCAAGTGCGTCGCAGGGGTACAAAGCAGTTCGTTGCTCTGCGATGGGTTTGTGTGAAGAATCCATTCGCACGGCCGATCGCAAGGTGATTGACAGGAAGAAGGCATTTGTGGGTGTCAGCTGACCGTTTTCTCGGAGTCTTTGGAGAAACGCAGGCGTTCCCAATCGTTTGCAGGGCGGGTGTCTGACGTCAATTCCGGTCCCGGACAGGCTGAAGTGATCGCAGCAGCTGTGTCAGTCCTGGGCTACTCAGAAACTGCACAAAAAAATTTTGTACAGCTCGGCTGCACATGCGATCGCACACTTGCAAAGCTAAAATACACACCCCGGTGGGCGGCGACTATGCGATCGCAAGACTGCAAAAAACAGCTAGCGAGCGATCAACTCTGAATGAGGGCCAATGTGTATGCCGCAAATGAAGGCCGATGTGCGTTCCCGGGGATCGTTAACGACCCCCTCTGTCAGCTGAACATGCAGCTCAATTTTGGCTATGTCAGCCAAAACTGCATGTACGGGCCAGCTGTGACGTCACTGAGCGATATTGTTTGCAGTATCGCTCAGTTTGTACGCACAATGACGCGCACCCTGATGGGAAAGGAACACACTGTGCGATATCGCTCATGAAGCGTATTGCCACAGGTTTTTTTCCCACTCTATGGGTGTCGTGGACACCCACGAGTGGGAATAGTCTCTGTCAGTCAGCATGCCGACTGTCGGGCTGTTAATCGGTCACTATACCGACGGTCTCCCAACTACATCCACTCCTGACACTTGGGAAAGTGGACCAGTTTCCTGCATCCCAACACTTTCCGGGTAAAGGCCTGATGATGTCATTTGCTATGAATTGCATCATCATAGTCACACCCCCAGTGGTGGTTTGCTGGAAATGTCATGGGGCGAGATGGCTGGTGTTTTCATACTTCCTGGTCCAGTTAGGCTGCATCCAAGAAACTCTGGCTGTTGCAGCCCCTTCCCCGCGCCCAAACTGCAGTAATTTACAAAATCTACCTCATCAAAGATTTATTGAATAATGTTATTTAGAGTGAACACTGTTTTCAGCAGGAACAGGTACACTACCGATAATCCGGAATATCGGTTTTGGCAGATTATCAGTGGTATCATTGACTGTGGTGTCGGTGGCAAACCTGACCCCCCCCCCCCCCGCAGCGTAATTCTATCCAGTGTGTCTGCCACAGCCTAACTCCAGCCATGCAGCCCTCTTCCCCATCCGCAGTGCGACTCCCCACCCACAGCCTGTCTCCCTGCCACAGCCCAAATACCCGCCTGTAGCCAGACTCCCCCTCCCGCAGCCTAACTAAGCCTCTACCTGCTAATCTAAGACCTCCCGCAGCTTATCTAAGTGCCTCCCGCATACTAACTCCCACCCACAGCCTAACTTCCCCCGGTACCTGATGTGTCCGGATGAAAAAAGGTGCCGGACCATCAGGTGCCGGATAATCGGTGGTGTACCTGTAAATTTATCATTCTAACATACTGAAAATAGCCTTTGGCGAGACAGATTCAATAACCCACTGCCATTATATATAAAACATAAAGACCACATGTATATATACTCTCATTCCCTCTGATCTGTCTCTCTGATGTTTGGGTTCTCCCTTTCCGTTTTTCTCTCTTTCTCTCTGGTGGGCTGCTTCTCATTCTCTTTTGGGTTACCAATATCGCCTCCCAACCACCTCAAATCGTGACTGTCCCGCAAGAATAGGGACAGTTGGAATGGGCCCCAAGATAGTGTCTTGTCTAGGGTACCATGCAGTCTTTATCCCACTTCGGCATAGGGCCTAGCTTTGAAGTCAGAAAGTTTCATTTTGTTCTCTACAGACCATTAGTTCCTCCTCACTGTATGTAGAATTGACATGAGTCTTCTCAAATTATAGGTGAGATTTTATTTCAGTTTTCTTCAAAAAATGTTTTAGAGGTCTTTTTTGCCCACCTCACATAAAGCTAATTTCTTCAGGGTCCATGGTCTCCACAGGGTTATCCTTGGGTATGGCTAAGGCTTTGGCTGTTTCCATTGCAGCTCACCGCATGTGTGGCTCCGCTCGTGGAAAGCTGATTCAGACACTAAGAAGGCCCTGGAAGCCCTGCCGTACACAGGCAAACTCCTGTTTGGACCGGAACTAGACAAGATTGTAGAGAAACTGGAAACCTCTTAGACAGCTTGCCTGACTTCAGCATCCTCAGTGCAGCCTCAGACTTAGTCCTTTCGTCCGCAGGGCAGGGCCAAAGGTCAGACCTTTAGAGTGTCTTGCACCGTCAAGACCTCCAAAACCAAACAGGCTTGGCCTGCTAGAATTCAACTACTAAGCCAGAGGACAAACCCTCAGCCTGACAGGCTGGGCCTCCCCACAGGGGAACCCAGGGTGGGAGGCAGACTTCTTCAGTTCACCCACATATGGTGTCAGGTCACTACCGACATCTTCCTAGAAGTGGTCTCTCAGAGGTACGCTTTCTGTCCTGAAGCATCCTCCCAGACAATACTTCCCTACTACTCCATTAACAGACCCCAGCAAAGTACAGGCAGTGAAAGGAGTCATACTCTCGACTATACTCAGGAGTCATTATCTCTGTTCTGCGGCCTCAACAGGGTCTGGGGTTCTATTCTACGCTCTTTTTGTTTCAGAAACCAAATGGGTCACACCACCCCATTCTGAATCTGAAATTGGTGAACAAGTACCTCCAGGTCTTCAAGTTCAGTTTGGAGACACTACGTTCCATTGTCCTGGCTATGCAACCTGGAGACTATATGGTCTCCCTGGATATACAGGATGTATACCTTCATGTACTTATAGCACCCTATCATCAACAATACCTTCGCTTTGCTGTCTTACGCCAGCATTTCCAATTTCAAACTCTTCCCTTCGGACTGTCTATAGCTCCCAGGGTATACACCAAGCTCATAGCGGTGATGGCCCATTTCCAACAGCAGGGGATTCAGATACTGCCTTACTTGGATGACCTTCTTCTGGAACAGTCGCCAGTGGTGCTGGAACATCACCTATAGCTATGGCCTTCCTTCAGAACCATGGCTGGCTAATCAACTGGGCCATGTCCTCATTCATCCCATCTCAGAGGCTGCTCACCTAGTGTATAACACATCTTCCTTCCTCAGGACAAGATTGCAACATTGCAGTTGCGCATTCACAACTTACTTCAAAGTCTATGGGTCTCAGTTCATTCAGCAATGTAGACTGTAGGCTCCATGGTCTGATTTCGACATGGTCAAATATGCCCAATTTCCCGCCAGGCCTCTTCAGCACCTGGTATTCACTGAATGGACGGATCAAAATCCCAGTCCATGATTCTGCCCCGATCCCGGACATCTCTTTTATGGTGGCTACACACAGCCAATCTGGACAAGGGCCGGCCATTCTGGATTCCACACTGGACACTCCTCTCCACATAAGTCAGTCTCTGGGGATGGGGAGCTGTCATAGGCAGTCACTCCTCTCAGGGCCACTAGTCTGACGGAAGGGATCTCCCAATCAACGTCCTGGAACTTCAAGCAGTTTACCAGGCCCTACAGATGGCTCAGGCCCCCAGGTTTAAATCCAATCAGATTCTATTATTTCTCTATTGCGTCCTAGAAAATTATATAATCTGATTGGTTGTTATGGGCAACATCACTACTTTTAGATTTTTAGAAGCTTTAGTAAATTTACCTCTTAGCCTCAACTACCTCTGATGGGAGGCTATTCCACTTGTCCACTACCCTTACTGTTAAGTCACTTTTCCTCCATTTTCAGATGGAGAATTGTAAAGCGCAACGGAATTTGCTGCGCTATATAAGAAACTGTTAATAAATAAATAATGGAGGAAAAGCTGCGGTCATCCGAGGCGGATCCATCGCAAACGTGCACTCCCATCGTGACTAGGCGATCCGTCCGGGTGCACGGAACAGAGACGCTCTCCATTCAAGTAAATGAGGCGCATCTCCTTTGCGGGTGTGCACGCCCGGGCGGACAGGGACGCTCGACGGAGCCACGACTAGCGCAGCTCCATCTGTATCTCCCTCCAATTTCAGTGCATGTCCTCATGTTTTAATATGTCTCTTCTTTTGAAGAATGTTGTCCTCCTGTACCGTTAAAACTAATTATATATTTGAAAGTGTCTATCATGTCCCCCCTTTCCCTTCTCTGCTCCAAACTATACATGTTAAGATCTTTTAGTCTTTCTGGGTAAGTTTTGTGATGTAGGCTATGCACCATTTTAGTTGCGCTTCTTTGTACAGTAATGTTTTAGTATACTTCTGAATATATGGCCTCCAGAACTGAACGCAGTATTCTAGATGAGGTCGTACCATTGACCTACACCAGGGGAGGCCAACCAGTCAGAAACAAAGAGCCAAATAATCTTGTTAGGCACGTCAAAGAGCTGACATCAAGCCACAGGTGCACATGCAAAAATGGCATAAAATACATTTAAAAAGCCAGATCCAACATAAAATACATTTAAAAAACCACTTCCACATACCCTACTGTGTCACTTCAGCCAGCTACCTCATGTGTCACTCCTGCTAGCACACTCCTACAGTATGTCACTACAGCCAGCTCCCCCATGAGTCACTCCTGCCAGCACTTTTCTGTGTCACTCCTGCCAGGACCCTCGTGTCACTACAGCCCCCCCCCCCTCCCCCCCCGAAAATACACCTCGTGCCATTGCAGCAGCCCTTATGTGTCCTTTGTTTGCCAGTGGGTGTCTCACCTCTAGTATCTGGCTCTCTCAGTTCTCAGTCTCCATAGTGCTGCTGCTGCCTGTCTGGCTGGAGTGCAGCGGTTTCTGGATCTGTTGCAGTCACGTGACTTCAAATGTCGGGAGCCACATTTGAATAAAGAAAGAGCCGCATGAGGCTCAAGAGCCACAGGTTGGCCACCACTGACCTACACAGTGGCGTTATTACTCCTTTCTGCTGCTGATCCCTCTCCCTATGCAACAAAGCATCGGACTTCCTTCCTCATTGCTTTCTTACATTGCTTACCTGCCTTTAAATCTCCTGAAATAGTGGCACCAAGATCCCTTTCCATTATAGTGTAGTGAGGGCACTGGTTAGTGCCAGTCAGATTTAGACACAATATGTGAGCATTATACAAAAGGTGCTGCAGTATATACTGCTGAGTTTTGATCAGAGATGTGTGGAAAAGGTAGGCAGAGGCAGCACTGCCTCACCTTTCAAACTTTTTAGCCCTGAGTTTGTACTATAAAAAACAGCAAATTATTCTTACGATAATTCCATTTCTTTGAAGTACTTCATGGCAGGCCCACTATGGGGCTGCCATGAAGTACATAGTATTAACTGTACTAGTGATGTGCAGTAGGTGAGGCAGAGCCTTTCCTGTCATTCTAACGTATATGCCAGAGTCTTGCCTATATAAAGTATATTCGAAATATCTTCTTTGAATTATCATTTCTTTTTCTTACTTGGTGGCAGCCCCACTATGGGTTAATGACCCATTCTCCCAATTTAGACAGGAGGTTTGTTTTTTTTCTTCTAGGACCCGCCCACTTTGGATACATAACTGCACCCCTCCTCTTCCTCACTGTCTTTTTGAATGTCTCCGCTATTACCTAGAAGAAAAAACACTCCCCACAGGGTGCGCAATTCATGGGCTGCCATGAAGAACTTCAAAGAAATGGAATTAACATAAATATAATTCGCTGTATTCTATTTCTTACTTCATGGCAGCCCTGCTATGGGATATACCAAAACTGAATTACGGGAGGGAACAACTATAAACCAATAAACTGATGCTTAAGTATTTATTTATACCAAGGCCTGCTCCAAGACCTGGTTTCCAAAGTGAGCTTTAACAATATCCAAAGCATAATGTTTAGAGAAGGTATGTATACATGACCATGTAGCTAGGGAGGCCAATCCCGGGATCGGCGGGGTCCCGGGATTTAGGCCCAAAAATGGCCGGGATTCAATCCCGGGACTGGAAGCTCCAATCCCGGGGATTAAGGGATCGGCGTTGAGTGTCCTCAGGACGCTCATACGCTGCCCAACTTCCTCCTCCCGGCTCTCCAGCGCAGTGTGACATGCAGTGAGAGGTCACGCTGCACTGTCACCTGCTGCTGACCTCCGCCGGGGAAGAGAATCCTGGCGTGGCACCCCTGCTATTGTCACTGAGAGGTGCGGGATCCCTGGCAGCCGCCGCTAGCCAGCACTGTACAGCAGCAGCACTGTGCAACCTGCCGTCTACTGTGTATACATCAGCGTGCAGGAATGGAATGAGGACCGCACTGCAGCCTCCCAGCCACATGCTCACACTCCGCAGCTAGAAGCCACACCGCCACCGCATCGTGCAGCCTGCCCCAGGGACCATGGCTGGGTGGAAAGTGCTGTGCCTGTTATGTGTGCGGGGCGAGGAGGCGGCCACATAAGGAAAATCCAATCCCGGGATTGAAAAATGGTCCAGGATTGGCCTGCCTACACGTAGCTGCTGCACAAATGTCCTTAACTGATGTAACCTATGGCCTTATTCTTGTTATGGCCTGACAGAATTTCTTTATTAGGTCATCTTCAAAAAAAATTCTGTCTAATAGAACACTCAAAGCCGATATCTGTACCTTTAATATTGAAACCACCAAACCTTTAACAAAACCATCATGCAGAAAGTGTAGAAGGGTTTTCCATACTCAATAAATGTTCGAAGAAAACATTTTTCCTGCCTGTAACAGGAGTTGAATCACTGGTTCAGACAAACCTTTTTGCTTCAGTAAACTCCGCTCAATTTCTATGCCATAAAATGAAGATTCTGCAGCTTTGGGTACTCCAGAGGTCCCTGATGTAACTTCGGTACCACCGGTAGTTTCCACATCCTCTCAACCGCCATCCTCTGAACTGTTGGGAACCAAGTTCTTCTTGGCCAATACGGGATTATTATAATCACCTCCACTCTTTCCGCTCTGATCTTTTTTAACATTCTGGCTATCAATGGAAAAGGTGGGAATACATATCCCAGCTTGAATTCCCACTTCAGGGATAAAGCATCCACTCCCTCTGACATTGGAAGATAATACTTTGAGAAGAACAGAGGTACCTTTGCATTCTAATTGGTAGCCATGAGGTCTCTCTCTGGTTGTCTGAAATTCTCCACCATGATCTGGAATACTTGCATGTTCAACTCCCACTCTCCAGCCTCTATTTGATTTTGGCTTAGATAATCTGCCAACATGTTGTCTTTGCCAGGGACGTGTAGAGCCGTTAGAGATTTTAAATGTTCCTCTGCCCAGTGCATGATATACAATACTTCCATCATTACGGCTTGACTTCTTATCCCTCCTTGGCGATTTAAGTAAGCTACCACTGCAGCGTTGTCGGAAAAGACCTTTAGATTGTTTCCTTTCAGTTGATCTTGAAACTGGAGTATCACCATCCATACTGCTCTCATTTATCATTGGTTTGATGAATACTTCGCTTCTCTTGGTGACCATTTCCCCTGACAGCCTTGCTGCAACAGGTGTCTACCCCAACCTGTCAGACTTGCATCTGTTGTTAAAACCAAAGACTGAGGTTCCAGCAATGATATCCCCTGCTTGTAAATTTGACTGTTCTTCCACAAGGGCAGGGATCCCCTGGTCTCTTTTGTCATCCTTACTTGATAATGTAAGGGTATTCTTCTCCAAGAATATTTTAGGGTACCCCACTGCAGTATTCTCATTCTCCATCTTGCCCACGGCACATCTATCGTGGATGACATCATTACCAAAAGTCGCAACGCTATTCGTAACGAAACCTTGTCCCATTTGTGGAGCAAGAGGACAAGCTCCCGAATCCTTTCGCACCTTTCTTCTGAGAGCATGACCACATACTTCAGGATATCTTTGTGGACACATAGAAACTGTAAGGTCTGTATTGGTTTCAATCGACTTGTCCCAATTGATTAACCAACCATGCAACTGTAGGAAAGTCCAACATTTCTTGTACTATTCCCTCAGATTCTCCTACAAGAAGTAGATCGTCAAGTAAGCCCAAATAGTCACCCCTTTCAAGCTACCAGAGTTACCAGGACTTTTGTATAGACTCTTGGGGAGGATGTAAGACCTATACTGAATCTTAGGAACTTCCCGTCTTCCTTTCTGATTGGAATATGAAAATACGCATCCTTCAGATCTATTGACGTCAGGAAATCTTCCTTCTTTACTCCCAATAGAATTGCTTTTAAAGTCTCCATGTGAAACTTTCTCTTCCTTATCCTCCGATCCAGCTCTCTTAAATCCACTATCGTCCTGAATCCACCAGAGGACTTCTTCACTAGGAAAATATACGTTATGGTAAGAACTTACCGTTGATAACAGTATTTCTCCTAAATCCACAAGTTCCACAGGATAAATTGGGATATGGTGAAGCGACAGCAGATCTGCACCAAACGGTCAAAGCTTTCTGGCCTCCCAACATGCAGCAGGCCCGCCCGTATATCCCCGCCTGCTGGCTCAGGCAAATCAGTTGTTTTCCAAAGCTCAAGGCAGGAGCATCATGTAGAGCCCTTATCAGGCGAGAAGAACAAACATGCACACCTTTCCGTACAAGAGGGAAGAGGTTAGCGAGTAAAAGGATACTTAAATCAGGTGCGCCAGGGTGGGATCCCTGTGGACTTAGGAGAAATACTATTATCAACGGTAAGTTCTTACCTATTTCTCCTGCAGGGTCCACAGGATACATTGGGATGTCCCAAAGCAATTTAGTGGTGGGGGTGCCCCTGATTGGACAGGAGAATCCTTCACTGGAATTCAGTTTCCTGAGAGGCAAAGGTATCCACGGAATAAGGTCTAATGGATGTGTTAATGGAAGACCATGTGGCTGCCTTACATATCTGTTCTACTGAAGCGCCACGTTGTGCTGCCCATGATGGACCTATATTACGAGTAGAGTGAGCAGAGACATTATCCAGAACCGGGAGATCAGCTTGAGAATATGCTTCTGAAATGGTCATCCGAAGACACCTCGCCAGTGTCTGCTTATCAGCAGGCCATCCTCTCTTGTGAAATCCGTAGAGAACAAAGAGAGAATCTGTCGTTCTGATTGCACTGGTACGATCTACGTAGATCCATAAGGCAGAGACTACGTCCAACGATGCATCTCCCGCAGAAAGGTCCGGCCCTTGGAAATCCGGGACTACAAGTTCTTCGTTAAGGTGGAATTTAGAAACAACCTTAGGAAGATACCCAGATTTAGTTCTGAGAACTGCTCTATCTGGATAAAAAAAAAAAAATCAGAAATGGAGGACGACATAACAATGCCCTTAAATCTGAAACGCTTCTAGCTGAAACCATGGCCAGTAGAAAGAGAACTTTAGCTGTCAACCATTTAAAATCCACTCTTTTTAGTGGTTCAAATGGGGCAGCTTGAAGGGCCTTTAGAACTAAACTTAGGTCCCAAGGCACTGTAGGAGGAACAAAAGGAGGTTGAATGCGCAGCATTCCCTGGAAAAAAGTGCACACATCCTGAAGGTTGGCAATTTTCTTTTGGAACCATACAGTTAGTGCTGACACTTGCACTCTCAAGGAAGCCACCCTCAAACCTTTATCCATTCCTGCGTGAAGGAATGCTAGGATTGTGGAAACTCTGAAAGACCTAGGGTCAAATTTCCGTTCACTGCACCATTGAATATAGGCTTGCCATATTTTGTGATAAATGCGAGCTGAGGAGGGTTTCCTTGCTCTAAGCATTGTTTGAATTACATGTTGTGAGAATCCTCTTGACTTTAGGATGGCGGTCTCAAGAGCCACACCATCAAAGACAGTCGATCCAGATGTCTGATGACAAGGCCCTTGAATCAGATCTGGATGTTGAGGTAGTAGGAATGGAGCATCCATCGACATCCTCTGCAGATCTGTGTACCAATGTCTTTTGGGCCAAGCCGGAGCTATCACAGCGCTTTTTTCTTGTTTTACCTTTCTCATCACCCTGGGTAGCAGGGCGATGGTAGGAAACACATAGGCCAGGTGAAAGTCCCATATCACTGACAGGGCATCCACAAAGATCGCTTTGGGATCCTTTGTTCTTGATCCGTATGCAGGCACCTTGTGGTTCTGATGAGATGCCATGAAATTTATCTCTGGCAACCCCCAACTGTCGACCAGGGTCTGGAAGACTTCCAGGTGTAGAGCCCATTCGTTTGCATGAATGGTGTGCCAACTGAGAAAATCCGCTTCCCAGTGTAGGACTCCTTGAACAAACACTGCAGACAAGGCTGGAATATGAAGTTCTGCCCACTTTAACGTGTGACTTACTTCCTTCATTGCTTTCTGGCTGCGAGTGCCTCCCTGATGGTTGAGGTACGCTACTGCAGTCACACTGTCCGAGCAGATCTGGACTGGTTTCCCGTGAAGAATGTCCTTTGCCTGATTCAATGCCATGTATATGGCTCGGAGTTCCAATATATTTATTGGCAGGCAACTTTCTTCCTTGGTCCACTGCCCCTGGAAGCAGTTTCTTCCTGACACTGCTCCCCAGCCCTGAAGGCTGGCATCCGCTGTCAGAATTTCCCAATCTGATATCCAAAAGGGTCTCCCTTTGTCCAGATAGGCTGTCTGTAGCTACCAGGCTAATGACCTCCTTACTTTCTGAGGAAGGACCATAGTCTGTGTGTTTATCATCTGATGAAAACCATTCCATTTGATAAGGATCAGATGCTGCAGAGGCCTTGAATGGAACTGAGCATACTCTACCATGTCGAATGATGACACCATCAACCCCATCACATGTATTGCTGCGTGAATGGATACTTTCCGACTGTGTAGAATCTCCTGAATCCTTAACTGAAGTCTGGCTATTTTGTTCAGAGGTAAAATTGCTCTCTGAAGGCTCGAATCCAATACAGCCCAATGCCCAATTTATGAGCCATCCGTGCTTCTGCAGGCACTCTATTGTATGCTGTAGATGACACAGAAGCAATTCCTGAGACTGTGCCAGGATTAAAAGATCATCGAGGTATGGAAAAATTCTTATCCCCTGCTGGCAGAGATAAGCTGCCATAATCACAATTTTGGTGAATACTCTGGGAGCAGTGGCCAATCTGAATGGTAGAGCCTGAAAATGGTGTTGGAGGATAGCGAACCTGAGATAGCATTGATGGGACAGGGCTATAGGAACATGTAGATACGCATCCTGGAAATCCAGGGACATCATAAAATCCCCTGGCTCCATGGCCAAAATGATGGAACGTAAAGTCTCCATATGAAAATGAGGTACCCAAGAGTACTTGTTCAGCATTTTTAGATTGAGTATGGGCTGGAACGACACATTTGGTTTCTGGACTAGAAACAGGTTGGAGTAGAAACCCTGTCCTCATTGTGCAGGAGGAACCGGAATGATTACTCCTGACTAAAGCAATTTCTGAACTGCCTCTTGCAAAGCCCTGGCCTTCGTCTCTACCAGAGATGGGCTGGTACAAAAAAACCTTTGAGGAGGGTTTTTCCTGAAAGCAAACGCATAACCGTGAGATACCGCTTCTTGCAACCAGGCATCCTTGGTAGACTGCTGCCAGATCTGTGCAAAATGAAGAAGTTGTCCTCCCACCCTGGGGTTCCCCAGGTGGAGGCCTGCACCATCAGGCTAATGGCTTATCTTCTGTTTTAGAAGCCGGTCCTCTGGTAGCCCAATGCTTTTTAGTCTTACCAGAACTGTTTTATTGGGGCTGTTTGCCATCACCTTTTCCTTGAGACCGAAAAGCTGGGATTTTAATCTTAAATAAGTGGAAGGAAACTTTACCTTCTTGGAGTCTGCTTCGGACTCTAAAATACTGGTTAACTCTTTCCCAAAGAGAATATTTCCAGTAAAGGGTAAAGACTACAAAACCTTCTTGGATTCTGAATCAGCTTTCCAAGTGCGTAGCCAAACTGCTCTGCGAGTGGCTACTGCTGAAGCGGATGCTTGAGAGGCAACAGTACCCATATCCAAGGCTGCTTCTTCCAAGAATATCCCAGCCTGTTTGATATGTACAATATCGGATTTTTGCTCTCTAGATGTCATTGAAGATTCCCCTTCCAATGCATCTTCCCAGGCAGCCACTGCTTTAGCCATCCAGGCTGAAGCCATGGCTGGTCTAATGACTGCCCCAGACAGGGAAAAAATGGTTTTAGCAAACCATCTACTCTAACTGTGACATCATTTAATGATGTTGAAGGCAGAAGTAATGTAGATTTTTGCACTAATCTAATATCATGCGTATCTACTTTAGGGGCTACCTCCCTCTTTAAACAGTCCCCAGCTGAAAGAGGATAACTGGAATTCCATTTCCTAGGAATTCTAAATTTCTTACTGGGTGTAGCCAAGCCTATTCCATAATTTCCATCAGCTGTTCTGATCTAGGAAACTCAGTCTTAACTGTTCTGGGGGTTTAAATGCAGGTGCCTTGGATTTTAACACAGGCTCTGCTGATTCTTCTAAGGGTAGAATGGCTTTCATTGCATTAATCAACTCAGATATATTCACTGAGCTGAGACCTTCCTCATCTTCATACGCAGAACCAGAGTGTAATGTAGTCATTTTCAACCTTTTTTTATTCGCGGCACACCAAACAATATTTTAAATTTGCCAAGGCACACCATCAGCTCCCCACAGAAGAAAACAAAAAACACACATTGGCCCTCATAGTAAAAAATATCCACACATACATTGGCCTACACAGGAAAATCAATCACATTGCTCCCCACATAAATCATATTCCTCCCTACATAAATCATATTGCTCCCCACATGAATTATTCACATTGTTCCCCCCATAAATCCTTATTCTCCAAACATAAATCCTATTGTTCCCCACAGGAGAAATAAAATAACAAATATTAGCCCCTACCGGTCAGCTGTCCTCCCCCCTGTCCCTCAGTGGCGGGGGTTGTTCATAGTGGATTGCTGCAAATACTGAGCAGCGGGCGGTCGGGCAGGTGTGGATGTGGGTGGGCAAGGAAAGCTGTGAATACAGGCAGGAACTGGAAGATGTGTGTGCCGGCGGGTGGGCTGGCTGGGTGGTGAGATGCGGCGGCTGTGACCTCTGATATCAAACCGCCGCGTCATCAAGGAATACGTCACAGCCATAGCACGACTGATCCTCTAAGAAGAGCCTGGGCCAACAGTAAACTCTGAAGGTGCAAGAAGCTGCTCTGGCTCCGCGGCACACCTTGCAACTGGTCGCGGCACACTAGTGTGCCACGGCACACTGGTTGAAAAAGCCTGGTGTAATGAGTCTTCCTCCTCTGATGAATCCTCATCTGAAACGTGTAGACTGTGAAGATGTTGTTCCGTGATTTACTTGCTACTGGCGTTTCAGCCTGCTTCTGTAGAGGCTACTGCTTCCCCTGATGGAAATTATAAACCGCAGGTGGAATGCTGCACATAAGGGTTAATAGTGTAACCTATACCTGGTACAGAAGTTGGAATTATCCGCTCAGCTATACTGTATAATGTCTGTGCAAACATAGCCCATGGGGGATCAACTTGCACCTGCATCTGCCTTGAATTTTTCAAGAGACCTTGGTGAAAGCTAAAACAATTTGCACACAAACCATCCTGAGAGGGTAACCCAGCTTTGCATGACAAACATGATAAGTGTTGGTGGTGCTGTGAGTGTATTTTCCTCACCCTTATCGTCTCAGACATGATTAATAAATCACTTTCACAGTGTACTACACAATTTTTGACTGTAATCACTTAAAAATGTGTTAAAGTGACATACAATCCGACCCTACCCTGCTTAGCACCAGCATTGGGGATCAGAATATAGAGAAAACTGACAGAAGTATAGAAAAGTCAGTAATCACACTAGCAGGTCAGTCACAGGTTATACATTAGTATAATAAGCAATGAGCACATAATCAACTACAGATACATTTCAAGTATGTAGGAGAAACATATTACTGCATTACTTTATAAAAGTTTTAACCGTATTCAGACGCACACAGCAAAAAAAAAACACAGTATTATCAGACTCATATGCATTATGCACTTATCCAACTATTCGTACTCAAAAGGTAGAGACTTCTTGCTGTAGAGCCCATACTCAGAGTGGGATACAGGGAGACTTATCCCGCATCCAGGACTGATCAGTACGTTTGCGAACACTGAGTGGATCCAGACGCTATTAGTGTACACCGCCACTCTGTGAACCTATAGTGAACACAGACACCCAAGTGAACACTAGTGCACCAGTCACACAGCCGCCTATGCTGCGACTGGGTTCCCTTAGTACACAGCTTCTCGGATGGAAGAAGGAAAACGGTTCATGGTGGGAGACTTGGAGGAAACTGGTCATGAACTGGGGGGTAGGGGCGACCAGGGGAGCGTCTGACTCCCCACTGCAGACATCAACCCTAGGGATCGGGGCCTCATACTACCCCTAGAGCCTATGATCCCTAAGGTCTAGCGCTGGTGCACTCTCGGTGGCAGCCGCGTCAGCGACTGTTTGGTAGTCTCCCAAAACAGTGCAGCTGGGTCCGCATTCCCCCTCTAAGCAGAACCAATGCCTTACCTTCTCCCTGTGCTCCGGCCACAGCCTGGTAACGTCTGCTGGACCTGCTAGTTTTATCTGATACAGACGCCCACCAAAACAGCACAGCGGGGGAGTTGTTGGAGCAACTTTTTCTAAGGTACGTATAAGACGTTGTTTAGAAAGATCACTCAGAAAATATAGTAAGACTATAAAAAATAAAATAACAAAAGCTTATGGCTGCTAAAAACCAGCACCCCTTAGACCATGGTCCGGCTCCTGGAGGCAGGGATATATGGACGGGCCCACTGCATGCTGGGAGGCCAGAAGGCTTTGACCGTTTGGTGCAGATCCGCTGTATCATGTATCATGTGGACCCTGCAGGAGAAATATATACGTTATGGTAAGAACTTACCGTTGATAACAGTATTTCCACAAGATAACAATGGGATATGATGGAGCGTCTGCGGATTGACACCAATCGATCAAAGCTTTCTGGCCTCCCAGGATGCAATGGGCCCATCCATATATCCTCGCCCACTGGCTCAGGCAAATCAGTTGTATTCTAAAGCAGAAGGCAGGAGCATCATGTACAGCCCTAATCAGGCGAGAACACACATGCACACCCTTCGTACAAGAAGAGGTTAGTGAGTAAAAGGATCCTCAAATCAGATGCGTCAGGGTGGAATCCCTGTAGAACCTGTAAATTCTTACCATAACGTATATATTTCTCCGGTAGGGTCCGCAGGTTATCCACAGGAGAACAATGGGATTTCCCAAAGCAGTTTAGAGGTGGGGGCGCTCCTGATGTACAGAAGAATCCTTCACCCAAATTCAGCATTGTGAGAGCCAAAGATATTCAAGGCATATTGTCTGATGAATGTGTATACGGGAGACCATCTATAGTGGGGAAAGTATTGGAAGGTATTCTAAGGGATAGTATTCAGAAGTTCCTTGATGCCAATAAGATCATTAAAAGGAACCAACATGGATTTGTTAAGGATAGATCATGTCAAACCAACTTACTTGGCTTTTATGAAACAGTAAGTGCAAACCTTGATCAGGGTAAGGAGATATATATAATCTTTTTAGACTTTCCCAAAGGTTTTGACACAGTACCGCACATGCGACTTATCTATAAGCTACAAGAAATAGGGCTAGGGAGCACAATATGCACTTGAGTCAGAAATTGGTTAGATAATAGGGAGCAACGTGTTGAGGTTAATGGATCATTTTCAAATTGGACTGAAGTGCTAAGCGGTGTGCCACAATGGTCTGTACTTGGACCACTATTGTTTAACATTTTCATTAATGACCTAACAGTAGGTCTAGAGAGCATGGTGTCTATCTTTGCAGACGATATAAAATTGTGTAAGGTTATAAATACGGAGGGGGATGCAGAGTCTCTTCAGAACGACTTGGTGAAACTAGACGCATGGGCTGCTAAATGGAGAATGAGATTCAATACCGACATGTGTAAGGTAATGCATTGTGGTAGCAAGAACAAAAACAACACCTACATACTAAATGGGGTAATATTAGGGGATTCTGTACTGGAAAAAGACTTGGGTGTTCACATAGATAGCAAACTAAGTAGCAGTACCCAAAGTAGGATTGCAGCAAAGAAGGCTAATAAGATATTAGCATGCATAAAACGGGGAATTGATGCAAGGGACGAGAGTGTTATACTACCATTATATAAATCAATATTGAGGCCACATCTAGAATACTGTACACAATTTTGTGCACCATACTTCAAAAAGAATATCCTGGAGCTTGAAAAGGTTCGGAGGCGGGCGACCAAACTAATTAAGGGAATGGAGATGCTGGAATACAAGGAAAGGCTTGCAAGGCTAGGAATGTTTACACTGGAAAAGAGGAGACTAAGAGGGGACATGATCAACATCTATAAATATATATAAGGGGACAATACACAGAGCTTGCGCGGGACCTGTTTTCATAAGATCAGCTCAGAGGACACGTGGGCACTCGCTTAGGCTAGAGAAGATTCCGCACAATGCGGCAAAAGCGTTTTTTCACAGTAAGGACAATACGTGTTTAGAATTCCCTGCATGAGGAAGTAGTAACGGCGAACTCAGTCAACACCTTTAAGAATGGGTCAGATAAATTCCTAATGGATAAGGATATTCAGGGTTATGGTGCTTAGTCACGCACTATAGTTATTAAAACAAAACGTTTGTCTTTAAAACAAAACGGCTGACATCAGCATAAGGCAAAATTAGTCCTAAAAGAAAACTGCATCGGAGACCACCAATAGGTTGAACTCGATGGACAAATTGTCTTTTTTCAACCTTAGAGACTATGTTACTGTGGGGGACATTTACTAAGCAGTGATAAAAGTGGAGAAGTAAGTCAGTGGCAACCAATCAGCATTGACATAACATTTAATTTGCATATTATAACAGTATACAGAGCAGCTGATTGGTTGACATGGGAAATTTCTCCACTGGCTCACTTCTCCACTTTTATCACTGCTAAGCACATGTCCCCCATTGTTACATATGGCTGCCTTACATACCTGTTCTGTTTAAGCACCACATTGTGCTGCCCAAAAGGACCTACCTTACAAGTAGAATGAACACAGACATTAGCCAGAATAAGGAGATCAGCTTAAAGAATATGCTTTTGAAATTGTCATCTGAAGCTATCTTTGACAGCATCTGTTTACCAGCAGGCCATCCTCTCTTGTGAAATCCATAGAGAAAAAGAGAATCTGCTTTTCTGATGGCACTGGTACAATCCACGTAGATCCCTATTGCACGGATCACACCCAGCGATGCATATCCCGCAGAAGGGCCCGGAACCTGAAAGGCCGGGACAACCCTTTCTTCCTTAAGGTGGAACTTAGTCATCACCTTGGGAAGATACCCAGATCTAGCTCTGAGAACTGGTTTATGTGGATAAAAACCTCAGAAATGGGGAATAATATGACAATGCCCCCAGTCTGATATTCCTCTAGCTGACCCCGTAGTCAGTAGAAAAATCATTTATGATCCATTTTAATAAGTGGTTCAAATGGGCAAGTTGAAGGGCTTTGAGGACTAACACAAGTCCCACGGCACTGTAGGAGGAACAACCAGAAGCTGAATGTGCAGCATACCCTGGTAAAAAAATACGCACATCCTGGAAGTTGGTCATTTACTTTTGGAACCCTACAGTCAATGCCGACCCTTGCTCTTTCAAGGAAGCCATCTTCAAACCCTTATCCAATCATGCTTGAAAGAATGCTAAGACCTCCGGAAGATAAAGGGACCAACCTTCTTTCACTGCACCCATGAATATAGGCTTGCCATATTTGGTCATAAAGGCGAGCTAAGGACGGTTTCCTTGCTCTGAACAGTGTTTGAATCACCTGTTGAAAAATTCCTCTTGACTTTAGGATAGAGGCTTCAAAGGCCACGCTGTCAAAGACAGTTGATCCAGATGTCTGTGATAACCAGGACCCTGCGTTAGTAGGTCTGGACGTTGAGGGAGCAGAAGTAAAGCATCCATTGCCATTCTCTTCTGGTCTTCCAGTTTTAACTTTCTCACTACCCTAGGTAACATAGTAACTAAGGTTGTAAAAAGATAATTGTCCATCGAGTTCAACCTATTTGTGGTCTCCTATGCAGTCTTATTATAGGACTAGTTATTTTTAAGTTAGGACTAGTTAAATTAACTATAATGCGTGCCTACGCACCATAACCCTGAATATCTTTATCCAATAGGAATTTATCTAACCCATTCTTAAAGGTGTTGACTGAGTCCGCAGTTACTAATCTCTCAGGCAGGGAATTCCAAACACGTATTGTCCTTACTGTGAAAATACCTTTTCGCCTCAATGTGCGGAAACTCCTCTCCTCTAACCTAAGCGAGTGACCACGTGTTCTCTGTGCTGATCTTATAGAAAACAGGTCCCTCCCAAGCTCTTTGTATTGACCCCTTAAATATTTGTAGATGTTGATCATGTCCCCTTAGTCTCCTCTTTTCCAATGTAAACATGCCTAGCCTTGCAAGCCTTTCCTCGGATTCCAGCATCTCCATGCCCTTGATTAGTTTGGTCGGCCGCCTCTGAACCTTTTCTAGCTCCAGGATATCCTTTTTGTAATATGGTGTCCAAAATTGCACACAGTATTCAAGATGTGGCCTCACTAGTGATTTATATAATGGGAGTATAATACTCTCGTCCCTTGCATCAATTCCCCATTTTATGCATGCTAATATCTTATTAGCCTTCTTTGCTGCACTCCTACTTTGGGTACTGCTGCTTAATTTGTTATCTATGTGAACCCCTAAGTCTTTTTCCAGTACAGAATCCCCTAATATTACCCCATTTAGTATTTAGGTGTAATTTTTGGTCTTGCCCCCACAGTGTATTACCTTACACTTGTCTGTGTTAAATCTCATTCTCCATTTTGCTGCCCATGCTTCCAGTTTAGTTAAGTCGTTCTGAAGAGACTCAGCATCCCCCTCCGTATTTATAACCTTACACAATTTGGTATCGTCTGCGAAAATTGACACCATGCTCTCTAGACCTACTGTTAGGTTGTTGATGAAAATGTTGAACAAAAGTGGTCCAAGTACAGACCCCTGTGGCACACCACTTAGTACTTTGGTCCAATTTGAAAATTATCCATTAACCACAACGCGCTGCTCCCTATTTTCTAACCAATTTCTGACCCAAGTGCATATTGTGCTCCCTAGCCCTATTTATTGTAGCTTATAGATAAGACGCATGTGTGGTACAGTGTCGAAAGCTTTGGCAAAGTCTAAAAAGATTATATCCACCTCCTTACCCTACTCCAGGTACGCACTTACTGTTTCATAAAAGTCAAGTAAGTTGGTCTGACATGATCTGTCCTTCACAAATCCATGTTGGTTCCTTTTAATGACCTTATTTGCTTCAAGGAACTTTTGAATACTGTCCCTTAGAATACCTTCCAATACTTTCCCCACTATAGATGTAAGACTAACTGGTCTATAATTACCTGGTTCAGCTTTGCTCCCCTTTTTAAATATCGGCACTACCTCCGCTATACGCCAGTCCTTGGGAACCATACCCGATTTAACGGAATCCATGAAGATCAAAAATAGAGGTCTTGCTAGTTCAGCGTGCAGCTCCATAAGAACCCTTGGGTGAATTCCATCGGGACCAGGTGACTTATTAATCTTTAACTTTTTTAATCGGTCACAGACTACCTCCTCACACAAATAAGCATTTAGCAGCGGGACATTATCTTTGTTGAGATTTTGTGTTAGACCCAGCTTTTGGTCCTCTCTGGTAAATACCGTTGAAAAAAACTTGTTTAGTTTGTTTGCTATGTCATTTTCAATTAAGACTCCCCTCTTGTCCTTTAAAGGGCCTACACTCTCCTACTTTAGTCTCTTACCGTTGATGTACTTGTTGGGATTCGCTTTGCTTTCCTTTGCTACTAGTCTTTCAGTTTCTACTTTAGCCGCTCTTATTCCTTTTTTGCATATTTTGTTACAGTCCTTATAGTGTTGAAATGACTCCGCATCCCCCTCAGATTTGTATTTTTTAAATGCTCGTCTTTTTTTGTCCATTAATTCCTTTATATTTTTGTTAAACCACATTGGTTTGGGATTTTTATTCCTTTTTTGCTCCTGGTGGGAATACATTTACGAGTATTATTAATTAGCAGTGATTTTAATGCATCCCATTTCTCTGTAGTATTTTTTCCTTGAAACAGAATTTCCCATTTAATGTCCCTAAACGCTTCCTTCATCATGTCAAAGTTGGCTTTGCTAAAGTTTAGAGTCCTAGTTGAGCCAGTATAGGACTGCTTATGAAAACTGATATTGAATGTGACCATATTATGGTCGCTGTTACCTATGGGCTCTCCTACTTCAATATTTGATACCAATTCCCCATTGTTAGTTAATACCAGGTCTAAGATTGCATTGTACCTAGTTGGTTCCTCAATTAATTGAACTAAGTAATTATCATTTAGCATGTTTAAAAACATATTGCCCCTAGCAGTATCACATGAATTGATTTTCCAGTTTATCTCAGGATAGTTAAAGTCTCCTATCACTATTATGTCTCCTACTCCTGCTGCTCTTTCAATTTGGTTCTGTAACAATTTCTCGTCAGACACATTAATACCAGGTGGCCTGTAGCATAACCCCAATAATAACTTCTTTATTCCTTTACCCCCGCATGCAATATCTACCCATAACGTCTCAATAATTTTTACAGTCCCTTCTTGAATATCTTCCCGTATAACAGGTTTTAGAAATGGCTTTACGTAAAGACATACCCCTCCACCCCGTTTATTTAGTCTGTCTCTCCTGTACAGCGTGTAATCCTCTAGATTGACTGTCCAATCGTGAGATTCATCCCACCACGTTTCAGTAATGCCTATAATATCATATTCCCTGCTTGCTGCGAGGATTTCTAGTTCCCCCTTTTTACGTGTAAGCCTTCTAGCATTTACATACATACAATTGAGATATGTATTTCCCCTTATGGTAGGGACATCGTAATTCTTATGCAGTAAAGAAGACCCGTTATTGTCGTTGGATACTATTATTCTAAAACCTTTTTTAGTTCCCATATTACTACCCTTGCCGTCTGCTCTACTCCTCCCCCGTTTTGTTCACTAACGCCACCCCTGCTATTCTTACTGAATGACCCGTAATTTCTTGCTAAACCTTCCCCCCAGGCACCTAGTTTAAAATCTCCAACCTTCTAACCATCCTTCTCCCCAACACCGCTGCCCCCTCCTCATTCAGGTGCAATCCATCACGACAAAAAAGATGGCGCCTGACTGAGAAGTCTCCCCAGTGTTCTAGGAACACAAACCCTTCTTTCCTGCGCCAATCCCTAAGCCACACATTTACCTCCCTAATCTCCCTCTGTCTCCCTGGGCTAGCGCGTGGCATGGGTAATAATTCGGAGAATTTTACCTTAGATGTCCTTGCCTTAAGTTTCTTGCCTAATTCCCTATAGTCTTTCTTAAGGACATCCCACCTTCCACTAACTTTGTCGTTGGTGCCAACGAGCACCAAGACCGCTGGAACATGCCCAGCCCCTCCCAATAATCTGTCTACCCAGTCCGCGGTGTGTCGCACCCGAGAGACAACAGACCATACGGCGATCACGGTCCCGGTAGCAGATTGCCCTATCTGTCTTCCTAATAATGGAATCCCCTACCACCACAATCTGACTAGGTACCTTACTAACTTTTATCCCAACTGCACCAGAGGGACCGCTCCTCTGGTTGCTAGATGGAACAGTCTAGGGTAATTAAGGGGAAAACCCATCTGCCAGACCAATAAGGCATCCACAAAGATCGCCCTGGGATCCTTTGTTCTTGATCTGTATGTGAGCACTTTGTTGTTCAACCAAGATGCTAGGAGATATATCTCTGGCAAACACCTCTTGTTTACTAGAGTCCGGAAGATCTCTGGGTGTAGAGCCCATTCACTTTCCTAAGTGGTGTGTCGACTTGTGAAGTCCGCTTCCCCGTTTAGGATTCCCGGAATGAGAAAGGCGGACAAGGTTGGATGATGAAGTTCTGCACACTTAGGTGACTTACCTTCATCACTTTTCGGCTGAGAGTTCCTCCCTGATGTTGAGGTACACTACTGCCGTCGCATTGTCCGAGCGGAACTGGACTGGTTTTCCCTGAAGACTGTCCCGTGCCTACACCGGTACCCTGTATATGGCCCGAGGTTCCAACCTTTATCAGTAGACACCTTTCTTCTTTGGGAACACAATCTTCCTGACACTGATCCCCAGTGTCAGAATTTTCCAAATCTGATATCAAAAGGATTTCCCTTTGCACAGCTGGGATGTCTGTAGCCACCAGGCTAACGACCTTCTTACTTTTATCGTAAGTACCATAGTCCGTCTTTATTATCTGATGCAATCCGTTAATACCTACAACACCTTGTATTTTCCACCTGGTCCCTCCAGGTACCAACCAGGCCAACACTGCTGATCTTCCCCGATCCGATGAGATCCGGGCATATCCAGTGTGGTGTGACTGTAGATTCTATTTGGTAAGAATCAGACGCTGCAGAGACCTAGAGTGGAATTGTGCATACGCCCTCCTGTTGATGCAGATACCATCAAACCCATCACCCGCATTGCTGCGTGAATGGATACCGTTCGACTGTGTGGCAAGTCCTGAATCCTATGCTGAACCTTGGATATCTTGTTGAGAGGTAAAAATTACTCTCTGTAGACCTTCCAGTACAGCCCCCGGTGTGACGGAACTGGAGCCAATTTTTCCAAGTTATGATTCACTTGCCTCTACAAACACGTTATTGTCTGTTGCAGATGACAAAAGAGCAGTCTCTGTGACTGTGCCAGAATTTAAACATCGTCTAGGTATGGGAAAATCCTTAACCCCTGCTGGCTGAAATAAGTTATTACCCCCATATATTTGGTAAATACTCTGGGGACTGTGGCTAACCCAAAGGGTAAAGGCTAGAACTGAAATTGCTGTTTGGAGGATAGCAAACCTTGGATAACACTGATGGACAGTGGTATAGGAACATGTAGGTAAGCATCCTGTATATCCAGGGATACCAAAAAAAACCCTGGCTCCATGGCACACATAAAGAACGTAACGATTCCACGTGCAACCAAGGTTTCAAATGTATTTGTTCAGCATTTTAGGATTGAGCATGGGCTGAAATGACCCATTTAGCTTCTGACTAAAACCAGGTTAGAGTACAACCTTGCCCCATTGGCTCCTCAGCCAAGCACATACACCATAGGTCTGAACCTGCGGTTCCTCTCGTGCTGAGCAGGATTACTACGGCGACAACTATCATCGCACTTAGGGGGGATTCTGATTTAGAGGCGTTCAGTCATCATCCCACAGATGGCAGGCTGTCTTGAAGGCAAAAGCATAAACTAGAGATCTGTGTGACCTGAAGAAATCGGCCCCCCAGCCTGGGGTCTCCCAGGCGGAGGCCCACACCATCAGACTGATGGTTTATTTTTCTACAGCACCTGGTATTTCCAGATGGTTTCCCATCCGAGCACTAACCAGGCCCAACACTGCTTAGTTTCCAAAAATCAGCTGATATTGGGCCCATCCAGTGTGGTGTAGCTGTAGATCCTCTGGTAGCCCAATGCTTTCCTAGTCTTCCCGACTTGTTAGATACCAAAAAGGGCCAAAATGCATAACTTTTAGGTTTGAAACTGTATGTGGAAGGAACCTGACCTTCTTGTAGTCTTGACCCCAGAATATGTCAGTTCTTACCAAAAATAATATTTTCAGAAAAAGACAATGATTCCAAAACCTTCCTTGATTCTGAATCAGCTTCCACATACCCAGCTAAATTGTTCTACGAGCAGGTATAGTTGGGGCTGATGCCCTGGAGTAAATATTTTGGCCATATCCAATGCTTCCAGGAACATTGCAGTTTTTTTTATATGAGATCTTTGATCTTTCTTCCAATGCCTCAGCCCAGGCAACCACTGCCTTTGCCATTCAAGCCGAATCCAAGGCTTGGCCTTATGACTGCCCTAGACAGGAAAATAAATGTTTTTTCTGGGACCCATCCACTCCCCTATCCGTGATGTTGTAAGCAAAGATAATGAAGATTATTTCGCATCCACTTTAGGAGCCACCTTCCCCCCTTTTTTTTTAACAATTCTCAAGCTGGAAGAGGATAATTGGAATTCCATTTCTTAGGAATTCTAAACTTCTTATTGGGCGTAGCCCAAGCCTCTTCCATGATTTTTGTCAGCTGATCTGACCCTGGAAACTCAGGTTTTGGGATGTTTAAACACAGGCGCCTTGGTTTTTAACACAGTCTCTGCTGTATCCTCTAAGGATAGAATGGCATCATTGCTTTCATTAACTCAACTAAATTCCAGAGCTGAGACCTACCACTTTTTCATATGATGAAGTAGAATAAATTGGGCTTTCATCTTGTGATGAATCTGAACAATGTGTAGCCTGTGAGGGTGAAGATTTACTTATCACCGGTTCTGAGAAGCTGCTGCTAGGAGTGATACACCATAGGTGGATCTGCATATAAGGGCTAATAGTGTAACCCTATCCCTGATACAGAATTTTGGGGGAATTATCTATTCAACTTATTGGATCAAGTCTGTGCAAAGATAGCCCAAGGTGGATACACTTGTACCTGCCTCTGCCTTGTATTTTTGCAGAGCTGAAACATTATGCACACAAGCTATCCTGAACCAGATCATGAGAGGAAAATACAACTTTGCAAAACAAACATGGTATGAGTGTCCTCACCATTGCCGCACTTATACATGATAAATAATCAGCACTTCCACAGTGTACTACACAATTTTGTGACTGTAATCACTTTAACCTTTTTTCTTTAAAATTATATCCACCCGACCCTACTCATGCACCAGCATTGATGATCTGCAAAACAAACTGACAGACATATAGTAAAGTCAGCATCATACTAGCAGTCAGTTACACGTATTCAGACGCAATTCGAAAGAAACAGTAATGGTATACAGACTCATATGCAATATGCACTTAACTATTCGTACTCAAAAGGTAGATATTTAGTGCTGTATTACCCGTACTCAGAGTGGGATACAGGGATACAAGATTGATCATACGTTAGAGAACGCTGAGTGGATCCAGACCCTACTAGTGTACACAGCCGCTCCCTGAACCTAGTGAACACAGCCGCTCGGTTCACACAGCCGCCTATGCTGCGACCAGATCCCCTCGTGGTAGCGCTCAGTAAACACAGACGCACCGGTCACACAGCCGCCTATGTTGCGACCAGGTCCCCTCGTGGTAGCGTCTGAGACGGAAGCGAGGAAACAGTTCATGGTGGGAGACTCGACGGAAATTGGTCATAAACTGGGGGGGGGGGGGGGCGACCAGGAGAGCATCTGACTCCCCCTGCTGACATCAACCCTAGGGATCGTGGCCTCATGCTATTCCTGGAGGTCATGATCCCTAAGGCCTAGCGCTGGAGCACCCGCGGTGGCGGCACGTCAGCGGCTGTTTGGTAGTCTCATTCCCAAAACAGTGCGGCTGTGTCCGTATTCCCCTTCTAAGCGGATCCAATGCCTTACCTTCTCCCCGTGCTCCATCCACAGTCTGGTAACGTCTGATGACCTTCTAGTATATCCGACACAGGTGCCCGCCGAAACAGCACTGTATTTGTGGGTAAGAGTTGTTGGAGCGACTCCGATACGCATATACAACGCCGTTTAGAAAGATCACTCAAAAAAAAAAATAGTAAGACTATAAAAATAGGATTTTAATACCTACCGGTAAATCCTTTTCTCTTAGTCCGTAGAGGATGCTGGGGTCACTTCAAGAACCATGGGGTATAGACGGAATCCGCAGAAGACATGGACACTTTAAGACTTTCAAAGGGTGTGACCTGGCTCCTCCCTCTATGCCCCTCCTCCAGACTCCAGTTTAAGGAACTGTGCCCAGGAGACGGACATTTTGAGGAAAGGATTTATTGTTAAACCACGGTGAGCATCTTACCAGCTCACACCTCAAGCGTGCCGCAGAACGTGGCATTTAAAAGAACACCAGCCAACGGCATGAATAATATACAGCAATATGCTGACAAAAAAAACCCGTAACACAACCTGTGTGTAACCACAACCAATAACTGCAGATACAGTATGCACTGGGACGGGCGCCCAGCATCCTCTACGGACTAAGAGAAAATAGGATTTTGGTAATTACCAGGTAAATCCTTTTCTTTGAATCCATAGGGGGCACTGGAGTACTCTAGGGATATGGACGGTTCCACAGGAACTAGGCACTGAATAGTTACACTTTGACTATACCTCCCCTCCATATCCCAGAGTACCTCAGTGTTTTTTACTGAGCCGAACTGGAGCTATAGAGGTTGACAATGGAGAAATACATATAACCAAAAACGGACAACAATAAAGTTGATACAAAACGAAACTGACAACTAACAGTTGACACCAACCCGATAGAATTTCTAATTTGAAACAGTCGGTAAGAGTGTGTTACCATAAAATTCCCTGCACTTACCACAACCAGGTAAACAACTGCTCTGGGTGGGCGTCCAGTGCCCCCTATGGATTCAAAGAAAAGGATTTACCTGGTAAGTACCAAAATCCTATTTTCTTTTTCATCCACTAGGGGTCACTGGAGTACTATAGGGACGTACCAAAGTTTCCCCCCTGGGCGGGAGAGCTGTTTGGCACCTGTAACACTAGACGGCCAAAGCTAGATGCTGATGCCGCAAAAATATCAAACCTGTAAAAGCGCACAAACGTGCACTGAAGACCATGTAGCCGCACTGCAAAGCTGTGTCGTAGAACTCCGCGACCAGCTGCCCATGACATTCGCGGAGAACGTGTGGAATGAGCTGTTACTGATGTAGGCGGCTGTAATCTAACATGAAGGTAAGCCTGACGTATGGTCAGTTTTATCCATCTGGATAAGGTCTGCTTAGAAGGTGGCCAACCCATCTTGGCCGCATCATAGAGAATAACAACGTATCCGTCTTAGGAACTGTAGACGTTCGGAATACATAAACTCGTAATGCGCGTACCACAACCGAAATTCCCGAATCTCCTGTTAACACAGGAACTACTATTGGATGATTGATGTGAAAAGAGGACCCTACTTTTTGCAGGAAAGCGGGATTCGTCTAAAATTCCGTTCTGTCATTATGAAACACTAAATACGGTGGCTTGCATAACAAGGCACCCAAAACTGAAACCCGCCCTGCCGAAGCTAAGGCTAGGAGAGAAATTGTTTCCCAAGTGAGAAACTTAATATCCACTTGTTGTAAGGGTTCGAAACAAAAAGACTATAAGAAATCTAAACCCAGATTCAAGTCCCATGGCGCAGTAAGTGGAGTGAAATGGAGGCTGTACTTTGAGGACACCCTGCATAAAGGTGTGTACCGACGGCAATAGAGCCAATCTTCTTTGAAAATAAATTGACAACGCAGATATCTGCACCTTTAGTGTGGATAAACGCCGACCTCCATCTAACCCCATCTGTAGACATAACAAAAGACGGGATAACTTGAAAGATGATGTCGGAAACTTCAGAACTTCACACCAACCTATATAGGCACGCCAAATTCTGTCATAATGAGCTGCCGTATCCGGCTTCCTAGCTCGTAACATGGTTGGTATAACCTATTCTGGAATGCCCTCTCTTTTTAAGAGGGCTGTCTCAACAGCCACTCCGTCAAACGCAGCCGCGCTAAATCAGAGAAAAAGAACGGACCCTGTTGTAACAGGTCCGGACGCAGTGGGAGCGGCCAAGGAACGTCCGCGAGTAGACCGCGGAGATCCGAAAACCAAGCTCTCCGAGGCCAATGAGGCGCCACTAGTATGACTGTGACGGGCTCTCTTTTGATCCGTTTTAGCAACAGAGGGAGCAGCGGAAAACGGTGGAAACAGATACACGAGACTGTATGGCCACTTGATTGTGAGAGCATCCACCGCCACTGCCTTTGGATCTCTCGTTCTGGACACGTACTGGGGCATTTGATAACTGTGGCGAGATGCCATCAGGTCCACTTGCGGGTAACCCTACTTCTGGACCAGCATGTGAAACACTTCTGGATTTAATGCACATCCTGGATAAAAATCCCGGCAGCTGAGATAATCCGCCTCCCAGTTGTCCACTCCCGGAATTAATACTGCCGACAAAATCACCTCGGCCCAATTGAGGACTCGAGCTACTTCCCGCATTGCCATGCGGCTTTTCGTTCCTCCTTGTTTGTTGATGTATGCGACCACCGTCGCATTGTCTGACTGCACCTGAACAGCCTGAGCCTGCAGCATGTGCACTGCTTCTCGTAGCGCATTGTAAATTGCCCGGAGTTCCAGGACATTTATAGACAGCAATCTTTCGTGATCCGCCCAGAGACCCTGGAGCTGAAAATTTTGAACTACAGCTACCCAACCTCTGAGACTCGCGTCCGCCGTGAGAATTATCCAATTCCAGGCGCCGAACCATTTCCCTGCGGTTAGATTCTGTACTTTGAGCCACCAGAGTAGAGACACCCTGGCCCTTGGAGACCACCTCACCCTGCGGTGAATCTGCAGAAGCGAGCCCGACCATTGTTTTTGGCATGCATTGCAGGCAGACACTGTACTCGTTAGGCCACAGCCAACCATTGCGAGCACATCCAGTTACAAAGGACGTGAGTGAAGTCTTCCGAACTGAAGCGCTTCAAAAGCCGCCACCATTGTGTCTAATAGGCGAATGTACAAATGAACCGAGACTGTGCGAGGCTTGAGCACTAATTGTACCAGATGACGAATGACCTGTACTTCTGTTCGGGTAGGTAAATTCTTTGATTTACCATATCGAGAATCATACTTAGGAATTGAAATCGTTGAGACGGAATCATTCAGGAATACGCGTAGACAATGGTAGGAAATCAGATTTCCCCCCCCCCCCACTCGGTCTGCGATCTATTCTCGTTTGGAACGAAGCCAAAGTGGACGTTGTGCACCACTAGCGAAGCTGAGACGCAAGAACCAACTGCCAACTTCACAGAAGCTGTAGGCAGCAAGAAGTGTAAGGTGGTCTTTATTTAGGGCAAACCTGAACTAGAGATGAGCGCCGGAAATTTTTCGGGTTTTGTGTTTTGGTTTTGGGTTCGGTTCCGCGGCCGTGTTTTGGGTTCGACCGCGTTTTGGCAAAACCTCACCGAATTTTTTTTGTCGGATTCGGGTGTGTTTTGGATTCGGGTGTTTTTTTCAAAAAACACTAAAAAACAGCTTAAATCATAGAATTTGGGGGTCATTTTGATCCCAAAGTATTATTAACCTCAAAAACCATAATTTACACTCATTTTCAGTCTATTCTGAATACCTCACACCTCACAATATTATTTTTAGTCCTAAAATTTGCACCTAGGTCGCTGGATGACTAAGCTAAGCGACCCTAGTGGCCGACACAAACACCGGGCCCATCTAGGAGTGCCACTGCAGTGTCACGCAGGATGTCCCTTCCAAAAAACCCTCCCCAAACAGCACATGACGCAAAGAAAAAAAGAGGCGCAATGAGGTAGCTGTGTGAGTAAGATAAGCGACCCTAGTGGCCGACACAAACACCGGGCCCATCTAGGAGTGTCACTGCAGTGTCACGCAGGATGTCCCTTCCAAAAAACCCTCCCCAAACAGCACATGACGCAAAGAAAAAAAGAGGCGCAATGAGGTAGCTGTGTGAGTAAGATAAGCGACCCTAGTGGCCGACACAAACACCGGGCCCATCTAGGAGTGTCACTGCAGTGTCACGCAGGATGTCCCTTCCAAAAAACCCTCCCCAAACAGCACATGACGCAAAGAAAAAAAGAGGCGCAATGAGGTAGCTGTGTGAGTAAGATAAGCGACCCTAGTGGCCGACACAAACACCGGGCCCATCTAGGAGTGTCACTGCAGTGTCACGCAGGATGACCCTTCCAAAAAACCCTCCCCAAATAGCACATGACGCAAAGAAAAAAAGAGGCGCAATGAGGTAGCTGTGTGAGTAAGATAAGCGACCCTAGTGGCCGACACAAACACCGGGCCCATCTAGGAGTGTCACTGCAGTGTCACGCAGGATGTCCCTTCCAAAAAACCCTCCCCAAACAGCACATGACGCAAAGAAAAAAAGAGGCGCAATGAGGTAGCTGTGTGAGTAAGATAAGCGACCCTAGTGGCCGACACAAACACCGGGCCCATCTAGGAGTGTCACTGCAGTGTCACGCAGGATGTCCCTTCCAAAAAACCCTCCCCAAACAGCACATGACGCAAAGAAAAAAAGAGGCGCAATGAGGTAGCTGTGTGAGTAAGATAAGCGACCCTAGTGGCCGACACAAACACCGGGCCCATCTAGGAGTGGCACTGCAGTGTCACGCAGGATGTCCCTTCCAAAAAACCCTCCCCAAACAGCACATGACGCAAAGAAAAAAAGAGGCGCAATGAGGTAGCTGTGTGAGTAAGATAAGCGACCCTAGTGGCCGACACAAACACCGGGCCCATCTAGGAGTGTCACTGCAGTGTCACGCAGGATGTCCCTTCCAAAAAACCCTCCCCAAACAGCACATGACGCAAAGAAAAAAAGAGGCGCAATGAGGTAGCTGTGTGAGTAAGATAAGCGACCCTAGTGGCCGACACAAACACCGGGCCCATCTAGGAGTGTCACTGCAGTGTCACGCAGGATGACCCTTCCAAAAAACCCTCCCCAAATAGCACATGACGCAAAGAAAAAAAGAGGCGCAATGAGGTAGCTGTGTGAGTAAGATAAGCGACCCTAGTGGCCGACACAAACACCGGGCCCATCTAGGAGTGTCACTGCAGTGTCACGCAGGATGTCCCTTCCAAAAAACCCTCCCCAAACAGCACATGACGCAAAGAAAAAAAGAGGCGCAATGAGGTAGCTGTGTGAGTAAGATAAGCGACCCTAGTGGCCGACACAAACACCGGGCCCATCTAGGAGTGTCACTGCAGTGTCACGCAGGATGTCCCTTCCAAAAAACCCTCCCCAAACAGCACATGACGCAAAGAAAAAAAGAGGCGCAATGAGGTAGCTGTGTGAGTAAGATAAGCGACCCTAGTGGCCGACACAAACACCGGGCCCATCTAGGAGTGGCACTGCAGTGTCACGCAGGATGTCCCTTCCAAAAAACCCTCCCCAAACAGCACATGACGCAAAGAAAAAAAGAGGCGCAATGAGGTAGCTGTGTGAGTAAGATAAGCGACCCTAGTGGCCGACACAAACACCGGGCCCATCTAGGAGTGGCACTGCAGTGTCACGCAGGATGTCCCTTCCAAAAAACCCTCCCCAAACAGCACATGACGCAAAGAAAAAAAGAGGCGCAATGAGGTAGCTGTGTGAGTAAGATAAGCGAACCTAGTGGCCGACACAAACACCGGGCCCATCTAGGAGTGTCACTGCAGTGTCACGCAGGATGTCCCTTCCAAAAAACCCTCCCCAAACAGCACATGACGCAAAGAAAAAAAGAGGCGCAATGAGGTAGCTGTGTGAGTAAGATAAGCGACCCTAGTGGCCGACACAAACACCGGGCCCATCTAGGAGTGGCACTGCAGTGTCACGCAGGATGTCCCTTCCAAAAAACCCTCCCCAAACAGCACATGACGCAAAGAAAAATTAAAGAAAAAAGAGGTGCAAGATGGAATTGTCCTTGGGCCCTCCCACCCACCCTTATGTTGTATAAACAGGACATGCACACTTTAACCAACCCATCATTTCAGTGACAGGGTCTGCCACACGACTGTGACTGAAATGACGGGTTGGTTTGGACCCCCACCAAAAAAGAAGCAATTAATCTCTCCTTGCACAAACTGGCTCTACAGAGGCAAGATGTCCACCTCATCATCATCCTCCGATATATCACCGTGTACATCCCCCTCCTCACAGATTATCAATTCGTCCCCACTGGAATCCACCATCTCAGCTCCCTGTGTACTTTGTGGAGGCAATTGCTGCTGGTCAATGTCTCCACGGAGGAATTGATTATAATTCATTTTAATAAACATCATCTTCTCCACATTTTCTGGATGTAACCTCGTACGCCGATTGCTGACAAGGTGAGCGGCGGCACTAAACACTCTTTCGGAGTACACACTTGTGGGAGGGCAACTTAGGTAGAATAAAGATAGTTTGTGCAAGGGCCTCCAAATTGCCTCTTTTTTTTTTTTTTTTTATTAATATTTTTATTAAAGAAAAGTCGAGCATGCAAGTACAGAACAAACAGGAGATGATAGCTCCAAGTAAATGCTTAATCACATACAAGTTATCCCCTAGGGAGTAACCGAATATTACAGAGACAAAGGCATATTGTGACAATACCCGATGTATGCATGACTCGACCATCACAATTTTTTATGTTTAAACATCAAACAATCATATAAAGAAAATAATAAGAAAGGTTCTGATAAGAGAAGAGAGAAAAAGAGTGAAAAAGAGTGTGGGCGAGATAGGAGAGGGAGGGGGGGGTGGGAGAGTGGTGGTTCGTCAGAGAGGCGGACTAAGTGAGTACATGTGATAGGAGAGTAATATTTCCCAGCTATCAATCATACCATCTGTACAACCAGGGTCTGTATTACACCTCTTAAGTTAATTGGGACCTATGTGGTGTAGAGAGCTGCCTCACAGTGTGACGTATCTCATCCACTCCCGGTAGCGTGGGGCGTATTATAGGTGAACCATGGTTCCCATATCCTCCTAAATTTGTCCGACCTGTCATGTAAGGAGGCTGTGATTTTCTCCATCGTGGAAATATGCCAAATTTTAGCAATTAGCATGCTTCTAGAGGGAGTATTGGAATTTTTCCAATTTTTTGCTACTACACAGCGGGCTGCATGTAAGATTTGAAGAACCAAGCTATTAGCTTGGTTGTCTAGGTTGGGTAAAGGTAGGCTCAGCAAAGCTGACCAGGGGTCCAGAGTTATCCTTGAACAGAAGACAGAACCTAAGAGAACCTCCACCTGAGACCAGAACGCATGCATTTTGGGACATGACCACCAGATGTGTTTAAAGTCTCCGATCTGGCCACATCCACGCCAGCACAATGGGGAGGACCCGGGAAAAATTTTATGCAGTGTTGCTGGGACCCGATATCATCTAGTGTAGACTTTATAAGAGTTTTCCTTCACAAGGGAGGAAATTGATGATTGGGCAACCTTTTGTCTAATGGTTTCCCATGCGTCTTCATCAGGTGGAGGGCCTAGGTCCCGTTCCCACCTCTGCTCATGGAGGAGGGTGCTTGTTGCCTTCAGGGAACGTAATAATCCGTAGAGTATAGAGATAATACCCTGCCGCATAGGAGAGTAAATACATAGACGTTCCAAGGGGGTGAGTTGGCGGATAACCTGGGATTTGGGAAGGGAACTTAAAAAGGAGCGGAGCTGTAAATATTCGTAAAACACGGGTTGGGGGATATCGTATCTGTCACTTAAAGATTGTAAAGAACGCCATGAGGAGCCCTCTATGAAATCAAATACTATACCCGGGCGTGGATTCAGATGAAGCCACGAGTGAGATTGCAAAGTGGAGCCTGGAGGGAAGTCCCTGTTATCCCATATGGGCGTGATAGGAGATGGGAAAGTGGATAGGCCATAGTGTCGAATGCAGGAGAGCCACAAGGCGCAAGTGAGTTTTGTCGAGGGGATACAGGTTTGTAATGATCGCAGTGGTTTGGTCGGTGAAAGGAGGGAAACCAAAGAGGAGACCCCGGCCGCCAGAAGCTCGATTCGGATCCAAGGCAGGTGGGGGGCAGGGGAGAACCATGCCAGAGCCTGACTCAGATGGGTTGCATGATAATATTTACGTATATCCGGCAATCCCCTACCCCCCGCCAGCGGGTCACGTATCAGAGTGGAGGTCCTAATTCTTGGGGGCTTACCAGACCATATAAATTTTACAAATAATTTCTGGATACGACATAGGGCCTCAGCAGGGATGCTTACGGGGATTGTTTGGATCAGATATAAGATCCTCGGGAGGATGTTCATTTTAATTGAAACTATCCGTCCAAACCAGGCTATAATCTGTTTGTCCCAAGCTCTAAGGTCAGACTCTATACATTTGAAAAGGGCAGGGAAGTTCTCAGAGTATAGAGAGTCGTAGGAGTTTGTGATGTACACTCCAAGGTACTTGATTTTCTTGGAGCGCCAAGAGAAGTTATAGTTGTCAGCAAGGAGAGATCTGGTATTCTCATCAAGATGTAGTGGGAGGGCCTCCGACTTGGAGTAATTAATACGATATCCAGAGTAATGAGAGTATAATGAGAGGGTTTTAAACAGATTAGGGATGGATATATTGGGGGAGGAGATAGTCAGGAGGACATCATCTGCGAATAATGACAGTTTAAATTCCTCTTCCCCAACATGTATGCCTTTGATATCGGGGTTGGCCCTAACCATACACGCCAGAGGTTCGATCGTCATAGCAAAAATTAGTGGAGACAAGGGGCACCCCTGGCGTGTACCGTTGCTAATGTGAAAGAGTTGAGAGTCTTTGCCGTTGACCCGAACTCTAGCGGAGGGGTTGGAATAAAGTGCCTGAATGCCTTGAAGTAGGCTTCCTCCCAGACCAAATCTGCGTAGAGTGGCAAACATGAAAGGCCATAGTATTTTGTCGAAAGCCTTCTCTGCATCTAGTGAGAGAAGGACAGAAGGTATTTTAGATTTGTTAATAAGATGAACCAGATTAATAGTTCTTCGTGTGTTGTCTCTGGCTTGTCGGCCTGGGATGAAGCCCACCTGGTCAGCGTGTATTAGGCGCGGGAGGACAGGGTTTAATCTTAGGGCTATAATTTTGGCGAATAACTTAATATCGTTATTCAATAAGGAAATGGGGCGGTAGCTGGCACAGGAGTTGGGATCTTTCCCAATTTTATGTATTAAAACTATTCGTGCCTCTAAGGTACGGGGTGATAGAGGGTTACCACTTAGGAACCCGTTGAAGAGCCGGCAAAGGTGGGGTAGAAGCAATCCCTTAAATTTCTTATAATAAGTAATTGACATCCCATCGGGTCCAGGGGCTTTGCCCGGTTTCTGAGTTTTTAGTGCGTTCTCTATTTCTTCAATAGTAATCTCAGAGCCTAATTGGGACACTGTCGTGCTATTCAGTGACGGTAGGTTACATTTGTCTAGGAGGGAATCAATTCCCTTTTCAAGTCTCGGTGATAAGGGGGGGGTAGATTCCGAGTTGTACAGCAATTTGTAAAATTCCTCGAATTCACCCAGAATGCGGTCAGGATCATGGGTCAAAGCCCCTTGTTTGGTGCGGATGGATAAGATATTTTTGGAGGAAATCCTAGCCCTCAACTTTCTGGCTAACAGTTTATCCGCCTTATCCCCTTTTTCGTAGTAAATCTGGTTAAGACGTCTAAGGCACATTTCAGTCTTATGAGACAATAGTGAGTTAAGTTCTCCTCTGATTTTAAGAACCGTCTCAAAATCCGCAGGGTCTAGAGAGGACTTATGCACTTCCTCCATTTGGTGGAGCTGGTTAGATAACTCTAGAATATTTTGGGAGCGCTGCTTGGTGATCCTGGCCGCAGTCTGAATGAAGTGGCCCCGGAGGACCGCCTTGTGTGCCTCCCACAGGGTCGTATCGGATATACCGGGGGTTTGGTTCTCGTTGAAGTAGTCAGTTAATACCTGAGTGGTTTGCTGTAATACTTCAGGTTGTTGGAGGAGGGCGTCGTTAAGCGACCAGGAGGGGGGGGAAGGAGTGCGGGCTAGCCCGGTCAGAGTCAGAGAAATCGGGGCGTGATCAGACCACGTGATTGGATAAATACAGCAGTTCTGGATTCTGGATGTTAGGTCCCTTCCGACCATAATCATATCAATTCTAGTATATAGATTGTGGACTGGAGAATAGAACGTATAGTCCTTAATTAGGGGATCAACAACCCTCCAGGAGTCAAACAGGAGGTGATTTTTAAGCAGCGACTGTAGGGCTCTAGAGTTGCGGGTGCTGATACGGGACTGGGACCGTGGGAGGGGATGGGAGCGATCCAGACTATGATGTAGTATGGTGTTAAAGTCTCCTGCTATTAAGAGGTCACCTTTCCTACATTGGGCGATTTTGGAGTCTAAGGAAGCAAAGAACGAGGCCTGGTTAATATTGGGAGCGTAGACATTAACCATGGTGATAGGGACATTATTAAGTTTACCTACTATAATAAGAAACCTACCGCGCTTATCCTTAATGATTCGGTCTGATTCCAAATGTAAATGGGCGGGAATCAGAATGGCGACCCCTCTTTTCTTATGAGTGCGATCACAGGCGTGTATGGCAACAGGGTGGCGTCTAGAACATAGTTCAGGGTGGGAAATCCCTTTAAAATGCGTCTCCTGGAGGAATACCAGATCTCCCCTCACCTGTTTCAGAAAAAGAAATAACTTGGTCCTCTTTTGAGGACTGTTAAGGCCCTTCACATTGTAGGATATTACGTTAACAGACATAATGTTACAAGTATGAGTATAGCATAAGAGTTCTTATTGAACCTTAAGTAGTCTCCCTGGGAAACGAGGGGAACAAGGGGGAGAGAAAGAGCGGGAAGTTGGGGAAGAAAGATAAGGGGAAGAAAAAGAGAAAGAAGAAAAAAAAAAAGAAAAATCACAAAAGTCACAAAAAGACCTTTAAGATACTGTAAAATAAACAAGTAGAATTGACCGAGCCACCGACCCATTGTACGCTGCGTACGGGTCTGTATGTTTGAGCACCCGTATGGGGGATTTAAGGGAGAAGAGAACTCCCCCATGCTCAAAACTGACTATGGAGGCTCGGTGGGGGGCGCGGTCTCGGCCACCGGGACGCCCACCAACTAAACTTATGGGGGGGCGACCGAGGGGGTCGTTGCAACAACCTGCCACAGTGGACCACCGTTGAAATTATATAAGTAAATAAGCAAATAAACAATCTCAACTCAGAAAGAGATTCTTACAACTCTAAACTCGTTTGTAAAACAGTGACATTTTACCCCTATAGTGACCCAGCAGTACATCTGTGCAGAGACTTTCACGGCGGGTCATGGCTTATAGAGGTTTTCTCCGGGACTGTCATATGTTCAGTTATATGAACACGGTGGAAAAGAGGAACCCGTAAACCTCTAAGCTAATAAGCATAACAGTAGAGAATGACAAATAATAACCCGACAGTGCAGCTGTGAAGAAATGTTCATGAAATGTCATGTCTCACGGAGGTTTTTGCCGGGACTGTCAACCACAGACGTCGAGGCGCCCGCTGCGGGAGGGGTGAGACTGGAGTGCGTTGAAGAACTGGAGCTTCCAGCGGGGCGTCAGGTTTATCGGACTCCGGGGGAGAAAGGTTAAGTCTCAGAAGGAGCCGATGGGCCTCCTCCTTAGAACGTGCCAACAGTCTCTTCCCATCGAGTTGCACAATGAGGGCAAAGGGGTAACCCCATCTGTAACGGATTTGGTTTTCCCTGAGGATTTGGGTGAACTCCCGCAGGTCGAAGCGCCTCTTAAGAGTGGTAGGGGATAAGTCCTGAAACACCATTAGCCTATGCGAGTCAAACATACACAAGTCTCTGTTCCGGGCCGCTGTTAGAATTTTTTCCTTGATTTTGAAGTAGTGACATCGTATGACTACGTCACGTGGAGGGGACGAAGTCGGGGGGTTTTGGCGCAAGGCCCGGTGAGCCCTGTCCAGGAGGAACTGCTCACGTGGGACGTCCGGGAGGAGGTGTTGGAAAAATCTGAGGAGGAAATCTTCCAATTGTGCCGGTTCCACCGACTCCGGAATATATTTAATACGTAGGTTATTACGTCGTGCGCGATTATCTGCGTCTTCCTGTTGGTCTTGGAGCAGGTAGATATCCTCCTGCATAACGTGGACTGAGCGTTCCAGCTCCTGCTGGAAGGAAATGACTTCATCAATTTTTTGTTCAGCGTCGTTAGTGCGGGCCCCGAGATCAGATATCTCCGCCTTGAGCCCTGAGATGGCATTCTGGATTTCCGAATGAAAAGCTTGTTTCAGCGATTTCATCTCCGCCAGAATAGAGGAGATACATTCTTTCATGGAGGGGTCTGGGGACGATGAGTCTTCCTCAGATTCTGAAACCTGGGCGGGAACAGGGACGGCCGGTAATTTAGTGGAACTAGACTTCATCTTAGAAATAAAGGTGGAAATTTCCGCAGAAGATGTATTTTTCTTGGACTTGGACTTAGGCATGGTGTATGACAGTCCCGGAGCTAAAAGAGGTCATCGGGCATAGCTGAGTAGTAATATAGGTAGTTAGTGATCCATCACGAAGTAGACGTTGAGATTTCACAAGAACAAGACCCCCGGGGTCGTGCCCCCAGGCTTTCAGCAGCACATTTCTCTGCTGGATAGTGACATAGGAGACTGGGGTGCAAAGCAGGCGCAGTAGTAGGGAGAGGCCAGAAGATGGCGCCCTCTGGCTTGTAAACTTGTAAACTTGTAGTACAGAGAAGTCCAGCACAGAAGGGGAATGCCAAATAGCCTCAGCAGGTTATATGAAAATTTAATACTAGGGGGGTGTTAGAGCATATATAGGACCCCTATGGGGCGAGAAGATGGCACTCTCCTCAGCCCAGTCGTACCTTATGGCAGGGAGGGGGGAAGGAAGACGCCAGCCACCGTGAGGGCAGTCGAATGGGGCTCCCCAGTGACCATGTGAGATCCGCAGGTCAAGGGCCACCTAGCACACCAGGCGGAGGGAGGGCTGAGGGTCACAGGAGCCTCCGTGCCTAGCGCCGATGGTGATGTCTCCGGTGGCGGCTGAGTAACTGCAGGCCTGGGACAGAGGTCCACCCCCAGAGAGAGGCTGATGTAGGTGCTGTAGTGCTGCGGCTCTGCGACCCCCTCCGGCGTTCAGCACGGAGTGTCCAGGCGTCAAGCGCAGGTGATGATGGGGGGGGGAGAGTGTTGGTGGAGCAGCTCACCTCTAGTGTAGCGGAGTCCGGCAGGACCCGAGTCCGCGGCTCCGTCTCCGGGTCCGAAATCTAAAATGGCCGCCGCCCTCGAGGCATCGGATCCCCGGCGTCCGCTCTTTGGCCAGCTCCTCGTTCCTCCGCAGCCTCCCCCGCCTCGTCAGTATGGGGGAGCGTATGTCAGCTCCCAGGGGGTCCACGCCAGGGCACTTGAGAGCACTTCAGGGACAGGTACGAGGCTCCGTACGGCCCGCCGCCGGAGGATTCAAAATTTAGGCCCCGGCTTCTGAATGGAGGGTAGGCCGCAACCCGCAGGAGCCGGTAAACCGGCTCCCCGATTCCGCAGCGCTACCCCACCACCGACGAGTGTCCCCTCTATCAAGGGGAGCAAGTTTTAGAAGGGTTTTCCCAAGCAGGGAGAGGGTTTTGAGGGCTAAACTCCTTGATCTCTGAGGAGCTCTCAGAGTTTGCTGCTTTTCAGATCCAAATTGCCTCTTTTTCCTGCCAGTATAAGTACGGACTGTGTGACGTGCCTACTTGGATGCGGTCACTCATATAATCCTCCACCATTCTATCAATGGTGAGAGAATCATATGCAGTGACAGTAGACGACATGTCCGTAATCGTTGTCAGGTCCTTCAGTCCGGACCAGATGTCAGCATCAGCAGTCGCTCCAGACTGCCCTGCATCACCGCCAGCGGGTGGGCTCGGAATTCTGAGCCTTTTCCTCGCACCCCCAGTTGCGGGAGAATGTGAAGGAGGAGATGTTGACAGGTCGCGTTCCGCTTGACTTGACAATTTTCTCACCAGCAGGTCTTTCAACCCCAGCAGACTTGTGTCTGCCGGAAAGAGAGATCCAAGGTAGGCTTTAAATCTAGGATCGAGCACGGTGGCCAAAATGTAGTGCTCTGATTTCAACAGATTGACCACCCGTGAATCCTTGTTAAGCGAATTAAGGGCTCCATCCACAAGTCCCACATGCCTAGCGGAATCGCTCCGTGTTAGCTCCTCCTTCAATGTCTCCAGCTTCTTCTGCAAAAGCCTGATGAGGGGAATGACCTGACTCAGGCTGGCAGTGTCTGAACTGACTTCACGTGTGGCAAGTTCAAAGGGCATCAGAACCTTGCACAACGTTGAAATCATTCTCCACTGCGCTTGAGACAGGTGCATTCCACCTCCTATATCGTGCTCAATTGTATAGGCTTGAATGGCCTTTTGCTGCTCCTCCAACCTCTGAAGCATATAGAGGGTTGAATTCCACCTCGTTACCACTTCTTGCTTCAGATGATGGCAGGGCAGGTTCAGTAGTTTTTGGTGGTGCTCCAGTCTTCTGTACGTGGTGCCTGTACGCCGAAAGTGTCCCGCAATTCTTCTGGCCACCGACAGCATCTCTTGCACGCCCCTGTCGTTTTTTTAAAAATTCTGCACCACCAAATTCAAGGTATGTGCAAAACATGGGACGTGCTGGAATTTGCCCATATTTAATGCACACACAATATTGCTGGCGTTGTCCGATGCCACAAATCCACAGGAGAGTCCAATTGGGGTAAGCCATTCCGCGATGATCTTCCTCAGTTGCCGTAAGAGGTTTTCAGCTGTGTGCGTATTCTGGAAAGCGGTGATACAAAGCGTAGCCTGCCTAGGAAAGAGTTGGCATTTGCGAGATGCTGCTACTGGTGCCGCCGCTGCTGTTCTTGCGGCGGGAGTCCATACATCTACCCAGTGGGCTGTCACAGTCATATAGTCCTGACCCTGCCCTGCTCCACTTGTCCACATGTCCGTGGTTAAGTGGACATTGGGTACAGCTGCATTTTTTAGGACACTGGTGAGTCTTTTTCTGAGGTCTGTGTACATTTTCGGTATCGCCTGCCTAGAGAAGTGGAACCTAGATGGTATTTGGTAACGGGGGCACACTACCTCAAGAAATTGTGTAGTTCCCTGTGAACTAACGGCGGATACCGGACGCACGTCTAACACCAACATAGTTGTCAAGGCCTCAGTTATCCGCTTTGCAGCAGGATGACTGCTGTGATATTTCATCTTCCTCGCAAAGGACTGTTGGACAGTCAATTGCTTACTGGAAGTAGTACAAGTGGTCTTCCGACTTCCCCTCTGGGATGACCATCGACTCCCAGCAGCAACAACAGCAGCGCCAGCAGCAGTAGGCGTTACACGCAAGGATGCATCGGAGGAATCCCAGGCAGGAGAGGAATCGTCAGAATTGCCAGTGACATGGCCTGCAGGACTATTGGCATTCCTGGGGAAGGAGGAAATTGACACTGAGGGAGTTGGTGGGGTGGTTTGCGTGAGCTTGGTTACAAGAGGAAGGGATTTACTGGTCAGTGGACTGCTTCCGCTGTCACCCAAAGTTTTTGAACTTGTCACTGACTTATTATGAATGCGCTGCAGGTGACGTATAAGGGAGGATGTTCCGAGGTGGTTAACGTCCTTACCCCTACTTATTACAGCTTGACAAAGGCAACACACGGCTTGACACCTGTTGTCCGCTTTTCTGTTGAAATACCTCCACACTGAAGAGCTGATTTTTTTGGTATTTTCACCAGGCATGTCAACGGCCATATTCCTCCCACGGACAACAGGTGTCTCCCCGGGTGCCTGACTTAAACAAACCACCTCACCATCAGAATCCTCCTGGTCAATTTCCTCCCCAGCGCCAACAACACCCATATCCTCCTCATCCTGGTGTACTTCAACTCTGACATCTTCAATCTGACTATCAGGAACTGGACTGCGGGTGCTCCTTCCAGCACTTGCAGGGGGCGTGCAAATGGTGGAAGGCGCATGCTCTTCACGTCCAGTGTTGGGATGGTCAGGCATCGCAACCGACACAATTGGACTCTCCTTGTGGATTTGGGATTTCGAAGAACGCACAGTTCTTTGCGGTGCTTTTGCCAGCTTGAGTCTTTTCAGTTTTCTAGCGAGAGGCTGAGTGCTTCCATCCTCATGTGAAGCTGAACCACTAGCCATGAACATAGGCCAGGGCCTCAGCCGTTCCTTGCCACTCCGTGTGGTAAATGGCATATTGGCAAGTTTACGCTTCTCCTCCGACAATTTTATTTTAGGTTTTGGAGTCCTTTTTTTACTGATATTTGGTGTTTTGGATTTGACATGCTCTGTACTATGACATTGGGCATCGGCCTTGGCAGACGACGTTGCTGGCATTTCATCGTCTCGGCCATGACTAGTGGCAGCAGCTTCAGCACGAGGTGGAAGTGGATCTTGATCTTTCCCTAATTTTGGAACCTCAACATTTTTGTTCTCCATATTTTAATAGGCACAACTAAAAGGCACCTCAGGTAAACAATGGAGATGGATGGATACTAGTATACTTATGGATGGACTGCCGAGTGCCGACACAGAGGTAGCTACAGCCGTGGACTACCGTACTGTGTCTGCTGCTAATATAGACTGGATGATAATGAGATGAAATCAATATATATATATGTATGTATATATAATATCACTAGTACTGCAGCCGGACAGGTAGATAATATATTTATTAGGTAATGATGACTGATGACGGACCTGCTGGACACTGTCAGCTCAGCAGCACCGCAGACTGCTACAGTAAGCTACTATACTCTATAGTAGTATGTACAAAGAAGAAAAAAAAAAAAAAAACCACGGGTAGGTGGTATACAATTATGGATGGACTGCCGAGTGCCGACACAGAGGTAGCTACAGCCGTGGACTAACGTACTGTGTCTGCTGCTAATATAGACTGGATGATTGATAATGAGATGAAATCAATATATATATGTATGTATATATAATATCACTAGTACTGCAGCCGGACAGGTAGATAATATATTTATTAGGTAATGATGACTGATGACGGACCTGCTGGACACTGTCAGCTCAGCAGCACCGCAGACTGCTACAGTAAGCTACTATACTATAGTAGTATGTACAAAGAAGAAAGAAAAAAAAAACCACGGGTAGGTGGTATACAATTATGGATGGACTGCCGAGTGCCGACACAGAGGTAGCTACAGCCGTGGACTAACGTACTGTGTCTGCTGCTAATATAGACTGGATGATTGATAATGAGATGAAATCAATATATATATGTATGTATATATAATATCACTAGTACTGCAGCCGGACAGGTAGATAATATATTTATTAGGTAATGATGACTGATGACGGACCTGCTGGACACTGTCAGCTCAGCAGCACCGCAGACTGCTACAGTAAGCTACTATACTCTATAGTAGTATGTACAAAGAAGAAAGAAAAAAAAAAAACCACGGGTAGGTGGTATACAATTATGGATGGACTGCCGAGTGCCGACACAGAGGTAGCTACAGCCGTGGACTAACGTACTGTGTCTGCTGCTAATATAGACTGGATGATTGATAATGAGATGAAATCAATATATATATGTATGTATATATAATATCACTGGTACTGCAGCCGGACAGGTAGATAATATATTTATTAGGTAATGATGACTGATGACGGACCTGCTGGACACTGTCAGCTCAGCAGCACCGCAGACTGCTACAGTAAGCTACTATACTCTATAGTAGTATGTACAAAGAAGAAAGAAAAAAAAAAAACCACGGGTAGGTGGTATACAATTATGGATGGACTGCCGAGTGCCGACACAGAGGTAGCTACAGCCGTGGACTAACGTACTGTGTCTGCTGCTAATATAGAGTCTAGACTGGATGATAAATTATTGATAATGAGATGAAATCAATATAATATCACTAGTACTGCAGCCGGACAGGTACTATATATATTTATTATGTAATGACTGATGACGGACCTGCTGGACACTGTCAGGTCAGCACAGCACCGCAGACTGCTACAGTAAGCTACTATAGTAGTATGTATAAAGAAGAATGAAAAAAAAAAAAACACGGGTAGGTGGTATACAATATTATATATATATATATTATATACAATTATATATATATATATATATATATTAAACTGGTGGTGATTGATTATTAAACTGGTGGTCACTTCAGGTCACGTTGCAACTTGCAACTAGTACTCCAAGGCCTAAGCAGACAATCACAAAATATATTATTATACTGGTGGTCAGTGTGGTCACAACAATGGCAGTGTGGCACTGACTCTGGCAGCAAAAGTGTGCACTGTACGTTATATGTACTCCTGAGTCCTGCTCTCAGACTCTAACTGCTCCCCACTGTCAGTGTCTCCCCCACAAGTCAGATAATACACTTACAGTCACACTATCTAATCTATAAATATCACTTCAGCAAGTAGTAAGTATAGTAGTATACAGTATAGTAGTACTCCTCCTAATAATGCTCCCCAAAATACTGTGTCTCTCTCTTCTCTATACGGAGAGGACGCCAGCCACGTCCTCTCCCTATGACTCTCAATGCACGTGTGAAAATGGCGGCGACACGCGGCTCCTTATATAGAATCCGAGTCTCGCGATAGAATCCGAGCCTCGCGAGAATCCGACAGCGTGATGATGACGTTCGGGCGCGCTCGGGTTAGCCGAGCAAGGCGGGAAGATCCGAACCTGCTCGGACCCGTGTAAAAAACCTGAAGTTAGGGCGGGTTCGGATTCAGAGGAACCGAACCCGCTCATCTCTAACCTGAACTGGAGCGCCCTGCCACTACAGCCTTGTTACCTCAAACCCTTACCAAAGCAGGGCGACGCAACAGCCCTACTGCTGTGTAGGGTACACTCCGACAGGTAGTTAAACGCCCAATAATTGCAATTGTCTCTCATTGGAAATTGTTCAGCCTTCGCTGAGAACCTGACGTACTGGCCTGGTGCTATGAGGGCTGGCGGCGAATCGACCGCAACAATCTAGCTGAAACAGTAAAAAATTTTCCTCTCAGGCAGCACATGCGGCCGCATTCCCCCCAAAGAGTACCGATAAGGGTCTGTCTGAGCAGTCGAATTAGTCCGACACACTGTGTGACCAACTCTGCAGCGAAGCTGCTTGTTTGATTATGCATTAGACTTAGTGATCATGTACCCCGACCAGTAAGTACACCACGGAAGTAATCTGTGTATAAACCTGCATTATAGTGCATGTGGTTTCCAGCAATAGTGAATCTTCCTGTAAAGACATGCTGTCAAAAACAATTAATAAATTAAATTCCTAACAACCCCCCGCTCCCCCAGAAGCTGAGTGTTGTAGGGCAGCAACCTCCAGCAAAGACCCAGGAAGTAACGTTAAAAATGGTGTCCTACCATGTTTTTTTTTTTTTATTATTATTATTATATCTATATATTACACCTGTTAAACCAGGATCTGAACCAGTGTCCATGCAATCACAATGTTCACTGTGGGCGGGAAGCCTAACCACTTGGCTACAGAGCCACCTGTAAAAATAATAAGCAAAAGCTGCTGTTTAAACATCAACTCTGGTGATGAAATGGTTGTTGTAGTGACTTGCAATCCAGATGGTACCTGAACCCACAATCCCTGGTTTAGGAGGGCAGTGTCCTATCCATTAGGCCACTGGGGATCTGGGAGGTGAGGCCTGAACTCACAATGTTTGCAGTGCTCAACAGATACTGTTTAATAAGCACTGTGTGCCAACCAACTGCGCCACTGTAGTCTTGCTTATTGCAAAATAGATTTTTAATGTCAGCATATTATATATATATATATATATATATATATAACACCAGCAATGGAGTGGCACTCGTAGGACTTCAGTCAAACAACAAAGGACACAGCGGTCACAAGTTAGGTGAAATCGACGTTTCGATAATTTAATATCGTCATCCTGAAGACGATATTAAATTATCGAAACGTCGATTTCACCTAACTTGTGACCGCTGTGTCCTTTGTTGTTTGACTGAAGTCCTACGAGTGCCACTCCATTGCTGGTGTTGTATATGGTCCTTTGATCACTCGAGGAGGCACCGGGGCAGTTATACTTATATTTGAGAGTGCCGGTCCCTACATCATATTATATATATATATATATATATATATAAATATACACACATATACAACAATGTATATTCACACATACTCAGACCTTAAAAATATATATATATTTCATATATGCATACATACATACAAATATATATTATATACCCATATACATATATCCAGATATATCCTGATTCAGAGGTATAATAATTCTTAGAAGTCTGAAACTAAATGTGACCACTCACAGGCTTAAAAACCTGAGAAATCTGCTGCTTAACCGCAGCTTAGTTAATGGGTCCCGAATCCAGTGTGGTGTGGCTGTAGATTTAAAAATAACTACAGCACCTTGTATTCCCAGGTGGCTAACCAAGCCCAACACTGCTTAGCTTCTAAGATCAGATGAGATCGGGCGTATCCAATTGTTGTGTGGCTAAGTGAATTAAGCAAAGCTGCTGCAGGTGAGCCTGAACTCACAATGCTTGCAGTGCTCCACAGATACTGTTTTATAATCACCATGTGCTGACCAATTGTATAACACATCTTACTTTACAACAGTGAACAAAGCCAGTATTTGGCTGACCACAGCCATGATTCAAATTTGCAGTCTTTGGGATAATATCATTATAAACAGTTATGATAAAAATAATAGTAAGTGAGTGTAGATCCATGTAATACACTGTTACAGACATGGTAGGAAAACTGCTTTTTAGTCTTTGTTGGTGGCTTACTCATTATGCAGACAGACAATACAAAATACAACTTGCGCGACTCAGTAAATAGCACTAAGGTGTCACTATAAATATATATCTGGCCAAGTTCAGTGCACGCCAGTAATACCTGATCCCACATTCCCCTTAACACCCCTGCGCCTTCAATGGAGGAGAGATGTAATACAGGAAATTCTGGAAATACATAGTAACATAGTAACATAGTATCTGAGGTTGAAAAAAGACAATTGTCCATCGAGTTCAACCTATTTGTGGTGTCCTATGCATGATGATTTGACTAAAATTTCTGACTGATGCTGCTGTCAGCCATTGCATTTTATCCCTATTTATACTAACTATAATGCATGACTATGCACCATACCCCTGGATACCCTTATCCAATAGGAATTTATCTAACCCATTCTTAAAGGTGTTGACAGATTCCGCCATTACAACTCCCTTGGGCAGGGAATTCCAAACACGTATTGTCCTTACCGTGAAAAAGCCTTTACGCCGTATTGTGCGGAATCTCCTTTCCTCTAACCTGAGCGAGTGTCCACGAGTCCTCTGTGTTGATCTAACCAAAAACAGGTCCCGCGCAAGCTCTGTGTATTGTCCCCTTATATATTTGTAGATGTTGATCATATCCCCTCTTAGTCTCCGCTTTTCCAATGTAAACATGCCTAGTCTTTCAAGCCTTTCCTTGTATTCCATCGTCTCCATGCCCTTAATTAGTTTGGTCGCCCTCCTCTGTACCTTTTCAAGCTCCAGGATATCCTTTTTGTAGTACGGTGCCCAGAACTGTACACAGTATTCAAGGTGTGGCCTCACTAGTGATTTATATAACGGGAGTATAATACTCTCGTCCCTAGCATCAATACCCCGTTTTATGCATGCTAATATCTTATTAGCCTTCTTTGCTGCAGTCCTACTTTGGGTACTACTGCTTAGCTTGCTATCTATGAGGACACCTAAGTCCTTTTCCAGTACAGAATCCCCTAATTTTACCCCATTTAGTAGGTAGGTGTAATTTTTGTTCTTGTTACCACAGTGCATTACCTTACACTTGTCTGTGTTGAAGCGCATTCTCCATTTGGCTGCCCATGCTTCTAATTTAACTAAGTCGTTCTGAAGAGACTCGGCATCCTCCTCTGTATTTATAGCCTTACACAATTTGGTATCATCTGCAAAAATTGACACCATGCTCTCTAGACCTTCTGTTAGGTCGTTAATGAAAATATTGAACAATAGCGGTCCTAATACTGAGCCTTGCGGCACACCACTTAGCACTTCAGTCCAAGTTGAAAAAGATCCATTAACCACAACGCGCTGCTTCCTATTATCGAACCAGTTTTTGACCCAAGTGCATATTGTGCTTCCTAGCCCTGATTCTTGTAGCTTGTATATAAGTCTCATGTGTGGTACAGTATCGAACGCTTTGGCAAAGTCTAAAAAGATTACATCCACGTCTTTACCCTGCTCTAGGTTTGCGCTTACTGTTTCATAAAAGCCAAGTAAGTTGGTTTGACAGGATCTGTCCTTCATAAACCCATGTTGATTCCTTTTAATGACCTTATTGGTTTCAAGGAACTTCTGAATACTATCTCTTAGAATACCTTCCAATACTTTCCCCACTATAGATGTAAGACTAACTGGTCTATAATTACCTGGTTCAGCTTTACTTCCCTTTTTGAATATAGGCACTACTTCCGCTATACGCCAGTCTTTTGGAACCATACCTGATATAACCGAATCCTCAAAGATCAAAGATAGCGGTTTTGCCAGTTCAGAGTGAAGCTCCATTAGAACCCTTGGATGAATACCATCGGGCCCTGGTGATTTATTAATCTTTAAATGTTTTACAACAGGAAAAACAACAGGAAGCATGGTTAAAAGTGCAGACTTATAATTATGTAAGCAGATTTAATAAACATACTATGTTGCATTCAAACCTGCACATATAACATGTATCCTGTTTAACAAAGATTTAATAGCCTATTGTAACACATATGCAGCGCTGCTGTATTCTAGAAACATACTTCTTTTATCAACAAGAGTGGAACATGAGATTTTATCCAGTGACCCTGACATTTCTGTGTGCAGGGAACATCACTGTGGCAGCAAAGTTACCCACTAGGCTATGGAGCCTGCCTTTTAAAAACTCTCATTTGTGTGCCTCCCCCACCCCTGGAGAGAGAACCGGAAGCCGCATCGAGGGGCGTGGAGCGCGCTGCATAGAGCCGTGGAGCGGCCTATGCATAAATCAACGTGGCCGGCGCGGCTCAGAGCGGCGGGGGACACAGCATAAACAGCGGCCCTGGAAGCGGCGGCGGGCGGCTGAAGACAGCGGCCGGCGGCCACACACACAGTATCCCACACAGCGGGGCGGCAGCGTGAGCTGACCGCCCTGTTCAACATACCTGGACCCTGTGGTGAGGGCAATGACGGGGCTTCTCTGTAAGCACTGTAAGCCATTTACTGCAGGAGTCCTGCACGTGGTAGTGAGGGAGCTCTTCTAGAGAGGTCCGACACCCACAGCTGCTTCAGCAGCTTTCACTATCCCAGACCCTCGCCTTCTTGGAAGGGGGAAAGGGATTCAAAAAAAAAAATAATCAAAAAATTCAGTAATTGTGGATCAAGTTCCACAAGCCTAGTCTCGGTGAGCACCGAAAAAACACTAAGGTACTCTGGGATATGGAGGGGAGGTATAGTCAAAGTTGAACTATTCAGTGCCTAGTTCCTGTGGAACCGTCCATATCCCTAGAGTACTCCACTGACCCCTAGTGGATGAAAAAGAAAAGGATTTACCGGTAGGTATTAAAATCCTATTTTCTCATACGTCCTAGAGGATGCTGGGATCACTTCAAGAACCATGGGGTTTATACCAAAGCTCTAGAACGGGCGGGAGAGTGTGGATGACTCTGCAGCACCGATTGACCAATTATGAGGTCCTCATCAGCCAGGGTATCAAACTTGTTGAACTTCGCAAAGGTGTTTGAACCCGACCAAGTAGCCACTCGGCAAAGTTGTAATGCTGAACCTCCCCCCCGGGCAGCCGCCCAGGACGAGCCCACGTTTTTGGTAGAATGGGCCTTCACCGATTTCGGTAACGGCAATCCAGCCGTAGAATGAGCCTGCTGAATCGTATGACAGATCCAGCGCACAATAGTCTGCTTGGAAGCAGGAGCCCCAATTTTGTTGTGAGCATACAGGACAAACAGAGCCTCCGTTTTCCTAAACTGAGCCGTTCTGGCCACATCCATTTTTAAAGCTCTGACTACGTCGAGAAACTTCGATTCCAGCAAGGCGTCAGTAGCCACTGGCACCACAATAGGTTGGTTCAGGTGGAACGACAAAACCACTTTTGGCAGAAACTGCTGACGAGTCCTTAACTCTGCTCTATCTTCATGGAAGATCAAATAAGGGCTCTTGTGAGATAAGGCTGCTAACTCAGACACCCGCCTTGCAGACGCCAAGGCCAACAGGATGACCGCTTTTCAAGTGAGAAAAACCGCAACTCCACCTTCTGTAAAGGTTCAAACCCACGTGATTGAAGGCATTGCAACACCACATTAAGATCCCAAGGTGCCACTGGAAGCACAAATGGAAGATGGACGCGCAACATGCCTTTCACGAAAGACTGAACTTCCGGAAGGGAAGCTAACAGTTTCTGAAAGAAAATTGCCAATGCTGAAAACTGGACCTTAATGGAGTCAATTTCAGGCTGCATTCCCTCCAGCCCGTAGGAAATGGAGAAAACGCCCTAACTGAAACTCTTCCGTTGAAGCTTTCTTGGATTTACACCAAGACCCATATTTTCTCCAAAGACAGTGGTAACGTCTAGACATTACTCCTTTGGCCTGAATAAGAGTGGCGATAACTTCCTTGGGAATACCCTTTCAGCTAGGATCCGGCGCTCAACAGTTATGCCGTCAAACGTAGCCGCGGCAAGTCTAGGTACGCGCATGGCACCTACTGTAGTAAGGTCCTCTCCAAGAGGAAGAGACCCAGGATCTTTTTTTGTATTTTTTATTTTTTTAAAGTAACTCTGAAAGATCTGGGCACCAAGCCCTCCTTGGCCAGTGTGGGACAATGAAGATTTTCCCGGAACCACTATCTTCTCATGATCCCGAGAACTTTTGGGAACGGTGGAAATGGAGGGAGTACATACACTGACCGGACCAGCCACTGGGTCACCAGTGCATCTATCGCTATTGCCTGAGGGTCTCTTGACCAGGAACAATATTTCTGAAGCTTCCCATTGAGATGCGATGTCATCATGTCTACCGAAGACTTCTTGGTGGAGTTTCCACTCTCCCAGATGGAGATTGTGTCTGCTGAGAAAGTCTGCTTCCCAGTTGTCCACTCCCGGAGTGAAAATTGCCGACAGAGCCCTTGTTTTTCTGCCCAGAGGCGGACCCTCGCCACCTCTGCCATTTCCGCTCTGCTTTGCATTCCGCCTTGCTGTTACATTATCCAACTGGACATGCACAGGATGATCTTGAAGAAGATGTAAATGGCTCTCAATACCAGCCTGTTCATGTGAAGGCAGGCTTCCTGACTTTAGCATTTTCCTTGGAAGCTTTTCCTTGAGTGACAGCTCCTCAGCCTCGGAGACTTGCATCCGTGGTTACCAGGACCCAGTCCTGAATCCCGAACCTGCGTCCCTCTAATAGGTGCGAGCTGTGTATCCACCACCGGAGTGAAAAACCTGGCTTTCGACAACAGGACTATCTTCCGGTTCATGTGCAGGTGGGATCTACTTTTTCAACAGGTCCCACTGGAATACCCGGCCTGGAATACCCGGCCTGGAACCTGCCAACCTGTATGGCCTCTTAGGCCGCCACCACATTTGCACGGATGGATCAACCCTCTTGATGGTTTCAAAACTAGTATTACCATTTTCTAGATTTCCAGAGCCTTTTCCACCGGAAGAAAAAACTCTCTGAACTACCATGTCCCGAAAAACAAATAATCTTTCCTGGAAAATTTATGATCCAACCGTGTTGTTTGAGTATGGACAGGGAGAGCGCAATGTTTTGTACCAACCGCTCACTGGATCTCGCCTTTAGCAGGAGATCTTTTAGATAAGGAATAATATTGACTCCTTCTTGACGCAGGAGGACCATCATCTCCACCATCCCCTTGGTGAAAAGCCCTAGGCGCCGTGGAGATACCGAAAGGTAACGTCTGGAATTGATAATGGCAATTCTGAACCGCGAAGCTCAGATAAGCCTGGTGAGGAGGTTAAAAGGGAACATGCAGGTAAGCATCCTTTATCTACTGACCCCCTATACTGACCCCCTATAATCCCCCTCCTCCAGACTGGAAATCACTGCCCCCAGTGATTCCATCTTGAACCTGAACGTTTTACGTAGAGATTCAGATTTTTAGGTTCAGGGTCGGTCTGACTGAGCCATCCGGTTTCGGAACAACAAAACGAGATTTATGGTACGAACTTACCTTTGTTAAATCTCTTTCTGCGAGGTACATTGGGCTCCACAAGGATAGACATTGGGGGTGTAGAGTAGGATCTTGATCCGAAGCACCAACAGGCTCAAAAGCTTTGACCTTCTTCCCAAGATGCATAGCGCCGCCTCCTATATCACCCCGCCTCCGTGCATAGTAGCTCAGTTTTGTTAACCAGCCCAATGCAGTAGCAAGTAAAAGAGACGACAACTGCAAGTTGCCACAAACACCACACTCTCCCGACAGGAGAAAGTGTCAGCGGCTATAGCCACACCAACCCAAAGAAGCTAAGTGCGTCAGGGTGGGCGCCTTGTGGAGCCCAGTGTACCTCGCAGAAAGAGATTTAACAAAGGTAAATTCTTACCATAAATCTCATTTTCTGCTACGGGGTACACTGGGCTCCACAAGGATAGACATTGGGGATGTCCGAAAGCAGTTCCTTATGGGAGGGGACGCACTGTAGCGGGCACAAGAACCGCGCGTCCAAAGGAAGCATCCTGGGAAGCGGCAGTATCGAAGGCATAGAACCTTATAAACATGTTCCAAGGACCACGTTGCCGCCTTGCACAATTGTTCAAGGGTCGCACCACGGCGGGCCGCCCAAGAAGGTCCAACAGACCGAGTAGAATGGGTCGTAATGTGAGCAGGAGCTGACAGACCAGCCTTCCCATAACCATGTGCAATCACCATTCTAATCCATCTGGCCAAAGTCTGCTTGTGAGCAGGCCAGCCATGTTTGAGAAAACCAAACAGAACAAAAAGAGAATCAGAGTTCCTAATAGAAGCAGTTCTCTTCACATAGATACAGAGAGCCCGTACCACATCCAAAGACCGCTCTTTGGGAAACAAGTCAGGAGAAACAAGTGCCGGAACCACAATCTCCTGGTTAAGGTGGAACGAAGAAACCACCTTAGGTAAATATCCGGGACAAGTCCTAAGAACCGCCCGGTCACGGTGAAATATCAGTTATGGGGAACTACAAGACAAGGCACCCAAATCCGACACTCTTCTAGCTGAGGCAATAGCCAGCAGAAACATCACCTTAAGGGAAATTCAAACGGAGACTCTTGTAACGCCTCCAAAACCACCGACAAGTCCCAAGGAGCCACAGGCGGGAGAGGTTGGATACGCAACACATCCTGAGTAAAGGTATGCACAACAGGTAAGTTCGCAATTTTTCTCTGAAACCACACCGACAAGGCAGAAATATGAACCTTGAGGGAGGCCAGACGCAGGCCTAAATCCAGGCCCTGCTGAAGAAAAGCCAAAAGCTTGGCTGTACTAAACTTGGAAGCGTCATAATTGTTAGATGCGCACCAAACAAAGTAAGAATACCAGACCCTATGGTAAATCCGAGCAGAAGCCGGTTACCGGGCCCGCAACATAGGTTTAATGACCGCCTCAGAAAACCCTTTAGCCCTCAAGACGGAAGCTTCAAGAGCCACGCCGTCAAAGACAGCCAGGCCAGGTCCTGGTAGACACAGGGGCCCTGAACGAGGAGGTCTGGGCGTTGTGAAAGTAGAATTGGACGCTCTGACGAGAGGCCCTGGAGGTCTGAAAACCAGTGCCGTCTGGGCCACGCTGGAGCTATGCGAAGCAGGATTCCTTCTTCCTGCTTGAACTTCCGAATTACCCTGGGCAGGAGTGACACCGGAGGGAAAACGTACGGCAGCCGAAACTTCCATGGCACCGCCAGCGCATTCACGAATGCTGCTTGAGGATCCCTTGTCCTTGTTCCGAAGACCGGAGACGTCATCAGATCCACGTCTGGAAGGCCCCACCTTTCCACTAGGAGTTAAAACACTTCTGGATGGAGGCCCCACTCTTCGGCGTGTACGTCCTGACGACTGAGAAAGTCCGCTTCCGAATTCAGGACTTCCGGAATGAATATCGCCGATATGGCCAGTAGATGCCGTTCTGCCCATTGAAGAATCAGTGAGACTTCCTTCATTGCCAAGCGGCTTCGAGTACCGCCTTGATGATTTATGCAAGCCACTGTGGTGGCGTTGTCTTACTGTATTTGAACAGGACGGTTCTGAATGAAATGCTGGGCCAGGTTCAATGAGTTGAAGGCCGCCCGCAATTCCAGAATGTTGATCGGGAGGAGAGACTCCTCCTTGGTCCACCGACCCTGAAGGGAGTGTTGCTCCAACACCACGCCCCAACCCCTTAGACTGGCATCTGTCATCAACAGGACCCAGTCGTATATCCAGAAGGGACGGCCCCTGCACAATCGTTGGTCCTGGAGCCACCAGTACAGCGACAGACGGACCTCCGGAGTCAATGAGATCATGTGAGACCTGATCCGGTGAGGTAGGCTGTCCCACTTGGCCAGAATCAGCCTCTGGAGGGGGCGAGAATGGAATTGAGCATACTCCACCATGTCGAATGCTGACACCATGAGGCCCAGCACCTGCATCGCCGAATGTATCGACACTTGCGGACGAGAGAGGAAGCAACGAATCCTGTCCTGAAGCTTCAGGACTTTCTCCTGAGACAAGAACAACCACTGGTTGTAAGTGTCCAATAGCGCTCCCAGGTGCACCATGCTCTGAGCAGGGACCGGGGAGGATTTCTTCCAGTTGATGAGCCACCCGTGGGCTTGCAGAAACCGGACAGTCAGATCTAGGTGAAGTAGGAGAATTTCTGGGGAATTTGCCAGGATCAACAAGTCGTCCAGATATGGTAGGATATTGACCCCTTGATGGCGGAGTACCACCGTCATCACCGCCATAACTTTGGTGAAGACTCGCGGAGCCGTGGTTAAACCAAAAGGTAACGCCTGAAACTGGTAATGGAGGTTGCCAACCGCAAACCTCAGGTATTGCTGATGCGACACTGCTATAGGAATATGCAGGTAAGCATCCTGTATATCCAGGGAGACCATATAATCCCCAGGTTCCAAGGCCAGAACAATAGAGCGAAGGGTTTCCATACGGAACTTGGAGACTCTCACAAACTTGTTCAAAGCCTTGAGGTTGAGAATGGGCCGGAAGGACCCATACGGTTTCGGTACTACAAACAGCGGAGAATAGTACCCCTGGCCTCTCTGAGCAAGAGGCACCTGTACTACCACTCCTGACTCCAGGAGGGTCTGTACCACCGAATGGAGAGTCTTTGCCTTTGTCTGGTCCGAAGGGATGTCTGTCAGGCAAAATCGATGAGGGGGACGGTTTTTGAAGGTTATGGCATAACCTCGAATGACGACTTCCCGTACCCAGGCATCTGAAGTGGTCTTCAACCATTCCTGGGTATACCCTAGAAGCCGTCCCCCCACCCTGGGGTCCCCCAGGGGGAGGCCAGCTCCGTCATGCGGCAGGCTTATCGGTCTTGGAAGCTGGCTGATGGGCAGCCCAGGCTCTTTTGGGCTTTGGCTTACCAGGTTTGGAAGTGCGGGCCTGTTTGTGGTACGCCTGACCTTTTGCTTTACCTGAAGGACGAAAGGGACGAAAGGAAGTACTTTTAGCCTTCGTCACAGAAGGAGCAGTACTTGGCAGACAGACTGTTTTGGCAGTAGCCAAATCAGCCACTATCTTATTTAAGTCCTCTCCGAACAGGATATTTCCCTTAAAAGGGAGTACCTCCAGGGTTTTTCTAGAATCCAGATCCACAGACCAGGATCTCAGCCACAATATCTGGCGAGCCAGGACTGACGTAGTAGAAGCCTTGGCTGCCAGAACACCGGCATCAGAAGCCGCCTCTTTAATATAGTGAGAAGCTGTGACAATATATGACAAGCCTTGTCTAGCATGGTCAGACTAGATTTCAGCTTCCAACTCCTGTGCCCACACTTCAATAGCTTCTGCAGCCCATGTCGCTGCAATAGTGGGCCTATGCGCAGCACCCGTGAGGGTGTAAATCGCTTTCAGAGAACCCTCCACACGTTTATCCGTAGGCTCTTTCAGAGATGTGACGGTAGTGACAGGCAGAGCTGAGGAAACTACCATCCTAGCCACATGCGAGTCCACTGGAGGAGGTGTCTCCCAATTTTTAGACAGCTCTGGCGCGAGGGGATAGCGAGCAAGCAGCTTCTTGTGAGGCACAAACTTCTTACCTGGATTTTTCCCAGAATTCCTGACGTATATCAACCAGGTGATCAGAGTGAGGTAAAACTTGTTTAACCACCGTCTGACGCTTGAATCTATCTGGTTTCTTAGGAGGAACGGATGGCTTGGGATCATCCGTAATAGCCTCCACCTAGATCAGGAACATCCACTTGTGACCTACTATCCCCATCAGTATTATCAGTGTCAGAATCTGTGGGGTCAGTGTAAACATCATCCTCATCAGACGAGGTGTCAGTGACAGCAGTGGATTGTGAGAAAGTAATGGCCCGCTTAGAGGACTCCTTGGTCTTGAGTGGGCGAGGGTTAGACTTTTTAGTAGTCAGGGACTGGTTCATAACTGAGTGAACAATCTGTTGCGGGGACCATATACGGTTGGACCGGCATAGAGGTACCATAGGGGGCGTTAGTTTAGTAACTAGCGCATTCAGTAGCGTAGAGACGGTAGCCCGCGGCGGGTCATTCTGGACCCCCGTTGCTATAGTCCCACTTGGGGGCAAGGAACCCCCAGAACCAGAGCCCTCAGCTGCTGTAATTTCCTCAAAAGTATCTGTGGCCTCAGCACCACTACCAGTGTGTTCAGCCCCAGAACCATTACCCACATAAGCAGACATGTTATAACTTGCAGTATAAGGTAACATAGTACAAATTGTCAGCAGCACAATACCTGACCCAAACCCCTGCACAGTGTTGTCAGCACAAACAGGGATTCAGGAGAGATATGGTGACTAAAATCACAGAGAAAAATACAATTTAAGTATATCTTGTGAATATCCTATATCATGTATTTCAAACCTGACGCACCTAGCCCCCTCAGGTTATAGAATATAGGGATAGCAAGCTGAGTGAGAGACACAAAATGGAGGTCACACAGCAAGCCAATGCACACACATATAGTGACCGTTTGTACAATGCAGAAGTTATGACAAGCAATAATACTGCACTGGACTAGCTTATATATATATATATATATATATATAGCTATGTAATCAATAGATATAACACTGCATAGTAAAGACTGGATGTATATCACAGGGTACTTGTACCAGATAGCCCAGACTAAATGCACGTTTTCTTAACTATCACTGTCTAAACGACATGTAGAATACTTAAGTGTCTTGTAAAGACACTGCGCTGACTATCAGGCGGCTTTACAAAGGAGGATTTGCCCAAGCAGTCCCAGGAACAGTGTAGCTGGGAAAATGGCGCCCAAACACTGACCAGGAGTGAGGGAGAGACAGATATGCAGCTCCAGGGCGGGAACATTTACTGTAAATGGCGCCCTGGGGCTGGGGGAGGGGCTCCAGGTCTAAGCCTTATCCCCTCTGCTGGCAAAACCACCTGGTACCTGCACCCATGCCCTGGTGATCTAGTGGAATCGCCTGGATGCCACAGTGTCCACCGCCAGCGCGCGCGGCCCGCCTCCCACCGGCTGCACCGGATCGCGATATAGTGCGGGTCCCACTTACCTCCTCCCAAAGTGCGGCCACGCGATCCCGGAGAGCCCCAGCCGTGTGTGACTGACTTGGAAGAAAACCGGAGCCTCCTGCTGTAGGTACCCGGAAACCAGGGCGCGGGAGTGTACAGCACCGCTGGGGGAGAGATGGAGCTGCAGCAGTTGATGTCTACTGATGTCAATCTGTGCCTCTGCTGCAGCCCTTGTAGTCTTTTTTCCTCAGAAAAAGCTTTTTCTAGAGCTGCTGTGAGCAGCCCTTCCTGTTACATGCTTGCACTGCAAGCACCAACTACAAACTGAGCTCCTGTGCACGGAGGCGGGGTGATATAGGAGGCGGCGCTATGCATCGTGGGAAGAAGGTCAAAGCTTTTGAGCCTGTTGGTGCTTCGGATCAAGATCCTACTCTACACCCCCAATGTCTATCCTTGTGGAGACCAGTGTACCCCGCAGCAGAAAGAGGCTTGAATAACCCCCTCACTTTGTTGTGACCCAGGCACCAGGACTATGTCCTGGTCCTGACATAAAATTTGAATTACCGATATAACTGCTTCTCTTCCTGGAAGAGACGCTGGCAAGGTCGATTTTAAAAATCGGCATGGGGGAACGTCTTGAATTCGTACCCCTGGGACCCTATATGTAAAACCCAGGGATTCAGGGCAGATTGACTCCAATTCTGACTGAGTAGTTTTAGACGTGCCCCCACCCGAGCGACCTCCCGCGAGGGAGCCCCAGCGTCATGCTGTAGACATGGCAGAAGTAGGGGTAGACTTCTGTTCTTGGTAACTTGAAGCCGCTGTAGACATCTTTATGTTTCTTCCCCTACCTGCAAAATAAGGGGCAACCTTTCGCTGTACTTACTGGGTCGAAAGGACTGCATGTGAGGGTGATCTTTTTGCCGGTGCAGAGGGCAAAAAAATGTCGACTTACCTGCGGTAGCCGCTGAGACCAACGCCTCCAGTCCATCACCAAATAAGACCTCACCTTTGTATAAGAGATCCTACATATTTCTCTTGGAATTTACATCCGCGTTTCACTGGCCTGATAGCGGCTTGTGAACTGAAGAGTCCAATATCTTTTATTGCTTCTAGCATGTATGCAGCAGCGTCTTTGATATTTCCTAACTTTTTTTTTTTTTAAAGATCGTTTTATTGATTTTATAAGCATATAAACAAACAAATGAACCGTGATAAACAGTAAGAGGCATATAAGGAAATAATAAAATAATAAAATAAAATAATAGGGAGGGGGGCGCTAAACAGGTGTGTCAATTGGCGCATATCAAACAACCCTCCGTTCAAACAGGTTCATAAGCTGTTACAAACATCAATTAAAATGAAAAAAGAAGAGAAAAAAAAAATTGAGGGAGATACAGAATAAAGAAAAGGGAGCAGGAGTAGGAGGGGATAGTAAAGAACGGGAGAGGGGGAGAGAGAGAGGTCGGCCGGTCAGAGCCATGTATAATAGTAAAATGGAGCATAAATAATGTACAGATTAAATAGTTGTCAATGGCGGTTCAGCATTAAAGTGTAGGGTCCAAGGTATCCATGTTTTAGTAAAGGATTCCGGGGAGTCTCGGAGCGCAGCTGTAATTCGCTCTAGCTTATATGTGAACCAAACTGCGTTAATAGTAGCAGTCAGAGTGGGAGGGGCCGTGGATTTCCAATTAGACGCAATTTGACATTTAGCCGTATTCATAATGTGTTTAATTAAGGCGCGTTGGTGGCGTGAGGTGTCAGGAATGGGACGGGAGAGTAGCGAATAAAGGGGCGAATCAGGGACGGTTATGTGTGTAACATCCAAAACCAATGTATGGATTTGTCGCCAAAACTGGCGGATCGATGAACAAGACCACCAAACATGCAGCAGGGTCCCCCGGTGCCCACATAATCTCCAGCACTCAGCCGAGCACGTGGGATAGATAGTTTGCAGTCTAGTAGGAACTAGATACCAGCGGTAGTACAGTTTATATGAATTTTTAGCAATTCGAACAGAGATAGAACTTTTGGTAATTTCTTGTCTAATACCCTCCCAGTCCTCAACGGTTAAGGTCTCTCCCACCTCTTTCTCCCAGGCCAATGCGTGACTCTCCTTGGGGGGGGGGGTGCATTGTGTGACAGTAACACCCGGTAAATGCGAGAGAGTAGTCCCTTCGTCGAATGAGGTCCGCGACACCACATCTCAAGGGGGGTAGCTACCATAGGGTGGGCGGGTTTAGTGAGAGTACCATAGAAATGTCTAATTTGTAAAAACTGATAAACTGAACGGGGGAGCGAAAAACGGGATTGTAGATCCGCTAAAGAAGGAAATGAGGAGAGAGGGGCTACGTCCTGCAAAAAAAGAATGTTGTGCGTGGTCCAATGGTGAAATGCAGAGTGATTATTGCCCGGAGGGAATTGTGTGTTATTCCATAAAGGAGTTAAATAAGGGTTGTGAGAACGGAGTTGATAGAAGCGAGTACAAAAATCCCATATTGACAAAGAGAAACGCACCGTTGGTAAGAGAAGAGTAGATTTCGGGCGGGAGCGGGACGGACACCATAGCAGGGTTGAGGGTGAGAACATATGAAGAGAATGCGCCTCAAGAAAAGTCCACGTTCTCTGTGCCGGGGGTGAGTGCCAAAGAACACAAGAGGCCAAATGCGTAGCACGGTAGTAACGAATAAGGTCCGGTACGCCAAGACCGCCCTCTGAGCGGTGTTGTTGGAGCAGCCCAGATGAAATTAGATAAGTCTCGCTGAAGATTCTTCAATATCTTAACGGGGATGTGAATTGGAAGGGTTTGCCATAAGTATAATAAGGCAAGCGCGGCAATAGGTTCATCTTGACTGCCGCGATGCGACCAAACCAAGAAATAAATAATTTATTCCACGCGGTAAGATCAGATTTCAGTGAAGATATTAAACGTGGAAAGTTGGCTGCATATAACGATGAATAGGATTTGGTTAAGTAAATGCCTAAATATTTGAGTTTAGTGCTTTGCCATTTAAAGGAATAAGAGGAACGTAAAAGATAAAGATCCTGTGGAGAAATGTGTAGGTCTAGAACCTCTGTTTTGTCGGCATTGAGTTTATAGTTCGAAAGGGAGCTATATGTCTGAATCTCCTCAAAGAGATGTTGCAGGGAAGTGTGTGGGTCGGTCACAGTTAATATGACATCATCTGCATATAGTGCAATTTTATATTCATGGTTGCCTACCAAAATACCCGAGATGTTGGAGTTCAGTCGGATTTTTGCCGCCAACGGCTCCATTACCAGGGCAAAAAGTAGGGGGGAAGAGGAAAGACCGTTAACCAGGATAGACGCAGAAGGGTTAGAATAGAGCGAAGTGATGGCATTATAAAATGGACCATGCAATCCTATAGCCTGTAAGGCTTGCTGTATAAAAGACCAGGCTACTCTATCAAAGGCCTTTTCCGCATCAAGAGCCACCACCAGAGCCGGAAGGGAGTCCCGATGGGAGAGGTGTATGAGATCAATAAGACGCCGTGTATTGTCTGCAGCTTGACGGTTGGGGATAAAACCCACTTGGTCCGGGTGAATTAATGTGGGGAGATAAGGGGCGAGCCGGTTTGCAAGGATTTTAGCGAATAACTTAAGATCTGTGTTTAACAATGAAATGGGCCTATAGTTTTTCATTTCTAGTGGATCACGGTCAGGTTTGGCGATAACTATAATATTGGCTCTGGTGGTGGCTGCATCAAGGGAGCCCCCCTCCATCAATGAATTAAACAGTGAATGCAACATAGGAAGAAGGGCTTGGGAATTTTTTTTAGAATATATAGCAGTGTACCCATCAGGGTCGGGGCAGAAGAGTGGCGAAGTTGCGTAAGGATTTCCTCGTGAGTGATAGGAGCGTTGAGTGTCTTAAAATCTACTGCGGAGAGTGTCGGTAGGTGACAAGAGGAAAGATATTGTTGGATAGCTGAAACATGGTGCGGAGCGGTAGAGACCTCGGAAGGGAGGTTATAGAGGGAAGTATAGTAATCTTGGAAATGGGAGGCCATCAGTTTAGGGTCACATGTTGTGGATCCATCAGGGCATCTCAAAGCCAGTATACGATTAAGCGTGCGTTTCGCACGTAGTCGTCGGGCTAACAGAGTATCCGCCTTGTTCGATTTTTCGTAAAATTTCTGACGGATCCACAAGAGTGATATGATCGTTTTTTTAGTGAGGATTTGTGACAATTGCCCTTTCAAGGTGAGAATCTTTAGGTATAGTTTGCGTTTGGGGAAGCGTTGATGACGAAGAGTCAATGAAGCCAACTCAGCCTCTAAGTCCGCGATCCGTTTAGATTCAACCTTCCTCTGGGTAGACGTAAGGTTAATGAGGAGACCTCGCAGTGTTGCCTTATGTGCTTCCCATAGTATCGCTGGTGAGATGTCGGGGGAGACATTATCAACAAAATAGTGATGAATCGCGGCATCAATTTGAGACACGTTAGAAGACTTAAGAAGCAGGGACTCATTAAGGCGCCACTTACGTGTAGTCGAGGGTTTATGAGGAGTAGCGAAATCAAGTGATATCGCATAGTGGTCAGACCAGGTGATTGGGATCACTTGAGCGCCCGAGAGGGTTTGAGTGGAATCCCTATCTACAAAAACGTAATCGATACGAGTATATATATCGTGTTGTGGGGAATAGTGCGTGTAGCCCTTAGCGGACGGGTAAAGTGTTTTCCAGCTAGCATATAGGTTGTGAGCTGTGATGCATGATTGAAGTAGTTTAGATAGTTTCGTATGGGGAGAAGGCCCCAAGCATGGACGGGATCTGTCAACATGGGGGTCTAATGTAGCGTTACAATCACCGGCCACAATAACCCAGGGATTTGAAAATTTAGAGAGATGGTCAGAGAACGTCTTAAAAAAGGAACCCTACTGCATGTTTGGCGCGTATACCGATGCCAAGGTGATGGGGGATTGATTAAGGGAGCCGTAGAGAATAACAAATCTGCCATGGTCATCAAGAACCGTGTCTTGGACGACCAGGGGGGGGTCACGATGGACCAGGATGGCAGTACCTCTGCGCTTAGCTGGCATTGTTGAATAAAAGGCATGAAGATAACGTTTGGAGCTTAAAGAGGGGTGAGGAGCCTTAAAATGGGTCTCCTGCAAGAATATGATATCCGCTTTTTGTCGGGCAAAAAACTGAAACGCCATGGAACGCTTGGTCGGGGAATTGAGGCCATTGACATTAATGGACAAAACTTTTAGAGTCATGGAGGATGAAAAACAGCAAAGCTCAGTAGAAAGAATAACCCTTGACATGGCCGACCAGGGGGCATTAGAGAGGGAAGAAAAAGACATTAGAAACGGGTGAGGGGGAACGTAAGAACGAATTTAAGGAGTAGACCCTTTCCTGAAAACGGGTTGGGTCCAGAAGTGAAGGGGCGGATGCCAGGTGGGCAGCCCCTTCGGAGTGGGGGGTAGTACCAATAATAACAAATAACGAGGAGAAAGAGGAACATGAGGAAAAAGGAAAGATACATTCTGCGAGCCAGGGTAAGGGGTGTGAGAAAATCGGGTCAGTGAGTAAAGAGGAACAGGGAAAGAAGAGAAGACATTGCAGACAATATCTATGTATATAATAACAGTGCATTAAGATGTGAATGCAACCAAGACATTCAAAAAACATCAAATAGTCATACAGCGATACATAAATGAATCAGTGGTAATTTGTGAAAACAATAGCAACCAAGACAAACATGTCTAAATTATAGGCCTGGGTAGTCCCTCAGGATTGAGCGGTAGATTAGCCTTTCCAAGTCAAGGCACGAGACCAATACAAAAAAAAGGGACCACCAAGGACTGATGTGCAGGAGATCTTAGCAACACGTAGACCATCAAGCAACCAAAATCAAACGTGTAAGACAATGTAATAGGAAGGGGGAGGAACTAGCTTGGTATAACAAACATAGCAAGAGGACATCTAAATGTAAAATTAGTTAACCTATCCATAGAAAAGGAAACAGTAGGCAGGTATACATTGAAATCTATATGAACTAGTGGCAATATGTAAAGAACCTCAGAGCACGCAGCCATCATAAGAATGGGGTCACCATGGGCCGTCATGCAGGAGTCCGAGACAGCGCACAGTCCACTAAATCATAAAAGTCAAATACGCAAAACAATGTACCATGAGAATAGAATGATAAAGGGGAGAACTAATGTGCAATGTCAAATATAGTAGCTGATCTGAAGAGGGCATCTCAACCGCTCATTTAGTAGACCATTCGGGAGTAGGCGCCGTAGGTCTTCTAGGGGAGGTGACAGTGAGTTGATTCCGGATCTCGTCAGGAAGAGAATCAAAGATGCCAAGGGACCTGAGGAGGTCGTAGCCTTGGGCGGGCGTTTTAATCGAATGTGGGAGCCATCTTTGTAAACATGAAGTTGGAATGGGAATCCCCACTTATATTTGATGGAGTGGTCTCTTAGGACCTTGGTGATAGCGGTAAGGTCTCGGCGTTTTCGAAGCGTGGAGGGGGCCAAGTCCTGGAAAATTTGTAGTTGGGTTCCGGAATAAACAACTGATTGGTGTTCCCGAGCCGCCATCATAAATTTCTCTTTTGTTTTGTAATAGTGGAACCGCAGGATGACATCCCGGGGGGGGGTTGAGTGGGGGGAGGACGTGGGCGCAGCACCCTATGCGCTCTATCGAGAAGGAGGAAATCTTTAGAAACCTCTGGAATCATAGTCAGCAGCAAGCCTTCTAGAAAACTCGGGAGGCCCTCCATAGAGACGCTCTCCAGTATGTTGCGGATCCGGATATTGTTCCGGCAATTCCGGTTGTCCATATCCTCTAGGTGGTCTTCCTGTTGGGCCAAATCCGCGCGAATCTCTGACAGCTCTTGTTCGACCACTACCTGATATTAGCAGACTTCATCCACTTTACGTTCCAGGGAGTCAGTGCGGGTGCCAAGATCAGCGAGTTCAGTTCTGAATTCGGCTAGGACCGACCTCATTTCCATCTGGATGGTCTTGGTGACGATAACAATTACATCTTGGGTCGTGAGACCAGCCTTCGGAGAAGGAGCATCATCGGTATCCGACATGGGGTCCACGGTGGGGGAGTTACGAGGAGTAGCGCCTGCTTTCTCCCAAGCCCGGAGGATACTAGGTTTAGCAAGAGCAGGGGCTTTGCGGTTCCTCTGTGACATATTGGAATGAGAGAGGTAGATGGGTAGCAGCTGAAACTATCGGTTCAGTGGAACAGATGGTACAAGTGTGAAATGGGTAAGTGACGGCTCCTATAGACCCTATAATTAGTATCAAGAAAGAGCCCCTAAGCACCATATGGCCGCAGAATGATTTATCATAAAACAGGCATCATGTATTCCTCACATCGCAGAGGACGAGGTAAATAGTAATCAGGTGTGGTGTGAACCAGTGAGGTAGAATAAGGTAAGTATCCTCCACAAAGCCTATATCGGTAGCCCAGCGGTGGGGGAGAGCATGCCAACACGGCCACGGACCAGCCAGCGACCGGTGGCAGTGCAACAGGGCTGAGTAAGGACACACACGATATGTCCGCTTCTGGGTACGACTGGCCGTAGGATAGGTTGCTGACAGGGGGGGGTCCACCACACAACCCGGGCTGGCCTCAGTCAGGGGCCAGGACCAGAGGACAGGAGGGAGGAGGGGGAAGTCAGCAATCCCCCATACACCACAGCATCCCAGTAGTGGCAAGGAGCTGATCGTAGGCAGCCGAGCCCAGGGGGGGGGGGAGGGAGCAGGGCCAATGCCCGGTGCAGCTGGAGTGAGCACTCAGGCCAGCGTGGCCGTGTAGCCCCAGTGAGAGCCGCTATCTGCGCACCAGGCAGCGAAGGCCGCACTGAGCCGCACCCACACAGAGAGCTCCGGAGACAGTTACCTGGGGGCAGAAGGAGGAAACCGGCCGGCGGCAGTAGTGACCACGGGAGCACAGCGATCCCAATCAACGCGTCGCCGGAGCCCAGCAGATGTAATGTCACGGGGAACAGCAGTCGGAGGGAGGGCAGCAGCTCACCCGGCCGGCGTCCTGACGCTCAGCGAGCTCCACAGCAGAAGGCAAGATGGCCGCCGCTCGATTCCCTGTCCCGGCGGGCCGTGTCTCCTCCCTCGTGTCCCGTGCGCCGGGTTGTAGAACGGCAGATGGGAGGTTGAAGGAGCTGCCCGGACACCCGCAGAATGTACACAGGGGACACCGAGGGCACCGCAGAGCCGGCAGGGCAGCCCCGGACACACGGCCCGGATGGGATCCCAACTCCAGTCCACGGCTTCACGCTGGGGTGAAGGCCGCAATCCGCAGGAGGGCTGAAAAGCGCTCCCCGATTCCGCGGTACCCCCACAACTACTACTGCAGGGTAAGAGGGGTTACAGGAGGCACTCCAAGGCTCCCAGGGAGGGAGCAGGCAGATGAGAGGATTATTAGAATAAGGTGCCCTCAGGAGCTGCCAGAGAGCACATCCTCTCAGTATCCTCGTTAGCTGCTTTTAGCAGCATTCGATATTTCCTAACTTAGGGAGTATCTCATCTTTATTAATCATGTCAATTTCTGATGACACGCTCTCTGACCATTTTGTAATAGCATGACACACCAACGCGCAAGCAATAGTGGGCCTGGACAGTGTCCCTTTGCAACATATAGTTTTCACCTTTTGATTTGTCGGCCCGTTTAGTGAAGCCGTGCCAGGTATAGCGAGAATTACCTTCTTAGTCACCCTAGACAGTGCACTGTCTAACACAGGGGGTGACTGCCGGGAAAGAATATATTATCTTATTTTATCTATTTCCCTGGAATCCCTATCGGCGACACGAGTCCGCGTCGGTCGCAGTAGTCTTAACATTTGTAAATGGACTTTATGTGACCCAGAGAGGGTCGCCTGCAGATGGAAGAAACAGAATGCTGACAAACATATCTACATATCCAGCATGCAGCCTTAGATACAGCCTTATCCAATCCATTTGCAGGCTCTTGGTGTGCCGGTAGCATCACCACCTTACAACTCTGCGTCCCCAAATGGGTTCCTCCGTGAAGGAACTCCCTTATTCAGATATGTCACCCACGTGTAACACACACACCTACAGACACACTGGGAATATTAGGGGACAGACCTCTGTCAGAGGGACACAAAAAAAGGTTAGCCAGTTCACACCCCAGTGCAAACGCACAAATCTGTGAAATATATCATAAAACAGACCTGCAGCGCTTTATAATACACTGCTCAAAAAAATAAAGGGAACATTAAAATAACACATCCTACATCTGAATGAAATATTCTTATTAAATACTTTGTTCTTTACATAGTTGAATGTGCTGACAACAAAATCACACAAAAATTATCAATGGAAATCAAATTTATTAACCCATGGAGGTCTGGATTTGGAGTCACCCTCAAAATTAAAGTGGAAAAACACACTACAGGCTGATCCAACTTTGATGTAATGACCTTAAAACAAGTCAAAATGAGGCTCAGTAGTGTGTGTGGCCTCCACGTGCCTGTATGACCTCCCTACAACCCACACAAGTGGCTCAGGTAGTGCAGCTCATCCAGGATGGCACATCAATGCGAGCTGTGGCAAGAAAGTTTGCTGTGTCAGTCAGCGTAGTGTCCAGAGCATGGAAGCGCTACCAGGAGACAGGCCAGTACATCAGGAGATGTGGAGGAGGCCGTAGGAGGGCAACAACCCAGCAGCAGGACCGCTACCTCCACCTTTGTGCAAGGAGGAACAGGAGGAGCAATGCCAGAGCCCTGCAAAATGACCTCCAGCAAGCCAAAAATGTGCATGTGTCTACTCAAACGATCAGAAACAGACTCCATGAGGGTGGTATAAGGGCCCGACGCCCACAGGTGGGGGTTGTGCTTACAGCCCAACACCGTGCAGGATGTTTGGCATTTGCCAGAGAACACCAAGATTGGCAAATTCGCCACTGGCACAATGTGCTCTTCACAGATGAAAGCAGGTTCTCACAGAGCACATGTGCCAGACGTGACAGAGTCTGGAGACGCCAAGGAGAACGTTCTGCTGCCTGCAACATCCTCCAGCATGACCGGTTTGGCAGTGGGACAGTAATGGTGTGGTGTGGCATTTCTTTGGGGGGGCGCACAGCCCTCCATGTGCTCGCCAGAGGTAGCCTGACTGCCATTAGGTACCGAGATGAGATCCTCAGACCCCTTGTGAGACCATATGCTGGTGCGGTTGGCCCTGGGTTCCTCCTAATGCAAGACAATGCTAGACCTCATGTGGCTGGAGTGTGTCAGCAGTTCCTGCAAGACGAAGGCATTGATGCTATGGACTCGCCCACCCGTTCCCCAGACCTGAATCAAATTGAGCACATCTGGGACATCATGTCTTGCTCCATCCACGAATGCCACGTTGCACCACAGACTGTCCAGGAGTTGGCGGATGCTTTAGTCCAGGTCTGGGAGGAGATCCCTCAGGAGACCATCCGCCACCTCATCAGGAGCATGCCCAGGCGTTGTAGGGAGGTCATACAGGCACGAGAAGGCCACAGACACTACTGAGCCTCATTTTTTTTTTATTCTTTATTTTGAATGGTCAGGTATGGTAGAAACAGTACAAATAGGAGTAGCAAACGGGCAAACAGAGCCCAAAAGCATAACAATGACGACCATAGTAATTTTAAAGAATAACAGACCAAAAACCAGAATGGAATCAGTATCGAATGGATATAGTGGTGGTGGGGGTTTTTGAAGATTGAAGAAGAATGGTGGGGGGGGGGAAAGGAGGGAAACCACGATACAATCTTACAGCAACAAGTATACATCGCACTATGATATGTAGGATAGGAGGGGGGGGAGAGAAGCATAAGAGTATAAAGAGGCCAGGAAAAGCATGGAGAGTGAGAGCTAGAAGAGAGGGTGGACATCAGTCGTCGCCCACGGGCCCGCGGGAAAACTTAACAATGCAAAGGAGGAAGAGCCAATCTACGCTCTGCAAGGAGCCAAGGAGCTCAAACCTGGTCAAAAGTATATCCTCGGTCATGGAGGTAGTAGGTGATCCTCTCCATTGCTGCAATGTGCCAGATTTTGGCTTTGAGGGCAGCGAGAGGAGGGGGAGAGGGTTTTTTCCAATTAAGAGCTATCAGTGATTTTGCCACTATTAAGATTTGTGTTGCAAGTTTTTTTGAGAATTTATCAAGGGCTGGGGGGGATAACAAAGTAAAAAGACCCAAGGGTCTTTCAGCAGAGGGGTCTCAAGGAGGGAGTTCAAGAGAGCATGAACTAAGTACCAAAACGGGGTTATTATCGGACAGGTCCACCATATGTGGAGCATAGTACCTCTACAGCCACAACCTCTCCAGAAATTAGGAGAAGTAGATGGATAGATCTTATTGAGTCTGTCAGGAGTATAATACCAGCGATAATAAACCTTGTATGAGGTCTCTTTAATATTGGTTGCAATTGAGCTCCTCGCAATCCCCAGTCTCATGTCGTCCCAGTCCTCAGCTGTTGGGGGAGGTCCAAGATCTCGTTCCCAAGCAGTTTCATGGGATCTGGAAGGGGGAAGGGTGGCGTCTAGTAGGAGGGCATAGAGCTGGGAGATTAATCCTTTGGAAAGGGGGGAGTTTTTACATAACGTTTCAAAGGGGGTAAGGGGACGAAGTACCGTGAGTGGGGGCAGGGAGCATAAGAAATGGCGAATTTGTAGGAATTCAAAGGGGTTAAAAGTTTGTGAGGGGTTTTTCTGTTGTAGATCAGACAGGGATAGTCATTGGCCCCGATTGGCAAAATCAGCTGGGAATTTAAACCCCAGTTGAGTCCATGTACGGAATCTCGTAACCGAGGATCCCGGAGGAAATAGAGGGTTCTGCCAAATAGGGGTCAAGGGGGAGGGGAGGGTAGTAAGATTCAGCTTTACGGGGCAACCGTCCCAGATTTTAAGATTAAATTTGATGGTAGGAAGTAATTTGGATGTAAGGGGTCGGGATGTGGAAGGTAGACCCCATATGGGGGTCAGATCCGGGAGGGAAATGTAAGCCGATTCAATATCAAGCCAGGAAACTGATCCAGAGGGAGCATAGGAGGCTATAATATGGGAGAGATGAGAGGCGAGATAGTAGAGTTTAATTTCAGGAAGACCCCTGCCACCGGCAGAAACTGGTCTTTTCAAGGTGTTTGCAGCAATACGCGGGGGCCTGTGGTTCCAAATAAAACGGATAAGGGCTTTCTGAATATTGCGAAGGAAGGAGGCAGGGACGGCAACAGGGAGAGTCTGGAAGAGATAAAGCCATTTGGGGATTATATTCATTTTGACTGCGATAATCCTGCCCAGCCATGAAATAATAAGACTATTCCAAGATGAGAGGTCAGACTGCATCTTGGAAAACAGAGGTGGGAAATTTTCACGGAAGAGAGAGTCATAATGGGAAGTGAGATAAATCCCCAGATATTTGATCCTTTTGGTTTGCCATTTGTAGGTAAAATTTGTCCTGAGGGAGTCGGCTTCTCGGGGGGGGGGGGGGGGGGGGGGGGGGGACATCGAGCAGCATGGCCTCCGACTTGGAGTAATTAATCTTATAGCCCGAAACAACACCATAAGATCGGAGGACCGAGAATAAGTTCGGGAGAGATATTGCAGGTTGCGTCAGGGAGAGGAGAATGTCATCCGCAAAAAGAGAGATTTTGGACTCGGTATGGCCCACTTGAACGCCATGTATATCATGATGGGATCTAATTTGGGAGGCAAGCGGTTCAATTATAAGGGCAAAAATAAATGGAGATAGGGGACATCCTTGCCGTGTGCCATTAGAGATATGGACCGGGGCAGATGGGACGCCATTAATTAATACTGTAGCGGAAGGGGTAGAGTATAGTGCCAGGAGACCAGTGAGGAAGTCACCAGACAAGCTGTAGGCTGCGAGAGCAGATTTGAGGAAACTCCAGGAGATCCTATCAAAAGCTTTTTCAGCATCTAAAGAGAGCACAATAGTAGGGGATCTCCTGGAGTTTGAGATATGAATAACATCGACAGCACGTCTGGTTTTGTCCCTCGCCTGGCGACCCGGAATAAACCCCACTTGGTCATAATGGATCAGGGATGTGAGATACGGGTTCAAACGGTTTGCCAGGATTTTAGCAAATATCTTCAGATCTAGGTTCAGGAGGGAAATAGGACGGTAGCTAGCACAGTGAAGTGGATCTTTACCTTCCTTAGGGATCACCACAATCCTGGCTTCCAACATCTCAGAGGGAAAAGGGTTGCCATGGAGTACCTGATTGAAAAGGGACTGGAGGTGGGGGATGAGGAGGGTAGAGAACTTTTTATAGTACAAGGCTGTAAAGCCATCTGGACCAGGAGATTTGCCCGATTTTTGAATCAGTATAGTCTGAGCAATTTCCTCTGCAGAGATTTCAGAGTTAAGATGTTCCAAAGCGTCGTGGGATAATTTGGGGAGCTTAGCTTCGGAAAGGAAGCCAGAGAACAAGTCGGCGTGGGTCGGAGAGGAGGAGGGGAGGGAAGGAGAGGGGAGGTTATACAGGTCAGTATAGTAGGCTTGAAAATCTGCTCTAATGGCAACAGGGTCATGAGTCAGATGGTTGTGGGGGTCTCTAATCGATATGATATTGTTTCGTGCCCTAGTAGATCGCAGTCGTGAAGCCAGGATCTTGTCTGCCTTGTTCCCATTCTCATAGAACGTCTGGCGAAGCCATTTAAGATGTGTAGCCACTTGTCTAGAAAGAAGGAGGTCAAGTTCCGCCTTGACTACGAAGTTCAGATAAAATAGTCGGGTCAGGAGACACTTTATGCTGGGATTCTAGGTCATGGAGTTTAAGGGAAAGTGCGTTAATCTGGGTGAGGGATTGTTTTTTATTCTTGGAAGCCATGCTGATCAGATTCCCCCGCAGAACCGCTTTATTGGCCAACCAAAGAGTAGATCTAGAAACATCCGGGGAGTCATTGAGGGCAAAATAATCGGAGAGCTGGTCGCGAAGATGGGACAGGACTTCAGGGTTGTGAAGTAGAGAGTCGTTAAGGCGCCAAGTCATTGGATGAGGGCGAGAGAGTAAGCCTGAAATATCACAGGAGATAGGAGCATGATCAGACCAAATAAGTGGGTGGATATGGGCAGATTGAAGATTCAGAGCAAATTCATAACTGAGCAGGATCATATCGATGCGGGAGTATGAATTGTGGGGTGAAGAATAAAATGTATAGTCCCGAGCAGACGGATCTTTCATCCTCCAGGAATCATAGAGGAGTTGGGACTTCATGAGACGGAGGAGAGACCTAGAGTGGAGGGAGTCCGAGGAGGGGGCTGAGGGTACAGAGGCCGAGCGTTCCAGTGTGGAGTTTAGAATAGAGTTAAAATTCCCCGCGAGAATGAGTTCTCCTTGTCGAAATCAGGTTATGAGAGTGTCTAGTTTGGAAAAAAATAGATCTTGACGTTGATTTGGGGCATATATGTTAACCAACGTACATAGCTTATTATTTAGTTTCCCCACCAATATAAGAAAGCGGCCCTCTTTGTCAGTATGAGACTCAATAAGTTCAAAAGTGAGGTGACGAGCAATCATAATTGCAACCCCTCGTTTTTTGGCACCATGGTCGCACGCATGTAAGGAGTCAGGGTATAGCTTACATCGTAGTTCAGGATGGGAGTTGTGCAAGAAATGAGTCTCCTGGAGGAAAACCAGGTCACCCTTGTGGAGCTTAAGAGAGGCAAAAAATTTTCCTCTTTTTTGGGGGCTATTGAGCCTTTTTACATTAAAAGAAAGAACCCGCAGACCCATGGGCAATCAACCAAGAGACAGGCAGAGTAGAAAAGGTGGTGGACCGTAGAGATGGCGTGGAGGAATGGAAAGATGCATGGAGGAAATAGAAAACAAGAGATATCGTGGCGGAAAGGAGGGAGAAAGTAGAGATAGAAGGAGATCGGAAGGGAGGGAGGGACAGTTGGTCATCCGGCAATCGAGGCCAGGACCATTGGCGTCGACAAAAGGAAGGGATACTAGATGTCTGGAGAACATCTAGGTCAGCTAAAGGGCAAAAAGCCCCGAGGGGGCGCGGCAAGGCATCCGAGTGGTGCATCTCAATGGGAATAGTGGGAAGTAACATACAAACAATCAATCCCCTCTTGGGGAACCTGAGGGATAAGCAAGAAGTAGAGGCAAGACTGAAGAGCAGGTGGAGCAAGAACAGGAGAAAAGCAGGGAGGGAGTGAAAAAGCAGGGTATCACTTTACAATAAATGCTGTCAACATAGTTATTTGAGCAAAATTAAAGGTTATCAAGGTTAAAACATAAAAGTTCTGAACACAACTTCAAACAGCTCCCCGAAGGGGGAGTATGGCCATTATAGACCATCATAACTGGAGATATCAGGTAACAAAAGATGGGGTCTGGTGACAAGTCAGGTCACCGGATGTGGAGCTGAAAAGGTCGTTGTTGCCGGGACCGTAGACCATTCCGAACGGGGAGGTAAAGGTGCCATCCTCTGCTTTGGAGTGATTGGGGGTACGGTGGAAGAGTCTCCGTCAGTGGGGATGCCTACTTTGGACAGTAGGGATTGAGCCTCAGACAGGTTTCTGGCCATCAGCAATTTCCCTTGATGCCAGACCAGGATGCGGAATGGAAAACCCCAACGGTATTTGATGTTGTGCTGAGAAAGTCTCGAAGTGACAGGTTTAAAGTCCCTGCGTTTAGCTAAGGTGATCGGGGAGATGTCTTGAAAGATCTGCAAGGGGGCATTCTCGAAGGTAACAGAACTCAGTCGGCGAACCTCCTTCATAATGGCCTCTTTCGCAGTAAAGTAATGCATTCTGAGGATAACGTCCCTGGGTCGGGAGGAATCCTGTGAGCGAGGACGAAGAGCACGGTGAGCACGGTCTAGAAGAAGGTGATCTTCGGGGGTGTCAGGGGAGCACTGGGTAAAGAGGCGTTTAAGGTATAGGTCGAGATGGGAGGACTCTACATCTTCTGGGACACCCCGAATCCTCAAGTTGTTTCTTCTTGCCCTATTGTCCTGGTCCTCATGATCTTCCTGCAGTTGAGAAATATCTTGGCGCATCTGCTGGAAATCGGTCTCGACGGATTGTTGAAACGTCACCACCTCCTCGACTCGTCTCTCAAGTTGGTCAGTTCTGGAACCAATCTCTGCAATGTCGGACTTCATCGCGTGGAGGGCTTGGACAGAAGTTTTAACATCCCTTACTTCCTTGAGAAGGGAGAGAAAGTCTCGCCGCGTAATGGGCGCAAGATCGTCAGCTTCAGATTCAGAGTCGGAGAGTCCATGGGAATGGTCGGGATTGTCAGGTCTAGATTTGACAGGGGCGCCTTTTTTAGCGTAATGGGCGCAAGATCGTCAGCTTCAGATTCAGAGTGGGAGAGTCCATGGGAATGGTCGGGATTGTCAGGTCTAGATGTGACAGGGGCGCCTTTTTTAGTGAGGAAGGGTGTGAGGTCAGCTCCCTGAGACTTTTTACCTCCTTTAGGCATCGTGCGAGGGCGTAGAAGGCGAGAATAATTGACAAAGAAGTAGGTAGATGGGTTGCTCCAGTAGTTCGGCTCAGGGCCAAGAGGGGAGAGACAGGACGTTTAGGGGTGAAACATTGGGGGGGGTCAATAAAGAGCACCAGGCAAGTCACGTATCAGCGTAGGGGAGAGAACTGTGATTCTATAGGGGCCCTGCGTGGCTCAGAGAAACAGGCAGGGTCAAGCAGGTAGGTGGAAATATAAAAAATAAAAATATAAATCCTGGTGCAAATGGAGCCTTTCACCACAGGAGGGAGCCAAACAGTCAAAAATAAAGCCTGCAGTGCACAGAACCAAGCTTCCCCTTCAGGGAGGAAAAAAAGAAAAATAAAGCAAGAGGAAAAAAAGTATATATATATGTATAGATGGGCCACCTGTGTGGGTACTCACCCCCCTCCCGGGGCAATGCAGGGGTCACAGAAGGCAGGGGAGTCTGGTCACGGTCCAGCCAGTGACCAGGACTCCTATAGCTCTGCTCAGGTAGGGGGGAGATCCACCATGGGAGCCGCCACACAGGGCACCCGGACGGCCACACTCCTCGGGCACAGCTGTGCAGGTAAGCCCCTGGGGGAGGTTGCAGCGGGGGGCAGAAAGGCCGGCAGCGTCAGCAGCGAGTGGAGGACGGAGCTGTGTGGGCGCCCGGAGGTCCGCGGGGGGCGGCGCAGGGATGGGCGCAGCCTCGGAGCCTGTCCGGAGGTCCTCTCTCGTCCTCCTCCCCGGGTCCCGGCAAGTAGTAGAGGCGATCAGGCGGCAGTGGGGAGCGGCGGGTCCGGCGCTGGCAGGGAGCGCAGCAGGAGACACGGCAGCAGGATCGTCGCGGGCGGCTCTGTCTCGCTGCCCGCCAGGTCTCCAGAATCGAGGTCCTGGCTCAGTGGACGTGGGAAAGCCGCAACCCGCAGAGTCGGCCTAAGCCGTCTCCCGATTCCGCGGCGCTTACCCACGGGGGTGAGGGTGGGTAATTTAGGAGTGGGGGACTGATGGGGTGGGGAGCGGGCTGCGTTTATGGTGACTAGGAGGCTTTTTTCAAAGGCAGCAGGCCGGAGCTCATATTGAAAGCAGTAACCTCAGTTGGCAGCCAAGCCACGCCCCTACTGAGCCTCATTTTGACTTGTTTTAAGGACATTACATCAAAGTTGGATCAGCCTGTAGTGTGTTTTTCCACTTTAATTTTGAGGGGGACTCCAAATCCAGACCTCCATGGGTTAATAAATTTGATTTCCATTGAAAATTTTTGTGTGATTTTGTTCTCAGCACATTCAACTATGTAAAGAACAAAGTATTTAATAAGAATATTTCATTCATTCAGATCTAGGATGTGTTATTTTAGTGTTCCCTTTATTATTTTGAGCAGTGTATAACATGATACAATACAAGCACCATATACATGCCCCCCCCCCCCCCCTTTTTTTTTGCACAATGATACAAGTCAGTAGTGAAGGGAGGACCAGCATTTCTCTGGAGGAGAAAATGGCGCTGAGTAGTGTGCTGGCTTAGTGAGGAAGAAGTCCCGCCCCCATAATGGCGCGCTTCTCACGCTCTTAATTAAATAATTAATTTCACTGGCGGGGGTAGGACAGTGTGTGTTAATGTCCCTTTATGCATATGTCTAGCAGTGTATGTGTGTGTGGGCTGTGAGGAAGAAGCTCCGCCCCTCAATGGAGCGCTTCATCCCGATTTATTCCAACTAATATTTATACTGGTGGGGGTTAGGACAGTGCCTTGGCACTTATGTCCCCTCTTGCCAGTGTATTTTGAGGATTTATATGCTGCCCAGGGCGCCTCCCCCCGCGCCTTGCACCCTGTAGTGCCGCTGTGTGTGTGGGAGCATGGCGCACAGCGTGTGATCACTGTGCGATACCTCAGAAAGCCGTCACTGAAGTCTTCTTTGCTTCTTCTACTCACCTGTCTTCTGACTTCTGGCTCTGCAAGGGGGGTGACGGCGGGCTCTGGGAATGAACCCCTAGGCGTACCTAGTGTTCCAAACCCTCAGGAGCTAATGGTGTCCTGTAGCCAAAGAAGCAGAGCCTTTTAACTCACAGAAGTAGGTTTGACTTCTCTCCCCTAAGTCCCACGAAGCAGGGAGACTGTTGCCAGCAGTTCTCCCTGAATATAAAAACAGGATTTTAATACCTACCGGTAAATCCTTTTCTATAAGTCCGTTGAGGATGTTGGGGACACCAAAAGAACAATGGGATATAGACGGATCCGCAGGAGACATGGGCACTTTAAGACTTTCAAAGGGGGCATGACCTGGCTGCTCCCTCTATATCCCTCCCCAGACTCAGTTTGGAACTGTGCCCGGAGAGATGGACATTTTGAGGAAAGGAATTAACAACAAGGTGAGCATCATACCAGCTCACGCCATAAACATGCCGAATAACATGGCATTCAACTGAACACTTGCCAACGGCCATGAACAAAATTCAGCCACAAACTGAAGAACCAATAACACAACCTGTTTGTAACCAGAACTAAACTGTAGATACAATACGCACTGGGACGGGCGCCCAACATCCTCTACGGACTTATAGAAAAGGATTTACCGGTAGGTATTAAAATCCTGTTTTCTATTACGTCCTTGAGGATGTTGGGGACACCAAAAGAACCATGGGATTATTTTAGGTCTTCATCGGCCAGGTATCAAACATGTAAAACTTAGCAAACGTGTTTGACCCCGACCAAGGAGCAGCTCGGCAAAGTTGTAATGCCGAGACACCCCGGGCAGCCGCCCAGGACGAGCCCACCTTCCTAGTGGAATGGGCTTTTACCGATTTAGGTAACGGCAAACTTGCCGTGGAATGAGCCTGCTGAATCGTGTGACATATCCAGCGGGCAATGGTCTGCTTGGAAGCAGGATACCCAAGTTTATTGGGCGCATATGGCACAAACAGAGACTCTGTTTTTCTAACTGGAGCCGTTCTGGCAACGTAAATTTTCAAACCTCTGACCACATCCAGAGACTTTTCCTCAGCCAAAGTGCCAGTAGCCACTGGCACCACAATAGGTTGGTTAATATGAAGAGAGGAAACCACCTTTGGCAGAAATTGTTGCTGAGTTCTCAATTCTGCCCTATCTTCATGGAAGATCAAATAAGGGCTCTTGTGAGACAAGGCCGCCAATTCAGACACCCGCCTTGCGGATGCCAATGCTAACAAAATGACAACCTTCCAAGTGAGGAATTTCAACTCCACTTTACTTAAAGGTTCAAACCAATGTGATTTTAGGAATGTCAAAACCATATTAAGGTCCCAAGGTGCCACAGGTGGCACAAAAGGAGGTTGGATGTGCAGGACCCCTTTTACAAAGGTCTGCACCTCAGGAAGTGAGGCCAATTGTTTCTGAAAGAAAATTGACAAAGCAGAAATCTGCACTTTTATGGAGCCTAATTTAAGGCCCGCATCCACCCCATTTTGTAGAAAATGGAGAAAACGTCCAAAGCTTTCTTGGACCCGCACCAGGAAATATATTTCCTCCAAATACGGTGATAGTGTTTCGATGTCACACCCTTCCTAGCAAGGATAAGAGTGGGGATGACTTCATTGGGAATACCCTTACGGGCTAAAATCTGGCATTCAACCGCCATGCCGTCAAACGTAGCCGCTGTAAGTCTTGATAGATGAACGGCCAATGCCGCCGCAGATCCTCGCGAAGAGGAAGAGGCCATGGATCTTCGACTAACAACTCCTGAAGATCCGGATACCAAATTCTCCTTGGCCAGTCTGGAACTACAAGGAGCGCTGGAATCTGTGATTTTCTTAGGATTCTCAGAACCTTTGGAATGAGAGGAAGCGGAGGGAAAACGTACACAGACGGATACATCCAAGGTGATGTCAGTGCATCCACTGCCGCCGCCTGAGGGTCCCTGGACTGGGAACAATACTTTAGTAGTTTTTTGTTGTGGCGGGACGCCATCATGTCTATGTGGGGAACCCCCCATAGATTTGTTAGTAGGTAGAAGACCTCCTGATGGAGGCTCCACTCTCCTGGATGTAGATCGTGTCTGCTGAGGAAGTCTGCTTCCCAGTTGTCCTCTCCCGGAAGGAAAATTGCCGACAGAGTACTTACCCGAGTCTCTGCCCAGCGAAGAATCTTTGTGGCTTCTGCCATTGCTGTTCTGCTCTTTGTGCCGCCTTGGCGGTTTATGTACGCTACTGCTGTCACATTGTCTGATTGGATCAGGACAGGCCGGTTTTGAAGAAGATGCTCCGCTTGTAGAAGGTCGTTGTAAATGGCCCTCAACTCCAGCACGTTTATGTGAAGAAGAGTTTCCTGACTTGACCATCTTCCTTGGAAGGTCACCCCTTGTGTGACTGCTCCCCAACCCCGGAGACTTGCATCCGTGGTCACTAGGATCCAGTGTTGGATCCCGAATCTGCGTCCTTCCCAGAGGTGAGAGCTGTGTAGCCACCACAGGAGTGAGATTCTGGTGTTGGGGGATAGAACTATCCTCCGGTGCATATGAAGGTGGGATCCGGACCATTTGTCCAACAGGTCCCACTGAAACACTCTGGCATGGAACCTCCCAAATTGGAGGGCATTGTATGCAGCCACCATCTACCCCAGCAATCGAATGCATTGATGAATGGAGACAGTTGGTGGTTTCAGAATGAGTTTTACCAAACTCTGAATTTCCAGTGCTTTCTCTGGAGGGAGGAACACTCTCAGCTGGACTGTGTCCAGAATCATACCCAAAAATGCCAACCAGGTTGTTGGAATTAAGTGTGATTTCGTCAGGTTCAAGGGCCAGCCGTGCTGTTGTAGAAGCGACAGCGCAATGTCCTGTACCAGTTTTTCCTTGGACCTAGCCTTTATCAGGAGGTCGTCCAAGTACGGGATAATTGTAACTCCTCTTTTTCTGAGGAGAACCATCATTTCTACCATGATTTTTGTGAAAATCATCGGAGCCGTGGCCAGGCCAAACGGCAACGTCTGAAATTGGTAATGAGTATCCTGGATTGCAAACCAGAGATAACTCTGATGAGGGGGATAAATGGGAACATGAAAGTAGGCATCCTTTATGTCCAAAGACACCATGAATTCCCCCTCCTCCAGGCTGGAGATCACCGCTCGGAGAGACTCCATCTTGAATTTCTTCAGGAAATTTTTTAGAGATTTTAGGTTGAGGATTGGTCGTACCGAGCCATCCGGCTTCGGCACTACAAATAGGCTTGAATAAAACCCTTCCCCTTGTTGCACCCGGGGGACCGGGATCACAACCTGATTTTGACATAATTTTTGTATTGCTCCACAGACTAGAACTCTGTCTGGAAGCGAAACTGGTAAGGGTGATTTGAAGAAAACGGCGAGGGGGAACGTCTTGGAATTCCAGTTTGTAACCTTGGGTCACAATTTGTAACACCCAAGGGTCCAGGTCCGAGCGAACCCAAACCTGACTGAAAAGTCTTAGACGTGGCCCCCACCGGTGCGGTCTCCTGTAAGGGAGACCCGGTGTCATGCGGTGGATTTGGCGGAAGCCGGGGAGGACTTCTGCTTTTGTGAACTCGAGGAGGCGGGAGTTCTCTTGCCCCTTCCTCTACCTCTGATAGCGAGGAAGAAGTTACCTCGGCCTTTTCTATATTTATTGGGCCGAAAGGACTGCATTTGATAGTGCGGTTTCTTCTGTTGCGCAGGAGCATTAGGTAAATAAGTAGATTTACCCGCTGTGGCCGCTGATACTAAATCAGCAAGGCCGTCACCAAACAGTTCCCCACCCTTAAAGGGAAGATACTCCATATTTTTCTTGGAATCAGCGTCAGCATTCCATTGATGAGTCCATAGCGCACGCCTAGCCGCAATTGACATAGCATTAGCCTTAGCCCCCAGGAGGCCAGCATCTCTTGCAGCCTCTTTCAAGTACGCAGCCGCGTCCCTGATATAACCAAGCGCCACTAGGATGCTATCCCTATCCAGAGTATCTAAATCCGCAGATAAACTTTCAGCCCATTTTTCAATGGCGCTACTAACCCACGCTGACGCAATAAGCGGTCTAAGCTGCGTCCCCGTGGTAGTAAAAATAGCTTTTAAAGTAGCCTCCTGCTTACGATCAGCCGGCTCCTTAAGAGTCGTCGACTGAGCCGCAGGGAGCGCTACCTATTTAGACAAGTGTGCTAGGGCTTTGTCTACTGTGGGTGGTATTTCCCACTTATCCCTATCCGCTGCGGGAAAGGGGTATGCCACCTTGATCCTATTAGGAATGAGAAATTTCTTATCAGGTGTATTCCAAATGCCATCAAAAAGGTAATTTAGTTCAAAACAAGGAGGAAAAGAAACCGAGCGTCCCTTTTCTTTGTAAATAAGGACCCTCGTTTCTGGTGTAAAGGGGTCCTCGTCAATACGTAATATGTCTTTGACAGCCACAATCATATATTGAATACTCGTAGCCAATTTAGGATCTAACCTAGAATCAGCATAATCGGCACCGGTATCAGAGTCCGTGTCGGTATCTGTGTCATCTAATTGGTCAACACTACGTTTCAGTGACCCTTGAAATAAAGCGTCATCTACTGATTTCTTCCAAATCTGCAGTTGAGAGTCAGATTCAGTAAACTTTTGATTTAACAGTGTAATATTAGCATTTAAAGCAGTTAACCAATCAGCCGTCGCCAGTGCCGACAGGACCCCCAAAACATTTGGTGTCCCCAATAAATTATCCCCTTGAGAGGAAAATTCTGCCTCAGACATGTTGTCTCCCTAACAGCACTCAAAGAAAAGCCTGTGAGGGAACAAAAGGAAAGGAGCCAGCTCACACCCCAGCGCCAAAGTGCAGGTCTGAAAACACCCTCAAGTGTCACAGAGCTGCAGCGCTATATATCTGTATAGAAATAATCTGCCCCCCCCCCCCCCTCATTTTTATAGCCCCTGGTACTTGTCTGCTGTGAGGAAGGACCAGCGCTGCTGCTTGGAGGAGGAAATGGCGCCGAGTGAGCCTGGAGGAAGAAGCCCCGCCCCCAACATGGCACGCTTCTTCCCGCTTATTTTTACATGTTTATCCTGGCGGGGGTTTGCGGGCAGTGCCAGGGCACTGTACAGATATGCCAGCCTTATTTAGGAGGTATTTTTAGCTCCCCAGGGTGCCCCCCCCCCAGCGGTGTGTACAGTCTGGGAGCCTGGCGCGCACTGAGCAAATAATGCTGCGCGGTACCTCTATATGCCGTCTTTGTTGAAGAGAAGATGTTTTTTCCTCACATACTCACCTGTCTTCTGGCTTGAAGAGGGGGGATGGCAAGCTGTGGGAGCGAGCATCCAGGAGAGCCCGGCGTTCATCTCCCTTCAGGAGCTGAAGGCATCCTGTCAGCAGCAGCAGAGCCCTGAAACTCATTATAAGTGGGTCTAGACTGCTCTCCCCTCTTTCCCATGAAGCAGGGAGTCTGTAGTCAGCAGATCTCGCCCAAAATAAAAAACCTAACATTAATTCTTTTCAGAGAAACTCTAAGAGCTCCCCCGAGTGCCTCCATCTCGCAGGGCACATTTTCTAAACTGAGTCTGGGGAGGGATATAAAGGGAGGAGCCAGGTCACGCCCCCTTTGAAAGTCTTAAAGTGCCCATGTCTCCTGCGGATCCGTCTATATCCCATGGTTCTTTTGGTGTCCCCAACATCCTCAAGGACGTAATAGAAAAACCTAACAAAGTCTTTTTCAGAGAAACTTAGTAGAGCTCCTCAGTGTGCATCCAGTCTGCCTGGGCACAGATTCTAAACTGGAGTCTGGAGGAGGGGCATAGAGGGAGGAGCCAGGTCATACCTTTTGAAAGTCTTAAAGTGCCCATGTCTCCTGCGGATCCCGTCTATACCCCATGGTTCTTTAGGTGACCCCAGCATCCTCTAGAACGTATGAGAAAATAGGATTTTAAATACATACCGGTAAATCCTTTTCTATGAGTCCGTAGAGGATGTTGGGCACTCTCAAAAGACCATGGGGTATAGACGTGATCCGCCGGAGACATGGGCACTTTAAGACTTTCAAAGGGGCGTGACCTGGCTCCTCTCTCTATATCCCTCCCCAGACTCACTTTGGAACTGTGCCCGGCGAGACGGACATTACGAGGAAAGGACTTAACAAACAAGGTGAGCCAACACCAGCTCACGCCATAAGCATGCCGTATAACATGGCAGATAACTGAACACATGTCAACGGACATGGACAAAACCTCAGCAACAAGATGAAGAAAAAAAACCAAAAACACAACCTGTGTGTAACCAGAACTAAACTGCAGATACAGTACGCACTGGGACGGGCGCCCAACATCCTCTACGGACTCATAGAAAAGGATTTACTGGTATGTATTTAAAATCCTATTTTCTATTTCGTCCTAGAGGATGTTGGGCACTCTCAAAAGACCATGGGGTTTATACCAAAGCTCAATAGCGGGCGGGAGAGTGCGGATGACTCTGTAGCACCAATTGACCAAATTTACGGTCTTCATCGTCCAAGGTATCAAACTTGTAGAATTTAGCAAACGTGTTCGTGTTCGACCCCAACCAAGTAGCAGCTCGGCAAAGTTGCAATGCCGAAACACCCCGGGCAGCCGCCCAGGACGAACCCACCTTCCTAGTGGAATGGGCCTTCACTGATTTCGGCAACGGCAAGCCTGCCGTTGAATGAGCCTGCTGAATCATCTGACATATCCAGTGGGCAATGGTCTGCTTGGAAGCAGGAAACCCAATCTAATTGGGAGCATACAAAATAAACAGAGACTCTGTTTTCCTCAATGGAGCCGTCCTGGCTACATAAAACTTTAAAGCTCTGACCACATCCAGAGACTTATTTTCAGCCAAAGCGTCAGTAGCCACTGGCACCACAATAGGTTGGTTGATATGAAAAGAGGAAACTACCTTTGGCAGAAATTGTTGCAGAGTTCGCAACTCTGCTCTATCTTCATGGAAAATTAAGTAAGGGCCTTGCGGATGCCAACGCCAACAAAATGACAACTTTCCAAGTGAGTAATTTTAACTCCAATTTACGCAAAGGTTCAAACCAATGTGACTGAAGGAACGATAATACGACGTTAAGGTCCCAAGGTGCCACAGGGGGCACAAAAGGAGGATGGATGTGCAACACCCCTTTCACAAAGGTCTGCACTTCAGGAAGTGAGGCAAATTGTTTCTGAAAGAAAATGGACAAGGCAGAAATCTGCACTTTCATGGAGCCTAATTTAAGGCCCGCATCCACTCCATTCTGTAGAAAATGGAGAAAACGTCCAAGGTCAAATTTCTCCACTGGAGCTCTCTTGGACTCGCACCAGGAAAATAAGATTTTACTCACCGGTAAATCTATTTCTCATAGTCCGTAGTGGATGCTGGGGACTCCGTAAGGACCATGGGGAATAGACGGGCTCCGCAGGAGACTGGGCACTCTAAGAAAGAATTAGTACTACTGGTTGTACTGGCTCCTCCCTCTATGCCCCTCCTCCAGACCTCAGTTAAGGAAACTGTGCCCGCAAGAGCTGACATTACAAGGAAAGGATTTTGGAATCCAGGGTAAGACTCATACCAGCCACACCAATCACACCGTATAACTTGTGATAACATACCCAGTTAACAGTATGAACAACAACAAAGCATCAACTACGGATGCCAACATAACATAACCCTTTATTAAGCAATAACTATATACACGTATTGCAGAAAGTCCGCACTTAGGACGGGCGCCCAGCATCCACTACGGACTACGAGAAATAGATTTACTGGTGAGTAAAATCTAATTTTCTCTAACGTCCTAGTGGATGCTGGGGACTCCGTAAGGACCATGGGGATTATACCAAAGCTCCCAAACGGGCGGGAGAGTGCGGATGACTCTGCTGCACCGAATGGGCAAACACAAGGTCCTCCTCAGCCAGGGTATCAAACTTGTAGAATTTTTCAAAGGTGTTTGAACCCGACCAAGTAGCTGCTCGGCAAAGCTGTAATGCCGAGACCCCTCGGGCAGCCGCCCAAGAAGAGCCCACTTTCCTTGTGGAATGGGCTTTTATCGATTTTGGATGCGGCAATCCCACCGCAGAATGAGCCTGCTGAATCGTGTTACAGATCCAGCGAGCAATAGTTTGCTTTGAAGCAGGAGCACCCAGCTTGTTGGATGCATACAGGATAAACAGCGAGTCAGTTTTCCTGACTCCAGCCGTTCTGGCCACATAAATCTTCAAAGCCCTGATTACATCAAGCAACTGGAAATCCTCCAAGTCATGAGTAGCCGTAGGCACCACAATAGGTTGGTTCAAATGAAAAGATGACACCACCTTCGGTTGCATCCCTTTGTAGGATCGGAATAACCACATTTCCATCCAATGTATTGTTGAAATGAGTTTGGGATAACGGGGAACCCTTTTGAACTGTGTATATGCGGGGAAGATATGGCTGTGAAGTGTCTCCGTACGTATCTAGTACTTTTTAGCCCCACGGGCCATGTAATCTGCCCAGGCTTTGCCCAGTCCCTTAGCGGTATAACGAAGTTAGTAACTCCATTCCATGCCGATCACATGATCGGAACTTTTAAAGTTAAAGGCGGCTTATTTTAGTGTTCTACCGTTCTATACATACTGCGGAACTTCAAATAGTGGAATCGTTTGGTTTTTTATTTCTTTTTGCTTCATTTTATGTATGTATATTGTACCTAAAAGTAATGTTTTGTCCGGCTGTGCAGTGATCACAATACAGCCTACCACAATACCCACCACAATAATTATTAATTAGTGTGATAATTAGCACTTTAGAATAAAGTTCATGGAAATGTAGCATTGAGAATATCAGCATTGGTGTATTTGGACCCAGTAAACAGCGGACAAAACAAATACACAGGGGATAAGAAGTTTAAATGTAACATAAATGTTTTAAATGGATTTTGTAATAATTTTTAAAGAGTTGTTAATAATTGATGACAACTGTGTAATGAGTGAGAGTATAAATATCGGACATGAGGAAGGGGACGGTACTTCTTGAAAAAGGGGAGTGAACTCCCTGAAACGCGTTGAAGCCGTCCTGTGTCTGTGTTTAGAAGGTCCTGGAAGTCGGTGATTCGGACTCCGTACTGTGCGCTTACCTGTCTGCAGCCGGTGCGTTCTTCCACGGGGTTTTCCATCAGCTGCCGATACCCAGTTCCTGTTGATGTATATGGACTTTTTTTTATGAATTTTGTATTTTAATAAAACCCTTTTGGAAACAAGCTTGTCCGACTGGAAATCAGCACACAGAGAGGAGAAAGATACCTTTATGAGCACGCGGGACAGAAGTGCAATATAAGTTGTAATACTGTCAGTTATCAGTGAAAGAATACTGTGGTGCCAGTGGGTTGAAATCCATGTGCTGATAAAAGATACCTTTATGGACACACGTGAAAGAAACAACCTGTAAGTGTTTTTCCAGGGGAGAGACCGTACAGGGGATTTCTACGTGGCAATATCCATATCAGTTTTACTGTAATCCAACTATAGCGCTAGTTCTTGGTATTCTTTTTTGTATAACCTGTGGAAAATAGGAGGTGTTGGGTGTTTCCTCCACTACCTAAGAACAAGCAGCAATTAGCAAGCGCAGGGCTGCTATCAATCTCTTTTTTGAAAATAGTATCCTTGTGCAAGGTATCCAGTTCCTCAAACAGATTATCTGTCCATGCTGCTACAGCACTACACATCCAGGCCGACGCAATTGCCGGCCTCAGTAGAGTACCTGAATGTGTATAAACAGACTTCAGGATACTTTCCTGCTTCCTATCCGCAGGATCCTTTAGGGAGGCCGTATCCTGTGACGGCAGGGTCACCTTCTTAAATAAGCGTGTCAGAGCTTTGTCTACCCTAGGGGAGGATTCCCAGCGCATCCTGTCCGTTGGCGGGAAAGAGTACGCCATAAGAAACCTTTTGGAAATCAGCACTTTCCCATCAGGGGAATCCCACGCTTTTTCACATAACTCATGTGAAGGGGGAAAAGTCACCTCTTGCTTTTTCTCCCCAAACATATAAACCCTCTTGTCAGGGACAGGGTTTACCTCTGATATGTGCAATACATCCTTCATTGCTATAATCATGTAGCGGATGGCTTTAGCCATTTTAGGCTGCAATTTTGCATCATCGCCATCGACACTGGAGTCAGAATCCGTGTCGATATCTGTGTCAATAATTTGGGATAGTGGGCGCTTCTGAGACCCTGACGGCCTCTGCGCTGTAGGATCAGGCATGGGCTGAGACCCCGACTGTCCCAAGGTTTCAGCTTTATCCAACCTTTTATGCAAGGAGTTTACATTATCATTTAACACCTTCCACATATCCATCCAATCAGGTGTCGGCGCCGTCACGTCATTCATCTGCAACTGCTCTGCCTCCACATAGCCCTCCTCGTCAAACATGTCGACACAAGCGTACCGACACACCACACACACAGGGGATGCTCTATATGAGGACAGGACCCCCACAAGGCCTTTTGGAGAGACAGAGTATGCCAGCACACACCCCAGCGCTATATAACCCAGGAATTACACAGTAACTTAGTGTTTACCCAGTAGCTGCTGTATATATGATTAATGCGCTAAATTTATGTGCCCCCCCCTCTTTTTTTACCCTCTTTCTACCGTGAGTCTGCAGGGGAGAGCCTGGGGAGCTTCCTCTCAGCGGAGCTGTGGCGAGAAAATGGCGCTGGTGAGTGCTGAGGAAGCCCCGCCCCCTCAGCGGCGGGCTTCTGTCCCGCGATTTTATGTAAAAATAATGGCGGGGGCTCATGCATATTACAGTGCCCAGCTGTATATATGCTGCTTTTTGCCAGGAGGTACTCAATTGCTGCCCAGGGCGCCCCCTTCCCCTGCGTCCTGCACCCTACAGTGACCGGAGTGTGTGGGTTAGTGTGGGAGCAATGGCGAACCGCTGCAGTGCTGTGCGCTAGCTCATATAAAGACAGGAGTCTTCTGCCGCCGATTTTGACGTCTTCTTGCTTCAACCCGCCGGCTTCTGTCTTCTGGCTCTGCGAGGGGGACGGCGGCGCGGCTCCGGACGACCAAGGTTAAGTTCCTGTGTTCGATCCCTCTGGAGCTAATGGTGTCCAGTAGCCTAAGAAGCGCAACCTAGCCTTCCCCTCTTTCCCACGAAGCAGGGAGTCTGTAGCCAGCAGATCTCCCCAAAATAAAAAACCTAACATTAAATCTTTTCAGAGAAACTCTAAGAGCTCCCCGAGTGCCCTGTGTCTCGTCCGGGCACATTTCTAAAACTGAGTCTGGGGAGGGATATAGAGGGAGGAGCCAGGTCACGCCCCTTTGAAAGTCTTAAAGTGCCCATGTCTATACCCCATGGTCTTTTGAGAGTGCCCAACATCCTCTAGGACAAAATAGAAAATAAAATAAGAATTTACTTACCGATAATTCTATTTCTCGTAGTCCGTAGTGGATGCTGGGAACTCCGTAAGGACCATGGGGAATAGCGGCTCCGCAGGAGACTGGGCACAAAAGTAAAGCTTTAGGACTACCTGGTGTGCACTGGCTCCTCCCCCTATGACCCTCCTCCAAGCCTCAGTTAGGATACTGTGCCCGGACGAGCGTACACAATAAGGAAGGATATTGAATCCCGGGTAAGACTCATACCAGCCACACCAATCACACCGTACAACCTGTGATCTGAACCCAGTTAACAGCATGATAACAGAGGAGCCTCTGAAAAGATGGCTCACAACAATAATAACCCGATTTTTGTAACAATAACTATGTACAAGTATTGCAGACAATCCGCACTTGGGATGGGCGCCCAGCATCCACTACGGACTACGAGAAATAGAATTATCGGTAAGTAAATTCTTATTTTCTCTGACGTCCTAGTGGATGCTGGGAACTCCGTAAGGACCATGGGGATTATACCAAAGCTCCCAAACGGGCGGGAGAGTGCGGATGACTCTGCAGCACCGAATGAGAGAACTCCAGGTCCTCCTCAGCCAGGGTATCAAATTTGTAGAATTTAGCAAACGTGTTTGCCCCTGACCAAGTAGCTGCTCGGCAAAGTTGTAAAGCCGAGACCCCTCGGGCAGCCGCCCAAGATGAGCCCACCTTCCTTGTGGAATGGGCTTTTACAGATTTTGGCTGTGGCAGGCCTGCCACAGAATGTGCAAGCTGAATTGTACTACATATCCAACGAGCAATAGTCTGCTTAGAAGCAGGAGCACCCAGCTTGTTGGGTGCATACAGGATAAACAGCGAGTCAGATTTTCTGACTCCAGCCGTCCTGGAAACATATATTTTCAGGGCCCTGACTACGTCCAGCAACTTGGAGTCCTCCAAGTCCCTAGTAGCCGCAGGTACCACAATAGGCTGGTTCAAGTGAAACGCTGAAACCACCTTAGGGAGAAATTGAGGACGAGTCCTCAATTCTGCCCTGTCCGTATGAAAAATTAGGTAAGGGCTTTTATAGGATAAAGCCGCCAATTCTGAGACACGCCTAGCTGAAGCCAGGGCCAACAGCATTACCACTTTCCATGTGAGATATTTTAAGTCCACAGTGGTGAGTGGTTCAAACCAATGTGATTTTAGGAACCCCAAAACTACATTGAGATCCCAAGGTGCCACTGGAGGCACAAAAGGAGGCTGTATATGCAGTACCCCCTTGACAAACGTCTGAACTTCAGGAACTGAAGCCAGTTCTTTCTGGAAGAAAATCGACAGGGCCGAAATTTGAACCTTAATGGACCCTAATTTTAGGCCCATAGACAGTCCTGTTTGCAGGAAATGCCTGTAGGGGCCATCCTGGCCTCGCACCACGCAACATATTTACGCCAAATACGGTGATAATGCTGTACGGTTACATCCTTCCTGGCTTTGATCAGGGTAGGGATGACTTCATCCGGAATGCCTTTTTCCTTCAGGATCCGGCGTTCAACCGCCATGCCGTCAAACGCAGCCGCGGTAAGTCTTGGAACAGACAGGGTCCCTGCTGGAGCAGGTCCCTTCTTAGAGGTAGAGGCCACGGGTCCTCTGTGAGCATCTCTTGAAGTTCCGGGTACCAAGTCCTTCTTGGCCAATCCGGAGCCACGAGTATAGTCCTTACTCCTCTCCTTCTTATGATTCTCAGTACCTTGGGTATGAGAGGCAGAGGAGGGAACACATACACTGACTGGTACACCCACGGTGTTACCAGAGCGTCCACAGCTATTGTCTGAGGGTCCCTTGACCTGGCGCAATACCTGTCTAGTTTTTTGTTGAGGCGGGACGCCATCATGTCCACCTTTGGTTTTTCCCAACGGTTCACAATCATGTGGAAGACTTCTGGGTGAAGTCCCCACTCTCCCGGGTGGAGGTCGTGTCTGCTGAGGAAGTCTGCTTCCCAGTTGTCCACTCCCGGAATGAACACTGCTGACAGTGCTATCACATGATTTTCCGCCCAGCGAAGAATCCTTGCAACGTCTGTCATTGCCCTCCTGCTTCTTGTGCCGCCCTGGTTGTTTACGTGGGCGACTGCCGTGATGTTGTCTGACTGGATCAGCACCGGCTGACCTTGAAACAGAGGTCTTGCTAGGCTTAGAGCATTGTAGATGGCCCTTAGCTCCAGGATATTTATGTGAAGTGATGTCTCCAGGCTTGACCACAAGCCCTGGAAATTTCTTCCCTGTGTGACTGCTCCCCAGCCTCTCAGGCTGGCATCCGTGGTCACCAGGACCCAGTCCTGAATGCCGAATCTGCGGCCCTCTAGAAGATGAGCACTCTGCAACCACCACAGGAGAGACACCCTTGTCCTTGGTGACAAGATTATCCGCTGATGCATCTGAAGATGCGACCCGGACCATTTGTCTAGCAGATCCCACTGGAAGGTTCTTGCGTGGAATCTGCCGAATGGGATTGCTTCGTAAGAAGCCACCATCTTTCCCAGGACCCTTGTGCATTGATGCACTGAGACTTGGCCTGGTTTTAGGAGATTTCTGACTAGTTCGGATAACTCCCTGGCTTTCTCCTCCGGGAGAAACACCTTTTTCTGGACTGTGTCCAGGATCATCCCTAGGAATAGAAGTCGTGTCGTCGGGATCAGCTGCGATTTTGAAATATTGAGAATCCAACCGTGCTGGCGCAGCACTATCTGAGATAGTGCTACCCCGACTTCCAACTGTTCCCTGGATCTTGCCCTTATCAGGAGATCGTCCAAGTAAGGGATAACTAAAACTCCCTTCCTTCGAAGGAGTATCATCATTTCGGCCATTACCTTGGTAAAGACCCGGGGTGCCGTGGACAATCCAAACGGCAGCGTCTGAAACTGATAGTGACAGTTCTGTACCACAAACCTGAGGTACCCTTGGTGAGAAGGGTAAATTGGGACATGTAGGTAAGCATCTTTGATGTCCAGAGACACCATATAGTCCCCTTCTTCCAGGTTTGCAATCACTGCTCTGAGTGACTCCATCTTGAATTTGAACCTTTGTATGTAAGTGTTCAAGGATTTTAGGTTTAAAATTGGTCTCACCGAGCCGTCCGGCTTCGGTACCACAAATAGTGTGGAATAGTACCCCTTTCCCTGTTGTAGGAGGGGTACCTTGATTATCACCTGCTGGGAATACAGCTTGTGAATGGCTTCCAATACTGCCTCCCTGTCTGAGGGAGACGTCGGTAAAGCAGACTTTAGAAAACGGCGAGGGGGAGACGTCTCGAATTCCAATTTGTACCCCTGAGATACCACCTGAAGGATCCAGGGGTCCACTTGCGAGTGGGCCCACTGCGCACTGAACTTCTTGAGACGGGCCCCCACCGTGCTGAGTCCGCTTGTAAAGCCCCAGCGTCATGCTGAGGACTTTGCGGAGGTGGGAGAGGGCTTTTGTTCCTGGGAACTGGCTGTTTGTTGCAGCCTTTTTCCTCTCCCTCTGTCACGGGGCAGAAATGAGGCGCCTTTTGCCCGCTTGCCCTTATGGGGCCGAAAGGACTGCGCCTGATAATACGGCGTCTTCTTAGGTTGAGAAGCTACCTGGGGTAAAAATGTGGATTTTCCAGCAGTTGCCGTGGCTACCAGGTCTGATAGACCTACCCCAAATAACTCCTCCCCCTTATAAGGCAATACTTCCATGTGCCTTTTAGAATCCGCATCACCTGACCACTGCCGCGTCCATAAACCTCTTCTTGCAGAAATGGACAGCGCGCTAACTCTTGATGCCAGTCGGCAAATATCCCTCTGTGCATCACGCATATATAGAAATGCATCCTTCAAATGCTCTATAGTCAGTAATATACTGTTACTGTCCCTATCTAGGGTATCAATATTTTCAGTCAGGGAATCCGACCACGCCAGGCCCGCACTGCACATCCAGGCTGAGGCGATTGCTGGTCGCAGTATAACACCCGTGTGAGTGTGTATACATTTTAGGATATTCTCCAGCTTTCTATCGGCAGGTTCCTTTAGGGCGGCCGTATCAGGAGAGGGTAGTGCTACCTGTTTAGACAAGCGTGTGAGCGCTTTATCCACCCTAGGGGGTGTTTCCCAACGTGCCCTATCCTCTGGCGGGAAAGGGTACGATGCCAATAACCTTTTAGGAATTATCAGTTTTTTATCGGGGGAAACCCACGCCTCATCACACACTTCATTTAATTCCTCGGATACAGGAAAAACTATAGGCAGTTTTTTCTCACCAAACATAATACCCTTCTTAGTGGTACTTGTATTATCAGAGATATGCAATACATTTTTCATTGCTTCAATCATGTAACGTGTGGCCCTAGTGGAAGTCACGTTTGTCTCCTCATCATCGACACTGGAGTCAGTATCCGTGTCTGTCATTTGAGGTAACGGGCGTTTTAAAGCCCCTGATGGCGTTTGAGACCCCTGGACAGGCACAAGCTGAGTAGCCGGCTGTCTCATGTCGTCAACTGTCTGTCGTAAAGAGCTGACACTGTCACGCAATTCCTTCCATAAGCTCATCCACTCAGGTGTCGACTCCCTAGGGGGTGACAACTCTATAATAGGCAATTGCTCCGCCTCCATCTCATTTTCCTCCTCAAACATGTCGACACAATCGTACCGACACACCGCACACACACAGGGAATGCTCTGATAGAGGACAGGACCCCACTAGCCCTTTGGGGAGACAGAGGGAGAGTATGCCAGCACACACCAGAGCGCTATATATAGACAGGAATACCACTACAAAATGTGCTTTTCCCTTTATAGCTGCTGTTAGTATTAAAACTGCGCCAAATTAGTGCCCCCCTCTCTTTTTTACCCTTTTCTGTAGTGCAGGACTGCAGGGGAGAGTCAGGGAGACGTCCTTCCAGCGGAGCTGTGATGGAAAATGGCGCCCGTGTGATGAGGAGATAGGCTCCGCCCCCTTCTTGGCGGCCTTTTCTCCCGCTTTTTGGTGAGTTCTGGCAGGGGTTAAAATACATCCATATAGGCCTGGGGGTTATATGTGGTGTATTTATGCCAGCCAAGGTGTTTACATTGCTGCTCAGGGCGCCCCCCCCTAGCGCCCTGCACCCTCAGTGACCGAAGTGTGCCTGAGTAACAATGGCGCACAGCTGCAGTGCTGTGCGCTACCTTGTTGAAGACTGATGTCTTCTGCCGCCGATTTTTCCGGACCTCTTCTTGCTTCTGGCTCTGTAAGGGGGCCGGCGGCGCGGCTCTGGGACTGAGCTCCGAGGCTGGGCCTGTGTTCGGTCCCTCTGGAGCTAATGGTGTCCAGTAGCCTAAGAAGCCCAAGCTGGCTGCAAGCAGGCAGGTTCGCTTCTTCTCCCCTTAGTCCCTCGATGCAGTGAGCCTGTTGCCAGCAGGTCTCACTGAAAATAAAAAACCTAAAACTAAACTTTCACTAAGAAGCTCAGGAGAGCCCCTAGTGTGCACCCTTCTCGGCCGGGCACAAAAATCTAACTGAGGCTTGGAGGAGGGTCATAGGGGGAGGAGCCAGTGCACACCAGGTAGTCCTAAAGCTTTACTTTTGTGCCCAGTCTCCTGCGGAGCCGCTATTCCCCATGGTCCTTACGGAGTTCCCAGCATCCACTAGGACGTCAGAGAAAAATAAGAATTTACTTACCGATAATTCTATTTCTCGGAGTCCGTAGTGGATGCTGGGGTTCCTGAAAGGACCATGGGGAATAGCGGCTCCGCAGGAGACAGGGCACAAAAAGTAAAGCTTTAGGATCAGGTGGTGTGCACTGGCTCCTCCCCCTATGACCCTCCTCCAAGCCTCAGTTAGGATACTGTGCCCGGACGAGCGTACACAATAAGGAAGGATTTATGAATCCCGGGTAAGACTCATACCAGCCACACCAATCACACTGTACAACCTGTGATCTGAACCCAGTTAACAGTATGATAACAGCGGAGCCTCTGAAAGATGGCTCACAACAATAATAACCCGATTTTTGTAACTATGTACAAGTATTGCAGATAATCCGCACTTGGGATGGGCGCCCAGCATCCACTACGGACTCCGAGAAATAGAATTATCGGTAAGTAAATTCTTATTTTCTCTATCGTCCTAGTGGATGCTGGGGTTCCTGAAAGGACCATGGGGATTATACCAAAGCTCCCAAACGGGCGGGAGAGTGCGGATGACTCTGCAGCACCGAATGAGAGAACTCCAGGTCCTCCTTAGCCAGGTTATCAAATTTGTAGGATTTTACAAACGTGTTTGCCCCTGACTAAATAGCCGCTCGGCAAAGTTGTAAAGCCGAGACCCCTCGGGCAGCCGCCCAAGATGAGCCCACCTTCCTTGTGGAATGGGCATTTACATATTTTGGCTGTGGCAGGCCTGCCACAGAATGTGCAAGCTGAATTGTATTACACATCCAACTAGCAAAAGTCTGCTTAAAAGCAAGAGCACCCAGTTTGTTGGGTGCATACAGGATAACAGCAAGTCAGTTTTCCTGACTCCAGCCGTCCTGGAACCTATATTTTCAGGGCCCTGACCACATCTAGCAACTTGGAGTCCTCCAAGTCCCTAGTAGGCGCAAGACACCACAATAAGCTGGTTCAGGTGAAACACTGACACCACCTTAGGGAGAGAACTGGGGACGAGTCCGCAGCTCTGCCCTGTCCGAATGGACAAACAGATATGGGCTTTTTTGAGAAAAAAACCACCAATTTGACACTCACCTGGTCCAGGCCAGGTCCAAGAGCATGTTCACTTTTCATGTGAGATGCTTCAAATCCACAGATTTGACTGGTTTTAAACCAATGTGTTTTGAGGAATCCCAGAACTACGTTGAGATCCCACAGTGCCACTGGAGGCACAAAAGGGGGTTGTATATGCAATACTCCCTTGACAAACTTCTGGACTTCAGGAACTGAAGCCAATTCTTTCTGGAAGAAAAATCGACAGGGCCGAAATTTGAACCTTAATGGACCCCAATTTGATGCCCATAGACACTCCTGTTTGCAGGAAATGCAGGAATCGACCGAGTTGAAATTTCTTCGTGGGGCCTTCCTGGCCTCACACCACGCAACATATTTTCGCCACATGTGGTGATAATGTTGTGCGGTCACCTCCTTTCTGGCTTTGACCAGGGTAGGAATGACCTCTTCCTGAATGCCTTTTCCCTTAGGATCCGGCGTTCCACCGCCATGCCGTCAAACGCAGCTGCGGTAAGTCTTGGAACAGACATGGTACTTGCTGAAACAAGTCCCTTCTTAGCGGCAGAGGCCATAAGTCCTCTGTGAGCATCTCTTGAAGTTCCGGGTACCAAGTCCTTCTTGGCCAATCCGGAGCCATGAGTATAGTTCTTACTCCTCTACGTCTTATAATTCTCAGTACCTTAGGTATGAAAAGCAGAGGATGGAACACATACACCGACTGGTACACCCACGGTGTTACCAGAACGTCCACAGCTATTGCCTGAGGGTCTCTTAACCTGGCGCAATACCTGTCCCGTTTTTTGTTCAGACGGGACGCCATCATGTCCACCTTTGGTAATTCCCAACGGTTTACAATCATGTGGAAAACTTCCTCATGAAGTTCCCACTCTGCCGGGTGGAGGTCGTGCCTACTGAGGAAGTCTGCTTCCCAGTTTCCATTCCCGGAATGAAACACTGCTGACAGTGCTATCACATGATTTTCCGCCCAGCGAAAAGTCCTTGCAGTTTTTGCCACTGCCCTCCTGCTTCTTGTGCCGCCCTGTCTATTTACGTGGGCGACTGCCGTGATGTTTTATCCCACTGGATCAATACCGGCTGACCTTGAAGCAGAGGTCTTGCTAAGCTTAGAGCATTATAAATTTACCCTTAGCTATATTTATGTGGAGAAAAGTCTCCAGACTTGATCACACTCCCTGGAAATTCTTTCCTTGTGTGACTGCTCCCCAGCCTCTCGGGCTGGCCTCCGTGGTCACCAACATCCAAAACTGAATGCCGAATCTGCGGCCCTCTAGAAGATGAGCACTCTGTAACCACCACAGGAGAGACACCCTTGTCCTTGGATATAGGGTTATCCGCTGATGCATCTGAAGATGCGATCCGGACCATTTGTCCAGCAGATCCCACTGAAAAGTTCTTGCATGAAATCTGCCGACTGGAATTGCTTCGAAGGAAGTCACCATTTTTTTTTTTTACCATGGCCCTTGTGCAATGATGCACTGATTTTAGGAGGTTCCTGACTAGCTCGGATAACTCCCTGGCTTTCTCTTCCGGGAGAAACACCTTTTTCTGGACTGTGTCCAGAATCATCCCTAAGCACAGGAGACTTGTTGTCGGGATCATGCTACTCCGACCTCCAACTGTTCCCTGGACTTTGCCCTTATCAGGAGATCGTCCAAGTAAGGGATAATTAAGACGCCTTTTCTTCGAAGAAGAACCATCATTTCGGCCATTACCTTGGTAAAGACCCGGGGTGCCGTGGACAATCCAAACGGCAGCGTCTGAAACTGATAGTGACAGTTCTGTACCACGAACCTGAGGTACCCTTAGTGATAAGGGCAAATTTGGGACATGGAGGTAAGCATCCCTGATGTCTCGGGACACCATATAGTCCCCTTCTTCCCGGTTCGTTATCACTGCTCTGAGTGACTCCATCTTGATTTGAACCTTTGTAAGTGTTCAAATTTTTTTAGATTTAGAATAGGTCTCACCTAGCCTTCTGGCTTCAGTACCACAATATAGTGTGGAATAATACCCCTTTTCTTGTTGTAGGAGGGGTAATTTAATTATCACCTGCTGGGAATACAGCTCGTGAATTGTTTCCCATACTGCCTCCTTGTCGGAGGGAGACCTTGGTAAAGCAGACTTCAGGAGCCTGCGCAGGGGAAACGTCTCGACATTCCAATCTGTACCCCTGGGATACTACTTGTAGGATCCAGGGGTCCTGTACGGTCTCAGCGTCATGCTGAGAGCTTGTCAGAAGCGGTGGAACGCTTCTGTTCCTGGGAATGGGCTGCCTGCTGCAGTCTTCTTCCCTTTCCTCTATCCCTGGGCAGATATGACTCTTATAGGGACGAAAGGACTGAAGCTGAAAAGACGGTGTCTTTTTCTGCAGAGATGTGACTTAGGGTAAAAAACGGTGGATTTTCCAGCAGTTGCCGTGGCCACCAGGTCCGATGGACCGACCCCAAATAACTCCTCTTCCTTTATACGGCAATACACCTTTGTGCCGTTTGGAATCTGCATCACCTGACCACTGTCGTGTCCATAAACATCTTCTGGCAGATATGGACATCGCACTTACTCTTGATGCCAGAGTGCAAATATCCCTCTGTGCATCTCGCATATATAGAAATGCATCCTTTAAATGCTCTATAGTCAATAAAATACTGTCCCTGTCAAGGGTATCAATATTTTGAGTCAGGGAATCCGACCAAGCCACCCCAGCTCTGCACATCCAGGCTGAGGCGATCGCTGGTCGCAGTATAACACCAGTATGTGTGTATATACTTTTTATGATATTTTCCAGCCTCCTGTCAGCTGGCTCCTTGAGGACGGCCCTATCTATAGACGGTACCGCCACTTGTTCTGATAAGCGTGTGAGCGCCTTATCCACCCTAAGGGGTGTTTCCCAACGCGCCCTAACTTCTGGCGGGAAAGGGTATACCGCCCATATTTTCTATCGGGGGGAACCCACGCATCATCACACACTTCATTTAATTTATCTGATTCAGGAAAAACTACGGTAGTTTTTTCACATCCCACATAATACCCTCTTTTGTGGTACTTGTAGTATCAGAAATATGTAACACCTCCTTCATTGCCCTTAACGTGTGGCCCTAATAAGGAATACGTTTGTTTATTCACCGTCGACACTGGATTCAGTGTCCCTGTCTGTGTCGACCGACTAAAGTAAACGGGCGTTTTAAAACCCCTGACGGTGTTTTTGAGACGTCTGGACCGGTACTAATTGTTTGTCGGCCGTCTCATGTCGTCAACCGACCTTGCCGCGTGTTGACATTATCACGTAATTCCCTAAATAAGCCATCCATTCCGGTGTCGACTCCCTAGAGAGTGACATCACCATTACAGGCAATTGCTCCGCCTCCTCACCAACATCGTCCTCATACATGTCGACACACACGTACCGACACACAGCACACACACAGGGAATGCTCTGATAGAGGACAGGACCTACTAGCCCTTTGGAGAGACAGAGGGAGAGTTTGCCAGCACACACCAAAAACGCTATAATTATATAGGGACAACCTTATATAAGTGTTTTCCCTTAGAAATATATAAAAAAGATGCTATAAGGCCAAATTAGTGCCCCCCCTCTCTGTTTTAACCCTGTTTCTGTAGTGCAGTGCAGGGGAGAGCCTGGGAGCCTTCCCTCCAGCCTTTCTGTGAGGGAAAATGGCGCTGTGTGCTGAGGAGATAGGCCCCGCCCCTTTTTCGGCGGCCTCGTCTCCCGCTCTTAACGGATTCTGGCAGGGGTTAAATATCTCCATATAGCCCCCGGAGGCTATATGTGAGGTATTTTTAGCCAAAAATAGGTTTTCATTGCCTCCCAGGGCGCCCCCCTTCCAGCGCCCTGCACCCTCAGTGACTGCTGTGTGAAGTGTGCTGAGAGGAAATGGCGCACAGCTGCAGTGCTGTGCGCTACCTTAAGAAGACTGAGGAGTCTTCATGCCGCCGATTCTGGACCTTCTTCTTGTTTCAGCATCTGCAAGGGGGCCGGCGGCGAGGCTCCGGTGACCATCCAGGCTGTACCTGTGATCGTCCCTCTGGAGCTAATGTCCAGTAGCCAAAGAAGCCAATCCATCCTGCACGCAGGTGAGTTCACTTCTTCTCCCCTAAGTCCCTCGTTGCAGTGATCCTGTTGCCAGCAGGACTCACTGTAAAATAAAAAACCTAAGCTAAACTTTTCTAAGCAGCTCTTTAGGAGAGCCACCTAGATTGCACCCTTCTCGGCCGGGCACAAAAATCTAACTGAGGCTTGGAGGAGGGTCATAGGGGGAGGAGCCAGTGCACACCACCTGATCCTAAAGCTTTACTTTTTGTGCCCTGTCTCCTGCGGAGCCGCTATTCCCCATGGTCCTTTCAGGAACCCCAGCATCCACTAGGACGATAGAGAAATAAGCTTAGGGCTGCTAAATAAACAGCAGCCTTCTGAGCCAGTGGGCGGGGATATATGGACAGGCCCGTTGCATCCTGGGAGGCCAGAAAGCTTTGATCGATTGGTGCCAATCCGCTGACGCTCCATCATATCCCATTGTTATCCTGTGGACCCTGCCGGAGAAAGATGAGAATAAAACTTTTCTTCTCTCTAAACATGGAATCACTTCTACTGCCTTTGAAGAACAGTTTCCAAACTTTGTAAAGCAACCATTTCTTGGTTCAGGAGCGGTGTTTTTGACTGGGCACATGCACAGTAAGACTCCGCAGGGACTTCCAGATCACGTGACCTTCCCGGAAGTCATGCTGGTGCCATGAGCTCCCAGTGATCACGGGGGAAGAGCTATGGCAGTGACTGCCGGCTCAAACCCCATTCTGGACGCACTTGTGACCTTCCCGGGAGTCATGCTGGCGCCGTGAGCTCTCGGCAACTGACCGCCCACTCACCACCGCTCCCAGACTCAGACGGACGTGACCACAGGAAGGGCTTATGGCAGTGACCGCCAGCTCATGTCCCCATCCAGAGAACCTGACCCCTAAGCAGAAACACAGCTTACAGTTAAGTACATTTACAGAAGAGAAGGTCCTGTTTCTACCTGTTTTCAGAATATACCAACAACTCAACTGTGGCCCCTTCCCTTCTTTCAGTAGTACTGAATACTAAGCAAAAATAATTAAGATGTCCTGCTATTACATTTCCCTTAACAAAACCCCCTCTTCAGTCTGATTACACCTTTTGTTTTTCCCTTTCGCTTACAGACTAAAAAAAAAAAAGTTTTGCCCCCTTTACCCACTGACTGGGCCATTTCCTCAGTTGCGCCTTTGCACTTCTGATCATCTTCTTAGCCTCCTAAGATACACCTGTGTCTGCTTACATTTCCTGAAGGCCATCTTTTTTGCTTTCACAATACTTGCTACTTCTTTCGAAACTATACTGACTTCCTTTTCCTTGTGTTTTTCCTAACCCTTTTGATACAAAGGTCTGCTGCCTCTATTACTGCACGAGTCTAAAAGGTTTCTAAGCAAGAAGTGGAAAATAAATGAAAATTGCAAATAAATTAAATCGCAAAGCACAAGATGAACCAGGTTTGAGGCACAGATAAATGATATGGCAGAGTCAAGGACATGAGAAATCTTACCCCTCACAGAGAATTCAACCTCAGAGGAGGCTGATGTGAACCTAACCTTTACACGGCCATCTGTGCACATGGACAGCCAGCCTAGGGTAGTGTAACCACAGAAAATCTAGGTCTCCAGGAAATCACTACACAGACATGTTCCATATATACCTTCAAGAATGTTATGAAGTAAGAATGATAAAATGTAAAGGACCGATCAGGGCCCTGGAAATATCTTTCCTGTGTAGTGCATATACCTGCACTTTTTAAACATTTATACCCCTTTGTTTTACTCTCTGCCCAGCACCAGGCATCACTACCCTAGCCCTGCAGCCTGACTGCTGGGTCTCTCCCTCTGGTGCAGTGCAGCACACCAGGGGTTAACGTCCTGAAGCACAGGTAGCTGACTTTCCCAGTCTCCCTAGTGGGCAGCTTCATGTCTAGTGTTCACTCTAGGTGTCTTTCACAGGGCGCTGCGCCCTGCCCCTTTTTTAGACACCTGAATGCCGCCCTGCCCGTTTGTGTGCGCCCTCACGCCCCACACTTTGCTGCCCGCCGGACCCCGCCACATTAAGCACACTGCAGTAATCACACTGTCTCCCTGCATGAGACAGAGACCTCCGCGTCCCACCCGCCCTTAGCTGCCAGCAACGGCAGCGCCCCTCTGCGAGCAGACTATAGGTCTGCTCATGATCTGGTGAGACAGGAGGGCTGGGTTTGCCTCTCCCGCCGAGGCAAACCCAGCCCTCCCTCCTCTGTGTACATGGATCAGTGTGGTGGCCATTTTCCGCGGTGTGTGAGGGGGGACCAGCGTGATCCCTCCCGCAGCATCAGCCCCCAGTAAGTAAAATTGGCAGAAAAAAAAAGCGGAGATCAAAAATGTGCCCTACCTGGCGCAGTGTCTCTCGGCGCGCGCTCTACCTGGCGCAGTGTCTCTCGGCGCGCGCTCTACCTGGCGCAGTGTCTCTCGGCGCGCGCTCTACCTGGCGCAGTGTCTCTCGGCGCGCGCTCTACCTGGCGCAGTGTCTCTCGGCGCGCGCTCTACCTGGCGCAGTGTCTCTCGGCGCGCGCTCTACCTGGCGCAGTGTCTCTCGGCGCGCGCTCTACCTGGCGCAGTGTCTCTCGGCGCGCGCTCTACCTGGCGCAGTGCGTCTCGGCGCGCTCTACCTGGCGCAGTGCGTCTCGGCGCGCTCTACCTGGCGCAGTGCGTCTCGGCGCGCTCTACCTGGCGCAGTGCGTCTCGGCGCGCTCTACCTGGCGCAGTGCGTCTCGGCGCGCTCTACCTGGCGCAGTGCGTCTCGGCGCGCTCTACCTGGCGCAGTGCGTCTCGGCGCGCTCTACCTGGCGCAGTGCGTCTCGGCGCGCTCTACCTGGCGCAGTGCGTCTCGGCGCGCTCTACCTGGCGCAGTGCGTCTCGGCGCGCTCTACCTGGCGCAGTGCGTCTCGGCGCGCTCTACCTGGCGCAGTGCGTCTCAGCGCGCTCTACCTGGCGCAGTGCGTCTCAGCGCGCTCTACCTGGCGCAGTGCGTCTCAGCGCGCTCTACCTGGCGCAGTGCGTCTCAGCGCGCTCTACCTGGCGCAGTGCGTCTCAGCGCGCTCTACCTGGCACAGTGTAGACTGTGCTCTATCTGGCGCAATATGTAGAACATGGTCTACCTGTCGCAGTGTGTATAGGAGGTTCAACCTGGTGCAGTGTGTATTAGCTGCACTACTGTGTGGTGTAATGTGAATTGCCACTATTATGTGGCCATGCCCCTTCTCCACGAAAAACAACGCCCCTAAATTTTTGCTGTGCGCCGCATTCTTTAACATGTGGGAATGGGAGGACCAAGCATTATAGTATGTACCTAATTTTACCCTTCTAACTGAAAAATGTGCCCTACCCGTGATCAGCACCCTGCCCTAAAAAAATCCTAGAGTGAACGCTAATGTCCTTCCACAGTGCAGTGCAATGGGTGGGGGCTAAACATAAGGTGTTTTCCCCTGCGCTGGGGGTCCAGGGAGCTTGCTCTCCCTATCCCCAGCATGCTATTAAACAGTCTAGTACTGGGAGCTAGCTTCCAGCTCCCAGCATACCTACAGTCCCACAGTGCTACAGGGGTTAACCAGCACCACAAGGGGAGCGGGGGGAGTCCAGCACACAGGGGGACCGGGCAAAACCCTGTTGTCTTAATACTGGGGTGCCGCAGTCGCCATGAGCCACAGGTCAGTGTATCCGGCCACACCCTTCAATTGCCATTCATCAGCGTGTGGTATTTTAAACACAACTGGTCCTCTCTCTGCTGGCCAGTCTCCATAATAAGAGCTCACAAGCAGCTAATGCATGGACAGAAATTCACATAGTCCAGAATAGAAGTGTATAGTGGCAACCAAATTAAAAGCCAGCTATTCCCATTTCTAATACTCTGCCACTTATGGAGGCTGACCGTCCGTAATTGCAAATATTGTAACCCTACTAAACAATATATGGCAGGGATCCCTGATGAGATGCCCACAAGAAATGGGTTTTGGAGACAGTAAGACAAAATACTCCACTCAAGTAGACAAGGACTGAATGATGCTGGGTTTAAACTGGTACAAGGAATAATCAAGTCTTGAAAAAAGCCCCTTTGTAGAAACTTCAGTTTTATTTTGTTTTGGGATAAAGTTACTCCTGCATCTTCTCAATGGTTTCTTCCTTGTATTTGCCCTTCTCTTTGCCAACTTGGCGAGACTTGGCCTTGCGTTCCAAGATCTTCTTACGATCCTTGTCAAGCTTTAGTCTGGTGATCACCACCTGAGAATAAAAAGGAGGGAATTAAAGCCAATGAATAAAAAGCACAGATGAAAGTATATTTCAATGCACTACATTAATGCAAAGACAGTACTTATTAATTATAAAGGCAATACGGTTAACTGACCAGCACAATTACAAATATCCCACTTAATCAAATCAGTAAACACTTCAGATGGGCAATTTGAAAACAGCTTTACAGGTTACATTATAGACACACAGTATAATGAAGTAATTAGCCATGTAAGATAAAAAAAAATAATTTAAGAAAAAATAAGAATTTACTTACCGATAATTCTATTTCTCGGAGTCCGTAGTGGATGCTGGGGTTCCTGAAAGGACCATGGGGAATAGCGGCTCCGCAGGAGACAGGGCACAAAAAGTAAAGCTTTAGGATCAGGTGGTGTGCACTGGCTCCTCCCCCTATGACCCTCCTCCAAGCCTCAGTTAGGTACTGTGCCCGGACGAGCGTACACAATAAGGAAGGATTTATGAATCCCGGGTAAGACTCATACCAGCCACACCAATCACACTGTACAACCTGTGATCTGAACCCAGTTAACAGTATGATAACAGCGGAGCCTCTGAAAAGATGGCTCACAACAATAATAACCCGATTTTTGTAACTATGTACAAGTAATGCAGATAATCCGCACTTGGGATGGGCGCCCAGCATCCACTACGGACTCCGAGAAATAGAATTATCGGTAAGTAAATTCTTATTTTCTCTATCGTCCTAGTGGATGCTGGGGTTCCTGAAAGGACCATGGGGATTATACCAAAGCTCCCAAACGGGCGGGAGAGTGCGGATGACTCTGCAGCACCGAATGAGAGAACTCCAGGTCCTCCTTAGCCAGGGTATCAAATTTGTAGGATTTTACAAACGTGTTTGCCCCTGACTAAATAGCCGCTCGGCAAAGTTGTAAAGCCGAGACCCCTCGGGCAGCCGCCCAAGATGAGCCCACCTTCCTTGTGGAATGGGCATTTACATATTTTGGCTGTGGCAGGCCTGCCACAGAATGTGCAAGCTGAATTGTATTACACATCCAACTAGCAAAAGTCTGCTTAAAAGCAAGAGCACCCAGTTTGTTGGGTGCATACAGGATAACAGCAAGTCAGTTTTCCTGACTCCAGCCGTCCTGGAACCTATATTTTCAGGGCCCTGACCACATCTAGCAACTTGGAGTCCTCCAAGTCCCTAGTAGGCGCAAGACACCACAATAAGCTGGTTCAGGTGAAACACTGACACCACCTTAGGGAGAGAACTGGGGACGAGTCCGCAGCTCTGCCCTGTCCGAATGGACAAACAGATATGGGCTTTTTTGAGAAAAAAACCACCAATTTGACACTCGCCTGGTCCAGGCCAGGTCCAAGAGCATGTTCACTTTTCATGTGAGATGCTTCAAATCCACAGATTTGACTGGTTTTAAACCAATGTGTTTTGAGGAATCCCAGAACTACGTTGAGATCCCACAGTGCCACTGGAGGCACAAAAGGGGGTTGTATATGCAATACTCCCTTGACAAACTTCTGGACTTCAGGAACTGAAGCCAATTCTTTCTGGAAGAAAAATCGACAGGGCCGAAATTTGAACCTTAATGGACCCCAATTTGAGGCCCATAGACACTCCTGTTTGCAAGAAATGCAGGAATCGACAGAGTTGAAATTTCTTCGTGGGGCCTTCCTGGCCTCACACCACGCAACATATTTTCGCCACATGTGGTGATAATGTTGTGCGGTCACCTCCTTTCTGGCTTTGACCAGGGTAGGAATGACCTCTTCCTGAATGCCTTTTCCCTTAGGATCCGGCGTTCCACCGCCATGCCGTCAAACGCAGCTGCGGTAAGTCTTGGAACAGACATGGTACTTGCTGAAACAAGTCCCTTCTTAGCGGCAGAGGCCATAAGTCCACTGTGAGCATCTCTTGAAGTTCCGGGTACCAAGTCCTTCTTGGCCAATCCGGAGCCATGAGTATAGTTCTTACTCCTCTACGTCTTATAATTCTCAGTACCTTAGGTATGAAAAGCAGAGGATGGAACACATACACCGACTGGTACACCCACGGTGTTACCAGAACGTCCACAGCTATTGCCTGAGGGTCTCTTAACCTGGCGCAATACCTGTCCCGTTTTTTGTTCAGACGGGACGCCATCATGTCCACCTTTGGTAATTCCCAACGGTTTACAATTATGTGGAAAACTTCCCCATGAAGTTCCCACTCTGCCGGGTGGAGGTCGTGCCTACTGAGGAAGTCTGCTTCCCAGTTTCCATTCCCGGAATGAAACACTGCTGACAGTGCCATCACATGATTTTCCGCCCAGCGAAAAGTCCTTGCAGTTTTTGACACTGCCCTCCTGCTTCTTGTGCCGCCCTGTCTATTTACGTGGGCGACTGCCGTGATGTTTTATCCCACTGGATCAATACCGGCTGACCTTGAAGCAGAGGTCTTGCTAAGCTTAGAGCATTATAAATTTACCCTTCGCTATATTTATGTGGAGAAAAATCTCCAGACTTGATCACACTCCCTGGAAATTTTTTCCTTGTGTGACTGCTCCCCAGCCTCTCGGGCTGGCCTCCGTGGTCACCAACATCCAAAACTGAATGCCGAATCTGCGGCCCTCTAGAAGATGAGCACTCTGTAACCACCACAGGAGAGACACCCTTGTCCTTGGATATAGGGTTATCCGCTGATGCATCTGAAGATGCGATCCGGACCATTTGTCCAGCAGATCCCACTGAAAAGTTCTTGCATGAAATCTGCCGACTGGAATTGCTTCGAAGGAAGTCACCATTTTTTTACCATGGCCCTTGTGCAATGATGCACTGATTTTAGGAGGTTCCTGACTAGCTCAGATAACTCCCTGGCTCTCTCTTCCGGGAGAAACACCTTTTTCTGGACTGTGTCCAGAATCATCCCTAAGCACAGGAGACTTGTTGTCGGGATCAGCTGCGATTTTGGAATATTTAGAATCCACCCCTGCTGTTGTAACAGTATCCGAGATAGTGCTACTCCGACCTCCAACTGTTCCCTGGACTTTGCCCTTATCAGGAGATCGTCCAAGTAAGGGATAATTAAGACGCCTTTTCTTCGAAGAAGAACCATCATTTCGGCCATTACCTTGGTAAAGACCCGGGGTGCCGTAGACAATCCAAACGGCAGCGTCTGAAACTGATAGTGACAGTTCTGTACCACGAACCTGAGGTACCCTTAGTGATAAGGGCAAATTTGGGACATGGAGGTAAGCATCCCTGATGTCTCGGGACACCAGATAGTCCCCTTCTTCCCGGTTCGTTATCACTGCTCTGAGTGACTCCATCTTGATTTGAACCTTTGTAAGTGTTCAAATTTTTTTTTTTTTTTTTTTTTTTTTTAGATTTAGAATAGGTCTCACCTAGCCTTCTGGCTTCAGTACCACAATATAGTGTGGAATAATACCCCCTTTTCTTGTTGTAGGAGGGGTAATTTAATTATCACCTGCTGGGAATACAGCTCGTGAATTTTTTCCCATACTGCCTCCTTGTCGGAGGGAGACCTTGGTAAAGCAGACTTCAGGAGCCTGCGCAGGGGAAACGTCTCGACATTCCAAACTGTACCCCTGGGATACTACTTGTAGGATCCAGGGGTCCTGTACGGTCTCAGCGTCATGCTGAGAGCTTGTCAGAAGCGGTGGAACGCTTCTGTTCCTGGGAATGGGCTGCCTGCTGCAGTCTTCTTCCCTTTCCTCTATCCCTGGGCAGATATGACTCTTATAGGGACGAAAGGACTGAAGCTGAAAAGACGGTGTCTTTTTCTGCAGAGATGTGACTTAGGGTAAAAACGGTGGATTTTCCAGCAGTTGCCGTGGCCACCAGGTCCGATGGACCGACCCCAAATAACTCCTCTTCCTTTATACGGCAATACACCTTTGTGCCGTTTGGAATCTGCATCACCTGACCACTGTCGTGTCCATAAACATCTTCTGGCAGATATGGACATCGCACTAACTCTTGATGCCAGAGTGCAAATATCCCTCTGTGCATCTCGCATATATAGAAATACATCCTTTAAATGCTCTATAGTCAATAAAATACTGTCCCTGTCAAGGGTATCAATATTTTTAGTCAGGGAATCCGACCAAGCCACCCCAGCTCTGCACATCCAGGCTGAGGCGATCGCTGGTCGCAGTATAACACCAGTATGTGTGTATATACTTTTTATGATATTTTTCCAGCCTCCTGTCAGCTGGCTCCTTGAGGACGGCCCTATCTATAGACGGTACCGCCACTTGTTCTGATAAGCGTGTGAGCGCCTTATCCACCCTAAGGGGTGTTTCCCAACGCGCCCTAACTTCTGGCGGGAAAGGGTATACCGCCCATATTTTCTATCGGGGGGAACCCACGCATCATCACACACTTCATTTAATTTATCCGATTCAGGAAAAACTACGGTAGTTTTTTCACATCCCACATAATACCCTCTTTTGTGGTACTTGTAGTATCAGAAATATGTAACACCTCCTTCATTGCCCTTAACGTGTGGCCCTAATAAGGAATACGTTTGTTTATTCACCGTCGACACTGGATTCAGTGTCCCTGTCTGTGTCGACCGACTAAAGTAAACGGGCGTTTTAAAACCCCTGACGGTGTTTTTGAGACGTCTGGACCGGTACTAATTGTTTGTCGGCCGTCTCATGTCGTCAACCGACCTTGCCGCGTGTTGACATTATCACGTAATTCCCTAAATAAGCCATCCATTCCGGTGTCGACTCCCTAGAGAGTGACATCACCATTACAGGCAATTGCTCCGCCTCCTCACCAACATCGTCCTCATACATGTCGACACACACGTACCGACACACAGCACACACACAGGGAATGCTCTGATAGAGGACAGGACCTACTAGCCCTTTGGAGAGACAGAGGGAGAGTTTGCCAGCACACACCAAGAACGCTATAATTATATAGGGACAACCTTATATAAGTGTTTTCCCTTATAGCATCTTTTTTTATATATTTCTAACGCCAAATTAGTGCCCCCCCTCTCTGTTTTAACCCTGTTTCTGTAGTGCAGTGCAGGGGAGAGCCTGGGAGCCTTCCCTCCAGCCTTTCTGTGAGGGAAAATGGCGCTGTGTGCTGAGGAGATAGGCCCCGCCCCTTTTTCGGCGGCCTCGTCTCCCGCTCTTAACGGATTCTGGCAGGGGTTAAATATCTCCATATAGCCCCCGGAGGCTATATGTGAGGTATTTTTAGCCAAAAAAGGTTTTCATTTGCCTCCCAGGGCGCCCCCCTCCCAGCGCCCTGCACCCTCAGTGACTGCCGTGTGAAGTGTGCTGAGAGGAAAATGGCGCACAGCTGCAGTGCTGTGCGCTACCTTAAGAAGACTGAGGAGTCTTCTGCCGCCGATTCTGGACCTCTTCTCGTTTCAGCATCTGCAAGGGGGCCGGCGGCGAGGCTCCGGTGACCATCCAGGCTGTACCTGTGATCGTCCCTCTGGAGCTAATGTCCAGTAGCCAAGAAGCCAATCCATCCTGCACGCAGGTGAGTTCACTTCTTCTCCCCTAAGTCCCTCGTTGCAGTGATCCTGTTGCCAGCAGGACTCACTGTAAAATAAAAAACCTAAGCTAAACTTTTCTAAGCAGCTCTTTAGGAGAGCCACCTAGATTGCACCCTTCTCGGCCGGGCACAAAAATCTAACTGAGGCTTGGAGGAGGGTCATAGGGGGAGGAGCCAGTGCACACCACCTGATCCTAAAGCTTTACTTTTTGTGCCCTGTCTCCTGCGGAGCCGCTATTCCCCATGGTCCTTTCAGGAACCCCAGCATCCACTAGGACGATAGAGAAATAATGTAAGCAACTGCTAATGGATGAGCAGATACGATTAAACCATAAATTCTAATGCAACAGAAAAATCTTTTGACCAGACAGATGAGATTTAAACCTCAATTTTCATCATAGCGCTGGCAGGTTACTGGCAGTGCCCATATAACCAACACGTATGCAACACCTCTCTCTCACTGGTTTATTATACGTATTAAGGGCCCTACACATTCAGCGATCCGCCACCGAGCTACCCGACAGCGGAGACGGCCAACCCGGCGTCGGGGAGGGGGGGGGGGGGGGGCAGTGACTGGGGGAGTGAAGTTTCTTCACTCCCCCCGTCACCATAGAAGTGCAGGCAAATATGGACGAGATGCATGCACAGGCGACGGGGAACCAGCGATGAATGAGCGCGGGGCCGCACATCGTTCATCACTGATGCCTCCACACTCAAAGATATGAACTGTATCTCCTTCATTAATGAACAAGATCGTTCATATCTTTGGAGTATTATCGCCCAGTGTGTAGGGCCTATTAGAGCTGGTTGATTCTAATATTTGTCTATATACACTATCCTCAAATTGCGTTAAATATTCCCATCTGGCACGCCACAGACTTTGCTACTTAAGTGAACCATATAATTTTTTCTTAAAATATGCATCTAAATATAGAAACATAGAGGGTAATCCAATTGTTGCTCCGGCAAGAAGCGATTAGCTGTCGGGGGTGAACACATTTCAGCTCGCAGCCTACTGAGGTAGAAAGCCGAAATTTGCAGTTGGCTGTTCGGACGCGCAAGCAGCCCCTTTCACATCATGCCCATTAGTTTAGATGCGTATGCTAAATAAACCAAGTCTGTTTGGGCGCACCACGCGTGGAACCACCCACCCCAAATATGAATATTGTCGCCAGAGAATTTTGATGACCGATAAGAACCACTAGTCTGCCCTAAACACATGTACACGCAAACTTACACACTAGGGTTCATTTTTTGTCGTCAGTAGCCAATTAACATACCAGTATATTTTTAGCGTGTGGGAGGAAACTACCCGTAGGAAACCCACACAAGTATAGCGAGAATATACAAATGCCCAACAGTTGGGAGAGGATGGGAATGGAAGTATCGCTAACCACTCAGTGATCGCGCTAATCCAACAAAAAAGTGGGTCCCAGGGACCCCTCACTTTCAAAAATTGGGGTCCTACCGTTCTTTTTCTGGGTCCCATCGGAATAAAGGTTCTTATTAATCTTAATCTTGTTTGGACATTACAAAAGTTTTGCAAGGTGGGGGGATGGGGTGACAGTGCTGCTGGGCTGTGTAGCATGCAGGACACCCTGCACCAGAGCTGTAAGTAGACATTTTGGTGCCCTAGGCATGAAGTGAATTGGTGTTCCACCTGCGAGACAGGAAAGGGTAGGCAGTGCGCGCCGAAGGCGCGCTGCAAAATTTAAGGGGCGTGGCTTCATGGGGAAGGGGCGTGACTACATAATAGTGCCAATTCACATTACACCACACAGAAGTGCCGCTTATACACATTGCACCAGATAGAGCACGTTATACACAATGCGCCCGGTAGTGCATGTTATATACATTGCACCAGGTAGAGCAAATACAAACACTGCACAAGGTAGAGCACGTTATACACAATGCGCCAGGTAGAGCACGTTATACACATTGCAGCAGGTAGAGCACGTTATACACATTGCGCCAGGTAGAACACTTAGACACACTGCACCAGATAAAGCACATATAAAACATTGCACCAGGTAGAGCACGTTATACACATTGCGCCGGGCAGAGCACGTTACACACAATGCGCCGGGCAGAGCACGTTATACACATTGCGCCGGGTAGAGCACGTTATACACATTGCGCCGTGCAGAGCTCGTTACACACAATGCGCCGGGTAGAGCACGTTATACACATTGCAGCAGGTAGAGCACATTATATACATTGCGCCGGGCAGAGCACGTTACACACAATGCGCCGGGTAGAGCACGTTATACACATTGCAGCAGGTAGAGCACGTTATACACATTGCAGCAGGTAGAGCACGTTACACACAATGCGCCAGGTAGAGCACGTTATACACATTGCGCCAGGTAGAGCAGGTTACACACATTGCGCCAGGTAGAGCACGTTACACACATTGCGCCAGGTGACCACTTAGGCACATTGTAGCCACCATCTTGGACCCCCAGTTGTCGTCCCCAGACACAGTGATCACGGGTGTCAGTGGAGGGGGTGTCAGATGGGTGTGTGTATAATGGGCAGTGTGAACACGTTGTGGGGAGTGTGTATGATTGGCACTGTGTGTGTATAATGGGCAATGTGTGGGTATTGGGGGTGTGTATGATGGGCACTGTGTGGTTGGTGGGGTGCATGTGATGGCACTGTGTGGCTATGGAGGGTGTATGGAGGGTGTGGGTATATGGGGGGTGGGGTAACTATGCTGGCCAATGTGTGCATTTGTGTTGGTGTATGCTGGGCACTGCCCTCACCCCCAGTGTTTGAATCGTTAGCTGCTGCCATCCCAATTACCCATATGTTTATTACTAACATGAATCCTCCATGCCAGGTGCTGCTTGAAATTCTTCTCTTCAGATCCTTACTGCTGTGGGCGGGATGTAGTAACCTCTTCTACAGCATTAACAGGCTTTCTCTGCGGCCACCCGTCTCCTCCCCGTCCCAGCCCTGCTATTCGCTTCTACCCCCCACCGCCGCGGCCACTCAGGACTCAGCGTTGTAAGTGCCGCGCCGAGCCTTGGAATCCACCGGCGCATGACCCCGCATCCTGAGTGGCCGCGGCGGTGAGGGGGGAGAAGTGAATAGCAGCGCTGGGACGGGGAGGAGACGGGTGGCTGCAGAGAGAGCCTGTTAACGCTGCAGTTCGGGCCGCCTTCTGAGTACGGGTGCCGGCGCTGCATACAGGAGTAAAAGGCACCAACAGCTCCTCCTCCCCGTCTACTAGTCCTCCCGGAAGCCCGGCTATTGGAGGGGTTTGAGAGGGAGAGCTCTGTGTATACATGTGATTGGCCGCTGGACCTAAAAGGCACCACAGGATTGGCCGCTGGACCCAGAGACATCAATGAAGCCACAAGATTGGCAGCGGGACCCGCGGAGAGATCAAAGGAGCTACAGGACGGCCTACAACGGAGCGCGTCCCCAGGGACGCACTCATTTTGTAAAAGCGAGTCCCCGATCCTCATTATGGGGTAAAATACGCGCTATAGCGCGTTTTTGCGATCACTGCCACTACACCATCTATACTGCCCAGCATGTGTTATACTTATCCTTAATACTCAGTACACTATTACCAAATTGTAATGCTCGAGATACAGGAGCAATTAATCCAACAAGAAATCCATATTAGAACTGAATAGGCCGAGAGAGCCTGTGTGGTGAACTACACTGGGTGTTTGCACAGTGGGCTGGTAACAATGGAGGTAATACTGTGTGTGAGTGTGTATGTTTTTCTCTTTCACAATGCAATACGAGAGAAGAAAATAAAATCAGAAAATCATCTTTAAAACTAAAAAAGTGCCTACACATGACAATACTGATGATTGACGCTTTGGAACGTCATTGTTTAAATTCGTCCAGTGTGTACGCACTATGCGACGCAAGCTCCCATGCGTAGTCCGCGACATCCTCCATCGGACTGCATGCAGATCCAATGGGCGACATCGCCGGCAAGGTGTATGCTGCCAGATACAGCAAGGCCACCGCTCCCGGCATTGGCAAGTGTGTTAGCACTTGCCAATGCCAGCGACCCCGCTGGGTCAGTTGCTGCCAATATCATCAAGTGTGTACCGGATTTTAAGAAAATAAATGCAAACTTTACTTATAGCGCAAGCTTGTCTGAATAGTTTTCCATGGAAATACACTGCTGAAAAAATATAAGAAATGGCTAGGCCATGGTGGAAAGAGAACAAAACACAAACAGTAGGTCATTGCTGCAAAAGCCGTTACTTCAGGAGCTACTGAGATGGGCAGTCTCAAAATATTTTAAGAAGAAAGCATCTCTCATAGCAAAGACTTAAGAATGGAAGAGAACAGTAGTGAATACTTGATTCGTGCATAACCTATATCAGGGGTAGGCAACGCACAGAACATCCAACTGCAACTAAATTATATATCCCAGCATGACCTAATCACAAAACTGGCAGGATATCCTGGGATGTGCAATTCCATATCCACAGGAGGGGTGGTAGTCATGTGACCGCCGGTCGGCTGACCGACAGTCACATGACCTCCTCCGTGAGCCCGACTGCTCACTATCCCGTTGGTCGGCATGCCGACCAACAGGGACTATTTCCACTCGTGGGTGTCCACGACACCCATAGAGTGGGAATAGAACCCAGGTCGCCACCGAGCCCGCAAGGGGCTTGCTGCACTCGCCCCTCCCCGCCGGGATCCCGGCGTCGGTATGCTGCCGGGATCCCGGCGTCGGTAAGGTGACCGGCGGTCAGGAGAACGCCGGTCACCCGTGCTACACCCCACAGGAGTGCTACACTGCATACCATTGTCCTAAGGGATTATGTAGGTTCCACTAGTTTAATGTATGCGAAATTAAGGGTTATTTAAACTTAACTTATAAAAGTTACCAATGTAAAACATGCAGTAATCACATCTAGAATTTCCGCACATGGATTATTATTGCATTGGGAGGTTGGTTTTCATAAATGCAAGTTTTTATGTTCAAAGGAGCAACAATCTGACCAGCAAGGATGCCAGGAAATGTTGAGTTTTTTGTGTGACAAAATGAGAAGGATTGCACAGCATATGCAAGCAAAACAATACAGGGAAACAGTGATGCCAGTAGTCTCCATTATGTCTGTTCACATGAACAAGTGCTTGAACTCCCATACATTTTTTTTTTTTTTTTTTTTTTTAAGTACCAATTATCCTTACTACCATCCATATTGAAAGGAACGCAGTTTTGAAGCATACAAGGAAAGTAGCAACTAGCACCAGCCTGCGTTAAACCTACTACTGCAGCTTTCGATTTAGACAGCTGCAGGTGTCGTTGCCCTATCTCCACAGCTTGGACAGTTATCTTCTTGGCTGTGGCGGCTGCCGGCTCCAGGTTGCACAGGAGATCTCAGTGAGAGTAGTGAGGTCTCGCACATGCCCAAAGTAGCCAGCTGGGGGATACGTTGTGCGCTCTAGCAGAGATCGTGCAGGTATAGTAAATCTACCCTTTTGTCCACTGGCAGCCGTTACCAGTGATCGCAAAAACACGCTATAACGCGTATTTTACGTGTTATAGGCAGTGGGGGACTCAGTTTTGAAAAATGAGGGGGTCCTGCGGGACGCGCTGTGACTCCCCTACCAATCACTGCGGGCAGCATCACACGTCTCTTCAACTTGTCATAGCCAGCAGTGTCCCCAACCAATCACTGCTGGCAGCGTTTCCTCTCATCCAATCACCGCGGCAGCCTCCGTCCTGACTTCTCTTCCCGCTCTGCAGCTTGAATCCTCCTCCTTGGGCTCCGGGTGACAGCAATCGAATCCTGGGTCTGAGACTCAGGGATTTAGCAGCGCTCTCTGTGCCGGCTGCAGGGCGGATTCCAGGTTTGAATTTAAAGGCGAGGACGCACTGCGCTGCACGGCAATGCGCTGTCAGTGTATGATCCGTCTTCCCTGTCCTCACCCGTCTGTGCGCTGCCGTGGGATACGGGGCCGGCACTGCGAGTGAGAGGCGCTGTCCACACAGCCTGGCAGACAGGACAGTGAGCGGGGCAGCGGCTACTCTGCTGCTCTGTCCGCTCCTCGCCTGGCTCATTACATAGGGAGGGAGGGTGATGCGGCGCTGGTAAGATGTGGCTGCTGGGGGGCATTGCTACAGGCTGGATAAGCTAATATCGATATGGTGTGAGTACTCGCCACAGGCAGGACACCCCCTCCAGTGACACCTGCAATGACTGGGCACCCCCTTCCAGCACAATCCCCCCCCCCCCCCCCCCCGCACAATCACTCTCCCTCGCTGACACCCGTGATCGCTGTGTCTGGAGGGGTGGGGGAGTGGGGTCTGAGGTGGTGGCTGCAAAGTGTGTAACGTGCTCTACCCGGTGCAAAGTGCAAAAGTGGTGTAATGTGAATTGGCACTATTATGTGGCCACGCCCCTAAATTTTTGCGGCGCACCTTAGGTGCGCATTGTCTGTTCTTTGCAGCGGGGAGCACCAATTCACTTTCTGCCACAAGGGCGCCAAAATGTCTAGTTACAGCTCTAGTGCAGTGTCTGTATGCTACACAGCCCAGCAGCTTTGTCACTTCCCCCTTCCTGCTACACTTTTGTAGTGTCCAAATCAAGTCTGTTTTTATGTTTGAATCGGTAATGAGATTAATATGGACCTTCACTCCAATGGGACCCAGAAAAGGACAGGTAGGACCCCAATTTTTAAAAGTGAGGGGTCCCTGGGACCCACTTTTTTTCCGGCTCAGCGTGATCACTGTACCTGATTGAATATGCTGGTAATTGTGTAATTAAAAGAATACAAAAGCTTGGATACAGCCAGTTAATAGCTGGCAGTGTGCTGGGACTTGTAGTGCCACACTTTAACACCGACCACTAGTTTTGAAGGAGTAGCTTGTGGTCCCATTTGCCCTAGGTAATTGAGCCCTGTTTTGAATAGGCTGGAGTGGAAATCCAGACTGACCTTGCCTAGTGCTGGATGCAGCTTTATTCATAAATATTTTTAAGCTGTAATCAGATCATGCTACAAATACAGTTACATTTCAAACTGAAAGGGGTCTAAAGGTGCATACACACGGAGCGATATAACTGAGCAATTTTGACTATATAGTCAAAATCGCTCAGAAAGTTAGTGCATATCTCTCCATGTGTACAAAGCCAGCGATAGCGATGCGCGTCCCCACCAGGTCGCTTTCTCTGCTAAAAATAGACTGTGCAGGCAAGTCAATTTTGGCTAGGTCGCTGGAAAAGAAAAAGCATCCCCTTGCTGGAATGAGTTAGCCAAAATCGCCCATAGCCAAAATCTCTGGTAAAGTTAGTCAAAATCTCCTACTGCTAGTTCAAGGTAAATCGCTCAATCAAAATCTCTCCGTGTGTATGCACCTTTAGACAGATTCATTTATTTTTCATTGCCAAATACACTGCTGATGATGCACAGCAGAACAAATCTTTGCACCAGGGTCTGATAACGTCACTAGATACACCTAGAGTAACTGGAGATGCAGACGACTCAAAATAGGCCGCATCTCTAAGAGGAGTGACACTTGCTGTACTTTAGTTGTACCTGCACAACCCTGACCTGTCCCTGCAGATGAAGGGAGCCACAAGATGTACTTGCAACCAAAGCTGGAATAAATAAGAATTTACTTACCGATAATTCTATTTCTCATAGTCCGTAGTGGATGCTGGGGACTCCGTAAGGACCATGGTGAATAGCGGCTCCGCAGGAGACTGGGCACAAAAGTAAAAGCTTTAGGACTACCTGGTGTGCACTGGCTCCTCCCCCTATGACCCTCCTCCAAGCCTCAGTTAGGATACTGTGCCCGGACGAGCGTACACAATAAGGAAGGATATTGAATCCCAGGTAAGACTCATACCAGCCACACCAATCACACCGTACAACCTGTGATCTGAACCCAGTTAACAGCATGATAACAGAGGAGCCTCTGAAAAGATGGCTCACAACAATAATAACCCGATTTTTGCAACAACAACTATGTACAAGTATTGCAGACAATCCGCACTTGGGATGGGCGCCCAGCATCCACTACGGACTATGAGAAATAGAATTATCGGTAAGTAAATTCTTATTTTCTCTAACGTCCTAAGTGGATGCTGGGGACTCCGTAAGGACCATGGGGATTATACCAAAGCTCCCAAACAGGCGGGAGAGTGCGGATGACTCTGCAGCACCGAATGAGAGAACTCCAGGTCCTCCTCAGCCAGGGTATCAAATTTGTAGAATTTAGCAAACGTGTTTGCCCCTGACTAAGTAGCTGCTCGGCAAAGTTGTAAAGCCGAGACCCCTCGGGCAGCCGCCCAAGATGAGCCCACCTTCCTTGTGGAATGGGCATTTACAGATTTTGGCTGTGGCAGGCCTGCCACAGAATGTGCAAGCTGAATTGTACTACAAATCCAGCGAGCAATAGTCTGCTTAGAAGCAGGAGCACCCAGCTTGTTGGGTGCATACAGGATAAATAGCGAGTCAGATTTTCTGACTCCAGCCGTCCTGGAAACATATTTTCAGGGCCCTGACTACGTCCAGCAACTTGGAGTCCTCCAAGTCCCTAGTAGCCGCAGGCACCACAATAGGCTGGTTCAAGTGAAATGCTGAAACCACCTTAGGGAGAAATTGAGGACGAGTTCCTCAATTCTGCCCTGTCCGTATGAAAAATTAGGTAAGGGCCTTTATAGGATAAAGCCGCCAATTCTGAGACACGCCTGGCTGAAGCCAGGGCTAACAGCATTACCACCTTCCATGTGAGATATTTTAAGTCCACAGTGGAAAGTTGTTCAAACCAATGTGATTTTAGGAATCCCAAAACTACATTTAGATCCCAAGGTGCCACTGGAGGCACAAAAGGAGGTTGTATATGCAGTACCCCCTTGACAAACGTCTGTACTTCAGGAACTGAAGCCAGTTCTTTTTGGAAGAAAATCGACAGGGCCGAAATCTGAACCTTAATGGACCCTAATTTTAGGCCCATAGACAGTCCGGTTTGTAGGAAATGCAGGAAACGACCCAGTTGAAATTCCTCTGTAGGGGCCTTCCTGGCCTCGCACCACGCAACATATTTACGCCAAATACGGTGAGAATGTTGTACGGTTACATCCTTCCTGGCTTTGATCAGGGTAGGGATGACTTCATCCGGAATGCCTTTTTCCTTCAGGATCCGGCGTTCAACCGCCATGCCGTCAAACGCAGCCGCGGTAAGTCTTGGAAGAGACAGGGTCCCTGCTGGAGCAGGTCCTTTCTTAGAGGTAGAGGCCACGGGTCCTCTGTGAGCATCTCTTGAAGTTCCGGGTACCAAGTCCTTCTTGGCCAATCCGAAGCCACGAGTATAGTCCTTACTCCTCTCCTTCTTATGATCCTCAGTACCTTGGGTATGAGGCAGAGGAGGGAACACATACACTGACTGGTACACCCATGGTGTTACCAGAGCGTCCACAGCTATTGCCTGAGGGTCCCTTGACCTGGCGCAATATCTGTCTAGTTTTTTGTTGAGGCGGGACGCCATCATGTCCACCTTTGGTTTTTCCCAACGGTTCACAATCATGTGGAAGACTTCTGGGTGAAGTCCCTACTCCCCCGGGTGGAGGTCGTGTCCGCTGAGGAAGTCTGCTTCCCAGTTGTCTACACCCGGAATGAACACTGCTGACAGTGCTATCACATGATTTTCTGCCCAGCGAAGAATCCTTGCAACTTCTGTCATTGCCCTCCTGCTTCTTGTGCCGCCCTGTCTGTTTACGTGGGCGACTGCCGTGATGTTGTCCGACTGGATCAGCACCGGCTGACCTTGAAGCAGAGGTCTTGCTAGGCTCAGAGCATTGTAGATGGCTCTTAGCTCCAGGATATTTATGTGAAGTGATGTCTCCAGGCTTGACCACAAGCCCTGGAAATTTCTTCCCTGTGTGACTGCTCCTCAGCCTCTCAGGCTGGCATCCGTGGTCACCAGGACCCAGTCCTGAATGCCGAATCTGCGGCCCTCTAGAAGATGAGCACTCTGCAACCACCACAGGAGAGACACCCTCGTCCTTGGAGACAGGGTTATCCGCTGATGCATCTGAAGATGCGATCCAGACCATTTGTCCAGCAGATCCCACTGAAAAGTTCTTGCGTGGAATCTGCCGAATGGAATCGCTTCGTAAGAAGCCACCATTTTTCCCAGGACCCTTGTGCATTGATGCACTGACACTTGGCCTGGTTTTAGGAGGTTCCTAACTAGCTCGGATAACTCCCTGGCTTTCTCCTCCGGGAGAAACACCTTTTTCTGGACTGTGTCCAGAATCATCCCTAGGAACAGCAGACGTGTCGTCGGAATCAGCTGCGATTTTGGAATATTTAGAATCCACCCGTGCTGTCGTAGCACTACTTGAGATAGTGCTACTCCGACCTCTAACTGTTCCCTGGACCTTGCCCTTATCAGGAGATCGTCCAAGTAAGGGATAATTAAGACGCCTTTTCTTCGAAGAAGAATCATCATTTCGGCCATTACCTTGGTAAAGACCCGGGGTGCCGTGGACAATCCAAACGGCAGCATCTGAAACTGATAGTGACAGTTCTGTACCACAAACCTGAGGTACCCTTGGTGAGAAGGGCAAATTGGGACATGGAGGTAAGCATCCTTGATGTCCAGAGACACCATATAGTCCCCTTCTTCCAGGTTCGCTATCACTGCTCTGAGTGACTCCATCTTGAATTTGAACCTTTGTATGTAAGTGTTCAAGGATTTCAGATTTAAAATAGGTCTCACCGAGCCGTCCGGCTTCGGTACCACAAACAGCGTGGAATAATACCCCTTTCCCTGTTGTAGGAGGGGTACCTTGATTATCACCTGCTGGGAATACAGCTTGTGAATGGCTTCCAATACCGCCTCCCTGTCGGAGGGAGACGTTGGTAAAGCAGACTTCAGGAACCGGCGAGGGGGAGACGTCTCGAATTCCAATTTGTACCCCTGAGATACTACCTGCAGGATCCAGGGATCCACTTGCGAGTGAGCCCACTGCGCGCTGAAATTCTTCAGACGACCCCCCACCGTACCTGAGTCCGCTTGTAAGGCCCCAGCGTCATGCTGAGGACTTGGCAGAAGCGGGGGAGGGCTTCTGTTCCTGGGAAGAGGCTGCCTGCTGCAGTCTTTTTCCCCTTCCTCTGCCCCGGGGCAGATATGAGTGGCCTTTTGCCCGCTTGCCCTTATGGGGACGAAAGGATTGAGCCTGAAAAGACGGTGTCTTTTTCTGCTGAGAGGTGACCTGGGGTAAAAAGGTGGATTTCCCAGCCGTTGCCGTGGCTACCAGGTCCGATAGACCGACCCCAAATAACTCCTCCCCTTTATACGGCAATACTTCCATATGCCGTTTGGAATCCGCATCACCTGACCACTGTCGCGTCCATAACCCTCTTCTGGCAGAAATGGACAGCGCACTTACTCTTGATGCCAGAGTGCAAATATCCCTCTGTGCATCTCGCATATATAGAAATGCATCCTTTAAATGCTCTATAGTCAATAATATACTGTCCCTGTCCAGGGTATCAATATTTTCAGTCAGGGAATCCGACCAAGCCACCCCAGCACTGCACATCCAGGCTGAGGCGATTGCTGGTCTCAGTATAACACCAGTATGTGTGTATATACTTTTTAGGATATTTTCCAGCTTTCTATCAGCTGGCTCCTTGAGGGCGGCCGTATCCGGAGACGGTAACGCCACTTGTTTTGATAAGCGTGTGAGCGCCTTATCTACCCTAGGGGGTGTTTCCCAACGCGCCCTAACCTCTGGCGGGAAAGGGTATAATGCCAATAATTTTTTAGAAATTAGCAGTTTTTTATCGGGGGAAACCCACGCTTCATCACACACCTCATTTAATTCATCTGATTCAGGAAAAACTACGGGTAGTTTTTTCACACCCCACATAATACCCTTTTTTGTGGTACTTGTAGTATAAGAAATGTTCAAAACCTCCTTCATTGCCGTGATCATGTAACGTGTGGCCCTACTGGAAAATACGTTTGTTTCCTCACCGTCGACACTGGAGTCAGTGTCCGTGTCTGGGTCTGTGTCGACCATCTGAGGTAACGGGCGCTTTAGAGCCCCTGACGGTGTTTGAGACGCCTGGACAGGTATTAACTGTTTTTCCGGCTGTCTCATGTCGTCAACAGTCTTTTGTAAAGTGCTGACGCTGTCACGTAATTCCTTCCATACGACCATCCAGTCAGGTGTAGACTCCCTAGGGGGTGACATCACTATTACAGGCAATTGCTCCGCCTCCATACCATTTTCCTGCTCATACATGTCGACACAACGTACCGACACACAGCACACACACACACAGGGAATGCTCTGATAGAGGACAGAACCCCACTAGCCCTTTGGGGAGACAGAGGGAGAGTTTGCCAGCACACACCAGAGCGCTATATATATATTATATATATATATATATATATATATATATACATATATACACAGGGATAACCTTATAGAAGTGTTTTTCCCTTATATAGCGGCTGTATTATTAATCTGCCAAATTTAGTGCCCCCCCTCTCTTGTTTTACCCTGTTTCTGTAGTGCAGGACTGCAGGGGAGAGTCAGGGAGCTTCCCTCCAACGGAGCTGTGAGGGAAAATGGCGCTTGTGTGCTGAGGAGATAGGCTCCGCCCCTTTCTCGGCGGCCTTTCTCCCGCTTTTTTAAGGAAAAACTGGCAGGGGTTAAATGCATCCATATAGCCCAGGAGCTATATGTGATGTATTTTTAGCCATCTAAGGTGTTTTTATTGCGTCTCAGGGCGCCCCCCCCCCAGCGCCCTGCACCCTCAGTGACCGGAGTGTGAAGTGTGCTGAGAGCAATGGCGCACAGCTGCGGTGCTGTGCGCTACCTTATTGAAGACAGGACGTCTTCTGCCGCCGATTTCCCGGACCTCTTCAGTCTTCTGGCTCTGTAAGGGGGCCGGCGGCGCGGCTCTGGGACCCATCCATGGCTGGGCCTGTGATCGTCCCTCTGGAGCTAATGTCCAGTAGCCTAAGAAGCCCAATCCACTCTGCACGCAGGTGAGTTCGCTTCTTCTCCCCTTAGTCCCTCGGTGCAGTGAGCCTGTTGCCAGCAGGTCTCACTGAAAATAAAAAACCTAAACTAAACTTTTCACTAAGCAGCTCAGGAGAGCCACCTAGTGTGCACCCTTCTCGTTCGGGCACAAAAATCTAACTGAGGCTTGGAGGAGGGTCATAGGGGGAGGAGCCAGTGCACACCAGGTAGTCCTAAAGCTTTTACTTTTGTGCCCAGTCTCCTGCGGAGCCGCTATTCCCCATGGTCCTTACGGAGTCCCCAGCATCCACTTAGGACGTTAGAGAAAGGCTTTTAGGGTCCCCTAAAGAGCAACATTTAGGACACAGATTGTGTCCACAGATGACCACCTGTTACATCCCTGTTGCATGTTACGCTAAGAGCACGCACATTGCTTCCCCAGCTGCTGTACCGCCCCCAGTCTCGCATGGACTCCATGTGGGAGCATTCCCAACATACCATTCCCTCCTCGGAACCCTGAAGTCCACAGGTGGGATGGGGTGTCACTTCCCGTAACACAGGACTGTACTGTCAAATATATACATACATACATGTACTGTATAAACACAACTGTCCTCCCTTGTACCTTACATGTTAACCCCACCCTGGGTATACTATCTGCAGAAGCTCCTGCCCTCTGACTATATATATATTGCCATGGTGCACCGTCCCCTCCACTCGTACTCACCATGTTGTAATTAAAGGATAGGGGAACCCTGATAGGAGGAACAGAGCACATGCCCCCATTTAATCCAATTCTGCTTTCAATTGCATTTCCCTCTAATGTAGTAGCATTGGACATCACAGGGGTATAACATACATATAAGGAACATATGTCCACTGGAACAAGCTCTAAGGTTGAATGCCATTGTTTTCTAACACCTGTTCTCCTGTCCAGGGGTAGAGATGAAATAAAGTTCTTGTGCCTTTCAGCAGAAACATTTGAAAAGCTGCCGGCGGTAAGGGACCCGCAATAAGAATTCCCCCTTAAGTTTGAGAAATGTTTCCAAGCCTTTGTGACAAGAATCTTCTCAACATAATGATTTATTTTTATATCCAGATGAAAACCGGTATGAAGAAAAATCCTACAGGGCACGAAACCAGCAATCAATGCGTAATATTAGCAATCGAAAAAAGTCAGAACAGAAGCCGTCAGCACTGCATGGTTACTCCAGTTTCAGTGGTCACACTAATAAAGCTGCCATTATCTGGCCGATCCACCTCATATCAGTGTAATGCACATATAAGAGTATGTGAGCGATCTGTCAGAAAATATTGATCAATCATGCAGGTACGTCCAGCATGTCCGCCCAATGCTGTACTTTCTCCGTTGAAAATCAGTCACATAGGGCAGGGTATGCCCTGCTGTGGCAGACAATTTCCCCTGTTCCTTCACAAGAACACAGGGAAACGTCCTCAAGGGAGAAGCGCAGATACTGTGGCCAATATACTAGGACATCTAACAGTATGTCCCCAGTTCTGGCAGGGTCTGAGGCTGCCAGGTAAAATACCTGTCAATCTGACAAGCATTTTATCTGCAAGTGTACCGAGCACACACACACTATACCAGTGATGCTCAAACTTGGTCCTCAGGACCACAAACAGTTCACGTTTTTCAATATCAACCAGCAGGTGTAGTCATTACTATGGTGGCCAACCCTGGGATCGGTGAGATCTCTGGATTTAGGCCTAAAATTGGCCAGAATTCCATCCCGGGGATTTTGGGATTAGCCAACCCCCTTTTTTTCAATGCCGGGCAGTGTAGGCTCAAACGCTGCCCGGCTCCCCCTGCACCTGGCTGTGCACACTGCGCAGCATAACGTGTTGTCAGAGGTTATGCTGTGCAACCTGATGCCAGCCACCCGGACCTCACCTCGACGCACGTGGAACCCCCCACAGGATAGCAAGTGGACTGAGCGGGGCAGACATTGAAATTTTTTTTAACACACAATAAACCAATTCCAGGATTGAAAAAAAAAAAAAAAGGCCTGGGATTGTCCTCCCTAGTCATGACCTACGGACATTTTAAAATATCCACAGATAGAGCTAATAAATTCACTTGTGATTCTGACGAGACCTGGAAAACAAGGACTGTTTGGAAGGACAGTCTGAGAACGTGTGTAATATACAATTATCTGGCAGTTCACCCAGATAACTATAACTATAGAGTATGCGCACAAACAATCCAAAAATATTGATCGGATGGACATGTTGGACTGTCCAGCATGTATGTTGCGTTATTTTGAAGTTGCAAAATGGGCGTTGTATGCACACACTAGACAACCATAGGTCTCCTCTACAAGAGAGGGATGACCGACAGATATCACAGGGTATGCCCACGACATATGGGTGTGAGGCTGTTTACTGTAATGTCAGTCTGACGGACGTTTCCTCTGACATGTAGTCACAATGGAAACAAAACCACTAATGTCAAATGGTAAAAATAATTATATTTTTTATATATATATATATATATATATATATATATATATATATAGTAGTAAAGATGATGTGCGGCACTCAGGATTGAAGAAAAGAATCACCACCAGCGTAATGATCAACGTTTCAATTTTACTATGAAAATTGTCATCAGGATGGTTGTGACTTGAAGCTATTGTAGCTGCTGGCAAGGTTACACACGCATATGAAATTGTGGTAGACCTGTGTATTTGAACTTGTTATCCAAATCCCTGAATCATAAGGTCACATACCTATTTGAACTTGCGTTCAGGCCTATGCGTTTGAACTTGTTATTCAAGCACTTAACCATAAGGCTTAATCTAACTTTCACCTGTGTACCCCACCGGTGTGTGGTTTTTTCAAGTATCCAGAATACGTAATTGCCATTTTATTGATGCACTAACAGTATTTATCAAGCACTAGAGACATACCCCTGATGAAGTCTTAGAGTAAGACGAAACGCGTCGGGTTATTTGTTCATAAACATCAAATCTCCGAATTGTCAAAGGAGAAGGAGGAATCTATCAAAGTTATTTCAACTGGTCCTCTGTACTATATGGTGTTATCTGCAAGAAGAGATACTATACCGTTTTGTATCATTGCTTTTATGTTGTAATAAATTTTACATGGAACATGTTAAATGTGGTTTTATGCTCACAAATTAGGAGTAAATATCTTAGGGAGACTGCTGTTTTTCCCCGTTGAATATTGGGTGGAAAAACAACCCAAGTGCGCCCATTCCTCTATTGGCACATATTTGTATCTTTTTAGTCCCTCCTAACAAGGGACTTAGTGGAATTTGGCAGCCTTAACCCAATCCTTTCTCACTTTCTGTTTAATAGCGCAAAAGGGAGAGTATCTGTTTTGTCTATATATATATATATATATATATATATATATATATATATATATATATATATATATTAAGAATAAAACATTAGTGGTGAAATTGCTCCGATTGGATCTGCTCCAGATTTTGTTAGCCGTGCTTGTGCTAAGCTCTAGCAAACAAAGGTAGGTTGTATGAACCAACTATCTTTGGATGGTTTCGTTGTTTTTTCTTTAACAAATTGACAAAAGCAGCAGTCTGACAAAGACAAGCCCATGAGCAAGCTACATTGGTGTTTGTTCATGCAGGGACATTCCCAGGTTGGCACCATTCACACCAGCATTTTTTGCCGAGACATCCCGGGTCTGCCCCTTTCATACTGAACCCGGGATGGCCCTGCATTTTCTTAAAATGGGCGTCTCAGAAAAACCACAAGACCAGGAAGTGCCCTGAATAGCCAATCAGCATCAGCAGAGGCAATCTGGGACATGTCCCTGCACCATTCACCATTGGTCGATTGCAGGGTTGAAATGCAGGGACAGAAATCCCGGGTTTTTGTCCCTGTACCCTTTCACACCAAGAAATTTCCCGGGTTGATGCGCGTTCATGTGTTTTAACCCGGGAAATTTATGGCTGTGTGATAGGGGTATTAGAGACGGTGCATTGGATGTTTTCTAACGGGTTTACTACGGTATGCCGGCACTCAGGATCCCGACGCCCAGCACCCGACCGCAGGTATACTGTCAGCGCACCACGCTATTTTTTTTCTCCCTCCAGGGGTGTTGTAGACACCCCAAGAGGGAAAATATAGTTGTCGGTATGCTGAGCACCGGGATCCCGACAACCGGCATATCAAGTGCCACCCTTTCTAACATGCCTACTAGAAGCTATCAGCAGCAATATCCACTTACATGCAACACAAAACCTGTACCAAGATCGGAGTGATTTTAGCACAGAGCAAAATGACCTAGATTAGCACATCATATGAGATCCAACACCGGAGTTGCAGGACAAACACTTAACTAAAACTGGTCAATACCAAGAAGCTGCACGTACCTTGCTGGGGTGAATACCAACATGAACAGTGGTGCCGTTGGCCTTCTCACGCTGCACGCGCTCAATGTAGATGACGTATTTCTTTCTGTATACCTGGACAACTTTACCAATCTGCTGGCCTTTATAATGTCCACGAACCACCTATAAAGAGTAATTCAAACCTTATGTTTCTAGTTCAATCTAAGTGCAACCACAAACAGCATAAAGAGGTCGGCTTGTTCCATCCGTTAATGAAGTGTTTTACCACAGGATAGACACCGCTCAACATCAGATGGATCAATCTACCTCCTTTTAAAAGACCCTCATACACAGGTATCAAAGGGTACGTCTCAGAAGGGAGGAGAAAACATACACATGTGCTTCAATACAATGTTTCATGCAAATAAATCTATATTAAGCCAAAGTCACTCTCTCTAATGGCATTATCAGCATATAATGCTATAGATTTAAATATTATAGTATGTGCAGCAAAGACATTTCTACAATAACCTCACAATGCCCTATTCACACATATGGGTAACATTTGGAATTAAACTGAGAATTGTTTTTGTTCTCAGTAAGATCAGTACTGTTCAGTCACATACCTGCACTTCATCATCTTTGCGGATGGGCATAGAGCGGACATTGTATTTCTGCCTCAGCTCCTTGGACAGGGGAGAAGACATGATCTTCCTGCGCACGTGAGAGGGGGCATTGAAGTGCCTTTTACGGTTCTTGCTGCGGTCCGAGGTAACAAATCGACTGAACTTCATGGTGACTGAAGAAAGATACACACACAGAAGTCAGTGCTACAGGATAGTATGTACTCTGCATGTGCAATACTGAAACCCTTCCAAGCTCCCAAGGGTAGATCTGGAAGTGGCAAACATCACAGCGGAGTGCTCAGGTCATGGTACCAGCAGAATGGGCATAGTGAATAAGCTAGGGCATTAGATAAAGACAACAGGACAGGAAATCAGTAAACATGTATCACTAGAACAGTGTCACAGGTCGCTGTACAGGACTGGATAAGTCTCTCACATGTTATGTAAGGCCAGCACACAGCCCATGTGGAGGACACAGGACTACTGATAACACCAGGAACATGGAGCCTGCAGCCCATGTATGTGCAATGTAGGAAGGGCTTTCAGACCCCAGCTCAGCATGGAGGTTACATACAGGGGCCTGGAACAGGCAGCAGGACTCTCCCCTAGCTGGGTACATACAGCAAGCAGCAGTGTGGGGGACTGCATGTGTAACAGTGACAGGTCAGGGCCGTGTGCACAATGTACAGTGCTCACAGCAGCGGCAGGGACTGCCCCGGCACACACCGGGCGGAGGGAGCTACATGACACATCAGCGCCGCCATCCTGCTAATATGTATTTCCCAAGCACGTCAGAGGCCCCCTCCGCCACTAGCCACCGGGACGTGGCGCCCACACAGCGCTGCGGAGGGAGATGGCTGCTGATTGTAAATTACGCCGCTCCCCGGACTCCTTACCCAGCTGCACAGTCCGCTATGGCCGCCGGAAAAGAGACTCAGCAGCCACTTCCGATCCCATTAGTCGTGTAGCGAACTCTCGCGAGAGGAAGGAACAGGCAGTGAGTGGAAGCTGGCAGCTCGCAGCGCCCCCCAGCGGATCCTCTTGGCGGTGTATAGTATGAGCGTCACAGAGATAGCGTCATCAGACGCCGCGGAAGTGACTGAGCTGTAAGAGATTCCATACAGTGCGTACAGCGGCCCCTTGTGGCTGCTCTATACTACTACTTAGCCTGAGGGAGGTGCACCCGGGCCGGTATTGTCACGCTGGAAGTCATTTTGGCGTTCAACTTCGAACGCTGCTCTCAGGCAGAGGCAATCATTCCTATTAGATGCTGTTACAGATCATTTCTTATGCATAGCTCCCAACATGACCCCCTCCAGGAGGAACACAATGCTCTGCATCTGGATTTTTCTCTTAATGTGTGATTGCCGACACCTGTTTTGCACAGGTTAATGGATCAGAAAGGCGTTTCACCACAGGTGATGGCAATCCTAAATTAAGAGAGAAGTCCAGGAGCAGAGCATTCTGTCCCTCCTGGAGAGGGTCATGTTGGGAGGTATGCTTTTGTGTTACACACAGCGGTGGCTCCAGAGTTGCGGTGTATCACACCTTATGCGTCTTAGTACATATCACTATCATATCATGTTACATATCAGTTATTTTTCTCATAAAATAAATTTTTTTATTTAACAGTCAATTAAACCGTGTTGGTGATCTCCGCAGTATGTGAACATAGGCTTGTGCAGGAGCTGACGCTGGGGTTCCGCTCCGGACTCCCTTTCCCTCCATCGGGTAACGGACTACCTCCTCCACCACTTGCTCTGAGACATAAGACTGCCCTCCTGGGCTGCCAGATTCTACACATGCCCATGGGTATGCGGTTGTTAGGCCGTCCACAGTCGGTTGACCACTATTAATCGAAATGCATTAGGTCAACATGGTTCTGATGTCAATATTGACAGGTCGACATGACAAAGGTCAATACAGAAAAAGGTTGACTTGAGTTTATCGCTTTTTGTCTGTTTTAATTTTTTTTCACTTTACAATCCACGTGGACTATGATTGGGAATAGTAACCTGTGCCGAATGCATCGGTAGCCAAACAAGGCACCTTGCCCGATGCTTGCAAACCATGTGAGGGGACGCGGTGCACTAACTGGGGTTCCTGTTGATGTTACGGAGTAAACAACACCAAAAAAAAAACATTTCAACCTTTTTCTGTGTTGATTTTCATTCCATGTCAACCTTTTTCATCTGTCAACCTACTGAGAGGGTTGACCCAATCAGGAACGTTTTAAGAGAGGAGGGTTCCCGTGTGCAGACTTCGGGTGGGCCCCCTCCCCTCCACTGCGCAGTAGGCTCCAGCATTGTGCCGGAGTCTATTGCACATGCGCAGGTCTCCGGAAACATGGCAGAGACTAATTACCAAATATGTGTGCACAGTGGCCATTTTTGAAGTGATTTTTGCTGCAACTATAGCGGCTGCAGCGCCCGTTGCGGAACTGCAGAAAGGTAAGTATTTAAACAGCATGGATGCAATATGTTCGGTGTGGGCCCCCCTGGACCCAGGGGCCCGTGTCACCACACACATTGTACCCATGATAGAAACGCCAATGGACCCAATGATCCACACCCGGAGTTATATAGGAATTAATATTCCACAAAAATTGTAAATGAAATACACTTTCATAAAACCTGTGACTATAATGGTGGTTGATTGGATGTTGGAGGAAGGGCACTGGATACTAATTTTGATTTGAGATTTGGGGCCTTCTGGTAAATATGTACCGGTTTATCTTGGATAATATGTCCAATTACGGGATCTTTCTTTAAGAAACTCCAATGTTCCTTTACTATTTTTTCAACTGCTTTGTGTTGATTGGTAAACTCTGTAATGAGAGCTCATTCATATTTGTTATCTTTTCATTAATATCCTTAGACACCAGTAACTCTTTCCTTTCCATCTCTTATACCACTTTGATTTCGTTTTCCACCCTTTCTTGTTGTAACCGCAGGCTTTGAGCTTGTTTCCCATTTCCTAAGCCTGAGATAAACCAAATAATTTTTCCGTACAGTTTCTTTTTAGTCTTTTAAGTTGCCCTCCCGGAATGGAATTAATTCAACTATCATTGTGGCAACTCGTAGTCCTAATAAATGTTCCTGAGTCCGTTGGTTTGGTCTAATTTTTAGTACGCATTTGTTCTTCTTTAATATACACTGAAATATATATTTTAAAAAAATTATCATAGGCTGCGGGGGGGGGGGGGGGGGGGGGGTTCGGGGGTAGGATTATGCTGTGGGGGAGGGTTAGGCACTTAGGGGGTATGGTTAGGGTTAGGCTGCGGGGTGAGGGGACAGTTAGGGTTAGGCTGCAGGTTGAGAGGGTTGAAGAAGCATACTTGCCTACCTGACCCTCTCCATGAGGGAGAAAATGCTCTGTTCCTGGGCTTTCCTGGTAATGTATGATTGCCATCACCTGTGGTGAAACACCTTTCTTATCAATTAACTAGCTCACCAGAGGTGATGGCAATCATACACTACCAGGAAAGTCCAGGAACAGAGCATTTTCTCCCTCATGGAGAGGGTCAGGTAGGCAAGTATGTAAAGAAGTAGGGGAGAGGGTTAGTATACTTACTCACCGGGTATCGGGATTCTGACCATTGACATGCTACTAATGATTTTATGTACCTCTAACTTGATCCTCTAAAGCCCTATAGTTGCATGTACTGTATGTTATATTTGCCATTCCAAAGGCTGCAGCTACTGTATCCATATCTTGTGGTTTTCTTGAATTGTAGCAGATCATAGGTAAACCCACAGACTGACCAGCAGCTCCTTAGGAAGTTGGACAACAGTCTGAACAAATTAATATGGATCGTTGCTTTAAAAATAAAGGGTTGATGTAAGTTTATAGTGTCATTGACCCTGTCTGGTTTTGGGTCACCTTGTTCAGAAAGTGGATGATGATGATAATAATAATTTTATTTATGTAGCTCTTTTCTCCAAGAGGGCGCTTCACAGATATCATGAATTTAAAACAGAGGATTAGATTTACAGAAAATACGGAAACCATGAACATAAAATTGCTGATGCACCCATTCCCGGTAAATGGCTATCCTATCCTGAAGGTATCAGGTGAGTCAGCCATCTTGGGTGCACTACATAGATTACACTGGGCAGAATAGGCAATGCCTGGACGAGATGAAGCGTAATGGAGCACAGCAAGCAAATAAAAAAGTTAAAAAAAAAGTCGCACAGGATGTGGCCAGGTCCCTCTGCCTTCCGGCACCGTCCCCCAATGCTGATCGGGCAGCATGGCAGGACCCCCTACACAGCGGTTGCAGACAATAGCGCCGCTGGGGAAGTGGAAATCAAGACCCCTATCCCCGCTGTTAACAGGAAATTTGCGATGTTCCGGATGTTCCGATAGTGCTGAGCGATGTTCCGATGTTTCATTAAAAAATTAACTTTTGTTAAATTAAAAGAATTTTTTTTTTTTTTACTTAAAACATTTTGGATAAGGTTAAATTCATGTTTTTAACCTAATTCATTCATAACTCCCCCCCCCCCCCCCCTCCCCCCTCCAATAATCCCTGAGTGATTTTTGGGAAAATATCGTCAGTTAAGTGGCTAAGAGACGGATTGAAAAACCCGTCATTTCTGGTTGTGCTTATTTAAAAGGGCAATACTTCTAGTAGCCATGTCTTACTAGTAGAAGCACTGCCCTTTTAAATAGGCAGAAACACAACTTGAAATGATGGGTTTTACTACCCGCAGAGGCGTAACTAGGGTTTTCGGAGCCCAGGGCAAGATGGAAAATGGCGTCCCCCCCCCCAAAAAAAAACAACAACACACAAAAAGAAGCATGTGTGCGCGCCAAAGGCGCGCGTGGCGAAAAAATGGGCATGGCCACACACCAGAAGGGGTGTGGCCACGCTCCAGAAGGGGTGTGGCCACTGAAAATGGCCCACAGTGCCAGTTACATTGCCCCACAGTGCCGGATACATGCCCCAAAGTGCCAGTTACATTGCCCCACAGTGCCGGAATCATGCCCCACAGTGCCGGATACATTGCCCCACAGTGCCAGATACATGCCCCACAGTGCCAGATACATGCCCTACTCAGTGCCAGTTACATTGCCCCACAGTGCCAGTTACATTGCCCCACAGTGCCGGATACATGCCCCACAGTGCCAGATACATTGCTCCACAGTGCCAGATACATGCCCCACTCAGTGCCAGCTACATTGCCCCACAGTGCCAGTTACATTGCCCCACAGTGCCGGATACATGCCCCACAGTGCCGGATACATGCCCCACAGTGCCAGATACATGCCCCACTCAGTGCCAGATACATGCCCCACAGTGCCAGTTACTTTGCCCCACAGTGCCGGATACAATGCCCCACAGTGCCGGATACATGCCCCACAGTGCCAGATACATTGCCCCACAGTGCCAGATACATGCCTCACTCAGTGCCAGTTACATTGCCCCACAGTGCCGGATACAATGCCCCACAGTGCCGGATACATGCCCCACAGTGCCAGATACAATGCCCCACAGTGCCGGATACAATGCCCCACAGTGCCAGTTACATTGCCCCACAGTGCCAGTTACATTGCCCCACCGTGCCAGTTACATTGCCCCACAGTGCCAGTTACATTGCCCCACAGTGCCGGATACATGCCCCACAGTGCCAGATACATTGCCCCACAGTGCTAGATACATGCCCCACTCAGTGCCAGATACATGCCCCACAGTGCCAGTTACATTGCCCCACAGTGCCGGATACAATGCCCCACAGTGCCGGATACATGCCCCACAGTGCCAGATACATGCCCCACAGTGCCAGATACATGCCCCACTCAGTGCCAGTTACATTGCCCCACAGTGCCAGTTACATTGCCCCACAGTGCCGGATACAATGCCCCACAGTGCCGGATACATGCCCCACAGTGCCAGATACATGCCCCACTCAGTGCCAGTTACATTGCCCCACAGTGCCGGATACAATGCCCCACAGTGCCAGTTACATTGCCCCACAGTGCCAGATACATTGCCCCACAGTGCCAGTTACATTGCCCCACAGTGCCAGATACATGACCCACAGTGCCAGGCCCCACTTGGTGCCAGATACTTGCCCCACTGTGCCGCCGGACCCCCCCCCCCCCTCCTCCGTCACTCACCGGCTGCTGGCTTGTTGTTATGTGAGGGGAGGAGAGCGCAGCGCCTCTCCTTCCCCTCACTGCTCCAGGTCTCCAACGGCTGTCTGGCGCCGGTTCGCTAGCCAATCAGAGCTCACAGACCGGCAGCCAATCAGGAGCCGGTCCGCAAGCTCTGATTGGCTAGCGCCGGAGACCGGACACAGCAGCGCTGCTAGTGCTGGCAGCGGCGGTGAGGGGAGGGAGAGACGCTGCGCTCTCCTCCCCTCACATTTAGGGTTGACGGGGGCGAGTGGAGCATGATGCCCTGGATGCCGGCGGCGCCCCCCTCTCCTGGGCCTGCCAAGGCGCCCAGGGCACGTGCCCCACTCGCCCTACCCTAGATACGCCTCTGACTACCCGACTCTTCATAAATAAACCCCTAAGACAGTGGTTCCCAAACTTTTTTGATTCCCGGCGCCTTAGAGTATCAGAATTTTTTTCACGGCACCGCTAGGCCAAAAGATTCTTATTGTGAAATTTAGAAGAAAATAATAAAATAAGTAAATTGTTTTTATGTCATCCTTAGGTTCAATTTGTTTTTATTTGCCCACAAGCACTAGTTTTGCCTATTACATTGACAATAAATAGTTTGAATTGATCCTGGACCTCCAACCTGAGACACCCCTGCAAGTGTCCCGCGGCACCCGAAGGTTCCACAGCACACAGTTTGAGAACCACTGCCCTAAGACTTATAAGAGTACAGTGGAAAACAACTAACAAGAGACTCTATAGAAATACTGAATTCTTTAGTGCTATGTTATTGCCTTGCTCTGTGCTGATTTCCCAATGATGGATACTACTACATGCCAGGGACTGCAGCAGATAACAGATGTTGTTTAGTACTGTGGCGTCTGCTGCGCCTCCAGTTTACACTGACCTTGACAAAACAACATCTTTCATGGCCCATGAGGCCCCATATAGGGTCTTTATCAGACTCTGGCCCCTTCGCCTGAATAATGTATAATGAGCTGTACATTTGGGGCCGGATGTAATGCAGTGTGAGACGGCCGGAACTCAGAGATTCCGGCTGAACTTGTACGTTTTTTTTAAAGCGGCAATCATTTACAAGGCAAAAACAACAAACTGAAAAGTTTGGCCTGAATCTCGGAGCTCTGGCTGTATTGCACTGCATTATGTCCGGCCCTTTGTATCAGATCCTCCATCACCAGATATTTCATCCTCACTGTCAAATTCATCCCTCTTCATCACTCTTCGGGTAATAATCTAAATAAGCAATAATATTAAATGCAAAACTTGGCCACGTTTTTTTTGTGGTCAAAGCCACAGAGAATCATCACTGCTTAGTAAATTTAGCCCCTTATCTGAATCCATTGGTGTTTCTATAATGGGTGCAGTGTGTGCGAGGCACACGGGCCCCCAGGTCCAGGGGGGCCCAACCCGCACCCATTTGCTTAATACTTACCTCTCTAAAGTCCCCCGTCGAAGCCATCCCTTTTTCGGCAGCGCAATAGAGTTTGAACACTAGGGGGAACAAACTCTATTGCTCCTGCTAAAAACCCCAGAAAGATGGCATGGCGCCCATTTTTTCTGAGTTTTGCGCATGCGCAGTAGCAAAATCTCCGGGAAAATGGCCGCCACGCCGTGTTCCCGGAGGTTTGCGCATGCGCAATAGAGTCTGGTCTCAGACTCTATTGCCGCTGCGGAGAAGGATGGCACCGCGGGGGGACCCAGGAGAGGTAAGTATTAAATGCTGTGCCTCGGTCTGAGAGGAGGGGGCCCCTGAAGCAGAAGGCTGCACACGGGCCTCCTCCTCTCTTAAAACGCCCCTGTCTGAATCACTCATTTCTCCCTTCTCTAATGCTGTCCTTCAGTGACTACTGCTCACAATAGAGCCCACTCTAATTACTGACAAAGACTTGAACTTATTGTTATGTTATTTTCTCCTATCACTCACCATGCACATACCTAAATCCCATTATTTATTTTCATATTCATCTGTTTTATGTATAATAGAAAACAAAATCTCCCTAGTTACAACATGTGTTTCTTTTAAAGCAGAGTTCTCAGATATTTTCTGGCATTTAGACCTTGATTTCTTTTTTTTAACTAAATCATCAAGGACCCAGAGTACAGTCAGTAGGATCCATCCCAGCACCCCCTGCTGCTATCAGAACTTCCCCACGATCCCAGCCTTTACCAGCAACAGCTGTTTTCACAGCAGCAGAAGTTGCACCATCTTGTTGCTGGTACAAAACACTGGCACATCTTTAGTTATAGACATCAAAGCTGTGGATCTGAAACACCTATGGATGTATCTATTCCCTGTGCCAACAGTGGAGCCTTTACCCCACTAAAGAGCTTGTTACTTGTCACACAATGTGGAACAGGGTTCTATCAAGTAACAAACTCTGTTGTCGCAAGAACCAAATTACCAGTCTCTGCAGATAACAAACACATGGATGGGAGTGCAATAGCCTGCGAGAAGCAGTAAGTGTGAGACTTTGTGCAAGTTCTCCCATTTTTTTAAAGCGGCAATCATTTACATGGCAAAACTAGGTTGGTTTGATTACCGCTTTTAAAAAAACATGAGAACTCCCACAAAGTCTCACACTTCCTGCTTCTCGCAGGCTGTTACATTCCCCCAAAGTATCAATAATTGTCCAGTTAACTACAAAGTATTGGAATTCAAAACTGACTCGAAGGACTAAAAAGCACTAAAAATTCCAAGCCAATGTGGCTTAATAAAAAGATTAAGGAGCCAATGGGCAAAAAAAAAAAAAGCGAGCATTCAAAAAATACAAATCAGACGGGAATGCGGAGTCATTCCAGCACTATAAGGGTTGTAACAAAATATGCAAAAAAGAAATAAGAGCGGCTAAAGTAGAAACTGAAAAGTAAGTACCAAAGGAAAGCAAATGAAACCCCAACATTTTTTTTTTAAAATATATCAACAACAAAAGATTAAAAAAAGGAGAGTATAGGCCCATTAAAGAACAAGCTGGGAGTCTTAATCAAAAATGATAATGACATAGCAGACAAATTAAATTTGTTTTTCTCATTGGTCTTCACAAGAGAGGACCAGATGCAGGGATTAATGGGGTATATTCAATTGAAGTCGAAAACTGCCATCTGTCGAAAAGACGGCAGTTTTCGACTATGTAAGGTTGAATCCTGATTCGACCTATTCAATGTTTTGCTAAATTTTTCGACAAGTCGATAAATTCGACTTGTCGAAAAGCACGTGGATTGGCGGAATAACTGCTGATCCACGTGTTGATGTTGAAAACAGGGCCAAATCCGACAGGTTTTGGCCCCCTTTTCGACCATCTCATTCAGACATCAAAATGATGTCGGACTGAGATGCGGACCCAGAGGAGGTGAGGGGGGGGGGGGGAGCCGCAGGGAGACGGGTGAACAGCCGGCGGGAATACAGGGAGATCAGTGCTACAGTAGCGCTGCAGCTGGATGTCACTCACCTGCCCGACCTCACGGCAGCTTCCACCCGGCTCCAGCACGCTGCTGGAGCAAGGTGGAAGCTGCCGTGAGGTCGGGCGGCTGAGTGACATCCTGCTGCAAATTCGACTTGAAAAAGTCGAATTAAGATGGGATTGAATAGGGGTTGTCGGATCCATTCCGACAAATACATGTCGGAATGGATCCGACTTTAATTGAATATACCCCATAATATCAACAAAGATAATGTCCTACTGCTAAATGCTTATTTAAGTGAGGAGGTAGTCGGTGACCGATTAATAAGTCACCTAGTCCCGACGGAATTCACCCAAGGGTTCTCATGGAGCTTAACTCTGAACTAGCAAGGCCACTATTATTGATCTTCAATGACTCACTTATATCAGGCATGGTTCCCAAAGACTGGCGTATAGCGGAAGTAGTGCCGATATTCAAAAAGGGAAGTAAAACTGAACCGGGTAATTATAGACCAATTAGTCTTACATCTATAGTGGGGAAAGTACTGGAAGGTATTCTAAGGGATAGTATACAGAAATTCCTTGAAGCCAATAAGGTTAGTAGTAAGAACCAACATGGATTTGTGAAGAATAGATCATGTCAAACAAACTTACTAGGCTTTTATGAAACAGTTCACTAGGGCTAGGGAGCACAATATGCAATTGGGTCAGTTAGATAATAGGGAGCAACGTGTTGTGATAAATGGAACTTTTTCAAATTGGACTGAAGTACTAAGTGGTGTGCCACAAGGGTCTGTACTTGGACCACTATTGTTTAACATTTTGATTAACAATCTAGCAGTAGATCTAGAGGGCATGGTGTCAATTTTTGCAGACGATACCAAATTGTGTAAGGTTATAAATACGGAGGGAGATGCTGAGTCTCTCCAGAACGACTTAGCTAAACTGGAAGCATGGGCAGCAAAATTGAGAATGAGGTTCAATACAGACAAGTGTAAGATAATGCACTTTGGTAGCAAGAACAAAAATAACACCTACATACTAAATGGGGTAAAATTAGGGGATTCTGTACCGAAAAAAGACTTGGGTGTTCACATAGATAGCAAACTAAGCAGCAGTACCCAAAGTAGGATTGCAGAAAAGAAGGCCAACAAGATATTAGCATGTATAAAGAGGGGAATTGATGCAAGGGATGAGAGTGAATACACCCATTATATAAATCCCTAGTGAGGCCACAACTTGAATACTGTGCACAATTTTGGGCACCATACTACAAAAAGGATATCCTGGAACTAGAAAAGGTTCAGAGGCGGGTAACAAAGCTAATTAAGGGAATGGAGACGCTGGTATACGAGGAAAGGCTTGATAGGCAAGGCATGTTCACACTGGAAAAGAGGAGACTAAGAGAGGACATGATCAACATTTACAAATATATAAGGGGACAATACACAGAGCTTGCGGGGGATCTGTTTTTGGTAAAATCAAGACAGAGGACGCATGGACATCCGCTTAGGTTTGAGGAGAGGAAATTGACACAAAGAGGTGAAAAGGTTTTTTCACTAGCATCCATAAGGGGTATTGGGGGAAACTAGTACGATGGGGTATAGACGGGGTCCAAAGGAGCCAGTGCACTTTAAATTTCATCAACTGGGTGTGCTGGCTCCTCCCCTCTATGCCCCCTCCCACAGGCAGTTTAGAAAAAAGTGCCCTCAGGAGAGGATGCACATCTCTGCAGCTCCAGAGAGTTTTCTTCAATTCCTTTTAAAACTTTTATTATTTTCGGTATGCTGCCTGGGCAACAGCATACCTACACCATGGGAGTTAGGGGGTAGGGCAGTCACAAGCCTTAAGAGGTTCAGAGCTGCTTCCCCGCTGCAGGACCACTGTCCTGTGGGGCTGTTGTTCAGCGGGGCACTGCACCTTGGCTGTCAAAGCCGCAGCACGTGCACACCCCTAACGCTGCCTGAAGGTGACATCGGTGGTCAGTACAAACCGGGGGCCCTGCTAGGGAGGGTCCCCCGGTTCAAAGTGCGGTTGACCACTAGGATCCCCCGTGTGTAAACTGGCACAAAACTGCTTGACTAGCACTTGTGTGATGTTTTAAGCTGTTTAGGAGACTTTGCCAGTATAAAAAATATGTACAGCTCCGGAGCCATTGGAGGGGGAGGAGCTTCCTCAGAGCGGGACTTGGGGCAGTTTGGCTCCTTCCTCTGCTTACTGCAGCCATCTCCAGCACACACACAGCTCTTCCTGCCTCACAGACACACTGGAAAACTGGTACAGGGTGTAGCAAAGGGGGAGAGCAGTATGTGTACACTATCCTGGGCATATTTAGGATTGCAATTGTTAGTCTTTACTGTGTTTTACAGAGCTGACAGTCTCACTAGGATTGTGCAGCTCAGGGTGTGCTGGTATCATCCCTCTCTCGGTGTCTCCTCTCACATACAGTAGGGCAGGCTTGCATTATAACTGTATGCTGTATGTATTTTTGTACTTACTGTGAAATATGGGTAAGCACAAGATGTGCAGTGTATGTCACACCAAATTCTCTCCATTATCTAATGACTCTGTTCCTGTGAACAATGTAGTCCTCTGTGATTCGCTCAAGGAGATGGGGAATATTAACATACCCTCCAACTGTACCTTTTTAATAGGTACAGTACCCTTTTTTCATGGTCTGTACCGATTTTTGGCTCTCCAAACTTCCATTGAAAGTATAGGAAAAGGGGCGTGACCACGCCCCCTTTACCCGCGACCACGCTCCTTTTTCGGATTTGTACCGATTTTTCTGTGTAAAATGTTGGAGGGTATGTATTAATGCTCGGACTTCTGCCATGGCAGTGTCGGTGTTCAGGGCCTTGTGGTTGCGTCAGTGGATTGCAGACGCAGAATCCAAACAATAGGGCAGATGTATTAACCTGGAAAAGGCATAGGGAAGTGATAAGCCAGTGATAAATGCATGGTGATAAACACACCAGCCAATCAGCTCCCATATGTAAATTAACAGTTAGGAGCTGATTGGCTGGTGCATTATCACCTTGCACTTAACACTGCTTTATCACTGGTTTATCACTTCCTTAAGCCTTCTCCAGGTTAATACATCTACCCCATAGTGTGGAATCCCTCCCCTTTTCTGGGGAATGGCTTTTTGGGGTCGAATTGGATACCTGGATTTAAAAAGTTACGGCTTGGAAATTCACGTTTCTCCCCTCTGGGGCTGGCGAGACGCTCCCATCCGGGGCCATCTCTCCAGTCCTTTCGGTCTCACAGGTTTCGATCTAAGGCCAGAGGTGCCTCCAATGCGGCTAGAGGCACCAGAGGTAAGACCAGAAAACCAGCAAGCACCAGTTCTCATGAACATTCCACCAGTTCTGCTTCCACTAAGGCCTCAGCATGACGGTGTCCACCCACTCCGAGGGGATCTCGAGGTGGGAGATCGACTGCGTCACTTCAGCCGCGTCTGGGAGGCTTCCTGCCAGGATGCCTGGGTCAGAGATCTTGTTTCTCAGGGCTACGGGCTGGAGTTCGACAGTACTCCCCCTCAACGATTTTTCAAATCAGGCTTACCAGCTTTGGAGGCTATGCAAGTTACGTTGCAACAGGCTATCCGAAAGTTGGTCCAGTCCCACGTCATTGTTCCAGTACCACTACTGCAACACAGCAAGGGGTTCTACTCAAACCTGTTTGCGGGGCCGAAGCCAGACGGTTTGGTCAGACCCATTCTGAATCTGAAATCCTTGAATCCTTATTTGAGGGTGTTCAAGTTCAAAATGGAATCCCTGCGAGCAGGGATTGCGGGCCTGGAAGAACAGGAATTTATGGTCTCCTTGGATGTCAAGGATGCCTATCTCCATATTCTGATTTGGCCGCCATAGGTACCGGCGTACCTACGGTTTGTCCTGCTGGACGATCACTTCCATTTCTAAGCACTGCCCTTTGGCCTGTCTACAGCCCCAAGGGTATTCACGAAGGTGATGGCGGAGATGATGCTTCAACTCTGGGTCCAGGGGGTCAATGTAGTCCCTTATCTGGATGACCTTTTGATAAAGGCGCGATCCAGGGAGCTTTTGTTGCTCCTATCGACCACACCATCCATCTTCTGTCAGAGCATGGGTGGATCCTCAACTTACAGAAGTCCCACCTGGTGCCAACTCAGAGGATCCTGTTACTGGGGATGATGCTGGATACTGTGGCCCAGAAGGTGTTTCTACCAGAGGACAAGACAAAAACACTTCAGGAGATGGTCCGCATGGTGCTCCGACCCGAGGCGATCCAGTATGGGAGGTTCCATGCCAGAACATTTCAGTTGGATCTCCTGAGCAAGTTGTCCGGCTCACATCTACAGATGCATCGGATGATTCGGCTGTCACCTCAGGCCAGGGTTTCCCTCCTGTGGTGGCTACAGCCCTCCAATCTCCTGGAAGGCTGGAGTTTTGGGAATCAGGATTGGACCCTCCTCATGATGGATGCGAGTCTGAGGGGATGAGGAGCTGTCACCCAAGGGGCACAGTTCCAGGGCAGGTGGTCAGCCCACGAAAGCCTCCTTCCGATCAACATTCTGGAACTTCTACAATGCTCTGCTTCAAGCCTCTCCTCTGCTCAAGGATCATGCAAACGAGGTGCAGTCGGACAATGCCAAGGCGGTAGCATATATCAATCAACAAGGAGGGACAAAAAGCAGAGCCTGCATGCGAGAGGTGTCAAAGATACTCCTCTGGGTGGAAAGAAATGCAAGAGACATGTCAGCAATCTTCATTCCAGGTGTGGACAACTGGGAGGCGGACTTCCTGAGTCCTCACGATCTCCACCCGGGGGAGTGGGGACTCCACCATCTGGTGTTCCAGCATATCATGCCCACAAATAGACATGATGGCTTCTCATCTCAACAAGAAACTTCCCTGGTATTGCTCACAGACCAGGGACGCTCAGGTGTGGGCAGTAGATGCACTGACGAAGCCTTTGCTTTACCGGCTGGTCTACCCATTTCCTCCGATTCCTTTGCTCCCAAGGGTGCTTAAGCAAATCAGAAATCAGGGAGTCCAGGCAATTCTGATTGCCCCGGATTGGCCTCAGGGGGTGTGATACGCGGAACTTCTGGCCATGTCCGTCGAAGACCCTTGGCCTCTGCTACTAAGAAGAGCTCTTCTTCAGCAGGGACCATTTGTCTACCAGGACTTACGGTGACTTCATTTGATGGCATGGAGGTTGAGCGGAACATCCTAGCTCTCAAGGGCCTTTCCAAAAAGGTTATTGCTACCATGGTTCAGTGACGTTAAAACACTATCATCATATCTGGAGGAGATATGTCTCTTTGTGCGTAGAATGCATATATCCGCCTGCTGAGTTTCACTTGGGACTTTTTTTATGTTTCCTGCAGGCTGGTGTGGATAAGGGCTTACGTATGGGTTCCATAAAGGTCCAGATTTCAACCCTCTCCATTTTCTTCCAGAAGAAATTGGCAGTGTTGTCGGAAGTTCAGACATTCTTGCAAGGAGTACTCCACATCCAACCACCTTTTGTGCTGCCTACAGCACCCTGGGATTTGGATGTTGTGTTAGCATTTCTACAGTCCTCATGGTTTGAATCTCTGATGATGGTACAAGACAAGTACCTCACGTGGAAGACGGTGATGTTACTGGCCCTGGCTTCTGCTTGACGTGTCTCAGAATTGGGGGCCTTATCATGTAAAAGTCCGTACTTGGTCTTTTATGAGGACAGAGCGGAGCTCCGGATTAGACAGCAGTTCCTGCCGAAGGTTGTCTCTGCGTTTCACCTGAATCTATTGTAATTCTGTCCAGTTCTGATGCTTCTGCTCTTCAGGAGGCATTGGATGCTGGGTGTGCCTTGATCATCTATGTCAAGCACACGGCTCGGGTCAGAAAGACGGATTCCTTGTTTGTGCTCTATGATGCGCAGAAAAAGGGTTGCCCTGCTTCAAAGCAGTCCATTGCTAGTTGGATTAGGCCCACTATCCAACAGGCCTATGTGTCTGCAGCCTTACCTGTTCCTAAGTCTCTGAAGGCCCATTCTACAAGATCAGTGGGCTCTTCCTGGGCTGCTGCCCATGGAGTCTCTGCCTTGCAACTATGCAGAGCAGCTACCTGGTCGGGGAAGAACACCTTTGTGAAGATCTACAAGTTTGATACCCTGGCCAAAGAGGATACCCAGTTTGGGCAGGTTGTACTGTAGCAGTCTCCGCACGTTCCCGCCCATTCTGGAAGCTTTGGTATGTCCCCATCATACTAGTTTCCCTCAATATCCCTTATGGATGCTAGAGAAAATAGGATTTTAATACCTACCGGTAAATCCTTTTCTTGTAGTCCATTAGGGATATTGGGCGCCCGCCTCAGTGCGTGGATTTTTCTGCAGGTTCTTGCTCTTTAGTTACCTGTTCAGCTGTTGCTGTTGTTGTTACCAGCTGTTGCTGGTTGTTGTTTGATAGTGGTGTGCTGGTGTGTAATTCTCACCACCTTTTCTGTTATCATGTTCCTTCTCTCATATATGTCCTTTTTCCTTCGGGCATATTTTTACCTATAACTGCCTGTGGGAGGGGGCATAGATGGGAGGAGCCAGCACACCCAGTTGAAGAAATTTAAAGTGCACTGGCTCCTTTGGACCCCGTCTATACCCCTAGTTTCCCCCAATATCCCTTATGGACTACGAGAAAAGGATTTACTGGTAGGTATTAAAATCCTATTTTCACAGTAAGGACAATACGTGTTTGCAGAGGCAGAACTCTGGGAATAATGGAGTCAGCTGCCTCCGGGCTCCTGCTTTGAAGGGGGGCACCTCTCCTCCTGTTCCATGTGTTCAGCGACATTAATCGATTAAGTTAATTGACAGCAGCTGGTATCTCTTCCGTAGCCGACTTCCCCACTAGTCACTACACCTTACAAATCACGCCCTCTTTATTATAGATACACTGGAAGCAGACAACTTACTGATGAAACTATTTGCTCCTATAAAGGAAGCATGAGAATTCTAACTATATGAAGATATTTCTCTGACAATTACAAGTAACGTCATATAGTTAGAATTCTCATACTTCCTATGCAAGAGCAGATATCTCCATGAGTAAGGTGCATGCTACCAGTGTAAAAGGTTATGGGTTCTAATGCTGGATATGACACTTGCAATTAATTGTCAGAGAAATAATTAGCATTGTGAGTGACTGAGCAGATCTATGTAGTGTGTGGCTGGACCCCTACATAGATCTGTTTTGTAGTAGATTCATATAGTTAGAATTAGAGATGAGCGGGTTCGGTTTTACTCGGATCTCAAAATGGCATCTTATTGGCTCACGGATGATATATGAGGGGGGGTACCAATATTTTTCTTGCCTCCGGGCAACTGGGACAAACTTACGCCACTGCGTGTTTGGAATTCCCTGCCTGAGAGAATAGTAATGGCGGACTTGGGGCCTAATTCAGAGTTGATCGCAGAAGCAAATTTGTTAGCAGTTGGGCAAAACCATGTGCACTGCAGGGAAGGGGGGGGGCAGATATAACATGTGCAGAGGGAGTTAGATTTGGGTGGGGTGTGTTCAAACTGAAATCTAAATTGCAGTGCAAAAATAAAGCAGCCAGTATTTACCCTGCACAGAAACAAAATAATCCACTCAAATCTGACTCTCTCTGCACATGTTATATCTGCCACACCTGCAGTGCACATAGGGGGTCATTCCAAGTTGATCGCAGCAGGATTTTTGATAGCAATTGGGCAAAACCATGTGCACTGAAGGGGGGGGCAGATGTAACATGTGCAGAGAGAGTTAGATTTGGGTGGGTTATTTTGTTTCTGCGCAGGGTAAATACTGGCTGCTTTATTTTTACACTGCAAATTAGATTTCAGATTGAATACACCACACCCAAATCTAACTCTCTCTGCACATGTTACATCTGTCCCCCCTGCAGTGCACATGGTTTTGCCCAATTGCTAACAAAAATCCTGCTGCGATCAACTTGGAATTACACCCATGGTTTTGCCCAACTGCTAAGAAATTTGCTGCTACGATCAGAACTGAATTACCCCCAGGGTCAACACTTTTAAGAATGGGCTAGATAAATTCCTAACGGACAAGGATATACAGGGTTATGGTGCGTAGTCACACACTGTAGTTATTAAAAAAGAGGAACAAGGAATAAACACAACGGCCACCATTAGCAACAGACAAAATTAGTCCTAAACAATAATACAGCATAGGAGATCACATATAGGTTGAACTCCATGGACAAATTGTCTTTTTTCAACCTCAGAAACTATGTTACTATGGGCCAGATGTATTAACCTGGAGAAGGCATAAGGAAGTGATAAACCAGTGATATGTACAAGGTGATAAAGGCACCAGCCAATCAGCACCAATATGTAAATTACCAGTTAGGATCTGATTGGCTGGTGCCTTTATCACCTTGCACATAACACTGGTTTATCACTTCCTTATGCCTTCTCCAGGTTAATACATCTGCCCCTATGTTACAATTTTACATTCAAGATATTAAAATTTCAACTCAGAATCACACTCTTTTGGAAACTTAAGTAGTTCCAGCAAAGTCAAACTGAAGTACCAAATACAATCAGAGAAATTAGTCTGATTTATATCCCTTTCACACCGCACAAATAAACCGGTATTGACCCGGTATATTGCCGGGTCGACGCGGGTCACTGTGCGGTGTGAAAGGGGCTATTCTCTGGGTCACCTGACCCAGTATTTCAACCTGGGAATAAAGAAAGGTTATTACCAGGTCAGGTGCAGTCGATGCAACCTGGGACCCGTTAACAGTATAGGCAGAGGCGGCGTGGAGATGATCTCATCTCACAGTGCCGCTTCCGCAACCGCCCCCGATGGCAAACCGACCCGGCATACTGTGAAAGGGTCACACCTGGGAGGGCCTCGGTTCCAATTCCCGGGTGCAAACCAGCATTGCGATGTGAAAGCAGTATTATTAAATTATTAAACACTGAAAACCCTGATCTTACCATCAAATGTAATAGCATACAGTATATTCATTTATTTGATTTCTGCGGCACTTGCACATTTTGTAGATATTCACAGAGCTTCACTTTTTCCACATTTTGTTATGTTACAGCCTTATATAAATTCATTTTCCCCTCAAAATTCTACACACAATACCCCATAATGTGAAAAAAGTTTTTTTGTGATTTTTGTAAATTTATTAAAAATAAAAAACTAAGAAATCACATGTACATAAGTATTTACAGCCTTTGCCATGAAGCTCAAAATTGAGCTCAGGTGCATCCTGTTTCCACTGATCATCCTTGAGATGTTCCTACAGCTTAATTGGAGTCCACCTGTGGTAAGTTCAGTTGATTGGACATGATTTGTAAAGGCACACACCTGTCTATATAAGGTCCCATACTTGACAGTGCATGTCTGAGTACAAACCAAGCATGAGTCAAAGGAATTGTCTATAGACCTCAGAGACAGGATTGTCTCGAGGCACAAATCTGGGGAAGGGTACAGAAAAATATCTGATGCTTTGAAGGTCCCAATGAGCATAGTGGCCTCCATCATCTGTAAATGGAAGAAGTTTGGAACCACCAGGACTCTTCCTAGAGCTGGCCGGCCAGCTAAACTGAGTGATTGGGGGAGAAGGGCCCTAGTCAGGGAGGTGACCAAGAACCCGATGGTCACTGTGTCAGAGCTACAGCATTTCTCTGTGGAGAGAGGAGAACCTTCCAGAAGGACAACCACCTCTGCAGCAATCCACCAATCAGGCCTGTATGGTAGAGTGGCCAGACAGAAGCCACTCCTTAGTAAAAAGCACATGGCAGCCCGCCTGGAGTTTGCCAAAATGCACCTGAAGGACTCTCAGACCATGAGAAACAAAATTCTCTGGCCTGATGAGGCAAAAATTTAACTCTTTGGCATGAATTCCAGCCATCATGTTTGGAGGAAACCAGGCACCGCTCATCACCAGGCCAATACCATCCCTAAAGTGAAGCATGGTGGTAGCAGCATCATCTGTGGGGATGTTTTTCAGCGGCAGGAACTTGGAGACTAGTCAGGATAGAGGAAAAGGTGCAGCAATGTACAGAGATATCCTGGATTAAAACCTGCTACAGAGCACTCTTGACCTCAGACTGCGGCTACTGTTCATCTTTCAGCAGGACAACGACCCTAAGCACACAGCCAAGATATCAAAGGAGTGGCTTCAGGACAACTCTGTGAATGTCCTTGAGTGGCCCAGCCAGAGCCCAGACTTGAATCCGATTGAACATCTCTGGAGAGATCTGAAAATGGCTGTGCACCGACGCTTCCCATCCAACCTGATTGAGCTTGAGAGGTGCTGCAAAGAGGAATGGGCAAAACTGCCCAAAGATAGGTGCGCCAAATTGTGGCATCATATTCAAAAAGACTTGAGTCTGTAATTGCTGCCAAAGGTGCATCAACAAAGTACTGAGGAAAGGCTATTAATGCTTATGTACATGTGATTTCTTAGTTTTTTATTTTCAAAAAATTTGCAAAAATCTCAAAAAACTTTTTTCATGTTGTCATTATGGGGTATTGTGTGTAGAATTTTGAGGGAAAAAATTAATTTATTCCATTTTGGAATAAGGCTGTAACATAACAAAATGTGGAAAAAGTGAAGCGCTGTGAATACTTTCCAGATGCACTGTACATATGGTCAATTAAGGCTACTTATTACTAATAAAGTGTATATACAGGTAATGACCAGGTCCAAGAAAATCTCCATATTTATATGAAATGCCATACAGAGACTGGTGGAGAGCTTAACAGTAGTTGCTGTTGACATTCAGTGAATAACTAGGTACTAGGAAAAGGTCAGATAGCTGGCAATACAAAGAATGGTCAAAATCAGGCAAAGGTCAGAAATGGCACAAATGAAAAATCCAAAACACCCTACAGAAGCTACAAGAGTAACAACTGTTAAGTGGAGGAGAATCACCACCACCTGCACTTAAAAGGTGAGCCTCCTTTTAACGGATAGCTTATAATACAGTCATGTGACCATGACTTTAACTACCTGCTAGGCTGCTCATAAAAGTTGTGGTAACCAAGCAACCAGTGGGCATACGGTACATGGAGCAGTTGCAGATACCACTCCTGACATTAAAAAACAAAAAAAGGCTTCCCAACGGCTCTCGTGGCTCGTAGGCTTAGCTTGGTTAAAATGAACATTCTCCCTAGGATTTTGTATCTCCTCCAGACCCTTCCAATACACATTCCTAAGACATGGTTCAGGGTCTTACAAAATGCAGTAAGAGATTTTGTATGGGGAAATAACATGCTATTTTCCGTCGCAACATGTGGGGGGATTTCAATTGCCGAATTTTTCAGTCTATTATAATGCTATTATTCTTAGTAGGTTCGTGGAGTGGTCCCGGGCAACCGATATTAAGCAGTGGGTTAATATAAAGAGGGAAATATTGCCTATACACATTGCACAATATCTCTGGAGGTCCAAAATCCCTGTTATTTCTCATCCTACCATTGGTCCCACTTTGGCTCGTTGGAACAGACTGAGGAAACTACCCTGCGTGTACTCCAAATTCTCTCCATTGACCCTTTAGTTTAATAACTCTGATTTCCCCCCAGGGGTAGCTGGTTCTACTTTCGCTATTTGGGTGAAGCAGGTGGTGTATTGGGTCGGCCAGCTGGTGGACGGTGGGAGTGTGTCTTCTTTCCCCGCTTTGCAGACTCAGTGGGACCTTCCATTCTCTGATAAATGGAGCTACTTGCAATTTAAACATTTTGTGCAGTCCGAGGACTTGTGTGCAGCTTCCATCAGACCTCTGACCCCCTTTGAGAACATGTGTTTGGCAAAAGAGCATCCAGTACACTTTCTCTCAAGGGGGTACGGGCTCCTGATCAAGCATATGTTACCTTATCTACCCAAATATGCTAGGGACTGGATGTGTGACTTGCAACTTGAGCTGGATGATGTAGAGTGGGCTAGGATTATCCAGAATACATTTGCTAGCTCTGTGAGTTATTCTGTGATTGAAACTCAATTTAAGGTCCTTTCACGCTGGTACAGATGTCCTCTAACGCTGGCAAAGATGTTCCCTGGGTTGCCTGATACTTGTTGGTGCTGTAATGCAATGGAGAGCAGGTTGACTCTCCACTCTATTTTTGGTGGGATTGTCTGCTCCTGTGGCCTTTTTGGGACCAAGTGATATCCATTTCTAGATTGATCACAGATGTTGAGATTCCTTCCACTCCGGCTTCTGGTTGCTTAATTCATACTCCGGCTTCCCGGCCTTTAATAAACAATCCCTACTGACATTCCTCAACAGTTATGCGAAAGCCGTGATACCAGTTCATTGGCGATCTACATCCCCTCCTACCATTCATGAATGGTTCAATCGTATTGAAATGTATATGACAATGGAGGATATTCAGTTGACTCCGGAGCGGAACCAGGATTTCAAGGCTACCTGGCACCCTTGGCTGGATTTAAAGACATCACTGCTGTATGAGCTTGGGTTGTCTTTTTGTGGTTTTATACTTAGCTGTGTGGAAAGATGCTATGTTTACCGCAATTCTTTCTATACACACTATGGGGCCCCCAATTCTTTCATTTTGTCACCTTTATTTTACCCTTTTGAACCTGTACCCCTCCACCTCCTCCCCTTTTAACTCCTTTCTGTGTTTTGTTTGAATTGTAATGGACACTTTAGATACAGTTTATACATAATCTTCTAATGGGTCCATGTTATTTACAGTTTTTATGCTGCATTAATTATCTCTTATCCTGACCAATGTGTTTAATTTGTGTCTTTGTTATTGAAAAGAATAAACATATATTGAAAAAAAAATGTCTTCCCAAGCCCAATCCACAATTAAATAAATCAGCTCAAGTTCAGAACATGGGACACCTGGGCTATCCGTTTCACTATCCACGTGGACATCTAATGGGAATAGTAACCCACCCGAAGCATGGAGAGTGAAGTGAGCCCGCAAAGGTACACTTTTTAATGTTCTGAACAAGTTTAGTAATGTTCTGAAGCAGTTTAGTTATGCTAATCCAGGGGGTCCCATGTACTGAACTTGAACCAAATAAATTCACTTAAGGTATTGTGTATTTGTTATGACTGTAACTAGCTAGATAGCAGTGAATAAAATATACCCTGATGATTCCTCGACACAATAGATTTGTCAAATACAGTATATCATGCACACATAATAATATATGAAGTTTGTTAAAATGTCCATAAGTAAATACTTAATCCGTCCTACATAGTTTCCAAAAAGGGTGATCATCTCTCCAAGAATCCAGACAAGTTGATTCACCTCAGAGAAATCAGAAAACAACAGCTCATAGTATAGTAAGTTTGTACTGGATTTGCAGGTCTATTCATGAAGCAGTGAATAGAAGTGAGCAACTGCAGAAGTTGCTGTGTGGGGCATAATATGGTGTAAGGGGCATTACTCTGTATGGCATAATATGGTGTCGGGAGCATAATATGGTGCAATCAGCATTACTGTGTGTGGCATAATGTAAGGGGCACTATTTCCTTCAAGTCATGGGAACGGCCATGGGGATCAGGTTGCGCCAAGCTATGCCAAGCTCTACATGGGTGCGGTCATAGACCAGCTCATGTGGGGGGCGGCTTTGGCACTCACCTGGTCTTCTATGGCCGTTACATAGACGATCTTTTTTTCATTTTGGGATGGGGATGCTCACACTGCTCTTGATTTTGTTTCGTTTCTCAACACTAACACTTTTAATTTAATATTTACTCACTCCTACAACCCTTTTTCTAATTCCTTCCTGGATGTGACCCTGAACATTATAGACGGCCTTATTCAGTCTTCGAATCAAGAAAGAGGTAGGCAGCATTGCCTACCTACATTTCAAAAGCGCACACTATACCCCATGGAAGACCAATATTCCAAAGGGCCAACTTATGCGCATAAAAATAAATTGTTCATCTGATGAACTCTTCCAGAAACAAGCTTCTGAGATGTCGTCAGCCTATGAAAATAGGGGCTACCCCAAACAATTACTACTAAATGCACTAGAAGAGGTTTGCAGAATGGATAGAAGCAGCTCTTAAAAACAAAAGTTAAATATAAACAGAAGTTTTCACAGAAGGAAATGCCTTTTATCTCCACCTTCAAAAACCGTTCCTCTGAGATTAAACATATAATTAAGAACTATAATATATTAAGATATGATACAATTCTTAAAGACCTCTTACCGCCAAAACCAAGCTTTATTTTTAGAAAAAAAATCAGTCCCTAGTGTCCTATCTAGCCCCAAGCATCCTCAAATCTTCCTTGAAAGCACAATGTCATAATACAAATATATCTTGGCTACCAAAACAAATTGGATTCTACAGATGTGAAAAGACTAAGTGCATTACTTACAAACATGCAATAAATAAGACAGTAAAAGTACCTGAAACCTTTACAGATAAGGAATATGCTATAACTAGCTTTATTAACTGTGACACAAGTTGGGTGATTTATGTTTTGTCCTGTGGTTGCAACTTGTTATATGTGGGTAGGACCACCAGGTCATTAAAGAATCGCTTTACCAAACATAGAAGCAACATCATTAACAGGCTGACCAACCATAGCATCCCAAGACATTTTAAGAAATATCATGATGGAAATCCAGAAACATTGAGAGTCGTTGGCCTTGAACATATCCCACTCACAAAACGAGGAGGAGATAGATTTGCGAGGCTCTGCAGGCAGGAGATCTACTGGACTTTTCAACTAAATACTCTACATCCTGATGGCTTGAATGAAGCCCTGGAACTTAACACAATATTGTAGGTCCGTTATGATGGACCTCCCGCCATGCAAAGTCTAACCTTTTTCCTCCTTTTTTCCCCCTTTTTCAAGTATATGCTTGTATTTTCAATACAGATGATTTAATGTATTGACACGGTTCAGTGTCATTAATGTATAAAATTAATTTCTTTAAATAAATGTAATTGCTTATTGGCTATGTGATCCTATGGACATAGCCTCATTGAGAACATTGAGTTTTTTTCTGAATTATTTTTGTTTATTTACTATTGCCAGTTGTGCTATTCATATATACTATATATAATTCACAGCTTTTTTTTTCTTCCTTTTAAATAGTCCTGGGTCTCCAACAACCACTGTAAATATACATCGACAGAGGTTAAATTTTGTTTTTATGATCTCAATAAAATATCGGTATACAGGGCTATTTTAAAGACAGAGAATCATCATTTATCGATGGTTGCTAAGCAACCAGAATAACACTTCCTTAAAGCCTGCGTAAATGCATTATCAGCTGACCGTGCTCCAGGACATGTGACTATGAGCTGCAGAATAAGATAAACATTATTTTCTCTGACGTCCTAGTGGATGCTGGGAACTCCGAAAGGACCATGGGGAATAGCGGGCTCCGAAGGAGGCTGGGCACTCTAGAAAGATTTATGACTACCTGGTGTGCACTGGCTCCTCCCACTATGACCCTCCTCCAAGCCTCAGTTAGATTTTGTGCCCGGCCGAGGTTGGATGCACACTAGGGGCTCTCCTGAGCTCTTAAGGCCCATACACACTTGACGATAAAATGAACAACGTCGTTCATTTCAGCCCTCATCAACGACATCGCTCATTATATCGTCAAGTGTGTATGCATCCGACGACCACCGATGCGCGGCCCCGCGGGACGTTAACGACCCTCGCTTATCTGTGGAGCATGTATGCTCAATTTCCACTATGGTCGTTACCGACCAGAGACGTCGTTGAATGTGTATGGTGTGAAAGACCAACGACCAACGACCAAGCCACTGTTCACCAGCCCTGTTCCCAGCTCATTATTTTAATAAACTGTTCAGCTTGGATGCTTCAACGATGAATGGTCTATGGTCTTTGGTCTTTCGTCTTTGGTCTTTGGTCTTTGGTCTTTCGTCTTTGGTCGTTGGTCGTTGGTAGTGTGTATGCTCATGTCGTTTGCTCAGCTGTTCAAGGGAAGTTCAAGGGAAGTCGTTAACGACGGTCGTTAACGATGTGTGCATCGTCAAGTGTGTATGGGCCTTTAGAAAGAAAGATAGACTTAGGTTTTTTATTTTCAGTGAGACCTGCTGGCAACAGGCTCACTGCAGCGAGGGACAAAGGGGAGAAGAAGCGAACTCGCCTGCTTGCAGCCGGATTGGGCTTCTTAGGCTACTGGACGCCATTAGCTCCAGAGGGATCGACTGCAGGCCCAGCCTTGATGTTCGGTCCCAGAGCCGCGCCGCCGTCCCCCTTACAGAGCCAGAAGCAAGAAGAGGTCCGGAAAATCGGCGGCATGAAGACTCTGTCTTTACCAAGGTAGCGCACAGCACTGCAGCTGTGCGCCATTGCTCCTCTCACACACTTCACACTCCGGTCACTGAGGGTGCAGGGCGCTGGGGGGGGGGGGGGGCGCCCTGAGGCAGCAATAAAAACACCTTGGCTGGCAAAAATACCACAATATATAGCCCCAGAGGCTATATATGTGGTAAATACCCCTGCCAGATTCCATAAAAAAGCGGGAGAATAGTCTGCGGAAAAGGGGCGGAGCTATCTCCTTTCAGCACACTGGCGCCATTTTTCCCTCACAGCTCCGCTGGAAGGAAGCTCCCTGACTCTCCCCTGCAGTCTGCAACCACAGTAAGGGTAAAAAAGAGAGGGGGGGCACTAAATTTAGGCGCAATATATATATTATACATAAAAGCAGCTATAGGGGACATAACTCAGTTAGTCCCTGCATTATATAGCGCTCTGGTGTGTGCTGGCATACTCTCACTCTGTCCCCCCAAAGGGCTTTTGTGGGTCCTGTCCTCGTTTAGAGCATTCCCTGTGTGTCTGCGGTGTGTCGGTACTGCTGTGTCGACATGTTTGATGAGGATAATGATGTGGAGGCGGAGCAGATGCCTTTGCAAGGGATGTCACCCCCTGCGGGGCAGACACCCGAGTGGATGAGCTTATGGAAAGAAATGAGTGCACGTATAGACTCCTTACATAAAAAATTTGACGACATGCCTAATGTGGGACAGCCGAGTTCTCAGCTCGTGCCTGTTCAGGTGTCTCAAATGTCTTCAGGGGCTGTAAAACGCCCGTTACCTCAGACAGATGTCGACACTGATACTGACACCAGTGTCGACGACGATGAGTCTAATCTGATGCCCACTAAGGCCATTCACTGTATGATTGAGGCAATGAAAGAGGTGTTAAACATTTCTGATTTACATCCAGGTACCACTAAAAAGGGTATTATGTTTGGGGAGAAAAAACTACCCGTAGTTTTTCCCCCATCAGAGGAATTAAATGAAGTGTGTGAAGAAGCGTGGCTTTCCCCTGATAAAAAATTGGTAATTCCTAAAAAGATACTAATGGCGTTCCCTTTCCCGCCAGAGGATAGGTCACGTTGGGAAACACCCCCTAGGGTGGATAAAGCGCTCACACGTTTGTCTAAAAAGGTGGCACTACCGTCTCAGGATACTGCCGCCCTTAAGGAACCTGCTGATAGAAGGCAGGAGGCAATCCTGAAGTCTGTATACACACACTCAGGCATTATACTTAGACCAGCTATTGCGTCAGCATGGATGTGCAGTGCTGCCGCTGCGTGGTCAGATAAACTGTCAGAAAATATTGACACACTAGACAGAGACACGATTCTGCTAACCATAGACCATATCAAAGACTCAGTCTTATATATGAGAGATGCACAGAGGGAGATCTGCCGGCTGGCATCTAAAGTAAGTGCATTGTCCATTTCGGCTAGGAGATGTTTATGGACTCGCCAGTGGACTGGAGATGCAGTTTCCAAAAGGCACATGGAAGTTTTGCCTTATAAAGGGGAGGAATTATTTGGGGATGGTCTCTCGGACCTAGTTTCCACAGCAACGTCTGGGAAGTCAGCATTTTTACCCCATGTCCCCTCACAGCCTAAGAAGGCGCCATTTTATCAGGTTCAGTCCTTTCGGACCCAGAAAAACAAACATGGAAAAGGAGGGTCTTTTCTGTCTAGAGGCAGAGGTAGGGGAAAAAGGCTGCAACAAACAGCAGGTTCCCAGGAGCAAAAGTCCTCCCCCGCTTCTTCTTCCAAGTCCGCCGCATGACGGTGGGGCTCCACGGGCGGAGCCAGGTACGGTGGGGGCCCGCCTCAAGAATTTCAGCGATCAGTGGGCTCGCTCACAGGTGGATCCCTGGATCCTTCAAATTGTATCTCAGGGGTACAAACTGGAATTCGAGGCGGCTCCACCCCACCGGTTCCTAAAATCTGCCTTGCCGATTGCTCTCTCAGACAGGGAGGCGGTGCTAGCGGCAATTCACAAGCTGTATTCCCAGCAGGTGATAATCAAGGTACCCCTACTTCAACAAGGCCGGGGTTACTATTCCACACTATTTGTGGTGCCGAAACCGGACGGTTCGGTAAGACCCATTTTAAATTTAAAATCCTTGAACACATACATAAAAAAATTAAAGTTCAAGATGGAATCGCTCAGGGCGGTTATTGCAAGCCTGGACGAGGGGGATTACATGGTATCCCTGGACATCAAGGATGCTTACCTGCATGTCCCCATTTATCATCCTCACCAGGAGTACCTCAGATTTGTGGTACAGGATTGCCATTACCAATTCCAGACGCTGCCGTTTGGACTGTCCACGGCACCGAGGGTATTTACCAAGGTTATGGCGGAAATGATGATACTCCTTCGGAAAAAGGGAGTTTTAATTATCCCGTACTTGGACGATCTCCTAATAAAGGCACGGTCCAAGGAACAGTTGTTGGTGGGAGTAGCACTATCTCAGGAAGTGCTGCACCAGCGCGGCTGGATTCTGAATATCCCAAAGTCACAGCTGGTTCCGACGACACGTCTAATGTTCCTGGGGATGATTCTGGACACAGTCCAGAAAAAAGTGTTTCTCCCGGAGGAGAAAGCCAGGGAGTTGTCTTCGCTAGTCAGAGACCTTCTGAGACCAAAACAGGTATCGGTGCATCACTGCACGAGGGTCCTGTGAAAAATGGTGGCTTCTTACGAAGCAATTCCATTCGGCAGGTTCCATGCCAGAATTTTTCAGTGGGACCTGTTGGACAAGTGGTCCGGATCGCATCTTCAGATGCATCGCTTGATAACCCTGTCTCCAAGAACCAGGGTGTCTCTTCTGTGGTGGCTGCAGAGTGCTCATCTTCTGGAGGGCCGCAGATTCGGCATACAGGACTGGGTCCTGGTGACCACGGATGCCAGCCTTCGAGGCTGGGGGGCAGTCACACGGGGAAGAAACTTCCAAGGACTATGGTCAAGTCAGGAGACTTCCCTTCACATAAATATTCTGGAACTAAGGGCCATTTACAACGCCCTAAGTCAAGCAAAATCCCTGCTCCTACACCAGCCGGTGCTGATCCAGTCAGACAACATCACGGCAGTCGCCCATGTGAATCGACAGAGCGGCACAAGAAGCAGGATGGCAATGGCAGAAGCCACAAGAATTCTCCGATGGGCGGAAAATCATCTACTAGCACTGTCAGCAGTGTTCACTCCGGGAGTGGACAACTGGGAAGCAGACTTTCTCAGCAGGCACGACCTCCACCCGGGAGAGTGGGGACTTCATCCAGAAGTCTTTCAAATGATTGTAAATCAGTGGGATTGTCCACAGGTGGACATGATGGCGTCCCGCCTAAACAAAAAACTAGAGAGGTATTGCGCCAGGTCAAGAGACCCTCAGGCAATAGCTGTGGACGCTCTAGTGACACCGTGGGTGTATCAGTCAGTTTATGTGTTCCCTCCTCTGCCTCTCATACCAAAGGTATTGAGAATAATAAGAAGGCGAGGAGTAAACACAATTCTCGTGGTTCCGGATTGGCCAAGACGAGCGTGGTACCCGGAACTTCAAGAGATGATCTCAGAGGACCCGTGGCCTCTGCCGCTCAGACAAGACCTGCTACAGCAAGGGCCCTGTCTGTTCCAAGACTTACCGCGGCTGCGTTTGACGGCATGGCGGTTGAACGCCGGATCCTAAAGGAAAAGGGCATTCCGGAAGAAGTCATTCCTATGCTTATTAAAGCCAGGAAAGAGGTTACAGCAAATCATTATCACCGCATATGGCGGAAATATGTTGCATGGTGTGAGGCCGAAAGGGCCCCAACAGAGGAATTTCAACTAGGTCGATTTCTGCATTTCCTGCAAGCAGGAGTGAATATGGGCCTAAAATTAGGTTCCATTAAGGTACAGATCTCGGCTCTGTCGATTTTCTTTCAAAAAGAACTAGCTTCAGTACCTGAAGTTCAGACATTTGTAAAAGGAGTGCTGCATATTCAGCCCCCATTTGTGCCTCCTGTGGCACCTTGGGATCTCAACGTGGTGTTGAGTTTCTTATAATCTCACGTGGAAAGTGGTCATGTTATTGGCCTTGGCTTCGGCCAGGCGAGTATCAGAGTATCAGAATTGGCGGCTTTATCATGTAAAAGCCCTTATCTAATTTTCCATACGGATAGGGCAGAATTGAGGACTCGTCCCCAGTTTCTCCCTAAGGTGGTGTCAGCGTTTCACCTGAACCAGCCTATTGTGGTGCCTGCGGCTACTAAGGACTTGGAGGACTCCAAGTTGCTAGACGTTGTCAGTGCCCTGAAAATATATGTTTCCAGGACAGCTGGAGTCAGAAAATCTGACTCGCTGTTTATTTTACATGCACCCAACAAGCTGGGTGCTCCTGCTTCTAAGCAGACTATTGCTCGTTGGATTTGTAGTACAATTCAGCTTGCACATTCTGTGGCAGGCCTGCCACAGCCAAAATCTGTCAATGCCCATTCCACAAGGAAGGTGGGCTCATCTTGGGCGGCTGCCCGAGGGGTCTCGGCTTTACAACTTTGCCGAGCAGCTACTTGGTCAGGGGCAAACACGTTTGCAAAATTCTACAAATTTGATACCCTGGCTAAGGAGGACCTGGAGTTCTCTCATTCGGTGCTGCAGAGTCATCCGCACTCTCCCGCCCGTTTGGGAGCTTTGGTATAATCCCCATGGTCCTTTCGGAGTTCCCAGCATCCACTAGGACGTCAGAGAAAATAAGAATTTACTCACCGGTAATTCTATTTCTCGTAGTCCGTAGTGGATGCTGGGCGCCCATCCCAAGTGCGGTTTATCTGCAATACTTGTACATAGTTATTGTTAACTAAATCGGGTTATTGTTGAGCCATCTGTTGAGAGGCTCAGTTGTTTCATACTGTTAACTGGGTATAATATCACGAGTTTTACGGTGTGATTGGTGTGGCTGGTATGAGTCTTACCCGGGATTCAAAATCCTTCCTTATTGTGTACACTCGTCCGGGCACAGTGCCCTAACTGAGGCTTGGAGGAGGGTCATAGTGGGAGGAGCCAGTGCACACCAGGTAGTCATAAATCTTTCTAGAGTGCCCAGCCTCCTTCGGAGCCCGCTATTCCCCATGGTCCTTTCGGAGTTCCCAGCATCCACTACGGACTACGAGAAATAGAATTACCGGTGAGTAAATTCTTATTATTTCTTGTCTCCGGCTTCGTTTTTTTTTTAAAAAACCATTAGAATCCATAATGTAACATGTAATGTATGGATGTAATATATGGAAATTGATGTACTATAAACTTAATTGTTTTATAATTTTGAACCAGCTATCTCCACTCTTGACACCACTTCCCCTATAAAAAGGGGATCAGTCTCAACACCTAACCACCTTTGATAAAGCTGCCTGGAGCAGCGAAACGCGTCAGTACCAATACCCTTTAAGTGGATACTACTGACCAGCGCCAGCACTGCCTATCCTCAACATTTAGGACTCTTCCACCTAACTGTTCCCTCGCTGTGGACCAGGACTCCATTGTCGGTTGCCGTTGCCACACGAACCTCACATCATTGGAGTCTTCAAATTGGAACATGGAACTGGTAATTACATCTAAGTGGATGAATCCTTGATACATATTGTGATTTCTGGACATATTCAGTGACTGTCCATGTGCTAGCAAACCTGTATTTATGCTGATGGCGATACACCAACTCCGGTCATAAGCAATCAGTTCCACTAAGGGCATCTCTATTGAGACTTGTATTAGTTTATAAGGAATTCCTTTTCTTTTCTTTTTTAAATTTCATAAATAACCTTTTTATGGAGTAAGAACTGTGTTTTTTAACTTGTAAACTATCTTTTCATGTAGTAATAAATGTGTATTTAATACCATTCTGTGTCATAAGGGGCACTATTGTGCGGGGCACTTAATGTTATATGGGGCTTTATGGTGTGTGGCATAATGTGTAAGTTAGTCTTTTCCTGCAGGGCCATGCCCATTGCAATGAGGTCACACCCTCTGCAGTAAGGCCACGCCTTTTTTTGGACACGCGCCTTCGGCACCCGCAAATATTTCATATTTAGAATGTCTATGAGGGTGGCACATTTTTTACTGTTTGTACTGGGAGCCAAATTGTCTACAAACGGCCCTGATTCTAATTGACATATATATGCTTTTTAATAAATAAGATATTTGATTTTCATTGGTTATTAAACTTTTGTGTGCTGCGCCACCTACTACTTTTCTCTTTTTCCTATGCAAACAAGATTGCGCCATAACAAAGCTTAATTCTCTCTGCCAGTAATAGGCTTCAGATATTTATTATATGCAAATCAAAAATACCTGAATTGTGGTTTGAATGCTTGTGAATAAATATGTTCCTTGGCAAAAGAATTTAAAACGCTAATCTGTCTTTTTGTATGCAAAGCCTTGCTGGTATTTTATTTCACGCCAGCCCATAGTAACGTAATCTGACAGCACGTAAAAAGGAACAAGTGCACACATTGATATTCCCATGAGAATAGGTCATTGTTCCTTTAAATCAGTCCTTGACGGATGGAGGCAGGTTGCTTTCTGAAAAAGGAGATTTAAATCACATGACTTCTACTTCCTCTGTGTGACATCATTGTATCAGTAGCTTTACAACCTGGAAGAGTGATGCTGTGTGTATCTATGGGCCTGAGTTGAGGGATGTTGCATTGCAGGTAAGCGCAGTGTGACTGCATCTTGCATAAAAACCCATTGCTTAGCTAACAAGGAAATACTGAACCAGCTATCAATATCCTGCATTTCTAGAGGCAGCTGAGCTGACATCTCTACAGAATTGCTACCATATGGAGCCGAGAAGGCCTTTTGTCCAAGTGTGGAGATAAAGGCTTTTTGTTATAAAATCTTAGACTGCATACATAATTCATTGTACGAATAATTAGAATGTAGAGAAAATGCAGGGTAGATGCACGCCTATGATATATGTAAATAGACCTCTGTAATCTGGGATTAGACATCTCACAGCATGTTCAGACAATGCAGTATGACTGTCAGTTTTGTTGTGAATATACTGCAGAATGTAAGAATATTACATGTACGTAGGTAGAGATTAGCCATACTACGTGTTTAGTGCTGTTTACATACAAAGTTACATAATAATATATACATACATACACATATATAGATAGATATAGATACATTGATAATTCAATATATTTCATGCCACATCTTACTGTAACATACAGAGAACGTGGCCTTTAATGTCTGTGTAAGCAGAGATCACACATGTACTATATTTGCCCACAGCTGAGAATAAATGAATATATGTATGCTGCTGTACTGTACGTAGAACATATTCACTATTAATCATTCCCAAGCAAATCACAGTCCTCAGGTTCCTTTTTTGAGCCTTCTATAAAATGGTTATCTCACATTACACAGGCCATCCTGTTTTAGAGGTCCAATGTTTCAAATAGTACATTGTGCATGTGTGTAATATATGCAATATTGTATATGCCACATCATTTTTATATATTTTATACTATCTTGAATCATATGAGCATATAACACACAAGAGCATTTCTGCATTTTGTTTTCAGACACACAAAAATATTTAGTCTTAAAAATTTGAGGCATTAGTTCCACTACATGAAACAGACACTGTACCCCTGAACATGGCATGCAAATAGCCCTTTCTCTCACTGTTCTGGGTATATTTGCTAATGTTTGATTTTGGTGATTTTGCTTTCGATTTGCATTCAATTTTGCATTTGGTGATTTACTTAAGTCAAAATCGAATGTAAAATCGAATATGAAACCAAATCCCACTCAAAATCAAATATAGGAAAAACATCTGTACTTTAACATAGATGAACATAGGATCCCCTGATTTACTAACATTCAAATTGAAAATCGAACACAATTCAAACGCAAAGTCGAGCTACAAATCCCCAAAATAATAGACTTATAGCAGACAGACACTTTTAGCTTCTAGACAACATTCTATTCAGTAAACATTCATTATGCTGCCTATAGAAGCAGAGATGATGCATGTTATGCCGATGGTTTTGCAATTAAGCGCATGCACCAAAGTCTAATAACGATGCCACTTGCAGCGTTTATCTTTATGCAGAGTGATTGACAGTCTGGCACCGTTTGTGGGCGTTAATGGGGGAGTGGTGGCAAAAACGCTGGGTGCGCCTGCGAATCCATACTCGGGCAGGTTTTGCAAGTTTCACCCCTCTCGCACAGATAGTTTGCTGTCACACAGCGTTCGAAGAAGTTTTGTTTTTCCCATGCATCATAAAAATGCTTAGTTCAAAAGTAGAGCAACATGTTACCTTAAAATGTTTAGTTAAATTGTACAAAACGGCCACCGAATCTTTCCGTACGCTAACCAAGGCTTTCAGGGCAGATTGTATGTAACATGTACGTGTGTTTGAGTGGCACATAAAATTTAGCAATGCTTGTGAGATGTCGAAGATGATGAATTTCCCGGAAGGCCTTGCACTTCAAAACAAATGAAAATGAGATTTTTTTTTAGAACATAGTTCGAATTGACCGCATCCGATTGATAGCAGAAATGGTAAACAACAAAGAACCTGTACAGCAAGTTTTGCATCAAGGTCTTAATATGACAAAAGTTTGTACTAAGATGGTTGCGATCGCCTCTGCCTGATTGACAGACAGGGGCAGGAGGGAGCGTGCCAATGGTGTTACAACGCCGTTGGCATGGCCCGGTCCAGACAATAGAGAGTCATGTCTGGACCATTGGGGGGGGGGCGGGTTGTGGTGGCTGCTTGACATCTGTGGGATACTGTGCCGCTGTGCAATGTTTTTGTACCTGTGCGGAGGGGTGGGGTGTAGGGCCTGACATGCGGGGCAAACTAGCCCTGTGCTGAGCGTCCCCCCGCATGTCTGTGAAACTCTGAATTAGGGCCCCTTGATCTGACTGTCAAAACAGAGAGCTGTTGCAATTAAGCTGTATTTACCAAGAAGCAGGGGGACCGCTATAAAGGTGAGGAATGAGACCCATTTAGCAATAATTGTATTTGTGTTGTGATCTGGGCATGATATTAGCACCCACAATCGCAGTGCAATATGCAATTATACTGGCAGAATTTAATAAGGAGCAACCACAGGGACCAGAGTTTAGAAAGGAGTCCATCCCTGCGATCTGCTGAGAGTGGAAGCGAGACTCCTGCGCATGCGCGGTCCCGCTGACCAAGCATGTGCATTGCCCATTGCCAAGGAGCGTTCCGGAGGAACCCTCTGCCAGCTGCAGTAATTATGCAAAATGTAGCTCATAAGCCCAGTACCCACGGGCCGATTAAGGAGAGATGTGTGCTGAGCGAACCGCTCAGCACACATCTCTCCTGCCGCTCAGCACAGCGCGATCTGTGCTGAGCGTGCGGGGGGAGACGGGGGGGCCACTCACTTTACCCAGCGGGTGAAGTGAGCGACCCGCTAGATTGGCCTGCATGCAGGCCAATCTAGCAGCAGCGATAGCGATGTGCGGGGCTGTGCAACGCTATCGCTGAGGGGGCTACACACGGAGCGATCATGCTGATATTCTAAGCAATCTAGTCAGATTGCTTAGAATATCGCTCCGTGAGTACCCCCCTTTAGCCTGTTGCAGCCTACACAATCTTCATCATGTGTATAATCTGCAAAAGTGCACAGTCCCTCACTGTAAGCTATGCGGCCGGCACTTCCAGACACAGCGGAGATCAGGCAGATGTCTCTGCTGTTTCATCAATGTACAGATAAGGATAAGGGATGTCTCATGCTAAAAAGCCGGTGACAAGGGCATAATTCATTTTAGAAATAGACCACAAGGAAACAAAATTCAGTATATAGAAAAGAACTGTACACTTTGCAGAAAGTTACTTTTATACTTTAATGCATCCAAGTAACAGTACATAATATTGTTCATATTGGTGTAATTTTTTCTATAATGTCTTATTCCACTATATATATATATGTGTGTTAGCATGCAGCAATGAAGTTATAGAAATGTAACAATGTTGCGTTATTTTATGCACAAGTTACAATAGCAGATTATTGTGTATGTGTTTGAACCGTAATATAACTTTATCTTGCCTTATTTTTAGATAACTCTTAAATGTGAGCTTTGTTTCCACGGATTCTGCAGCTCGCTGAGCCTGGATTATAACTGTGTCTTCCTCACCTCCGCCAGAATGGTGGCTTTGTATTGTTAATACACTAAAGAAAGAGACACTATCAACAAAGCTTAGCAACAAAGGAGGTAAGGGTTTGGTTACATTTAGTGTGATTGTTTACATTCAGGTACAGTACAAAGTTTATAGTAGATTATGTATATTGGATCATAGAGATCCAAAGGCCCGATTTTGGAGATGCAGCAGCAATGTGAAAATATACCAATGCAGCGGGAGGCACCTGAGGGAAAAAGATGCTTCCTTCCGGCATCACAGATCCAAGTGCTGCTCATAAGGGGGGGCACTCGATATACCGGCTGTTGGGATCCTGACCACCGGTATGCCAACACCTAATCTCCCTCTTGGGGTGTCCACGACACCCCTGGAGGGAGAATAAATAGCGCGTGCCACCATGCCCACAGCGTGTTGAGCGCAGCGAGCCCGCAAGGGGCTCTTTTGCGCTCGCCCCGCTTCCGGCATTCAGACGGTTGGGATCCCGGCACCGGTATGCTGGGTGCCAGGATCCAGAGTGCCGGCCATTCGTACTACACCCCTCATAAGACACATACCCTGGCCTTGGCACTCCTCGTTTTCAGAATCACTGCCTAGCTCTGCTCACTCCCCGTCTCCAAACAGTTGCTGCCTGTCAATTGGGCTGCGGCTCAGGGTATACTGCGTGCCTGGACATGTGCAGAATGGGTCTTGCGTAGGTGTCCCACCATCAGAGATGTACACAAACTATCAGGTTTAGGCCCTAAGTACCAGTGGCGTATCTATAATGGGTGCAAAGTGTCCATGGGGGCCCACACTGCACACCCTGCACCCATTTCTTAAATACATCCAGAGTCCCGCGTCTCCAGCAGCAGCGCTGCACAAATCCCTGGGAAAATGGCTGCCTCTGCAGTTCTGGCATTTTGCGCATGTGCAGCAGGAAAATCACCTGCACATGCGCACTACACTGGCACAGCGCTAGGGTTTCTAGTTGCCCTAGTGCTCAGAGTCTACTGTGCTGCTGGTTAGAAAAATGTGGGCCCGGCCAGAGACTCCCCCCGTCCTCTTGTTATACGTCCCTGCTAAGTACACTGTATATATTCTAATATGTATTTTGTAATGACTGGTTTACGGTACGGTATGTACACTATGGTCGTATTTTGGATATATTTTTTAGGAGCATGTAACATGATTTTGAGACAGATTGAATAAGGGGAACAATAGACAGTTCAGAGTCAAGGATGACACCAAGGCAGCGAGCTTGTGGGGTAGGATTGGTTGTTGAGTTCTCAACAGTGATAGAGATATCAGGTTGGTAACTACTATTGGGCAGTGGAAATACAGTTAATTCCGTTTTAGAAATAATTAAGATTGAGGTGGCGAGATGTCATCCAAGAGGAAATGGCAGAAAGGCACTCAGTGACATGGCCCAATACAGATGGTGACAAATCTGGGTAGGTAGATTTGGGTATCATACGCGTACAGATTATACTGAAATCCAAAAGAGCTGATTGGTTTGCCAAGAGACGTGGTATACAGTGCATCCGGAAAGTATTCACAGCGCTTCACTTTTTCCACATTTTGTTATGTTACAGCCTTATTGAAGAATGGAATAAATTCATTTTTCCCCTCAAAATTCTACACACGATACCTCGTAATGACAATGTTAAAAGTTTTTTTTAGACTTTTGCAAATTTATTAAAAATAAAAACTTAAAAAATCATATGTACCACTTCTAATAAGCAACAGGTACAAAGCATTATAATTAAGAGGGGTCTATTTACTAAGCCTTGGGTGGAGATAAAGTCGACGGAGATAAAGTACCAGCCAACCAGCTCCTAACTGACATTTTTCAAACCCAGCCTTTGACATGTAGACCCCTAAGGGGGTTATCCAATTACCCGAGAAGAAACATCAGGCAGTTTTTCGCAATTTTTCCCAATGTTTCACCAATACTTTTTTATAGTTCGGTCACCTGTAAAAAAATAAATTTTCTCAGGAAAATGCACAGGTTCAGTGAAACCTGTGTGTTTTCGGTAGATACAGCTTTTCGAATGAAAACAGGGCTGTTTCCGAGAATTTGGTTTCGCCTGCCTAAGGTAGGTGAAACAAAATCCCTGATGAGCGGTGGCTCTCGCCAGCTTATGGGGGCTGATAGAATAGCCCCAAGCGAGACAATTAGCCACGGTAATTGGCAGCGGCTAATTGGATATCCCCCTAATCAGAATGCTAATGAAAGCCCACAAAGTTACCTGCAGCACACACTTTCAACTCTCAGGGTTTGCTGTAGCCTGCATCCAGGCACCTATTTCATGTGTCCTGCACCAGCTGATTGAATAAGGATTTTGTCGCATTACTGCGACTTGTGGAGCAAATTGAGGCGTGATTAGCTTTGTGTAGGCATGCGACTTGTGAGGCATTCACTGCAAATTATAGCACATCCAAAGTAAAATCTGAAGCGACTTCCTATGTGAAAGCCGCAAAATCGTCACAAATCGCACATGCCAGAAAGCAACAACATACATCGCCAGAAAGCAACAACATACATCCCTCCCCCCCCCCCCTGCTCCCCTCCAGGATGGGATGATACTAGCATTAACATATAGTCACAGGCTAAAAAAGCTAAAGTGGATGAGCAGCCCCATAACATCAAAATATACATTTATGGATGTTTACAATTAATTATAAGTTAACTTTGCATGTTAAATTGTAAGGAACCAAGGGGGTCATTCCGAGTTGATCGCACCAAGCAACTTTTTGCTGCTGCTGCAATCAACTAATCTCCGCCTATGGGGGAGTGTATTTTAGCATAGCAGGGCTGCGTTCGCTTGTGCAGCTCTGCTATGCTAAAAAAGTTTCACTCAAAACAAGACCAGCCCTATACCTACTTACCCAGTGCGACGTATTCAGCGATGAAGGTCCCGGCTGTGACGTCAAACATCCGCCCTCTGTTCTCCTGGACACGCCTGCATTTCTCTTACCATTCCCCGAAAACGGCTGGAAACGGTGAGTATCTCCCCTGCGATCACATTTGGTGTTGGCGTCGTTGTTGCCCGGCGTCGATCGTCGCCAGGCAACCCCGCGCGTGCGCAAAGCAACCGCCGCGCATGCGCATTTCTGACCCGGTCACACCGCAGCGAAGAACCGCTGCGTGTGAACGGGTCGGAATGACCCCCCAAATCATGTGATTGATTTTGTAAAGTACTTTACCCTATTGTGTTTCTTTTTGGGCATGTCTGGTAGTTCCTAGTTTACACCTGAAGATGTCACTGTTGCTCTAGCCTTTGTTGGGATGGTTAATTGCATGGCTGTATGAAAGCAAAGGCTAGATTTAAATGATTTGTTTCTTTGCAAAAAAAAATATATATATATATTTTATAGTATTAAACTATCTTCATTCTACAGGGGATTTATCACACAACATTAAAAATATCACTCTGCTGAGACCTGTTTGAGATTCCTAAAATTTTTCTTTCCTTTGCTAATTTTTACAGAAATATCACTTACAGAAGCTATTTTAATTAACCCGCAATGGGTATTGGTAATTTGATGTTGATGTACCTTGTTTGACAAATATATGGTATAGTTAAAATTTCTGGGTCCCAAGTTCCCAACTACAGTGTCTAGAGTCTAGACCAGTGTTTCTCAACCTCTGTCCTCAAGGCACACTAACAGTCCTGGTTTCTCTAACGTCCTAAGTGGATGCTGGGGACTCCGTAAGGACCATGGGGAATAGCGGCTCCGCAGGAGACTGGGCACATCTAAAGAAAGCTTTAGGACTATCTGGTGTGCACGGGCTCCTCCCCCTATGACCCTCCTCCAAGCCTCAGTTAGATCTTTGTGCCCGAACGAGAAGGGTGCACACTAGGGGCTCTCCTGAGCTTCTTAGTGAAAGTTTTAGTTTAGGTTTTTTATTTTCAGTGAGACCTGCTGGCAACAGGCTCACTGCATCGAGGGACTAAGGGGAGAAGAAGCGAACTCACCTGCGTGCAGAGTGGATTGGGCTTCTTAGGCTACTGGACATTAGCTCCGGAGGGACGATCACAGGCCCAGCCTGGATGGGTCCCAGAGCCGCGCCGCCGGCCCCCTTACAGAGCCAGAAGGCAGAAGAGGTCCGGAAAATCGGCGGCAGAAGACGTCCTGTCTTCAACAAGGTAGCGCACAGCACTGCAGCTGTGCGCCATTGCTCTCAGCACACTTCACACTCCGGTCACTGAGGGTGCAGGGCGCTGGGGGGGGGGCGCCCTGAGACGCAATAAAAAACACCTTGGATGGCAAAAAATGCATCACATATAGCTCCTGGGCTATATGGATGCATTTAACCCCTGCCAGAATACATAGAAAAACGGGAGATAAGGCCGCCGATAAGGGGGCGGAGCCTATCTCCTCAGCACACTGGCGCCATTTTCCCTCACAGCTCCGTTGGAGGGAAGCTCCCTGTCTCTCCCCTGCAGTCACTACACTACAGAAAGGGTTAAAAAAGAGAGGGGGGGCACTAATTACGCGCAGTATTAAAGATACAGCAGCAATAAGGGGAAAAATACTTATATAAGGTTATCCCTGTATATATATAGCGCTCTGGTGTGTGCTGGCAAACTCTCCCTCTGTCTCCCCAAAGGGCTAGTGGGGTCCTGTCCTCTATCAGAGCATTCCCTGTGTGTGTGCTGTATGTCGGTACGTTTGTGTCGACATGTATGAGGAGAAAAATGATGTGGAGACGGAGCAGATTGCCTGTAATAGTGATGTCACCCCCTAGGGGGTCGACACCTGAGTGGATGAACTGTTGGAAGGAATTACGTGACAGTGTCAGCTCTGTATAAAAGACAGTGGTTGACATGAGACAGCCGGCTACTCAGCTTGGGCCTGTCCAGACGTCTCATAGGCTGTCAGGGGCTCTAAAGCACCCGTTACCTCAGATGGCAGATATAGACGCCGACACGGATACTGACTCCAGTGTCGACGGTGAAGAGACAAATGTGACTTCCAGTAGGGCCACACGTTACATGATTGAGGCAATGAAAAATGTTTTACACATTTCTGATAATACGAGTACCACCAAAAAGGGGTATTATGTTCGGTGAGGAAAAACTACCTGTAGTTTTCCTGAATCTGAGAAATTAAATGAGGTGTGTGATGATGCGTGGTTTTCCCCCGATAACAACTGATAATTTCTAAAATGTTATTGGCATTATATCCTTTCCCGCCAGAGGTTAGGGTGCGTTGGGAAACACCCCCTAGGGTGGATAAAGCGCTCACACGCTTGTAAGGGCTCTACCCTCTCCTGAGATGGCCGCCCTTAAGGATCCTGCTGATAGAAAGCAGGAGGGTATCCTAAAATGTATTTACACACATACTGGTGTTATACTGCGACCAGCAATCGCCTCAGCCTGGATGTGCAGTGCTGGGTTGGCGTGGTCGGATTCCCTGACTAAAAATATTGATACCCTAGATAGGGACAGTATATTTTTGCCTATAGAGCATTTAAAAGATGAATTTCTATATATGCGTGATGCACAGCGGAATATTTGCCGACTGGCATCAAGTCTAAGTACGTTGTCCATTTCTACCAGTAGAAGGTTATGGACACGTCAGTGGTCAGGTGATGCGTATTCCAAACGGCATTTGAAAGTATTGCCTTATTAAAGGGAGGAGTTATTTGGGGTCGGTCTTTCAGACCTGGTGGCCACGGCAACAGCTGGGAATTCCACGTTTGTACCCCAGGTCGCCTCTCAACATGAGAAGACGCCGTATTATCAGGCGCAGTCTTTTCGTGGACAAGCGGGCAAAAAGGTTCCTCATTTCTGCCCCGTGACAGAGGGAGAGGAAAAAGGCTGCAGAAATCAGCCAGTTCCCAGGAACAGAAACCCTCTCCCGCCTCTGCCAAGCCCTCAGTATGACGCTGGGGCTTTACAAGCAGAATCAGGCACGGTGGGGGGCCCGTCTCAATGAATTTCAGCGCGCAGTGGGCTCACTCGCAAGTAGACCCCTGGATCCTTCAGGTGATATCTCAGGGGTACAAATTAGAATTCGAGACGTCTCCCCCTCGCCGTTTCCTAAAGTCGGCTTTACCGATGTCTCCTTCTGACAGGGAGACAGTTTTGGAAGCCATTCACAAGCTGTATTCCCAGCAGGTGATAATCAAGGTACCCCTCCTGCAACAGGGAACGGGGTATTATTCCACACTATTGTGGTACCGAAGCCGGACGGCTCGGTGAGACCGATTCTAAATCTAAAATCTTTGAACACTTACATACAGAGGTTCAAATTCAAGATTGAGTCACTCAGAGCAGTGATTGCGAACCTGGAAGAAGGGGACTACATGATGTCTCGGGACATCAAGGATGCTTACCTTCATGTCAAAATTTACCCTTCTCATCAAGGGTACCTCAGGTTTATGGTACAGAATTGTCACTATCAGTTCAGACGCTGCCGTATGGATGGTCCACGGCACCCCGGGTCTTTACCAAGGTAATGGACGAAATGATGATATTCCTTCGAAGGAAGGGAATTTTTAGTTATCCCTTACTTGGACGATTCCCTGATAAGGGTAAGATCCAGGGAACAGTTGGAGGTCGGTGTAGCACTATCTCAGGTAGTGTTGCGGCAGCACGATTGGATTCTCAATATTCCAAAATCGCAGCTGGTTCCGACGACTTGTCTTCTGTTCCTAGGGATGATCCTGGACACAGTCCAGAAAAAGGTGTTTCTCCCGGAGGAGAAAGCCAGGGAGTTATCCGAGCTAGTCAGGAACCTCCTAATACCGAGCCAAGTCTCAGTGCATCAATGCACAAGGGTTCTGGGTAAAATGGTGGCTTCCTACGAAGCAATCCCATTCGGCAGATTCCACGCAAGAACTTTCCAGTGGGACCTGCAGGACAAATGGTCCGGGTCGCATCTTCAGATGCATCAGCGGATAACCCTGTCACCAAGGACAAGGGTGTCCCTGCTGTGGTGGTTGCAGAGTGCTCATCTTCTAGAGGGCCGCAGATTCGGGATTCAGGACTGGGTCCTGGTGACCACGGATGCCAGCCTGCGAGGCTGGGGAGCAGTCACACAGGGAAGGAATATCCAGGGCTTATGGTCAAGCCTGGAGACATCACTTCACATAAATATCCTGAAGCTAAGGGCCATTTACAATGCTCTAAGCTTAGCAAGACCTCTGCTTCAAGGTCAGCCGGTGTTGATCCAGTCGGACAACATCACGGCAGTCACCCACGTAAACAGACAGGGTGGCACAAGAAGCAGGAGGACAATGGCAGAAGCTGCAAGGATTCTTCGCTGGGCGGAAAATCATGTGATAGCACTGTCAACAGTATTCATTCCGGGAGTGGACAACTGGGAAGCAGACTTCCTCAGCACGACCTCCACCCGGGAGAGTGGGGACTTCACCCAGAAGTCTTCCACATGATTATAAACCGTTGGGAAAAACTCGACAGGTATTGCGCCAGGTCAAGGGACCCTCAGGCAATAGCTGTAGACGCTCTGGTAACACCGTGGGTGTACCAGTCAGTGTATGTGTTCCCTCCTCTGCCTCTCATACCCAAGGTACTGAGATTGATAAGATGGAGAGGAGTAAGCACTATATTCGTGGCTCCGGATTGGCCAAGAAGGACTTGGTAACCGGAACTTCAAGAGATGCTCACGGAGGATCCGTGGCCTCTACCTCTAAGAAGGGACCTGCTCCAGCAAGGACCCTGTCTGTTCCAAGACTTACCGTGGCTGCGTTTGATGGCATGGCGGTTGAACGCCGGATCCTGAAGGAAAAAAGGCATTCCGGATGAAGTCATCCCTATCCTGATCAAAGCCAGGAAGGATGTAACCGCAAAACATTATCACCGCATTTGGCGAAAATATGTTGCGTGGTGCGAGGCCAGTAAGGCCCGACGGAGGAAATTCAACTGGGTCGATTCCTACATTTCCTGCAAACAGGAGTGTCTATGGGCCTGAAATTGGGGTCCATTAAGGTTCAAATTTCGGCCCTGTCATTTTCTTCCAAAAAGAACTAGCTTCAGTCCCTGAAGTTCAGACGTTTGTAAAAGGGGTACTGCATATACAGCCCCCTTTTGTGCCTCCAGTGGCACTTTGGGATCTCAATGTAGTTTTTGGGTTCCAAAAGTCACATTGGTTTGAACCACTTAAATCTGTGGAGTTAAAATATCTCACATGGAAAGTGGTCATGCTGTTGGCCCTGGCCTGGGCCATGCGCGTGTCAGAATTGGCGGCTTTATCCTGTAAAAGCCCTTATCTGATTTTCCATTCGGACAGGGCGGAATTGAGGACTCGTCCTCAGTTTCTCCCTAAGGTGGTTTCAGCGTTTCACCTGAACCAACCTATTGTGGTGCCTGCGGCTACTAGGGACTTGGAGGACTCCAAGTTGCTAGACGTTGTCAGGGCCCTGAAAATATATGTTTCCAGGATGGCTGGAGTCAGGAAAACTGACTCGCTGTTTATCCTGTATGCACCCAACAAGCTGGGTGCTCCTGCTTCTAAGCAGACTATTGCTCGTTGGATTTGTAGTACAATTCAGCTTGCACATTCTGTGGCATGTCTGCCACAGCCAAAAATCTGTAAATGCCCACTCCACAAGGAAGGTGGGCTCATCTTGGCCGGCTGCCCGAGGGGTCTCGGCTTTACAACTTTGCCGAGCAGCTACTTGGTCAGGAGCAAATACGTTTGTAAAATTCTACAAAATTGATACCCTGGCTGAGGAGGACCTGGAGTTCTCTCATTTGGTGCTGCAGAGTCATCCGCACTCTCCCGCCCGTTTGGGAGCTTTGGTATAATCCCCATGGTCCTTAAGGAGTCCCCAGCATCCACTTAGGACGTTAGAGAAAATAAGAATTTACTTACCGATAATTCTATTTCTCGTAGTCCGTAGTGGATGCTGGGCGCCCATCCCAAGTGCGGATTGTCTGCAATACTGGTACATAGTTATTGTTACCAAAAAATCGGGTTATTGCTGTAGTGAGCCATCTTTTCTAGAGGCTCCTCTGTTATTATGCTGTTAACTGGGTTCAGATCACAAGTTGTACGGTGTGATTGGTGTGGCTGGTATGAGTCTTACCCGGGATTCAAGATCCTTCCTTATTGTGTACGCTCGTCCGGGCACAGTATCCTAACTGAGGCTTGGAGGAGGGTCATAGGGGGAGGAGCCAGTGCACACCAGATAGTCCTAAAGCTTTCTTTAGATGTGCCCAGTCTCCTGCGGAGCCGCTATTCCCCATGGTCCTTACGGAGTCCCCAGCATCCACTACGGACTACGAGAAATAGAATTATCGGTAAGTAAATTCTTATTTTTAGTGATATCCAGGCTTGAACACAGGTGACTTAATTAGTACCTCAGTTATTTTGATTTAACCATCCGTGCTGAAGCCTGGATATCACTAAAACCTGCACTGTTGGTGTGCCTTGAGGACCGCAGTTGGGAATGCCTGGTCTAGACATAGTGACAGCACTATCCTGTGGAAGTTACAGTGCGTCAGTTGTGAATAAACAGCGTTTAGCTGTACAGCTGTGATCAGTGACAACTACAGTCCACAGGTGGGTGTGCAGGAGCGTTATATTGCCATCTTTATTTAAATATGTATGTCACCGCCACATACGACATTTTTAAAAAAAATTAAAAAAAGGGGACAGTGTTTGACAAATGAAACTAAGGGGGTCTGTTCATGAAGCAGTGAAATATGTAGATAAGTGAGCCAGTTGAGAGGTTGTCTATGGAAACCAATCAGCTGCTGTGTATAATTTTAGAGAATGCACATTATAAATGTTACCTCAACACTGATTGGTGGCTATGGGTAACAGCTCCACTGGCTCACTTTTCCACTCTTCTTGGGATCCAACATTGTGACCATCGGTTCCACGCAGAGGGCCATCTGACTAAACTCCAGCTCACCGACGAAAGCGGGGGCTGCGAGGCCAGAAGTCTGCATGGCAACATACAGACCCTGTACTCTCCTCCAAAAAAATGGGACGACACACTCCTGTTTCTAGGAATGCAGGCCCCCTGCTCACTCCCTCAACGCCGCTGCCTGTCAATCTGTCGCTTCATGGACCTGCATGCGACATGGGGCCTAATTCAGACCTGATCGCAGCAAAAAATTTGTTAGCAGTTGGTCAAAACCATGTGCACTGCAGGGTGGGCAGATGTAACATGTGCAGAAAGAGTTAGATTTGGGTGAGGTGTTTACAAACTGAAATCTAAATTGCAGTGTAAAAATAAAGCAGACAGTACTTACCCTGCACAGAAACAAAATTACCCACCCAAATCTAACTCTTTCTGCACATGTTATATCTGCCTCCCCTGCAGTGCACATGGTTTTTCCCAACTGCTAACAAAATTCCTGCTGCGATCAACTTGGAATTACCCCCTATGTGCGCATGCATGCAATCAATCAATCAATCAATCAATCAATCATGCAGGCACACGCGTGCGTGGAGAGGGGGGTACTTATTTCATCAATAGTCTGTTTTTATTTATAAATAAGAACAAGCTTTACAGGTATTTGCATTTATTGACAGACATGATTATTTGTGTTGAATTCTGAATAATTCCATTTTGAGTCACCGCCCTTTTTCTTCATCTTTCTTTCTCTTATTTTCAGTGCTTGCAGTGCTCACAGCCTAGATAGTTCATTCAGAGAACATTGGGGTGATCTCACAAGGGTCTTCCAGATGCAGTTTAATGCTGCTGCTGCAATGCAAGCAGTGCATGATGGTAGGTGTAGTTTTCTGCCCAAAGTGCTGCTCACAGATCTGTAAGGATACTGCAGGTTGCCCTCTACATGTCAGGGCTGCTGTTTGAATTATGCTATTTTTTGGACATATGTTATGTTGCAGTTATTATTATTATTTTATTCTTAAGTGACCTACTTAGGTCCTGACTAGTGCTCAGGTACAAGGTTTGCGTACTTCATATGAAAGAATTGGAGAGCTGCAGTGTCATGTGACTGAGCCCTAGGACTTTTACCCATCAATTCCAAGATAACATTTGTTTTTCCTTCTACCTAACATTTCACTGAGTCAATAACATGTTTATAAGCTGGAGTGTATGTCACTAATTATACATCAAAAGATGTATATACAACAACAAAAAATAATATACACTGAAAGCACAATACAACCTGGAAGTTGCATTGTTTATCTGAGGCTTTTTAATAATGTAAAGCATCTTTCATTTTAGAGGCCAACATGGTTAATACAGGAGAGATAAATGGTTCCAGCAACCTTATGGATTTCCTTGATGAGCCTGTTCCAGATGTTGGGACATATGAGGATTTCCACACCATTGACTGGTTAAGGGAGAAGTCACGGGATACTGACAGACATAGAAAGGTAAGAAGTCCATTGTGTATTCTGCATATGCATTCTGTATTACTTCCTCAGCAACAGAAATCCATGTGACAGATGTTAGTACATGGTTCTGTACCTCTAGTGAGTACCCCAAATCTATGCCATTGTGATTAGCATTGCATGTCCTTTGTTTTATCATGACGTTAGGAGGCACCATGGACTGAGTGTACAGCACTATGACTAGAGATGGAGAAAGAGAGCTATTCAGAGTTGGTCACATACTGGGGGCCACCCACCACAGAGCAAGGCCACCCAGCATGTGTGGTGCTGCCCCGCAATGCAATTTCATAGAATAAAGGTTGCAATCGCAGGAACCACAGGCGACATCATCGGCCGGCACCGAAAACGGTCATGACACGCCTGCGTTTCCCGATCCCCCCCCCCCCCCCAAAGCCACGTTGCCACCACCTGACGCCCGTCACTTGTCAATCACCATGCTTCCACACCCTCCTCTGAAGGTGGCACGCAGCGGCTGCGTTCAACTCTGAATGAGGTGCAAAGTGTTTGCAAACATTACAAGCAACATCCCATCATAACAAATTGTAATGGAAAACTAATCTTAAGTGTGCTAGGCACTTCAGTTGTCTGTATAATGACTTCTGATTCCCTCATCCAGAGTACTTAAAGTACTGTATACGTGCAAACCGACCCTAGACATATTTTTGGCATAATTATATACAAGGAAGCAGGACTAGGTACTTCAATGAATATTAATGAATATTTAGGAAACAAGCAAAGATAACAAAAACACCACCATGCAAACCTTAGCTAAAGATAAGAAATTTGAGCAAAACACATTTAAAACCTTTTTAAAAACACCCATAGGATCACTGAATTTATTGCAATATAGTTCATCTATGATCAACAGATAAATAAAGCAATAATTGCTCTCCAATGTCTGCAGAGACAGATGGTTTAGCTGCACATAAAGTTAAAGTGAGTCCACATTAAAAAGAGGTATCCAAAGTTTGGAACAAGCTGATATAATTACCGCACACTATGATATTAACTCCTTTGAATAGCTATGGGAATGCCCTGAAGTTTTTGTTTTTTGGAACCGTGTCTGATCTGATATTAGGCTGACTGATCCTTCCTCCACCTTAGACTCTAAGATGTACCTATTTGGCCATGACATCAAGGATACCCACAATAGGGTTCTATATAAACTTCTTATGCCATACCACTGTTGCCAAGGTTATAGTCGCTAGAGTTTGGTTTACCCAGGATTTTCCCGACATTTTTAAGTAGAGAGCCATGGTTAATGAGGAGTCCACTCAGACTGCTATCACTATATGAGTAAAATGTGCTCTTTCTAAATACCATAATTTATAGGATAGGTGGTGCCAAACCAGACTTTGGGGCCGCGGTTGGGGGGGGTATTGAATTGTTTTTGCTCATCCTCTTGCACTCGAAAACCCGTCTAAACTGACAGGGCGATATGCAATTGTTCCAGCTTTTCAAGCTTGTCGCGCCCAAAAGCACAGGGTTTAGGCGCATAAATTGGCTAAACCAGTGGCGTTTCTATAATGGGTGCAGTGTGTGCGGTGCATCCGGGCCCCTGTGGTCCAGGGGGGCCCACACCGCACACCCTGCACCCATTTTTTATAAATGCTCACCTCCCCAGAGTCCCCCACCGGTGGCAGCATATTTCTACAATCTCTGGTAAGTAGCACATCGGCCATTTTTCCAGTCGTCCATAGCCACAGGGCAGGCCATTCTGAATGCTTGGCGGCCCTGTTCTGCGATGGGCGACCCCCAGCATGCAAAAGAAAGGATAGCAGATCCTACTTATCTGCAATCTGTACTGAATAACCCCCTAAGATTGGTTTCTAAAAATGTTTTAATAATCCTGGATGTGTACTGAAAAAATCCGCTCAACAAAGTGGGTTCACCCTTGGTTCCTAAGCAGTTTGGTTCCTACTTGCATCCCCTCACCCTATTTAATGCACATGTGCGAAAAAAGAATGGGGGAAAAACCCCACACAATCAAGCCTTGCGCAGAAATCAACAGCATCAGCTAAGGGCTGCATAAGTTGCAGCAACTATAAGCCGAATAGGGCTGCTATAATAAAAGCAGAAGAGGTTTCCCATTGGAAGCGTTCTCTCTGTTAATTGTAATACTGACTATATCAAGGGGCCCAGACCATGCACTTGCTAATGGTTAGCAAAACCTCTGTGGCAGCTGGCCACACCTCTAAACATGGGCCCCTACCACTGCATTCCCCCGGTACACCCCTCATGCCCCAGTCCGACACTGTGGGGCATATATTGAATAGGGTCCGAGTTTGCCGGCAGTGTGGGATGTCACCCGATCTCTGGCATTTTTTTAAAGTGTCAATCATGCCTTGCAAATGAAACCTCTAAGATCGGTGGCATCCAGAGGTGGATTTAGACCTCATGGGGCCCTAAGCAAGACCCTGATTTGGGGTCCCCCTTCCTCAAACAATTCATAGCACTATATTTTTGTTCCTTGTTTTTGTTCCCCCTTACTTATCCCATCTATACAAAACAAACACAGATGTTGTATCAGCCACTAAAACTAGTGAATCTTTACACTGGACATTAAAATAGAGATGAGCGCCGGAAATTTTTCGGGTTTTGTGTTTTGGTTTTGGGTTCGGTTCCGCGGCCGTGTTTTGGGTTCGACCGCGTTTTGGCAAAACCTAACCGAATTTTTTTTGTCGGATTCGGGTGTGTTTTGGATTCGGGTGTTTTTTTCCAAAAAACCTAAAAAACAGCTTAAATCATAGAATTTGGGGGTCATTTTGATCCCAAAGTATTATTAACCTCAAAAACCATCATTTCCACTCATTTTCAGTCTATTCTGAATACCTCACACCTCACAATATTATTTTTAGTCCTAAAATTTGCACCGAGGTCGCTGGATGACTAAGCTAAGCGACCCTAGTGGCCGACACAAACACCTGGCCCATCTAGGAGTGGCACTGCAGTGTCACGCAGGATGTCCCTTCCAAAAAAACCTCCCCAAACAGCACATGACGCAAAGAAAAAAAGAGGCGCAATGAGGTAGCTGTGTGAGTAAGATAAGCGACCCTAGTGGCCGACACAAACACCGGGCCCATCTAGGAGTGGCACTGCAGTGTCACGCAGGATGTCCCTTCCAAAAAACCCTCCTCAAACAGCACATGACGCAAAGAAAAAAAGAGGCGCAATGAGGTAGCTGTGTGAGTAAGATAAGCGACCCTAGTGGCCGACACAAACACCGGGCCCATGTAGGAGTGGCACTGCAGTGTCACGCAGGATGTCCCTTCCAAAAAACCCTCCCCAAACAGCACATGACGCAAAGAAAAAAAGAGGCGCAATGAGGTAGCTGTGTGAGTAAGATAAGCGACCCTAGTGGCCGACACAAACACCGGGCCCATCTAGGAGTGGCACTGCAGTGTCACGCAGGATGTCCCTTCCAAAAAACCCTCCCCAAACAGCACATGACGCAAAGAAAAAAAGAGGCGCAATGAGGTAGCTGTGTGAGTAAGATAAGCGACCCTAGTGGCCGACACAAACACCGGGCCCATCTAGGAGTGGCACTGCAGTGTCACGCAGGATGTCCCTTCCAAAAAACCCTCCCCAAACAGCACATGACGCAAAGAAAAAAAGAGGCGCAATGAGGTAGCTGTGTGAGTAAGATAAGCGACCCTAGTGGCCGACACAAACACCGGGCCCATCTAGGAGTGGCACTGCAGTGTCACGCAGGATGTCCCTTCCAAAAAACCCTCCCCAAACAGCACATGACGCAAAGAAAAAAAGAGGCGCAATGAGGTAGCTGTGTGAGTAAGATAAGCGACCCTAGTGGCCGACACAAACACCGGGCCCATCTAGGAGTGGCACTGCAGTGTCACGCAGGATGTCCCTTCCAAAAAACCCTCCCCAAACAGCACATGACGCAAAGAAAAAAAGAGGCGCAATGAGGTAGCTGTGTGAGCAAGATAAGCGACCCTAGTGGCCGACACAAACACCGGGCCCATCTAGGAGTGGCACTGCAGTGTCACGCAGGATGGCCCTTCCAAAAAACACTCCCCAAACAGCACATGACGCAAAGAAAAATTAAAGAAAAAAGAGGTGCAAGATGGAATTGTCCTTGGGCCCTCCCACCCACCCTTATGTTGTATAAACAGGACATGCACACTTTAACCAACCCATCATTTCAGTGACAGGGTCTGCCACACGACTGTGACTGATATGACGGGTTGGTTTGGACCCCCACCAAAAAAGAAGCAATTAATCTCTCCTTGCACAAACTGGCTCTACAGAGGCAAGATGTCCACCTCATCATCATCCTCCGATATATCACCGTGTACATCCCCCTCCTCACAGATTATCAATTCGTCCCCACTGGAATCCACCATCTCAGCTCCCTGTGTACTTTGTGGAGGCAATTGCTGCTGGTCAATGTCTCCGCGGAGGAATTGATTATAATTCATTTTAATGAACATCATCTTCTCCACATTTTCTGGATGTAACCTCGTACGCCGATTGCTGACAAGGTGAGCGGCGGCACTAAACACTCTTTCGGAGTACACACTTGTGGGAGGGCAACTTAGGTAGAATAAAGCCAGTTTGTGCAAGGGCCTCCAAATTGCCTCTTTTTCCTGCCAGTATAAGTACGGACTGTGTGACGTGCCTACTTGGATGCGGTCACTCATATAATCCTCCACCATTCTTTCAATGTTGAGAGAATCATATGCAGTGACAGTAGACGACATGTCCGTAATCGTTGTCAGGTCCTTCAGTCCGGACCAGATGTCAGCATCAGCAGTCGCTCCAGACTGCCCTGCATCACCGCCAGCGGGTGGGCTCGGAATTCTGAGCCTTTTCCTCGCACCCCCAGTTGCGGGAGAATGTGAAGGAGGAGATGTTGACAGGTCGCGTTCCGCTTGACTTGACAATTTTCTCACCAGCAGGTCTTTCAACCCCAGCAGACTTGTGTCTGCCGGAAAGAGAGATCCAAGGTAGGCTTTAAATCTAGGATCGAGCACGATGGCCAAAATGTAGTGCTCTGATTTCAACAGATTGACCACCCTTGAATCCTTGTTAAGCGAATTAAGGGCTCCATCCACAAGTCCCACATGCCTAGCGGAATCGCTCCGTGTTAGCTCCTCCTTCAATGTCTCCAGCTTCTTCTGCAAAAGCCTGATGAGGGGAATGACCTGACTCAGGCTGGCAGTGTCTGAACTGACTTCACGTGTGGCAAGTTCAAAGGGCATCAGAACCTTGCACAACGTTGAAATCATTCTCCACTGCGCTTGAGACAGGTGCATTCCACCTCCTATATCGTGCTCAATTGTATAGGCTTGAATGGCCTTTTGCTGCTCCTCCAACCTCTGAAGCATATAGAGGGTTGAATTCCACCTCGTTACCACTTCTTGCTTCAGATGATGGCAGGGCAGGTTCAGTAGTTTTTGGTGGTGCTCCAGTCTTCTGTACGTGGTGCCTGTACGCCGAAAGTGTCCCGCAATTCTTCTGGCCACCGACAGCATCTCTTGCACGCCCCTGTCGTTTTTAAAAAAATTCTGCACCACCAAATTCAAGGTATGTGCAAAACATGGGACGTGCTGGAATTTGCCCATATTTAATGCACACACAATATTGCTGGCGTTGTCCGATGCCACAAATCCACAGGAGAGTCCAATTGGGGTAAGCCATTCCGCGATGATCTTCCTCAGTTGCCGTAAGAGGTTTTCAGCTGTGTGCGTATTCTGGAAAGCGGTGATACAAAGCGTAGCCTGCCTAGGAAAGAGTTGGCGTTTGCAAGATGCTGCTACTGGTGCCGCCGCTGCTGTTCTTGCGGCGGGAGTCCATACATCTACCCAGTGGGCTGTCACAGTCATATAGTCCTGACCCTGCCCTGCTCCACTTGTCCACATGTCCGTGGTTAAGTGGACATTGGGTACAGCTGCATTTTTTAGGACACTGGTGAGTCTTTTTCTGACGTCCGTGTACATTCTCGGTATTGCCTGCCTAGAGAAGTGGAACCTAGATGGTATTTGGTAACGGGGGCACACTGCCTCAATAAATTGTGTAGTTCCCTGTGAACTAACGGCGGATACCGGACGCACGTCTAACACCAACATAGTTGTCAAGGCCTCAGTTATCCGCTTTGCAGCAGGATGACTGCTGTGATATTTCATCTTCCTCGCAAAGGACTGTTGAACAGTCAATTGCTTACTGGAAGTAGTACAAGTGGGCTTACGACTTCCCCTCTGGGATGACCATCGACTCCCAGCAGCAACAACAGCAGCGCCAGCAGCAGTAGGCGTTACACGCAAGGATGCATCGGAGGAATCCCAGGCAGGAGAGGAATCATCAGAATTGCCAGTGACATGGCCTGCAGGACTATTGGCATTCCTGGGGAAGGAGGAAATTGACACTGAGGGAGTTGGTGGGGTGGTTTGCGTGAGCTTGGTTACAAGAGGAAGGGATTTACTGGTCAGTGGACTGCTTCCGCTGTCGCCCAAAGTTTTTGAACTTGTCACTGACTTATTATGAATGCGCTGCAGGTGACGTATAAGGGAGGATGTTCCGAGGTGGTTAACGTCCTTACCCCTACTTATTACAGCTTGACAAAGGCAACACACGGCTTGACACCTGTTGTCCGCATTTCTGTTGAAATACTTCCACACCAAAGAGCTGATTTTTTTGGTATTTTCACCAGGCATGTCAACGGCCCTATTCCTCCCACGGACAACAGGTGTCTCCCCGGGTGCCTGACTTAAACAAACCACCTCACCATCAGAATCCTCCTGGTCAATTTCCTCCCCAGCGCCAGCAACACCCATATCCTCCTCATCCTGGTGTACTTCAACACTGACATCTTCAATCTGACTATCAGGAACTGGACTGCGGGTGCTCCTTCCAGCACTTGCAGGGGGCGTGCAAATGGTGGAAGGCGCATGCTCTTCACGTCCAGTGTTGGGAAGGTCAGGCATCGCAACCGACACAATTGGACTCTCCTTGTGGATTTGGGATTTCGAAGAACGCACAGTTCTTTGCGGTGCTACTGCTTTTGCCAGCTTGAGTCTTTTCATTTTTCTAGCGAGAGGCTGAGTGCTTCCATCCTCATGTGAAGCTGAACCACTAGCCATGAACATAGGCCAGGGCCTCAGCCGTTCCTTGCCACTCCGTGTGGTAAATGGCATATTGGCAAGTTTACGCTTCTCCTCCGACAATTTTATTTTAGGTTTTGGAGTCCTTTTTTTACTGATATTTGGTGTTTTGGATTTGACATGCTCTGTACTATGACATTGGGCATCGGCCTTGGCAGACGACGTTGCTGGCATTTCATCGTCTCGGCCATGACTAGTGGCAGCAGCTTCAGCACGAGGTGGAAGTGGATCTTGATCTTTCCCTAATTTTGGAACCTCAACATTTTTGTTCTCCATATTTTAATAGGCACAACTAAAAGGCACCTCAGGTAAACAATGGAGATGGATGGATACTAGTATACAATTATGGATGGACTGCCGAGTGCCGACACAGAGGTAGCTACAGCCGTGGACTACCGTACTGTGTCTGCTGCTAATATAGACTGGATGATAATGAGATGTAGTATGTATAAAGAAGAAAGAAAAAAAAAACCACGGGTAGGTGGTATACAATTATGGATGGACTGCCGAGTGCCGACACAGAGGTAGCTACAGCCGTGGACTACCGTACTGTGTCTGCTGCTAATATAGACTGGTTGATAATGAGATGTAGTATGTATAAAGAAGAAAGAAAAAAAAAACCACGGGTAGGTGGTATAGAATTATGGATGGACTGCCGAGTGCCGACACAGAGGTAGCTACAGCCGTGGACTACCGTACTGTGTCTGCTGCTAATATAGACTGGTTGATAATGAGATGTAGTATGTATAAAGAAGAAAGAAAAAAAAAACCACGGGTAGGTGGTATTACAATTATGGATGGACTGCCGAGTGCCGACACAGAGGTAGCTACAGCCGTGGACTACCGTACTGTGTCTGCTGCTAATATAGACTGGATGATAATGAGATGTAGTATGTATAAAGAAGAAAGAAAAAAAAACCACGGGTAGGTGGTATACAATTATGGATGGACTGCCGAGTGCCGACACAGAGGTAGCTACAGCCGTGGACTACCGTACTGTACTGTGTCTGCTGCTAATATAGACTGGATGATAATGAGATGTAGTATGTATAAAGAAGAAAGAAAAAAAAAACCACTGGTAGGTGGTATACAATTATGGATGGACTGCCGAGTGCCGACACAGAGGTAGCTACAGCCGTGAACTACCGTACTGTGTCTGCTGCTAGTATAGACTGGATGATAAATAATGATATAAAAAATATATATATATCACTACTGCAGCCGGACAGGTATATATTATATAATGACGGACCTGCTGGACACTGTCTGTCAGCAGAATGAGTTTTTTATAGAATAAAAAAACACCACACAAGTCACACGACGAGTGTTTAACTTTTTCAGGCAGACAATCACAATATACTGGTGGTCAGTGTGGTCAGGTCACTGGTCAGTCACACTGGCAGTGGCACTCTGGCAGCAAAAGTGTGCACTGTTTAATATGTACTCCTGGCTCCTGCTATAACCTATAACTGCTCCCCAGTCTCCCCCACAATTAAGCTGTGTGAGCACAGTCAGATATTATACATAGATGATGCAGCACACTGGGCTGAGCACAGATATGGTATGTGACTGAGTCACTGTGTATCGTTTTTTTCAGGCAGAGAACGGATTATATTATATAATAATAAAACTGCACTGGTGGTCTCACTGGTCAGTCACTAGTATAACTAACTAACTACTATCAGCAAAATTCTGCACTCTCTGAGTACTCCTCCTAAGCTCCAGTAAATGAAGTGTCTCACTCTCACTCTCCTATCTATTTCTAAACGGAGAGGACGCCAGCCACGTCCTCTCCCTATCAATCTCAATGCACGTGTGAAAATGGCGGCGACGCGCGGCTCCTTATATAGAATCCGAGTCTCGCGATAGAATCCGAGCCTCGCGAGAATCCGACAGCGTGATGATGACGTTCGGGCGCGCTCGGGTTAACCGAGCAAGGCGGGAAGATCCGAGTCGCTCGGACCCGTGTAAAAAAACATGAAGTTCGGGCGGGTTCGGATTCAGAGGAACCGAACCCGCTCATCTCTAATTAAACACACACAAGCCCTTCCATAAAAGCCTGGTAATAGGCGAAAAATAATAATGGCTTTATGGGCCCATCGCGGAGGCCAGGATATCTTTGTGCAGCCACGGAGATCCCTGGCCTCTTCCCTTCCCCTAAGCGGCAGTAACACACCTCCATTTAGAGAAACAGAAGCTGTCACTGCCCCCTCCCGTCCTCCAAAAGGCAGCAGACTGTCAATCACTGACAGCCTGATGCTGGACTGTATGCTACGTCGCAGAACCACATGTGCAAAGTACTGATAATTGGTACTTTGCACATCCTGAAGCAAATGTAGCACAAAATAGTTAATGAAAAGTTTTACTCATTAACTATATCAATTTTAAGCATACAAAGAGAGGGAGAATAAATGCAATATCTCTTGAAAAAAAATAAAAAATGAAAACAGTCATACAGTAAAAATCTGGCAAGGGATTACATACAAATTACCGCCGTTCGGGCTGCCAGCGGTCAGAAGACTGACTGCAGCATCCAAATAGTGAGAATTCTGAAAGGGGTAGGTAAGTATACTTACCCTCACCCAATACCCCCCTAACCCTCCCTGCAGCCTAATACTAATACTACCCCCTTTCCACAGCCTAACCCTAACCCTCCCGGGTGGTGCCTAAACCTAAAGCAGCCTAACCCCAGCCATCCCTTTCCCGCAGCTTAATCCTAACCCTTCCCCTACAGTCTAAGCCCAACCCCCCTTAATGCGGCCCAGCCCTACCCCTCCCTTCCCCGCAGCCTAACCCTAACCACCTCCTCCTCCCCCCCCCTCCTCCCCAAGGCTAACAGTACGAGGCGGCTGCATACCTAAGTTCGAGCAGCCGGGTGTCGGGATCCCGGCGTCAGCATTTCGGCCATCGTTGGAGTTGCGGTGCTGGCACTATGGGGGCTGCATGTCGAGATTCCTGACCGCATCCACTGGCAAGAAAGCATTTGCTGCAACACACTTAAAAGGCTACATGTAGCAACTGTGATTTTAAATGTTTATAATGTATCATCCTGCTGTTTTGGATCAGCCAACAGTGAGCTGGAAATCTAGATCTGCATGAGTTTAGCACAGGAGTATGGGAGCTCTAAAATAACCCCTTATAGGCTGATATAGTGTGCAGTATATTATTACAAGAGCCTATGCCGGTTAGGCGTACTCACAGATAGCAGAGATTAGAGGTTGGTAGTTGCCATTGGTTACAGCTCATGGTATCTGATGGCAAAAACTTTGTTGCTTGATCCAGCAAGGTTGATTTGAATTTAACTGCTGTGGATACGGGTTCGGAGGCCTATGCAGCAGTGTGAGACGCTTTTAGGACCCCGCCTGCTGGAGCTGCAAGGTGCTTGTCAGGAAAAGTTGTCTGACATACCGCTGTAAAGTGAAGTTTGGCGGCCGCATATGAGTTGCAGGGGCATGCTGATCGGGAGACCTAAGTGGTCTGGAGCAGCATCATGAGCATCAGAGTCCAGAGAATGCAGATTGAAACTTAGATCCGAGTGATGAGAGCTGGTCATTGCATGCTGCCGCAGTCGTGCAAACCACCCCCACGGTCAGTGCATGCCGCTGCCACGCAAACACCTACATCCTGCATTCAGGGGCAGATGTATTAAGCCTGGAGAAGTGATAATGCAGTGATAAGTGTAAGGTGATAACGCACCCCCCAATCAGCTCTTAACTGTCATTTTCAAACCCATAATGATTGGCTGGTGCGTTATCACCTTCCACTTATCACTGCTTTATCACTTCTCCAGGCTTAGAGGGTCATTCCGACCCGTTCGCACGCAGCGGTTTTTCGCTGCGGTGCGAACAGGTACGGAATGCGGCTGGCGCAGTGCGCGACATTTCCCAGCAACAGGGGTCGCCGGGTTACATCGTGGCTATCGACGGAAACGGTCGCAGCGGCGACCGATATGAAGATTGACAGGAAGGAGGCATGGATGGGCGGATCCAGACCGTTGGAGAGCGTTTTCCGGGAGTGGTGAGTAAAACGCAGGCGTGTCCAGGACAACGGATGGCGGAGGTGTGACGTCAAAGCCGGGCCCATCATCGCTGGATCCATTGCACAGGGTAAGTATGTCCAGCCCTAGTCTTCTTTTGCTTGAATTTTTTTTAGCTTAGCAGGACTGCACAAGTGATTGCAGCACTGCTAAGCTAAAATACACTCCCCCATAGGCGTGGACTATTGATCGCAGCAGCAGCTAAAATTTGCTGGCTGCGATCAACTCGGAATGACCACCTTAATACATCTACCCCTCAATCACTGTAAGACAGCCCACTCTACCCCCCAACATTGCAGGCATGGTAAAGGAACCTCCTCCTCACCCTCTTCACCGGCGTGAGTCCCAGGCCGACTCCTCTCACTTTCTCCGTGCTTGTGACATGAAATGGGGGGAGCTGACAGCTGTCTAGTGACTGAAAGCCTACCGGGCGGGGGTATTCAGCCAGCATAGTGTGGCGGCCCCCCTGGAACCCATCGGGCCCTAGTCGCCTTAGTTGCCTAGTGATAAGTCCACTAACGATTTTATAAATATAAATATATATGTATATACACATTATACACACACTATAAAGGGCAGAAAAGTACTGCCTTAACTGCTGCTGTGGCTATGATTCGGCCCTTCAGTAGTGTGGTGGACAGTCATCTCCCCAATGTGCTGCAGCTCCCCCTTGATTGCTACCTGCCACGGCTGTAAGCTTCATCGTTGGCGTGGAAGTGCCACTAGCAGCTGTAAGCTCCGGCAGCTGTATGCTCCACTGTGGCCTCTATGAGCTCCAAGTGGGGGTTGCTATAGGCGAAAGCTGCAACCTCCAGCAAGAGGGGAGAGAGTTGTGCTCACGGCCACGGCAGCAGCATTTTGCCTACGCGCGGGCACATATCGGAGGCAGAGCTGGGGGGATGTCTGCCTCCAGCGGTTGGGCAGTTTGGTGTGTTATCGACTGCAGGTCTCCTTTCTGCAGTGCTTCCTGCTGCACTCCCCTCTCAGTTTATAACGGTACAGCAATAATAGCTAGAGGGGGTGGGGGGGGAGGGGGGGGGGAAACTGCATAGCCTCCAACATTTCAAACATAAAAATGTTCTAACGTGTTGTCATTAAACGTAATAAGAGTGTGAAATTAAGTCAACTCCACTAACCATTGCTCATGGCCCAATCCACTTACATACTTATGATCTGCTTTGCCCAGCTATTAACTGCATTGTGTAATGTATGATTGCCATCACCTGTGGTGAAACACCTTTCTTATCAATTACCTAGCTCACCACAGGTGATGGCAATCATACATTACACAATGCAGTTAATAGCTGGGCAAAGCAGATCATAAGTATGTAAGTGGATTGGGCCATGAGCAATGGTTAGTGGAGTTGACTTCATTTCACACTCTTATTACGTTTAATGACAACACGTTAGAACATTTGTGCTGGCTTCCCCAATCCCCAGCTGAGTATGAAGCATCCTTTGTGTAAAATGAGTTTGTCCTTTTAAGTGTAAAATAATTTTTAAAGCACTGTTGCATCAGTTTTAGGTGTTTCCACTGTTTGCGTCCAATTGCACGCCAGGGACAGAACATGTGAACCTTATACCTGTTAGGAGACTGGGTTTGAAGTTTTTGGATGCCATTTTGGACACTCGCCACTTTGATACTGTACTATGGCTGCGACTACATGCCCACTGTGATTTTATGCATGCCCTTTCCGACCTCAGTCTTGCCCCTCTGGTCGCACACAGTATCAGATCATGTTTGAGACTGAGAATAGATGTGTTTTGCAAAGTGCCACGCACACGAAATGCAAAATATTGCATTTTAAGACAAAAAACCCCCTCAAATCGTGTTGCAGACTGAGGGCCTGGCTCAGAGCTGTATGCTATGCCGATGTTTTTGCAGCTGGGCGGCTATCAGCAATCTGTACTGTACATGTGTCAAGGTACCTTAGCAATGTTGCTCGCGGTGAGGATTTATTGACAAGAAGCGTTTGGGGGAGGAAATGGGAGGGGCAGCAAAACCGCAGGCGTGTCACAGCTTACAGCTGCCATTGCATACACAGAAAACATGGCGCCTGCGTCTCAATATACACGCCCATGCTGTGCAACCTCAGGGCTACTCAGATGGTCGATTATCGAACTATTTGCATCCAGCTCTGTATCTGTGTATATTTGGGTGTGGTATTGTAGAGCGACTATGTTATGGTCGACAGTCAATAGGTCAACACCAAATGGTTGACATGCATAAGATTAACAGGTACAAAAGGTTGACAGATGAAAGTTTGACAGTGAGTTAAGTCGACAGGTACAAAAATGGTCGACACATGTTTTTTTTTTTTGCCAAATCTTGTATATTTTATGTAATGTGACTATCTGTACAAATGTCTACCCTCACAGGCTCGCTTCACTTACCACTGGTTACTGTTCTCAATAGATGTCCACATGGATAATAAATTGCAAATGTTGAGAAAGCGTGAAAATCCCAAAAACATGTGTCAACTATTTGTGTGTCGACCTTAAGCACTGTTGACCTTATACATGTTGACCATATAGTGTGGACCTATTGACTGTCGACCAATACATTGTCGATTTGGATACCTGATATTTGCGAAGCTGCTGTTCGGCATCTAAGTCCATGTCCTGGTGGCTACAGCATTAGTATATATGGCACAGAACTGCGTATGGGAACACAGCTGCAAATACATTAGCATCCAACTCTGAATCAGACCCTGCCTCTGAATAAGGTCCTGAATTTCTAATATAGCCTTTGAATATTGTTTGTTACTTTGTTTTATTCATACTTTGTTGCGACATACTGCTGATACAGTTATTGTATTTAATAATTCTTTTGAAGTGACATACTCTCAGATTGGGATATTTGCATATACAGGTGAAACTCAGAAAATGAGACTATAGTGCAAAAGTTCATTTATTTCAGTAATTCAAGTTAAAAGGTGAAACTAATGTATTATATAGACTCATTATATGCAAAGTGAGATATTTCAAGCCTTTATTTGTTATAATTCTGATGATTGTGGTTTACAGTTTAAGATAACCCCAAATCCAAAACCTCAGAAAATTATAATATTACATCAAATCTATAAATAAGGGATTTTAAATACAGAAATGTCGGCCCTCTGAAAAGTATAATCGTATGTTGGCCCAAACCAAGTACTTAGTACATATGCATGATTATACTTTTCAGAGGGCTGACATTTCTGTATTTAAAATCCTTTTTTTATTCATTTTATGTAATATTATAATTTTCTGAGATTTTGGATTTGGGGTTATTTTAAGCTGTAAGACACAATCATCAAAATTTTTACAAATAAAGGCTTGAAATATCTCACTTTGCATGTAATGAGTCTATATAATATATTAGTTTCACCTTTTTAGCTGAATTACTGAAACAAATTAACTTTTGAACGATATTCTAATTTTCTGAGTTTCGGGGGTAATTCCAAGTTGATCGCAGCAGGAAATTTTTTAGCAGTTGGTCAAAACCATGGAGGTCATTCCGAGTCGTTCGCTCGGAAAATTTCTTTGCATCGCAGCATATTTCCGCTTAGTGCGCATGCGCAATGTCCGCACTGCGACTGCGCCAAGTAAATTTGCTATGAAGTTTGGATTTTTACTCACCGCTTTTTCTTCGCTCAGGCGATCGTAGTGTGATTGACAGGAAATGGGTGTTACTGGGCGGAAACAGGCCGTTTTATGGGCGTGTGGGAAAAAACGCTACCGTTTCCGGAAAAAACGCGGGAGTGGCTGGAGAAACGGAGGAGTGTCTGGGCGAACGCTGGGTGTGTTTGTGACGTCAAACCAGGAACAATAAGCACTGAACTGATCGCAGATGCCGAGTAAGTCTGAAGCTACTCTGAAACTGCTACGAGATGTGTAATCGCAATATTGCGAATCTTTCGTTCGCAATTTTAAGAAGCTAAGATTCACTCCCAGTAGGCGGCGGCTTAGCGTGTGCAATACTGCTAAAATCGCCTTGCGAGCGAACAACTCGGAATGAGGGCCCATGTGCACTGCAGGGGAGACAAATATAACATGTGCAGGGAGAGTTAGATTTGGGTGGGTTATTATGTTTCTGTGCAGGGTAAATACTGGCTGCTTTATTTTTACACTGCAATTTAGATTGCAGATTGAACACACCACACCCAAATGTATCTCTCTCTGCACATGTTATATCTGCCTTCCCTGCAGTGCACATGGTTTTGCCCAACTGCTAACAAATGGGGTCATTCCGAGTTGTTAGCTCGCTAGCAGATTTTAGCAGCATTGCACACGCTAGGCCGCCACCCTCTGGGAGTGTATCTTAGCTTAGCAGAATTGCGAACGAAAGATTAGCAGAATTGCAAATATAAATTTCTTAGCAGTTTCTGAGTAGCTCCAGACTTACTCCTACATTGCGATCAGCTCAGCCCGTTTCGTTCCTGGTTTGACGTCACAAATATGCCCTGCGTTCGCCCAGCCACTCCTCCGTTTCTCCAGACACTCCTGCGTTTTATCCTGGCACGCCTGCGTGTTTTTCCGCACACTCCCAGAAAACAGTCAGTTTCTGCCCAGAAACACCCACTTCCTGTCAATCACACTCCGATCACTTCAACGATTAAATTCTTCGTTCGGACGTGAGTAAATCTACTAAGTTTTGTGCTAAAATACTTAGCGCATGCGCCTTAATCGCTCCGTTGCGAAAATCGGCAACAAGCAAACAACTCGGAATGACCCCCAAAGTTCCTGCTGCGATCAACTCAGAATTACCCCCTTCATCTGTATACAGTTCGTCATACTGCTAATTGGACTGCCTACTGCAAACAACAGCTATGACCAGCTTTACATTTCACCTTCTCTATATTGAAACTCTTTTATATTTTAAATTTATTTTATAAGGATTAATCTTTAATCTATTAATTTGTATATGTTCAATAACTTTTTTTGTATTTTAGCATTTTTTCTTGTTCACACATCTTTTTTAGTTTTCTGTGTAGAAAGGGGTTAGTAGCTAGAGTACTAAATATTTTCATATTGTTTAATGACTGTTTTTCTTGTCTTGCTTCTTTAAATATAACGCCACTGAAAAATAATGCTTCCTCATTAAATCACTATGCTAGGCACACCATTTGATCACACTGTTATTGCTATTGGCCACAATGCTTTGAAGAACTGATTTTCCTTAGAAACATATTTAATTAGAGAAACAACATAGAGTATATAATTGTGGAAACAAACTTTGGTCTAGGCTGCTAAAGAATGGAATTTCAACCTATCTTTCCACTTGCAGCAATGGCATTTTAGTTACAGCTTTCATACAAAGTATCAGAAGTTGTTCCAGTAAATTGTACCACCCAGCAAAGGTTGGGTCCAAGGCGAATGTCCTAACTGCTGAAGGGAGGGTAGATCACACTAGGTACAAATCATAAGAAAACGAATATATTGATAATTATGCCATAATAATTTCCCACCAGATCACAAGCAAGAGCAAAGAATCCGTGTGGGAATTTATCAAAGGACTTCTAGATGCCTGGTCAGGATGGGTTGTCATGCTTCTTATTGGACTCCTGGCAGGTAAGGCCAGCACACATAGGACCTGATTAGAGTCTTTTGCAGTCATTCTGCTAATACTGCAGCCGATTTTGTGAATAGTGAGAGGCCCACATGCCGCAGTGCAATCCGCCTCATTTGCTTCTTTAGCGCACCATCATACGCACCATCGAAACTTACACCAACCCCCCGTTACCTCCCAGGCACGCCCACTAAACTCTACATTCCTTGCGGTGACAAGTGGGATGCGTGCGCAGTGCACCTTAAACCCATTTGCACTACTTACCATCGGGCAACCATGCTCATACTGGAATAGAGTGCCACTCTGAATCAGGCCATAGATGGATAATGTAACCTCACATAACTAAAGGAGTAATTCAGATCTGATTGCTGCTGTGCGTTTTCGCACAGCGGGCGATCAGATCTGAACTGCGCATGCATATGCAGGCACGACGGACAGCTGCAAAGGGGATCGCCAGTCAGCGACGGGTTTGTGCAACGGATCCATTCGTAAAGGTGTTCGCAAGGAGATTGACAAGAAGAGGGCGTTTGTGTGTGTCAACTGACCGTTTTCAGGGAGTTTCTGGAAAAACGCAGGCGGGACCAACCATTTGAAGGGAGGGTGTCTGATGTCAAATCTGGTCCCGAACAGGCTGATGTGATCGCAGTGTCTGAGTAAGTCCTGGGCTGCGCAGAGACTGCACAAAGTCAGTATGTGCAGCTTTGCTACACATGCGTTTGCACACTTAGACGGCGACTATCTGATCGCAGGACAGCAAAAATCACTGCCTAGCAATCAGATCTGAATTACCCCCTAAATTGTGTTAAAATTACACAGAGTTCTTGCTAAGAAGGATGGATAGGTCCTATCTGAATTGCATTATTTAATAATGTGGCCAGGTGGCTCAGCAACAACGGGCATGCCTGACCAGAGAGGGAGTCACATCATAGAAAACCAGATGTGCAGACTAATAGCCAGCTGTACTGTATGTCTGGCTAGTAAAACGGGACAGTTCTATTCCTTGTAACTTGAGAAAACACTACGATTTGAATATTGTCAATGAAGCTCTCACGAGCAGGGCCCTCAACCCACATGGGTTATCCTTCTTATCCTTAGCCTTCTTTTATTTAACCCATCTTCGACGGCACCAAGTCCCGCAGTTTTCTGCCAGCCTGATACTCAAGTTAGTATCGTCTGCTGCTGTAGCTATGTTTATATACCCTGTACTTGTCCTATATTGGGGGTCATTCCGAGTTGTTCGCTCGTTGCCGATTTTCGCTATACTGCGATTAGTCGCTTACTGCGCATGCGCAAGGTTCGCAGAGCGCATGCGCTTAGTTATTTTACACAAAAGTTAGGTATTTTACTCATGGCATAACAAAGCTTTTTCATCGTTCTGGTGATCGTACTGTGATTGACAGGAAGTGGGTGTTTCTGGGCGGAAACTGGCCGTTTTCTGGGAGTGTGCGAAAAAACGCTGGCGTTTCTGGGAAAAACGCGGGAGTGTCTGAAGAAACGGGGGAGTGTCTGGGCGAATGCTGGGTGTGTTTGTGACGTCAAACCAGGAACGAAACTGACTGAACTGATCGCAATGTAGGAGTAAGTCTGGAGCTACTCAGAAACTGGTAAGAAATTTCTATTCGCAATTCTGCTAATCTTTCGTTCGCAATTCTGCTATGCTAAGATACACTCCCAGAGGGCGGCGGCTTAGCATGTGCACTGCTGCTAAAAGCAGCTAGCGAGCGAACAACTCGGAATGAGGGCCATTGTCTTCAACTGTAAGTCACTGTTTTCCTGGTTTGATTATTCGTTTATGTACTCTGTAAATTGGCGCTGTAGATCCCTTGTGGCGCCATATAAATAAAGGATAACAATAATAATAATAATAATAATAATAATAATAATAATTAAATATGGCTGGATCATTCATGTGACTAAGAAGCTAATATCCTGTGTTCTACTGTCTAGGAGGGATAGAGTGAATAGATGTGATCTCAGTGTGAGTAGCAAAAATTAAAAGAGAATGATTAAGATTTTTTTTATAAGTATATGTAAGTGATAATACTCCAATCACAGGCATAGAGGGGGTGAGCCAGAGGCGGAACTACCGGCAGGGCAAGCAGTGCGTTGCACTGGGGCCCGCCTCTGTCCAGGGGCCCAAGCATGTAATGAGTCAAACTGACTCATTACATGCCGCTGTGCGCTGCGGGCAACCGCTGCCCGCAGCGCACAGCCGCCCACAGAGGAGAAGAGCAGCGGCACGGATGGGGGAAGGAGGAGGACGGAGGTGAAGGAGGGATCCGCAGCAGCGCTTTGTTACTGGTGGAGGTGCTGCTGCTGCTGCCCCTCTGCTTCACTATAGGCTGTCTTCCGAGAACAGCCTATAGTGAAGCAGGGGGGCAGCAGCAGCAGCGCCTCCACCAATAACACAGCGCTGCTGCGGCTCCCTCCTCCACCTCGTCTACTGCCCGGGAATCGTCAAGCTGCACGAGGAGCCTGAGCCAGCGGAGAGGGTAAGTATGATTCTACTTCCTTTCTCTTTCTTTCTTTCTTTCTTTCTTTCTTTCTTTCTTTCTTTCTTTCTTTCTTTCTTTCTTTCTTTCTTTCTCTCTTTCTTTCTTTATTTGTTGGGACTGCCTGCCGCTATGTGTAAAAATGGGGGACTGCCTACCGCAATGTGTAAAAATGGGGGACTGCCTGCCGCAATGTGTAAAAAGGGGGGACTGCCTGCCGCAATGTGTAAAAATGGGGAATCGCCTGCCGCAATGTGTAAAAATGGGGAATCTGCCTGCCGCAATGTGTAAAAATGGGGAATCTGCCTGCCGCTATGTGTAAAAAGGGAGAATCTGCCTGCCGTAATGTGTAAAAATGGGGAATCTGCCTGCCGCAATGTGTAAAAACGGGGGACTGCCTGCCGCAACGTGTAAAAAGGGGGAATCTGCCTGCCGTAATGTGTAACAAGGGCACGCTGTCTGCCGTAATGTGTAACAGGGGCACGCTGTCTGCCGTAATGTGTAACAAGGGCACGCTGTCTGCCGTAATGTGTAACAAGGGCACGCTGTCTGCCGTAATGTGTAACAAGGGCACGCTGTCTGCCGCTATGTGTAAAAAGTGTACGTTGTCTGCCGTTATGTGTAAAAAGTGTACGCTGTCTGCCGTTATGTGTAAAAAGTGTACGCTGTCTGCCGTAATGTGTAAAAAGGGGACGCTGTCTGCCGTAATGTGTAAAAAGGAGGACGCTGTCTGCCGTTATGTGTAAAAAGTGTACGCTGTCTGCAGCTATGTTTAACCAGGGCACGCTGTCTGCCGTTATCTGTAAAAAGTGTACGCTGTCTGCCGTAATGTGTAAAAAGTGCACGCTGTCTGCCGCTATGTGTAACAAGGGCACGCTGTCTGCCGTTATGTGTAAAAAGGGGACGCTGTCTGCCGTAATGTATAAAAAGGGGGACGCTGTCTGCCGTAATGTGTAAAAAGGGGACGCTGTCTGCCGTAATGTGTAAAAAGAGGAATCTGTTCGCTGTAAGGTGTAAAAGGGTCTCTACTTGGTGTAGTGGTGCTACTGTGCGGCGTAATTTGAAGAATGGAGACTACTGTGCATCGTTTTAGGAATTGGTATTATTTTGTGGCCACACCCCTTCCCCGCGAAGCCACGCCACTATGTATTTTTGCGCGCGCCTACGGCGCGCACTGCCCCTGTTTTACATGCAGGGGTGGGGCTCCGATGCCGTTTTTTGCACACAGTGCTAAAATGTCTAGTTACGGCACTGTTGCTAGGTATCAATTTCTCTGGCCCTGAGCAGGTCCCCCTCACCAGATCCTCTCAAGGGGTGAGGGGGTGGACTTGGATGGGATGGGGGGGGGGGGGGGGCAAAGCATTTTGTCGCACCTGGGCCCACAGCTTGCTAGTTCCGCCACTGGGGTGAGCAGGTACTAATTACCAAGGCCTCCTCCCCCAAACCTGTCAGCTGCTTCAGCCAGCTGCCTCCCAATATTTTTTGCTGTTTTTTTTGTTAATATAAGGCAATGCCCCCCCAAAAGTACCTGGGCCCGGCTAGGCTCATTACATCCCTGATCACAGGCAGAAATGGCTGAACAACTGGAAGCTGCTGTAACTGTGTGTGTGCATAATGTGAGTGTGTGTGTATGTATATACACACACACATATATATATATATAATTTCTCTCTCACTCTCTCTCTCTCTCTCAATAAATATATATATATATATATATATATACATACAGGGTGATTCAAAAGTCACAGTACACCCTTTTGTTTCAAAAACTGTGCAGGGAATGGGAAAACTGAATACTCCAGTAAGGTATGGGTGGGTTGTTTTTTTTTTTTTTAGGGTGTGTACTGAACATGGGCGCCATCCTGAAATTGGCCATCATGAATCTAAGTAAGTTTTACCATTTCCTACACAGTTTTTGAAACAAAAGGGTGTACTGCGACTTTGACAAGTGTGTACTGCGACTTTTGAATCACCCTGTATATATATATATATATATATATATATATATATATATATATACATCCAAAAAGGACCGGCACTCCCACTAATACTTGCACAGGTGCTCCGGTGCCCTCCAGGGAAAGTCCACAATCAAAAAAGAAGAGGCGGCACTCGAAGGCTTAAAGGTGCTAAACTGTATTGTCACAAATGAGAACTAACGTTTCGGGGTCACACTACCCCTTTGTCAAAGTGAACATGTGTATAAAGAAACAAATGGTTACCTTAAATACCCAAGAATCCCCCTCAGGTGAGCCGACGCTGATCGGGCCGCGCTGGCTGCGCACTTCGTTTCCGGTCCTGTACGGATGACGTCAGTCAATTCGCGTCTGGTTGTCATAGTAACTGGAGACGCCAGGCGGCCCGGCTACAGCGCTGTGTAAGAGAAAAACTGTGCAACTTACAGAATCCTTCACCAAAAAAAATAACAACAATGCAGGGTAAATCTGGAAGCAGACATTATTGGGATCTCACACAGACATAGAGACATAAAGATGTCAAAATAGAAACATTTACTGACTATTAATTCAACATGCTGTGGCACTGATCTAGCCCGGACCAATAAAATAATTTTTTTGGAATCACTGGATATTGTGGAAACATGCAAGGGGATAAAAATAGGTGTAAGCGTTTGAACGGGAATCCGTGTGAGATCTCGTTAATGTGATGGAAAAGACACCCTTATATTAAAGGAGGAAAAATACACTCTGCAAGTAATAGCTACAAAATCACGGGGTCTGATAGCATGGGTCATTATTTAAAAATATTCAGACTCAATTTTTCATTGAGTCCATGGGGACTGGTGGTGCCAAGCTCAAAAATCCATCTTGTCTCAAGCCGCAATAATTTCCCATCTCTATCGCCACCTCTAATATGTCTAGGGACATGGTCGATGATGAGATGCTTCAGATCCTTCATGGTGTGACCTGCTGAGGCAAAATGTCTGGCCACCGGTTGTTCAGAGATCTTGCCTTGCAATGCTTGTTTAATGGCCGAACGATGGAGAGCCATCCTCTCTCGGCCAGTTCTGATAGATTTCCCTACATAATGGAGATTACATGGACATCTGATGACGTAAATGATGAGGGTGGTAGTGCACGTGAGGACATGCTTGATGTTATAAATTTTGTCACGGTGAGGGTGCTTAAAGCTTGAGCCAGTGATCATATGTTCGCATGTTGTGCATTTAATGCATTTGTAGCAGCCTGGTTTCTTCTCCAAGAATGTTGAATCTGGCCGTCTTTGTCGTTCCAGCTCGGCCTGGAAACCCGTGACATCAGAATGGACTATTGTGTCCTTTAGATTCCTACCTCGTTGGTAACACATCATTGGTCTTTTTCCTTTCAACGATGGAAGAGAGTTATCGGAAGCCACTATGGGCCATAGGGCTCTAGTAGCTCTATGTACTACTTGGCTAGAGGTATTATATTTTGTGATAAATGGAATAATGGAATCCTGTTGTTTGGGCTTAGAATTTAAAAGCAGCTCTCTGGGAATCTTCATCACCTCCTTCTTATGTTTAAGGAGGAGTTGTCTGTTATACCCTCTTTCCATAAATTTAGACACCATCTTGTCCAGTTCTTGTTCCAAAGTACTACGGTCACTGATGATGCGGGAAATCCTAATCATTTGGGACCGCGGGAGGCCCTCCTTCAGTGGTCTGGGATGGTGACTGCTGGCTGTGAGAAGGGTGTTTTTGTCGGTGGGTTTACAGTATAGACTGGTATGTAAAGTCCCATTGATAATGGAAATTTGGACATCCAAGTAATTTAAAGTGCTTGTGCTAGTTTGAAACGTATATTTAATACTTGAGACCCTGGAGTTGATCGACAACATAAGTGCTTGGAAACGTTCCTCACCTCCTGTCCATAGGATGAACAAGTCATCTATGAAGCGTGTGAACAGGAGGATCTGGGCAGCCACTGTCTCATCTTTGAAGAAGGCCTCGAACTCCTCCTGGAACATAAAGATGTTAGCAAATGATGGGGAGACATTGCTCCCCATCGCACACCCTGTTCTTTGTCGGTAAAATTTACCATTAAAGAGAAAATAATTTTTCTCAAGTGTAATGCGCAACAGGGACAAAAAAAGGGGGAGATCGAGGGACTCCATCTTTTCTTTTTTCAGAAAATTTTCCATTGCTGACAGACCCGCCTCGTGGGGGATGCTTGTGTATAAGCTGACTACGTCCACGACACAAATCAACGTGCCCGTCGGGACTTGCTTGATTTCCATCAGCCGGTTAATAAAACAGGTGGTATCTTTGACAAAGTTTTCATGTTTGAGGATCATTGGCTGCAGAATGTTGTCCAGGAATATCGACACTGGTTGAAAAATAGAGTCACGCGCTGCTATTATGGGCCTTCCAGGTGGTGTATGGAGATTCTTATGGATTTTAGGGACCGTAAACAGGATAGGTACCACAGAGTGCTCCTGCTTTAGAGCTTTGAACAATCTAGATGATAACATGCCTTGCTGTTTTGCATTATCTAAAATGTCCAGTAGTGCCTTCTGGTACTCCACTGTTGGGTCCTGTTGCAATTCCTCATATGTGTCCGTGTTGCTTAACTGGCTATTAATTTCTGTAATATAATAGTCCAAGTCTAAAATCACCACTCCACCCCCTTTGTCCGCTGGGCGAACCACGATGTCCTTGTACTTCCCCAACTGTTGCAACGCAGACCATTCCTCCCGGGACAGATTACGGTGTAGCTTCACCGGATCAGGGGCCGCATTGTATTTCTTAACAGAGTCTCCAATCAGTCTGGAGAACGATTTTATGGAGGCATTCGTGGATGTGGGGTCAAAGGTTGACTGGGAGCGCTGGTTCAAAAATTTTTGATGTTTACTATCAAGCGGGTTGGACAATGAGGAACTGCTGGCATTAGTTTGGAAAAATTCTTGACGTCTCAGTTTACGTGAGAATTGGTGTAATTCGATGTTCCATGTGAAGTCATTGAAGGGGTTGGTGGGGACAAATGAGAGTCCTTTCTCAAGCACAGATTGTTCAATATCCGTGAGGCCCCTCCGTGACAGGTTGTATATTAAGGTTTTTTGTTTTTGTTTTGTGAGGCTCCTCTGGTTCCTCGAGCTTTGGCCGCCCCTACGGGTGGTCGCCCTCTTCTTCCTTTCTCTGCTGGTGTGGCCGCAGTTGCCCCTAAAGGGGCTGTCGGTTGCTGGTGAGGTCCTTCCGAGTCAACTGGTCCAAAGTCACTGTCACTGTTGGACGTCCCTGTGATGTTCTGTTGAACTTCCCTCCTCTTGCGCCAACTGTGCTTACTTCTGAAATTGTATGGTTTAGACGATGCAGCATTGTCTCCCATAAGCCATCTGTAAACTCTATTTGTGTCATAATCCTCTTTAACAATGGTTAATTTGTTGCGCTTGAATTTAATCAAGTCAGCCTTATATTTGTCAACTTGCACCTGTAATTTCTGCATCCAATCACGGTTGGTCTCATTCTGCAACTCCTGTCCGTGGAGCGTCTCAAAGCTCACGATCTTCTCACGGGTGATCCCTAACTCCCTGCCTGCTTCCTCCACCACTAGCAGCATCAGGTCCAAGCTGCATTTGTTAAGGATCCCGACCCATTTCCTACAAAAGTCGGGACTAAATCGTCCTATGGTGGGGACATTTCTGACACGAAATCCCCTGGGTATCATTTTCTGTCTATGGTAATCAGACAAGGAGATTCCATGCAGCAGGAAGTCCGTTTCACGCCTTCTTAGTTTCAGCAACTGATGGTATATGTCCTCAATGTTTCCTGACGACTCCTTGGGGTCCAGATGCTCCTTAAATCTCAGACGCTCAGCATCGTCGTCAGTGAAACTGAATGATTCTCCTAGCGTGGAGAACATTCCAATACATCCCGGTGTGTCCTCAATGTCAGCTGCATCCATGATGTAAAGTGCTGCGTGCTGTGCAATATACTCACAGAAAAAAGTGCTTGCAGTGACTGAAGGTGCTTAAGTGCAAGGTGCTTTGAATTCACTCCTGGCAAGAGATGGATCCTTAGCTTTTGAGGCTAAAATGACAGGTGGGGGGTGCCTTGTCCCGAGCTGGGGTGTCCACACATGTGCAGGCTCACTCCCAAAAGGCATACATCCAAAAAGGACCGGCACTCCCACTAATACTTGCACAGGTGCTCCGGTGCCCTCCAGGGAAAGTCCACAATCAAAACAGAAGAGGCGGCACTCGAAGGCTTAAAGGTGCTAAACTGTATTGTCACAAATGAGAACTAACGTTTCGGGGTCACACTACCCCTTTGTCAAAGTGAACATGTGTATAAAGAAACAAATGGTTACCTTAAATACCCAAGAATCCCCCTCAGGTGAGCCGACGCTGATCGGGCCGCGCTGGCTGTGCACTTCGTTTCCGGTCCTGTACGGATGACGTCAGTCAATTCGCGTCTGGTTGTCATAGTAACTGGAGACGCCAGGCGGCCCGGCTACAGCGCTGTGTAAGAGAAAAACTGTGCAACTTACAGAATCCTTCACCAAAAAAAAAATAACAACAATGCAGGGTAAATCTGGAAGCAGACATTATTGGGATCTCACACAGACATAGAGACATAAAGATGTCAAAACAGAAACATTTACTGACTATTAATTCAGCAATAATGTCTGCTTCCAGATTTACCCTGCATTGTTGTTATTTTTTTTGGTGAAGGATTCTGTAAGTTGCACAGTTTTTCTCTTACACAGCGCTGTAGCCGGGCCGCCTGGCGTCTCCAGTTACTATGACAACCAGACGCGAATTGACTGACGTCATCCGTACAGGACCGGAAACGAAGTGCACAGCCAGCGCGGCCCGATCAGCGTCGGCTCACCTGAGGGGGATTCTTGGGTATTTAAGGTAACCATTTGTTTCTTTATACACATGTTCACTTTGACAAAGGGGTAGTGTGACCCCGAAACGTTAGTTCTCATTTGTGACAATACAGTTTAGCACCTTTAAGCCTTCGAGTGCCGCCTCTTCTTTTTTGATTGTGGACTTTCCCTGGAGGGCACCGGAGCACCTGTGCAAGTATTAGTGGGAGTGCCGGTCCTTTTTGGATGTATGCCTTTTGGGATTGAGCCTGCACATGTGTGGACACCCCAGCTCGGGACAAGGCACCCCCCACCTGTCATTTTAGCCTCAAAAGCTAAGGATCCATCTCCTGCCAGGAGTGAACTCAAAGCACCTTGCACTTAAGCACCTTCAGTCACTGCAAACACTTTTTTCTGTGAGTATATTGCACAGCACGCAGCACTTTACATCATGGATGCAGCTGACATTGAGGACACACCGGGATGTATTGGAATGTTCTCCACGCTAGGAGAATCATTCAGTTTCACTGACGACGATGCTGAGCGTCTGAGATTTAAGGAGCATCTGGACCCCAAGGAGTCGTCAGGAAACATTGAGGACATATACCATCAGTTGCTGAAACTAAGAAGGCGTGAAACGGACTTCCTGCTGCATGGAATCTCCTTGTCTGATTACCATAGACAGAAAATGATACCCAGGGGATTTCGTGTCAGAAATGTCCCCACCATAGGACGATTTAGTCCCGACTTTTGTAGGAAATGGGTCGGGATCCTTAACAAATGCAGCTTGGACCTGATGCTGCTAGTGGTGGAGGAAGCAGGCAGGGAGTTAGGGATCACCCGTGAGAAGATCGTGAGCTTTGAGACGCTCCACGGACAGGAGTTGCAGAATGAGACCAACCATGATTGGATGCAGAAATTACAGGTGCAAGTTGACAAATATAAGGCTGACTTGATTAAATTCAAGCGCAACAAATTAACCATTGTTAAAGAGGATTATGACACAAATAGAGTTTACAGATGGCTTATGGGAGACAATGCTGCATCGTCCAAACCATACAATTTCAGAACAGTTGGCGCAAGAGGAGGGAAGTTCAACAGAACATCACAGGGACGTCCAACAGTGACAGTGACTTTGGACCAGTTGACTCGGAAGGACCTCACCAGCAACCGACAGCCCCTTTAGGGGCAACTGCGGCCACACCAGCAGAGAAAGGAAGAAGAGGGCGACCACCCGTAGGGGCGGCCAAAGCTCGAGGAACCAGAGGAGCCTCACAAAACAAAAACAAAAAACCTTAATATACAACCTGTCACGGAGGGTCCTCACGGATATTGAACAATCTGTGCTTGAGAAAGGACTCTCATTTGTCCCCACCAACCCCTTCAATGACTTCACATGGAACATCGAATTACACCAATTCTCACGTAAACTGAGACGTCAAGAATTTTTCCAAACTAATGCCAGCAGTTCCTCATTGTCCAACCCGCTTGATAGTAAACATCAAAAATTTTTGAACCAGCGCTCCCAGTCAACCTTTGACCCCACATCCACGAATGCCTCCATAAAATCGTTCTCCAGACTGATTGGAGACTCTGTTAAGAAATACAATGCGGCCCCTGATCCGGTGAAGCTACACCGTAATCTGTCCCGGGAGGAATGGTCTGCGTTGCAACAGTTGGGGAAGTACAAGGACATCGTGGTTCGCCCAGCGGACAAAGGGGGTGGAGTGGTGATTTTAGACTTGGACTATTATATTACAGAAATTAATAGCCAGTTAAGCAACACGGACACATATGAGGAATTGCAACAGGACCCAACAGTGGAGTACCAGAAGGCACTACTGGACATTTTAGATAATGCAAAACAGCAAGGCATGTTATCATCTAGATTGTTCAAAGCTCTAAAGCAGGAGCACCCTGTGGTACCTATCCTGTTTACGGTCCCTAAAATCCATAAGAATCTCCATACACCACCTGGAAGGCCCATAATAGCAGCGCGTGACTCTATTTTTCAACCAGTGTCGATATTCCTGGACAACATTCTGCAGCCAATGATCCTCAAACATGAAAACTTTGTCAAAGATACCACCTGTTTTATTAACCGGCTGATGGAAATCAAGCAAGTCCCGACGGGCACGTTGATTTGTGTCGTGGACGTAGTCAGCTTATACACAAGCATCCCCCACGAGGCGGGTCTGTCAGCAATGGAAAATTTTCTGAAAAAAGAAAAGATGGAGTCCCTCGATCTCCCCCTTTTTTTGTCCCTGTTGCGCATTACACTTGAGAAAAATTATTTTCTCTTTAATGGTAAATTTTACCGACAAAGAACAGGGTGTGCGATGGGGAGCAATGTCTCCCCGTCATTTGCTAACATCTTTATGTTCCAGGAGGAGTTCGAGGCCTTCTTCAAAGATGAGACAGTGGCTGCCCAGATCCTCCTGTTCACACGCTTCATAGATGACTTGTTCATCCTATGGACAGGAGGTGAGGAACGTTTCCAAGCACTTATGTTGTCGATCAACTCCAGGGTCTCAAGTATTAAATATACGTTTCAAACTAGCACAAGCACTTTAAATTACTTGGATGTCCAAATTTCCATTATCAATGGGACTTTACATACCAGTCTATACTGTAAACCCACCGACAAAAACACCCTTCTCACAGCCAGCAGTCACCATCCCAGACCACTGAAGGAGGGCCTCCCGCGGTCCCAAATGATTAGGATTTCCCGCATCATCAGTGACCGTAGTACTTTGGAACAAGAACTGGACAAGATGGTGTCTAAATTTATGGAAAGAGGGTATAACAGACAACTCCTCCTTAAACATAAGAAGGAGGTGATGAAGATTCCCAGAGAGCTGCTTTTAAATTCTAAGCCCAAACAACAGGATTCCATTACTCCATTTATCACAAAATATAATACCTCTAGCCAAGTAGTACATAGAGCTACTAGAGCCCTATGGCCCATAGTGGCTTCCGATAACTCTCTTCCATCGTTGAAAGGAAAAAGACCAATGATGTGTTACCAACGAGGTAGGAATCTAAAGGACACAATAGTCCATTCTGATGTCACGGGTTTCCAGGCCGAGCTGGAACGACAAAGACGGCCAGATTCAACATTCTTGGAGAAGAAACCAGGCTGCTACAAATGCATTAAATGCACAACATGCGAACATATGATCACTGGCTCAAGCTTTAAGCACCCTCACCGTGACAAAATTTATAACATCAAGCATGTCCTCACGTGCACTACCACCCACATCATTTACGTCATCAGATGTCCATGTAATCTCCATTATGTAGGGAAATCTATCAGAACTGGCCGAGAGAGGATGGCTCTCCATCGTTCGGCCATTAAACAAGCATTGCAAGGCAAGATCTCTGAACAACCGGTGGCCAGACATTTTGCCTCAGCAGGTCACACCATGAAGGATCTGAAGCATCTCATCATCGACCATGTCCCTAGACATATTAGAGGTGGCTATAGAGATGGGAAATTATTGCGGCTTGAGACAAGATGGATTTTTGAGCTTGGCACCACCAGTCCCCATGGACTCAATGAAAAATTGAGTCTGAATATTTTTAAATAATGACCCATGCTATCAGACCCCGTGATTTTGTAGCTATTACTTGCAGAGTGTATTTTTCCTCCTTTAATATAAGGGTGTCTTTTCCATCACATTAACGAGATCTCACACGGATTCCCGTTCAAACGCTTACACCTATTTTTATCCCCTTGCATGTTTCCACAATATCCAGTGATTCAAAAAAAAATCTTTTATTGGTCCGGGCTAGATCAGTGCCACAGCATGTTGAATTAATAGTCAGTAAATGTTTCTATTTTGACATCTTTATGTCTCTATGTCTGTGTGAGATCCCAATAATGTCTGCTTCCAGATTTACCCTGCATTGTTGTTATTTTTTTTTGGTGAAGGATTCTGTAAGTTGCACAGTTTTTCTCTTACACAGCGCTGTAGCCGGGCCGCCTGGCGTCTCCAGTTACTATGACAACCAGACGCGAATTGACTGACGTCATCCGTACAGGACCGGAAACGAAGTGCACAGCCAGCGCGGCCCGATCAGCGTCGGCACACCTGAGGGGGATTCTTGGGTATTTAAGGTAACCATTTGTTTCTTTATACACATGTTCACTTTGACAAAGGGGTAGTGTGACCCCGAAACGTTAGTTCTCATTTGTGACAATACAGTTTAGCACCTTTAAGCCTTCGAGTGCCGCCTCTTCTTTTTTGATTCTTTTTTGATTATATATATATATCTATATATATATATCTATATATATATCTATATATATATATATATATATATAGAGCGAGAGAGAGATTTTGTATATATATATATATATATATATACATATGTATGTATGTATGTATGTATGTATGTGTGTGTATATATTTTTATATATATACATATATATATATATATATAAAATGTATATATATATAATGTCTCCCTCTCTCTCTCTCTCTCTCCCTCTTTCTCTGTATGTATGTGTATGTATGTGTATGTGTATATATATATATATATATATATATATATATATCCTTTATAATAAAAGGCTGACGCTGCTCTTCCCCTTTATGGAGGAATTCAAGTATTTTGTGCGCCAGCAGCCACTAGAGTATTTCAAGTGTTGCTCTGTTCTTGCACACACAGCCACTGGTGCTGTGCGTATGTGACAAATACACGTACATGTGAAAAATAGGGGTATTTAATGTGACCAAGGAAGAGGGAAAGGGTACATCAGCAGGAACATGTGAGAGTGAAGTACATGCAAATATACATCATGTGGCATACCGCACACCTGTAGTGTGTAGTATGCTGCATCTTGTATTTTTCACATGTAGGTGTATTGTTCACATATGCACAGCACCAGTGGCTGTGTGTGCAAGAACAGAGCAACACTTGAAATACACAAAGGCAGATGAATACTGGCATAGATGTCTGGACACTCATATAGCATAAGGTAGAGTAGTAAATCTGGACACCATGGACATTCAGACATATCTGACACAGGAATATAGGGGTATTTAATGTGACCAAGGAAGAGGGAAAGGGTACGTCAGCAGGAACATGTGAGTGTGAAGTACATGCAAATATATTGTGGCATACCGCACACCTGTAGTGTGTAGTATGCTGCATTGTGTAT